>NC_064616.1:446547207-447747207 GCF_023898315.1 Schistocerca nitens | reverse complement strand
AGTCAAATCAGCTCTCCCCAAACATATCAAAGTCCCTTCGTGCAGTCGACCAAGATTTAAACCATACCTGATTTTCAAGAAAGACTACTGACACCCAAATTCCATGGAACGTCAGAAAAATTTTCATTATTTTACAAATTGTCAATCAAAACGTGAAATTTCAGCTGGATATTGGTGTTTCAGTTATTTACTTCATCGGTAAACGCACAACTTAGAATGTCGGAAGAAGAGCAAAATACAAAAATACGACCAATATTTCAGTCTTGCTCTAGTTCCTACATATGGCGAATAGCCGCACTCGATTCGTTAGGTCTGAAAATTGAAGTTAATGTTCGATGGCGCCTTGGGTTATGCAAAGAATTTCAAAGCGCATATTCAGCTTAAAGATAATGCCAAACCTAAATTTTACAGAACGCGTCCTGTACCACACGATCTTCGACGTAAGTATACACTGAAATGACAGGAAAGAACTGGCGTCCTGAAACCCGTTTCAGTAAGCCAATGGGCATCTCTTCTGAAGTGCAGATTTCAAAGCAGCTGCAAATGCTGAAACGCTGACAGATTCATTTCCATTCCCACTTACCAGCAATTAATGGATGCATTCAGAGGAGAAAGATATTTCTTTAAAATATATCTAGCAGATGCTTACCTGCAACTTCCTCTTGATGACGAAACCCAGAAATTCGTGATAATTAATATACATGAAACATACGTTTGTTAGACGAAGTGACGACCAATATCCCGGCATTTCCTAATTAGCTGGGTGACATAATAGTATCCCCAAAGTCACCGGAAGTACATCTCAGTAATTTGGAAGGCCTTTTCCAGGTCCTAACAAACGCAGGATTGAAATGCAATCACCAAAAATGCTCATTCTTAATGCAGAAACTGACTATTTGGGACATATCATTGATGTTCAGGGCGCACAGCCCACCACCAAACATTTAGAGTCCACTCGGATATTACCTTCTCATAACAATGTTGAGGATTACAAGCAGTTCTTGGGAAGATTAATTATTGTGTAGCATATATCCTAAACGCAGCTCAAATTGCGGCACCATTCCATTGCCTCAGATGTACAAATGTTCCTGTCAAATGGACTCAGGAATGTGGCCAATTATTTTAGAAATTGAAGTATGCTTTGCTTAGTCAAGCGTGTATTATGCATTTCAATCCGAGCAAACCAGCAGTACTGGCAGTAGCTGCATCTTCATATAACAACGGTACAGTTTTATCGCACATGGTTGGCAGCACCAAGCACGCATTCACATCGAATATTTTGAACACAGCTTGCGTAAATTACTGTCAGATAGAAATTATTTATGGACTTAAAAAGTTTCATTGGTATCGTCGTGGCAGAAGATGTTTTCTTGTCACTGGTCACAAACCACTGAGTACACTTTTCCTTCCAGCAAAAGATGTACCAGATCGAACAACTCGAAAGCTACAGCATTGATCACTATGATACATCAGAAACAGCATGTCTTCCAATAGATCAGTCTGAATAAGTCTACAGGCCTTACCCACTGATCGTTGGCGCATCGCTCAAGCAACAGAAAATTATCATTCAAAGAATTACATTCGGAAGAGTTGGACTCATAACAAGAATTCAATCTCAGATTCATTACTTCGACAATACCATGTGTAACGTGACAGCTTTACTGCGAAACACGTTGTAATTTTGTTACACTTGTCGAGTGAACAAGCTGGAGTCGATTCCCACAGTAGTACCGCATAATATTTCACAACTTTTACATAGATGACACTGAAGTGTGGTCTATACAAAACAACTAGCCTACCAACATTGCACCTAGCAAGGGATGAACAAACCAACTGAAGCGATGACTTCGCACTGCTACACTTGCGAGGAAAACCAAGCAGCGCCACGCGCTGACGCTACCAAGGTTGTAGAGGACACATTCACATAGATTTAGCTGGTACCTTTTCGAACACACCATGACTAATCACTGTCGACACTTACAGTAAATATGCTTTTGTCATCCCCATGACCTCTACAACCAGCGCTAACACTATCTGTCTCAAAGGAGTGCCTCAAGTTATCGTTTCAGACAATGGTCCACAGCTATAATCATTGGAATTCCAAATATTCCGTCAACGAAACGGAACGATTCCATTTTCTCCTCAGTCGAACGGCGAAGCAGAGCGCTTTGTACGCCCTTTTGAGGCATAGATGTCTAAACGTCGTGCTTCGTACAAAAGAGGAAAATGTTCTGTTACAATGCCTATTTGGGAGAAATCTCTCGCAGAACTGTTGCATGGTCGTCCTCGTCGTACTTCAACGCATTTGCTACACTTTAGAATGGTACTTGAGAGGCACAACGAAGTTTCAAAAAAATGGTTCAAATGGCTCTGAGCACTATGGGACTTAACAGCTACGGTCATCAGTCCCCTAGAACTTAGAACTACTTAAACCTAACTAACCTAAGGACATCACACAACACCAAGATAACGAAGTTTCACAAAAATGACAAAATCTTCTATGGAGTTTACATCAAACCACAAAACTGGGATTCAGGAATTCTCATTCAGACGACCGTCAAGGAAAAATACACAATTCGGAGCAAAATAGGCACTCATAGGTGGCACCAAAATCATCTTCGGTTGCGTGAACATTTTGATCCTGTCGTAGATTTCATTTTTCAGAGCCACTGAAGTTAAAAGAACATTCCACTGCCTGTAGACGGCCGTTGTCGATGCCAGAGGTCCCGTCGCACGTGTTAACCAAGGACGCAACGCCACGGAAGTCGACCACTGTCCGCCCACGCCGCCGCCACCTACGCAGCAGCCGCCTCATTCGCCGCCGCAGGATCTGCCTCCGCTATTAGCCTCTGCCTTCGTGGAACATCGAGATATCAAGAACGTCATCGTCGTCACCATCAACGCCAACGCTGCAGTCTCCTGTGACTGTGGGTGTGCTTCCCATTTCCCGTTTTTCAGTAGATGTTTCGGAAATTCTCAAGGCGAATGGCCGATGGTATCCTCCTGGGTAAGATATTCCGCAGGTATTCGGATATTCGGGCATGAGGAGAAACAAAACTAGCGGTCTATCGGTGGGAGCTTGGAATGTTAGATCCCTTAATCGGATAGGTAGGCTAGAGAATTTAATAAGGGAAATCAAAAGATTGAAGTTAGATATAGAGGTAGTTAGTGAAGTGCGTTGGCAAGAGAATTAGGATATCTTGTCTAGTAGTAGAGTATTAACAACGCAAAATCAAATAGGAACAAAACAGGAGTAAGTCCAGTAATGAATAAGAACACAGGAATGCGAGTAGCCAACGATGAACAGTCTAGTGAAGCTAGCCAAGATAGATACAAAGTCAACACCCATAACATTAGTGCAAGTTTAGATGCCTACTACAGAGTGTTTCACAATGTTTTGAGTGTTCCAAATTTGATTAACTCGCGCTAAAAGCAAGATACAGCGACGGTTGCGCCGTCTGTTAGTAGTGCAGAATGAAGTTTCGTCTCATATTCAGGTTAGTAATCTGTCGTACTGGTCGAAGCAACATCCTGCGTTCGCGATGGAGTGCTGTTTTCCCTGCGGCGAATCTGTCGTCCTCGTGCAACGTGCCTTTACTAAGTATTTCAAGATTCAATCGCGATATCCAATTCCTGCTCGTGGAGCAATATTGAATTGCGTAAGAAGCTTCCGTGCCAGTGCATCGAATTGAAAGTCAACCGGCCCTCGGAAAACCGTCCGAATACCCGAGAACATTGAACATGTGTGTAGCAGTTATAGGGGAGCCCTCGCAGTTCATTACGAAAGCGTTTCAACAAGTCTGCGCGACATGTCACACATCCAACAAGGCCTTGCATGTTCTTCATGAAGCGTCTGGTAACCGTATAATTTCCAAACTTGATTGTGTCGAATGGCTACCATGCTAGCCTGATTTAAAGATGCCACACTTTTACCTATGTAGTTAATTGAAAGCGAGACTAAACCCAGAGCGGCCGAGAAGCTTGCAGCAATGAAAAGATCGAAGTCACTATGGAATTTCCATAATTCCTCCAGCAGTTACGAAAGATATGTTCAAGTACTAGGTGAAACGCGTCGAGTATCACGTAGGCCGATGTAGTATTTCATAAGTAAACTTGAATAAATGTTGTAAAATGTTCAACGTTGTGATGACTGGGTGTTGTGTGATGTCCTTAGGTTAGTTACGTTTAAGTAGTTCTAAGTTCTAGGGGACTGATGACCATAGATGTTAAGTCCCATAGTGCTCAGAGCCATTTGATTTTTTTGTTCAACGTTGTTTCGCGATTAGTTTGTGTTTTATTCAAATTTGAAATCGTCAGAACATTGTGAAACACCCTGTAGTTTCACAAATGAAGAAGAAACTGAAAGAAAAAAGAATTTATGATAAGATGAAAGACATTATTCAGATAGTTAAGGGAGATGAAAACTTGGTCGTGAAAGGGGGACTGAAATTTGACGGTAGCAAAAGCACGGGAATGAAAAGTGCTAGGACAACATGCACTGGGTGAGCGGAATGAAAGGAAATATCGACTGGTAGTATTTTGCACTGACCACAATTAAATAATTGCTGACTCTTGGTTTAAGAACCATAAAGGAAGATTGTGTACGTGGAAGAGACCCGGAAATAGGTTTGAAACAGATTAAATGACACTGGTCCCTGACTTTCACCTTTTATTGTTTTAGAGAAACGAAAGTAGCCATGCTTTATAGAGTTAGGTGAGCTGAACACGAATACCAAGGTTAAAATTGTCTCCTTGCTCATGGTTACAATTAAACAAGGTGTTTATGTTAAATAGTCACACTTACGGGATATTGTAAGAGGCACATGACAAGGCGTTATTTTGTTAGATTTTCTGTTTTCGATAATAGCTATTGTGAGTAGTATGTGCTGAAATATACACACATCAAAAAGTTTTGCATCACCTCGGTTCCGAGAGTTCCGGAACCTCTACAGAAAATTGGAATAGAGATCAACATAAAGATAATTTCCGCCCTTTTAATTGATCATGAAAACTACACATTGCATGTTGTGCCACCATACAGCGAGACCTTCAGAGGTGGCGGTCCAGATTGCTGTACACACCGGTACCTCCAATGCTCAATAGCACGTCCTCTTGCAATTATGCATGCCTGTATTCGTAATGGCATACTATCCACTGTTGCTCCAGATTGTCCCACTCCTCGGCGTAGATCCCTCAGAGTGCATGGTGGGGCACGTCGCCCATAAACAGCCCTTTTCAATCTATCTCAGCCACGTTCAATAGGGTTCATGTCTGAAGCACATGCTGGCCACTCTAGTCGAGCGATGTCATTATCCTGAAGGAAGCCATTCACAAGGTGTGCACAATGGGGGCACGAATTGTCGTTCATGAAGACGAATGCCTCGCCAATATTTTGCCGATATGGTTGCAATATCGGTCGCAGGATGGCATTCACGCATCACACAGCCGTTACGGCAACTTCCTTGACCACCATCGGCGTACGTCGGTCCCACATAATGCTACTCCAAAACAGCAGGAAATCTCCACCTTGCTGCACTCGCTAGATAGTGTGTCTAAGGCGTTCAGCCTTACCGGGTTACCTCCAAACACGTCTTTGACGATTGTCTGGTTGAAGGCATATGCGACACTCATCTGAGAAGAGAACGTGATGCCAAGCCTAAGGGGTCCACTCGGCATTTCCTGTTTGTATCTCCTCCATGTCCGAACAACATCGCTTTGGTTCACTCCTAGACGCCTGGACACTTCCCTTGTTGAGAGCGCTTCCTGGCACAAAATAACAATGCGGTCCGTACCGAACCGCGGTATTGACCTCTAGGCATTCTTGAGCTACAGACAACACGAGCCGTGTACCTCCTTCCTGGTGGAATGACTGGAACTGGTCGGCTGTCGGACCCCGTCCGTCTAATAGGTGCTGCTCATGCATAATTGTTTACATCTTTGGGCGGGTTTAGTGACATCTCTGAACAGTCAAAGGGACTGTGTCTGTGATACAAGATCCACAGTCAACGTCTATCTTCAGGAGTTCTGGGAACCGGGATGACGCCAAACTTTTTTTGATGTGTGTAAGTGTGTGGACCTTGTGGGTGTCGTCAACTGACGGCAGCACAATGCTCTAGTTGACTTTATTTCATATTTTACTGTTTCATCAGAAAGTAATTGAAGTTAAAGCCACTTCTACGACTAAATCAACAACCTATATTTTGTTTGTTAGCAGAATTACTATATTTGAAAGTGAATCTTAGGTACTAGTGAGCTAAATGTAAAACAGTCTGGTTATTTGATGTACAGTATATTAAAGTTTGTGCTATTAAGTCGTTGTATTCCAAGTAAAACGTACTGAATTTTGATGAAAGAGTTTTCTGCGATGTGGGGCACCATCTGTTATTGGAAATAATATTCAAGGAACGATTAATACAAAGCACGAAATTTGATCACCTGTCGTTTTTTAAAGATTTCGCGGGAAAGGTGCTCTCCACCAAACGCAATTTTGACAATGCTCATTATTGTCTTCATTACCACAGTCTACCAGAACCAGTGCTCCGACGTCGGACTTGGAGACCTAGCTGTAAAGCACGTGCCTGGAAACGGAAAGTTTGCGGGATCGAATCTTGGTCGGAACACGGATTTTTTCAGTCTGCTTTTAATATACCATTAATCTCTCAGTGATGTGAAGATTCGCCAGAAATACAAGAAGTTCATATTCCACGTTAAATTGTAGGCCCCTTTCCGCTGTTAGATAACTGGGGTAGGGTAGGGACACACAATTCGCCGAACTGGCGCCCTATTGAAGGACTTTCTCTAGGCCATGGAGAAACATTAAATTATTATTATTATTATTATTATTAACAGTAATCCGATCCAAGACTTGTTATGTCGATTCATTAGAACTTGTTACTCTCACTGCCAGCATTCCAAGAAAACATTTTTTCTTGCACATCGCTAGTACGAAGATTCAGCAGAGTGGCCAGCGCTACAATTAATCGCTCAGTTACCTATGTGACCGTTGGAGTGGTCTGTGTGAACGGCCTGCAGTTTAGCGTGGGAGAAACAGAGGCGAAACCAGAAGTGCTAACTGATACGGATAAACAAGCAGTAGAAACACAAACGTTCTGTTGGGATCCCACCGACTACAGTTCCATTCCTGGAACTCCCTCGGCCGGGTGACGCGCCGGAGCCGCTGACGACAGCTGTTACCTTATACGATGGGTTTCTGTTCGTCACATCGAGATTTACAGTGAGACAGTTGTGTTACACCTGCCGTAAGGCTCAAATGGCTCTGAGCACTATGGGACTCAACATCTTAGGTCATAAGTCCCCTAGAACTTAGAACTACTTAAACCTAACTAACCTAAGGACATCACACACACCCATGCCCGAGGCAGGATTCGAACCTGCGACCGTAGCAGTCCCGCGGTTCCGGACTGCAGCGCCAGAACCGCTAGACCACCGCGGCCGGCACACCTGCCGTAAGCAATTCGTTGCTAGCTTCCACTAGCGCAAATTCATTGTTGTGCCTGCAGCTGTAGGAGGTGGATACGAGGGAGATCTTCATACTACAAACACAGACATACAGCTGAATGTTAAAATTCACACTATGATTTACAGTATTTACACATTGCCAGTGTGCAAAGGCAAGTACTTAACTTCTTTTGTTGCAATTAAAATTGTTCGTCTAACCGTACACTGTTCTTAGTTCGACTTACTAGTCGCTTCTAGTAACCAATGATTGTAGCACAGACTTCGCTGGCAGTCTTCCAAGGTTCGTCTTCCGTCAGATCTCTGCGAGCGTCGACATATAAAGAGTCGCAGAAGGTTACAGTATCCTCCGCTGAGGGCCTGCCCATTTGTGGCGACCTCTTTCTGCATATCTAGCGCCACCCGTCGTGTTGCGGCGAGTGACGGAGATTGCGGAACGAGCGAAGCGGCCACTTGAGACAGCCCGGAATTTCCATGCTCGGCCGATTTAGGAGCGGCTCGACGTCAGCGTAGTGTGCGGTCAGCGTAAACATTGCCGATCCTACATCTTCGCGCTTCCTCTACAAACTTTCACACCGTTGTCTTGTAGTGTGGGTGCGGACGACGACGGGGGGAAGGCCTGCGCTTTGTCAGAAGTGGTGGCGTTCAATGGGTGACTATGGCAGACGACGCTCTCCAACCTGCGTTTGCGTTTCCTTGGAATACGTCTAGAATGCAGGCAGGATCATTGCTACGTAATATTTTAAGTAATTATTCCTCTTCCGCGTGATTGTCAATATAATCTGGAAAAATAGCCTGTTACATTTCATTAGCGTTAGTGTTGTACTGGACTCTTTGACTCTGACAGTCATTTTCCGCCGTCACTTGGTGTGCTGTCAAATGTGCAGTTGAGTGGCAGGGACGGATCTGTCATCTACTCCACTTAAATTTCCGCCAGTTTTGTTATTATTATTAGCTTTCTGCAACTCGGCCACACAGCCAGCACATGAGTGATGAATCTCAGCCATCTTTTGGACATACGTATCATACATTGTGTTTACTTGTTGCAACCGGAAATATTTCCGAGATTATATATTCGTTACTCGTGTGTACTCCCTTCTGCCGTTCAATTATTTACCTGTAAACGCACATCCTGCAACTGACGGCCTCCGCTTTACGAGTCGCAACGCTATCGAGGGTCAGTCCTTTAGATAACTGAACAATTTTCGGCCTCTTCGCTATGAACCGCAATTTTTTCAGCCTATCAAACGAGATGAGGCAGTCATTCTCACACCTTCTGACACGAACATGATATAACTACTCGCTCAGCTGCATTCATTAAGGTTTTCCGTGCTTTGTCTACATCATTCACGCTATTGCAAAGGATGGTTCCTTTGATGAGACCATTGTCGATAAAAGAAAACTGATGAAGTTCCTCAATCGCAGAAAACATTCCAATTAGATTTAAACTCACTGGAATGTTTTATTGACTGAAAATTCCATATCCAAACATATTAATAAATTTGTCTTGACCTTCATAAGTTTTACAATTGAAATCAACACAGGACAATTAAAATTTCTACCCAAACAAGAGGAATTGGATCAGCGGTTGAGCACCATCTTCACTGAGAAAGAACTCCGAGCATCAAATTAACAACTCAAAATTTAGCCTTCGATACTAATCAACACTGTGACTCTCTCACACCCAGTCTGTTCGGGAGGACGATGGTTCAATCCCGCGTCCGGCCATCCTGATTTAGGTTTTCCGTGATTTCCCTAAATCGCTCCAGGCAAATGCCGGGATGGTTCCTCTGAAAGGGCACGGCCGACTTCCTTTCCTGTCCTTCCCTAATCCGATGAGACCAATGACCTCGCTGTTTGGTCTCTTCCCCCAAAAACCAACCAACCAACCAACCCAGTCTGCACATCACCGTTTAACAAAGTCTACACTAAAAGTCCAATAGATGACCTGAATGAAAGAAGGAATGCTAGAGTTCACAGTCCTGTCCATGGGCACTAGAAAAGGAGCACTACGTCCTTTGGTTAAGAATAAAGAAGATATTGAACTGTGACCTGTTCAAAAGATCCATCCTGACATTAACCTGGTATGTCTGGGACGCCAGAGTAACCACCGTATATCTGGTTGGTCGGATGATACCGGCACCGCCTCTGCTCATAACAGAGCTCGTCATGAGATATATAAGTCCCTTACGTCCTCTCAACCCAAAATTTAGTTTTTACAACCTATTAGAAAACATTTTTCTGAGTGTGACCATTGAATAGAGTACTCTTATAGTCAGTGTGACCACAGCAGTTTCTGTTAATACACAGGATTCAGAGTTTTTTTTTTTTTTCCCTCACGTGCCTCTGCAAAAACGTGAATTGTATCGGTGTATTTTACTATGTTGACAAGTGTATATAGCCTTACTCAAAATTCTTGTGTAAATTTTACTGCATTTGTGTTGTGTGAGCTGACATTGGGCTGTAATTTACAGAAAAAGAAGAGAACAAGAAAGCGTAGCAGCAGAACTTAGATTGCACCCAACGACCCATTGCGTTAGTGTTATATAGTAATTAGCCAGTAGGCATATGAGTCAACATAACCATCTTATCTCAAGGTCACTAATAAGGACTTCCAGTGTCAGGTTGCACACTTGTGCTAGTTATATTCAAGGACACCCCTCACTTTCTTCCCCTTGGGGAATCCCCAGGAATTGATCAAGATCACACAGGGGAACCCCTGTTCTACCCACACATCTTAGGCAATTGGACTAGGTACAGGAGGGAGGTGAATACTTGTCATGTCATCCTGCGGGACATAAAATTGGTGGGAAACCCCTCCCATTTCTCGGCCAATGGGAACACATTAAAATTGTAGGAAAGCCCTCCACCACCCTCTACTACCCATACACCGCCCCCCCCCCCTTCCCTGGACCAATAAGATTCAAACAACCGTCCCCCCATCCCTCTGGCTTTTGTAGCTAGAGCATTTGAGTGAGTGGCTTCATTCTTGGGCTGTGCATCATAGAAGAGAATTGGTGTGTGACTGTTTGTTAATAACAAATTAATTTTATTGCAATTACATTAAGTCACATCACTCAAGGTCAAGGTTAATTGTTAATAAAGAATTAAATTTTGGCCGGCCGAAGTGGCCGTGCGGTTAAAGGCGCTGCAGTCTGGAACCGCAAGACCGCTACGGTCGCAGGTTCGAATCCTGCCTCGGGCATGGGTGTTTGTGATGTCCTTAGGTTAGTTAGGTTTAACTAGTTCTAAGTTCTAGGGGACTAATGACCTCAGAAGTTGAGTCCCATAGTGCTCAGAGCCATTTGAACCAATTAAATTTTGTATTAGGCGATTTTCATCATTCAAGGCACTAGCAGAAATCAAATCGGGGCAGATACGTTAGCTCCCTCATTTTCCATATTTTTCGTAAGTCTAAACATTTTTTGTAATTTGCACAGTTTTACAAGTTTTGTATTATTCTTAATTTAACCATTTTTTACGTATTTTTTCCATATTTCCCATCTAAATGTGCAAAAATACATATGCTCTTATTGCAACGAATTATGTTACAACAAATACCCTGTCGCTGGGACTTTACATGTTAAACAAATACTACAATAAACACTTAAACCCCTACTAAGTCACATATATAACACTAGATTGTGCGTCATCAGACTCAATGTGTGTTAAAATGTGCGCATTATTAAAAATAAAGATGTCACTACATATTGTGCTAAATATCGGTAAATTTTACTTCGTCATAGAAAAATTCTGAGGGTTGCCGATTTCCAAATATTTACTAAATGTTAAAGAAACATCACAGCGCAATAGACAAACTCTTGGTAAGCCATCACTACATTACTAGATTGTGTAACGTCATAGTGCATGTGTTAAAACGAGAGTGTTGTTAGATATGATGACGTCACCGCAAAATCTCGGTAAATTTGTCATAGCGGAATTCTGAAGTTTACCGATTTCCAAGGTTGTCGAACCGCGCGGCCGCTACGGCCGCAGGTTCGAATCCTGCCTCGGGCATGGATGTGTGTGATGTCCTGAGGTTAGTTAGGTTTAAGTAGTTCTAAGTTCTAGGGGACTGATGACCTTAGAAGTTAAGTCCCATAGCGCTCAGAGCCATTTTTTTTCCAAGGTTGTCAACAAAAGATACGGTACGTGTATAAAGATCAGCACAGTGCTACAAAATTCGCACCTAGAGAGGTGTCCAATATCTCCAACCACTGCGTGTCACTCGAGGTTGATAGATCTAAGCAAGGGTATAACTCTGCAACGGAAGAATATTGTGGCGTCTGTGGGGTAGGCCACACTTCAAATGCCGACATGTAGGGAGCTTATAGTATGACCGCTACCGCGAACACTACAATTGCTGACAACCCAGCAATGGTCCAGAAATCTGCATTATTTAATCAATGTATCTTTGAGGTGAATTTCCTAGCTGCTGACAGAAAAATCACTGTTACGTAACTGAGAATTCAGGGAGGACCACCCCGCGATGGTCGTAACCTGTCGGCAGAAATATTTCAATGGTTATGCAGATAAGCGCCAAGCACTCCCCTCCTACCCCTCTGGACCAATCAAGCTCCCCAACCATCCTGCTTTCAAAACTAATGCTTATGCGTGGGTAACCCTATTTTCAGCCAAACAGCACTCCTACGTCGAATGAAGAAACTTAATTACAATTATGACATATAAACAAATATGTGCTCCAATACTACTAATATATACGACGTTACTGTAAGACTTGTATATTAAATACAGAAAAAAATCCGAGTATTCACATTTCTATTGACACTATTTCAGCCAACCTACAGATTTTAAAAGACAAACGCTGGACAGCTAGGACACTGCAGTATTTAAAAAAGCTATTGCTATGTAAAACTTATCTACGTATTAATAATATATGTATGCTGTAATAGTGGAAAGCCGATGCATTACTACTAACTTGCCACAATATAATATTTATACAGATATACCCTGCAATATTATTAGTTTGTGATAATACTATAAGACTCGGAAATAACTGCTACTGCAACTCATTATGTTAAGATAATATGGCAACTGATTTCTGAAATACCTATTTCCCCACCAAATACCCACATGATAACATCAAGGCTATGTTATCCCAGCATTACTAATATTCATTGTCTTAGTAATAAAAAAAGATGACCTAAACAGTCCAAACACAATGAGGCAAATAAAACTAATTCCATATCCTAAGTGCCGATGCTCAAGCGCAGGCCCACCACCACTGCACGATCCACGCAAATCCCAATGGCAGGTGGTGTACGGAGGATCCCCTTGGAGGAAGTGCTGATTAATGTAATGAGCGCTCCCATGTCTCTGAGAATCGCAGTGTGTCTTCACTTTGACCACATACGAGCCATATAGCAGGGGGAAGTATCACCATATTTACAACTGCCCACTCATTGGCTCCAAGCAACCACAGGAAATCTTCCTATGTGTCAAAGATTTCCCGCCCTGTGTGTCGCTCATGGTAACTGTGGAATTCTTCATGCTGCCTCAAAGGGCATACATGCATCCCCCAGATATTCATTTCACCACTTCTTAAAGACGCTACTCAATAGCATTACTCACGCTTCAGATAATAGACCAAGTTATGGTGTCTGGGTGTGTGACTGCCTACCATGCTATGGAGCAAAGAGGTCGCAATACCAGGAGAGGTGATTAGAGTTTAATGTCCCATCGACAGCTAGGTCATTAGAGATGGAACAGAAGCTCGGAGTATGGAAAGACAGGGAAGGGAATCGACTGTGGCCTGTTCAAAGGAACCATCTCGGCATTTGCCTGGATTGATTTAGGGAAATCACAGAAAACCTAAGTCTGGATGGTCGGTTGGTCAGTTGGTTGATTTGGGGGACTGGACCAAACAGCCAGGTCATCGGTCCCTGGATGGACGGTCGGGGATTTGAATTGTTTACTCCCGAGTGAGAGTCAACTGTGCTAACCACTGTGCCACCTCGCTCGGTGTCATGATACGAGCGGCATGCACAGTAGTCAGATATCTAAAACTTAATTTTTTACATGTCATTCAAGTATAAAGAATAATTCGAGTAATGACATACTACTAATGGTAGCAGAGTTTTCTCGTACACCATGAATTTAACACTATTGTACTAAGAAAAAAAAATTCTGAGACATTAACGATGGCAAATCCACAGTAATTTCTGTAATGTTGAATTCCTGGCTGCCATGATGGGATCACTAAATATACGTTTTGTTTACACATGGACTAGTTAAGCTACAATCGCTGTATTACAAGGCAGGTCCATACACTGGTTCCTATGAAGAAAAACGAAGACTGAAATAAAAAAGTTATGGTCAACCCATGCGATTTTTAACATTTCTGTCCACACTTGTTAGTGTTAAATCTTTTTTTTTTTTTTTTTTTTTGCTTGCAGAAATGCTATAATACACTCCTTACTAACGTAGTAAAAGGCTTTCCCAAAACCAGTAACATAATGTTAGACTTATTACCAGTAAGTTCGTTCAACACGCGAGTCGTATGTGAACCCAAAAGCGGACAATGTTCTTTTGGGGAAAACACTATTGAGTACTGACATTTATAGCCAGTATACATTAGGGGTAAGATAAGAGAGATTATTACCCGTACATAGGCATATAGATAGTAGTTTTCTTCTTCCCTCGCTCTGTTTTTGCATGTAGCACTAGGTACCATATGGTGGCTTGAGGAGTATGTATGTTCTAAAAAAATTCTGACAATCCACACAGGTAGATAAAAACAGTAATCTAAAACAGCACTTTATTTTAAACATATAAACCATATGTTATTAGTATTTGATGTCACAATAAACCCAAGAGTAGCTAGTGAAGTGGTAGGGTTCACACGGGTTCATGTTTGCCTCACTGAGAATATCTACATCATGCAGAGATCTGTCACCCTGATGCTGCTCGTAATATTATTTATCTTCAACATCTTATGGTCGCCTAGTCGCCGATTCTTGATGCTGTGGCCCCTCTATGCAGTCCACTACTGTGAAACTTTATTTCCAACTGCACGGGGATGAGGGCTGTAAGAAGAAGCTCATATTCTCTGGCAACTAGCTACGAAATCACATTTTAAAGAACTCTTCTGTATTTAACGTTTCTCATAAACCATAATAACATCGAGCCAGTCTAGACATGATAAGTCATCAAATGACAGATAACAACTAAGAAAGAGATTATATAATATGCCTTCATTTCTTCTGGGATTTGACCCTTGCCATCAGGTCCCTTCTTCTCTGGAGTCCACAGCATCCCCAAACCGTGACTACAAAGTGTAAACGACTTCTCCATCGCAAATAAAAGCCCACTGTCGTCGTCGTATTTTGTGGATGCACTGTGCTCACGTTTTGTTCTTCATACCTGCACATAAATTCAAAAAATGTGTGGACAGTGAGTCGTTCTTCCTACACAGCTAATTAAGATCATATTTCTCCATGAACATCTTTCATTGGCGTAGTAAGGTTCAAATAGCTCTGAGCACTATGGGACTTAACTTCTGAGGTCATCAGTCCCCGAGAACTTAGAACTACTTAAACCTAACTAACCTAAGGACATCACAAACATCCATGCCCGAGAGAAGATTTGAACCTGCGACCGTAGCGGTCGCGCGGTTCCAGACTGCAGCGCCTAGAACCGCTCGGCCACCCCAGCCGGCGGCGTAGTAAGAAGAAGTGAGACATGTTGTTGTATTACATATCAACATGTATCACTACATGTAACCCCACTAAAATGAAAGATGTGTAAAACGTCTTATGTAACTAATTATAGTATCTAATAGATTCGACCATTTAATAAATTATTATTGTTGCTACATCCACATGTAACGACCTAGACTATTCTGGGTCGCTACGCGTCAGGATGGGCGAGAGAAATGGTGAGGGAGCAGGCATATTCACAGTGATTGTATTTACGAACTTTCACCATGCTGGAGTAGCTGTGTGTCATCAACTTCTGTTAATCAGCAGAACGAAAAACCATTTCTAAGTTAAAAAATTTTACTTTTTTTTCACTCGATGGATGAGTAGTTTCAGGTTCGATACTCATCTTCAAATGATCGTAACACAGTTGAAAATTGAATTTCCAAAAACGTGAAAACCATGTCAAAAATGTTACAGCACATACAGATAACTTCTACCAGTGAGTATATTGACAGATGTTTACTCTCGCAGCCTTATACAGCACTCCAGCCTGACTCAGGGCCGCACTATGTGCATACGAACACAGTCGATCGCGGAATGCGCTGACGCCTCGATTACGCCTGACTTTTGTCCTGGGTAACAGTGGAACAGTGGCAGCTGCTGCAGCGCCCATGGGCTGCCAGCTGCACTCGTTATCCCCGCCACGCGCGCTTGGGTAGGTTAGCCAACGCTAGTTGTCCTGATACCGAGCAGAAATGCCTCAGTCCATACCCTCCCCCCCCCCTCCCCCGCCCCCTGGGGTAGACAGGGACGGTGGTCAATGATATCTAGATGGCTCCGAGGGCGCAAGGGTGCGCCTCTCCAGCCAGATGAGAGACAGATAGAAGTCCAATGGGCAAAGTCGCGCAGAGGGCGGAGGCTGGCTGGACTCCCAACTCCCCGCATCAGCAAAACTTTCCCCAAGTCCCATAGCCACCATGCCACATGTATGGTCCACCTTGTGCTGGAAGTCGATGAGTTAATCAGCTGCAGATTGCTAATTGACTTCCATCACCAAGAGCGGCGTGGTTTCTCTGCATCTCAAAAGTCCGTCATTCTCTCTCGTTTAAGAAGCAGACAGAATGGTGACACGACTGAATGCTTTGAGTCCTTAAGCTCGATTATTTATACCCTTATAGCTATGCGTCTGTCATAGTCCTGCTGGAGGGGGATAAGTAAATTTTCTTCCTTGTACTTGTTCTTTTGGCTTTTCCTAGCTCGCTCTGCCCTGAATACGTGTTACTAGGACCAGTTAAATTTGCAATGTGTGAGTTTCTTAGTAGCACTAAAGTCCTCAAGTTACAAAATACTATTTCATTCGTGATCACACTGTGTTAGCTGTTCCACGCACTCGACCACTGACCAGTATCGCAAACTCCCGTCTTCCCGAAATGTTTGGTCACAATGTCAACAATACCGTCCAGCAGCTTACTCAATTAGCATTCAGTTGGACTGGCCTTTCCTGCCTGGACGCGTGTAGGAATAAAACGTGAAAAAAATAATAATTTGGGCGTTGTAAAATTTTGGGGCACAGAAGGACTCTTCTCTTTTGCAAGATTCGTCCTGCATCTTCCAAGACGAATCTTTAATCAAAATTACTCTTAACCATTTGTGGCCCAAGGAACCAAATTGAGTTTTGAAAAAAAATTACTTTGTTTAATTACATTACAAATTATATCTAAAAATAATGTGTAAAGTGAGAAAGGTACTCGAGTGTTTGCACATTTTTTTTATAAGACATGGTCCAGTACAAAAAGTTGTGATGTACGGTACTCAATACGTTTTGTGGTACAAAGCAAAACAGTTTTTCACATAACATGCAAAGACCTACTCCACATATTTCACAACTCCATTTTGTGCGATGAGGATAAGCTGCTGTGCTACAAAGTGCACATCTATGGGATGCGTCTCTCACAGGTAAGTGTTTTGCATGATCGAAACGTTTCTCTGGTGTTACATAGGGGTTGAAAGAGTTTTGTTTTGTTGAAAGTCTCTTTCCTCCACTGGGAGACAACTTTGTAGCTCCTATCAGATCTGTAATGACTGCAAAGGGAGACTCTTTGAGTGCCGTGGATCTGCTCTCTTGATATCTGTCGTTGAAGATCAGGTATGAGTTGACAACAGTTACATCTACGAAGTCCCACAATATACGATGCCACCACTTTTTACTTTTTCTGTCAATTTCATACATGGATTTGAACATATCCGCTTTATCCACATAACCCATATGGTTGTTGTAATCCTTGACTAATTGTGGACATGAAATTACAGCGACTGTACCATCATTATTTTTCCTTGTGGCTGTTGACACGTCCTCTACACTGTGGAAACAAGTTTTGGAGAGAAACAAGTTTTCTTATTTATCCTTCCACAACATAGCAACAACTCCTGTCTCAGAACGCCTGAACTGGAAGTCTCCCCTACCCATTGTCTTTTCACTGGTGAAATCTTTAGACATCCCGGCTCGCCCTTGTCAAACAGTTCCACAAGCATACACTTGATGTTGCAGAAGGTGTTTCAACAGAGGTAACGAAGTAAAATAATTATCGACAAATACCTTGTGACCCAATCCATGTAGACTTCCAGTCATAATTTTGACAACTATAGCACCTAATGTTTTTCCACAATATTTCCCGTCTTTCCAGTATATATCTCAAACTGTGAGATGTAGCCATTTTCATTTGCTTGAACCCATACTTTATACCCTCTTTTTATTGGCTTCTGGGGTAAATATTGCTTCAAACTGGAACGTCCTTTGAATCTAATCATCGATTCATCCACACTCTGGTTCTCTGTTGGTTTATAAGAGTTGTGAAAAGTGGAGGAGAGGAAACTTAGAAGAGGGTGTACCTCGTATAATTTGTCATAGCCTTCTTCTCCTTTCTTTGGATGCTTGTCACTGTCATTTGGGTGAATGTTACATAGCAACCAAGAAAATCTGTTGCGTGAAAATGTTGCCGAAATGTACGTATCTCGCATTGCAGAATCAGTAGACCAGTAATCCTTGTAACTGGGTCATTTCTTTATGCCCATTAGTAAATTTATTGCAAGAAATCTACGTATTTCGTCTTCATTTGTATGCACAAAATTTGGTGAGCCACCCATCTTTTGCATTGCATGTAGATTTGTTTCATATGCTATCATTTGTAACTGCTCTGGGGGGAATAGTGTTAGAGAAATGTCTGTTGGTGTTTCTTTGTCCTCTTCAATATTACTGCCTGTAGCGCCAAAAACTGTTTTGAACTTTTGGAAATGTACTGGAATACAACAGCAGCATCAGCTGTTTCCAGCACAGCTTGCTCACCATTTGTAGGGTCTCATTCAGTTACAGAAGATGGTACAGCTTGATCATCAAAACGAAGTCGGTTTGGTGTTTCAGAAATTTGTATTTTGTTGTCGTCACTTTCACTATCTGATATGCAAGACTCAGTATCACTTGGTATGTCATCAAATATTTGCATCACTATTTCGGTATTCAATTCGCTTGCTTTGAATCTTCCTCTAGAAGCCATGGTCAAACACACTACAGCTACAACAAAGAGCAGCCATCACTAACCGATGTGTCACAGTGGTTTCGTAGTGAAACCACACATATTTTTTGTGTTTACATAAAAACTATGCAAGAAATAGATCAAATACAAATATTACTCTACTCTACAATGCATAACCTTTCTTAACTTACCAGAACTACGCCGGCTCAGATGGTAATACAGCGGAAAACCCAATATATGTCACCTCACGATCCACAGCAGCAGCCAACTCCGGCACACACTGCACAGCTGAATGCCTTTATTGCCTTCGCCCATTGCCTGAGCCGGCAGCGAGTTGTTTCTCTTGACAACAGAGGGTAGCACACTCCAGTGCCACGGTGGTTTCACGGAGCAGCCACTGAACCGCTTTTGAGACATTAAATTAAAGGTGATCTCACTGTGAAACAAGTTGTACGCAAAGGGTTAACAAAAAAAAAAAAAAAAAAGGAAAACTCTGTGTTGTGCTGATAGCAAAACCCAGCTCCAACCATGAGCTTTCCCAAATGGATTTCGACCTTATCCACTAACCCTCAAAGCACGGTTGGATTTTACCCCGACATGTGGAAGATTTCCCATGTCCTGCTGTTCCCTAAACCCAACAAACCCCATCTGATACCACTTCCTATCATCCCATCTGCCTCACCTCCATGTTCAGTAAGATCTTAGAGACCATCCTCTCCCACCGTATTCACCGCCACCTTAACCAGCGCCACCTCCTTCCCCTTACCCAGTGTGGCTTCCGGCCTTCCTTCTCAGCCGACGAACAGCTCCTTAACCTTACCAATCTTCTTTCTCTCCAACACAGCTCCCATCGCTCCACGATCTTTGTTTCCCTTGACCTCCAGAACGCCTACGACCGTGTCTGGCATCCTGGGCTCCTCTTCAAACTTTAGACCTATGCTCTCCCTATCAATTTCGTCCATCTCGTTGCTTCCTTCCTCTCCTGTCGTCCCTTCTACGTCACTATCCACAGTTTCAACTCCCGTACTTTCTATCCCTCTGTCGGCGTGCCCCAAGGCTCCGTCCTTCCGCCTCTCCTCTATCTCCTGTACACTGCTGATATGCCCCAACCTCCCCTACCTGTTCATCTCCTCCAATCTGCTGATGACACCGCCTTCCTAGACCTTTGTCCTACCCTTCAACGGTCCCAATGTACCCCCCAAACCCACCTTGGCCAGTTCATCACTTTGTGCAACTAGTGGTTCCTCCATACCAACCCCTCTGAGACCTATGCGACCATCATAGGCTGCACCACCTGCTCCTTCCATCTCCACGATTTCTACCTCACCATTTATGGCCATCCTATTCACCTCTCTCCTACCCTGAAATACCTTGGCCTCACCCTCGACTGCCATCTCACCAGGACCCCCCATCTCCTTACCATCCAACACAAAGCTCACAACAGACTCCGGCTCCTGAAACTCCTGTCAGGCCAGACATGGGGTCTGCATCCTTCCACCATACTTCGCACCTACAAATCCTTGATCCGTTCCATCCTTTGTTATGCCAGTGTTTCTTGGATTTCCGCCCCTCCCAGGTTCTATAAAGCCCTCCAAATCCTTGAACACCAGGCACTTTGCCTCGCCTTCTGCATCCGCCT
Organism: Schistocerca nitens; assembly: GCF_023898315.1. NCBI lineage: Eukaryota > Metazoa > Arthropoda > Insecta > Orthoptera > Acrididae > Schistocerca > Schistocerca nitens. Next base: position 447,726,901 of record NC_064616.1, on the reverse strand, counting down.
TCCATCCCCCACGTGCATCCTCTATAACCTCATCTCTTTCTCCCACCTTCTCCTTTTCCTTGAACATATCTGCACCCTGTATATTGTCCACCGTCTCGATCCCCCTCACCCCCTGGTTTCTCCCTTGCTCTCCACCCCCAGCCCATTGCCACACCTTTACCATTGTGTCCCTCCCTCTCTCCATCTCCACACCACACCTCCAATGCAATTTCCGGCATCCACCTCTCCTGGATGGTGAGCTTCACCCTGATGTCTACCCTTCCTACCAACTTTAACCCCTCCTTCCTACTGCCTCCTCCTCAGGGCTTCCTCTCCTCCCCTCCCCTCTCCTGAGTGGCTTTCCCCCTCCTATGCCCCCTCCATCTCCTGTGCTCCCCTTCAGTGTCTCTGCACTCTCTCCTGCCTTGTCTTCCCTTTTCATCTCCCACCCCACCCATCTCCTGCCTCTTGATGCATCCCCAGATGCCCCTCCTCCTTTCCTCCCGCCCCCTCCCCTGCTGCACCTTGCTCTTCCCTCCTTTTCCATCCTCTCTGGCCTCTCCCTCGGCAGGTCCCTCCTGGCAGTTTTATTCTTCGTTGTGTGTGCTTCATCTCTTCATGTGGTTTTAAAATGTCTTGTTGTGGAGTCTTTTTAATACTGTGGCCAACTTTTAATTGGATTATGCCACTGACAGCCCTCCCCTGCCCATATGGGGCAGGGGAATGAAATCACAATAAAGAAAAATAAAAGCGCGGTCTCCAAGACCTTATTACACAATCCTTAATCTAATGCTTATATACTTAATACAGAGATTCTGCTTCCATCAATCGTTCTCACGGCCTATGCTGGATAACTACTCGACTGTCAACTAATTCGTCAGTTAATTGTAGACTGTGCCTGTCTGTGTTTATTACAGAAGTAAATTATGCATATACCTGCATGCCAAAACTGGTAGCTGAAATACTTCTCGATATAACCTTGTGCTGAGTATTTTCTTGCAAATTCTGGACATGTTGTAACATTTGTTCAATTGAAATTTCCACCTAGTGTGATTCGAGAAATTTGTCTAATGAACGCAAAAGTTCATGGTTGAGGGTGGCATTAATGAAAGTTAAATACTGGGTGAGTAATATCCTTAGTGGCTCTTCTGGCCAGTACAACGTATTCCATGTCAATGTCATGACAGTCATACCAGTGAGTGTAGCCCGATGGCGGAAATTCTTTCCGACTATCTCACAAGCCGTACCACTGATGGTAATACCACTTCACTGCAACTCTAACTTTCTCAATCTCTCGGGTTTCCCTTTTCCTTAGCTATTTTCAACATAGTTTCTAGCGAGAAGACCGAGTACAGTCAATGCTTCCACACCTTCTGGAAGTAAGACCACGTGAGCAAAACCGCCTTTTTGTAACGCGTCTCATTGGTTTTCTCGAAAAACCTGCTCCCCTCAAATGTCCGCATATCAGTCTATACCGGTCTGTATGGACAGACACCAGTACTCCCTTGAGTTCGCTTCTCCAAATTCGCTAAGGACATAGTTTCTGGCGAGAAGACCGAGTACAGTCAATCCTTCCACACCTTCTGGAAGTAAGACCACGTGAGCAAAACCGCCTTTTTGTAACGCGTCTCATTGGTTTTCCCGAAAAACCTGCTCCCCTCAAATGTCCGCATATCAGTCTATACCGGTCTGTATGGACAGACACCAGTACTCCCTTGAGTTCGCTTCTCCAAATTCGCTAAGGATATACTGATATGAGAGTCTGTGTTACCTGAAGTGAACAATACCTCCTGCTTCCTTATTCGTATCCATTTCCCTTGTAAGTGTGTGGTTTGTTTTGTTTTTGCTTATTCTAGAATTGAGAACAACTGTGTGAGGTGAAATGACAAGTTTAATGTCGCAATGTTTCTCACCAAATTACGGCTTTTACACAGTTTTCAACTCGATAACATAAAACAGCGCAATGGATAATACATCTTGCCAAAATCAAAAAGGGAAATAATTTTATGCACAATAATGTTAAATATTAACTCTCTGAAAGAACATTAATCCTAAGCACAATATTATGAAAGTTTAATTGGACGTTTCTTTACAAAATTGCTTCTACACATACGTTATGATGTTGGTTAGTACTACGAAAATCGTCCGATTCCGGTTCAAAGTTCGGTACTATTTAGGATGACAATCAGGTCTACGGTGGATGGTTGGTCAAGTGACAAATTTGAGCGCAAGATTACTCAAGGCCGCTCGAGTTTACAGTGGACGCAAGCTGGTGAACCAACAAAGTTTACTCCTCTGCACATGGTATTTACAATAAGCTGCGACATGCTGCTGTCTGCAAGGACGCTCTCTCCCACTGAAATTCCTACAAAACTAATATGGCCTTTACTGAATTTTCCAGCGGAAACTTTCTGGGTTCTCGTTATGCGAGAAAACATGTAATCAGCCCTAGTCTTATTATGTGGAATATACACGCACATGGTTGGAGCAGCATGCATATTATAGTTCCCTCTCAGTTCTCGCAAGAACAGTTAACTAATTTGGCTGGTTTGTTTCTCCACAGTTGGAGCTAAACATTGCTGCAGCTAAATTTTAGCTGGAGTGCAGCCGCTATGAACGCAGTGTCCACACAAATTTCTTCTCTGCATCGTGCTGAGCGTTAATCGTTCCGTTCTGCACTTGGCGCCAGTTCAGAGAAAAGGTCCTCTCAAAAATTTCTCTCTTCTCCTACTCGTGGCAGAACTGCCTCTCTCCATTTGGGTTCCTTTTTCACGTCATGGCTTCTTTTCGACCAATAGGAGCATTCCTCTTGTTTTGTAGAAACTCTCTCTACCAATTGCAATGTCCCTTCTATCAAACTGCATCGAGACTTCAGCATTTTTCTCCTTCCTAGTGCGTTTCCACCTATCGGACGTTTTGTGCCCATTCTGGATACCTAAAGTATATTGACCTTTCTATGTGTTGCACACACTGGACGAAAATGCGTCACTCTTTTGCTCGTATCCCATTGGAATTCCGAAATGCAGTTTACTAAAGCTTCTTCTCTGCCCTTGTGCAGTTGCTCTGCTACAGGCAGTCCTCCCGCTTGAGTCACCTGGCCTGGGGTCGCTGTCATATTGACCTTTCTATGTGTTGCACACACTGGACGAAAATGCGTCACTCTTTTGCTCGTATCCCATTGGAATTCCGAAATGCAGTTTACTAAAGCTTCTTCTCTGCCCTTGTGCAGTTGCTCTGCTACAGGCAGTCCTCCCGCTTGAGTCACCTGGCCTGGGGTCGCTGTCCTCCTTCCTGCCACCCCTTTAAGTGGTTTCTGGCATAACTCCCACAGCGCAGCCTCTCTACGCCATTGTGGAGCTGGCTTTTCAAAACTAAAAGCAACTCGACTCGTGTTCCCTGTTCTACCTTCCGCCCAAAGATATACATTGTACAGGAATGGTGTGTTATTACCGTCAATTGACTGCCATCCCTTTTTGCATTACATATTGATAGGCAAATGTTCTCATAACTGTCGATTTACGTTAGGTGTCATCTTCACCTTCTCTTTTCGATTTGTAAAGGTCTCATGTAAGGTGCAAATCTGACCATTTATTCTGCCACCTTACACCCTGTTGTCCATGGATTCGCCACCTGACGAGAAGAACCATCTATCATCCCTACCTCCTTCTGAAACGTGTAACTAACGACAAATGGAAGCAGAAACGACAGCAACAAAAGCTTGAGAGTAACACTACAATAACAAGAGAAAAATACACATGGTAATGACATGAAAACAATAAATACTCGAACACCACACAATGCAAAACGTAGCCGTAACATAAATATCAAGAATAAACCTAACATGAACATAACACTGCAGGGAATCTAACAACATTACCAATTACATGTCCTCAAAGCATGAGGTATGTCTTGTGCCTTGCACTGTCTAACTACTATAGGCTTCTTCTCCCTACATACTGCACCTCTGCATAGTGGGTCGCTCGCAGCTGAATGTGGTAACATATCCACCATACCCCTAAATGGTTTTACCCGACTGACGTGAACAATAGATGTTTTAATAGGAAACTACCTTTACGTTAACTGGTGAGATCATCTCCATGAGCTGATACGGTCGGTGATGTCTGGTCAAGAACTTCTTCATCTTTCTGTTTGGTGTATAGGGATTAGTGGCCAATCCAGACTGCCCTGTACGGTACTGTGGTAGCTTGCCCATGTGCCTGTTCCGCTGTTCCTGGTGTTCCAGAGCCTTCGTGATCGCATCTTGCGCGTTTCACCATATCACCTGTATTCTTCTCGCAAACTTCTTCACTCATTCTCAGTTCGTTCCTATTTGTGTCCTTAAAACGTCAGAGGCCGCTGGAATATTTGTCCTGTACACTACCTCAAATGATGACATGATTGTTCGCGGAATGCGGAAACCACATATACAAGATAGATATCCCAGTAGTCACGTAAAAAGCTTAGCATTTGCGAAATAGGTTTATGGATTCACTTAGTCCTACTGTTAGATTCAGGGTGGAACGGACTCGTTCGTAACTTCCGAATTTGTAACACATGGCATAGCTGTTTCAAAAGCTCTGAAACGAAGTTCACATCTGGATCATCGACTAAGGCATCAGACACTCGAAATTTCAGCCGGCCGCGGTGGTCTCGCGATTCTAGGCGCGCAGTCCCGAACCGTGCGACTGCTCCGGTCGCAGGTTCGAATCCTGCCTCGGGCATGGATGTGTGTGATGTCCTTAGGTTAGTTAGGTTTAAGTAGTTCTAAGTTCTAGGGGACTGATAACCACAGCAGTTGAGTCCCATAGTGCTCAGAGCCATTTGCACCATTTGAACTCGAAATTTCAATATCCAACTGCTAAGTAATGCCTGTGCCACAGTACCGGCCTGTTGGTCTGGAATTGCTACAGTTACTAGAAACCGTGAAAAATGTTCCATTATCGTAAGCCATACCTATTCCCTGCAGGTGTTCTGTTATATGGTTTGCAAATGTCAAGCCCAAGCATTTCAAACTGCTTCGACGCCTCTGGTAACCTGAGCAACGGAGTTTTCTGCTGCGAAATATCCACTCCCTGCGTGCATGGTACACAGTCTCTGACATGCTGATCCACGTTGCGCTTCCTATTCCTCCACCAAGCCGGCCGGGGTGGCCGATCGGTTCTAGGCGCTACAGTCTGGAACCGCGCGACCTCTGCGGTCGCAGGTTCGAATTCTGCCCCGGGCATGGATGTGTCTGATGTCCTTAGGTTAGTTAGGTTTAAGTAGTTCTAAGTTCTAGGGGACTGATGACCTCAGTAGTTAAGTCCCATAGTGCTCAGAGCTATTTGAACAATTTCCTCCACCAAACCCGATCCACAACATTCCTACCTGTTGCTCGTTGGCCACCGTGACCTGAAAACACATGGTCATGAGCCCGTGGTAACAATTCCTTTTGAACAACTAAACGTGGTTTGAATTTCGCGACTACACGACAATTCCTCATGCATGATAAAGTGCGGCTGTGACTTAAAAGCTTGACAATCTTTATGCTCTGCCTGTGCATGCTGCCATTCCAACACACTCTTCCCAATGTATTCAACATGGCTACTTGGCGGGATAATGTGCCCGTGTTTGTGTGTTATCTACCTGGATTACAGACACGCTCGTAATCTGACTCACTAAGCTTGAGAGCCCAAGATGTTAGACGACTAGATGGGTCTTTTACATCAAGCAACCATTTCAATGACGCATCATCGGCCGCAATTTTTAATCTTCTAACACACAAGTAAGACCAGAAATATGTAATACCATATATGACCGCTAATATTTCCTTTTCAGTTGTCGGGTAATTACATTCCGGCTTATTTAACTGCCTTAAAGTATATGCTACTGGATGCTCCTGTCCATCAGTCATATGGTCCAAAATATTGCCGACTGCCTCGTTAGAAGAGTCACAAGAGATGGCGAACTCTTTTTCAAAATCTGGAGAAACCAATATGGATCCGAAACAATACCTCCTTCAATTTCTCCAATGTTATCTGACAGTCTTGTTTCCACTATTACTTTTGGCGTAACCTGTTCAAAGGTTCTGCTATTTTTGCGAAATCTTCATATTACATATATGATCATATTGCTATCTCTCAAATAGAATTTCAATTTTAATGTTAACGTAAGTTTGCTTGACGTTTGTGGTGACTTTCTTTTTAGGAATTTTTGCAAAGCCTCGAAGGAATAATGGCTCTCGTAATTCAAACAATTAAAGTGTTATTTTGTAACTTAAGGTCGACGCACAAGGAAACAGACTTAGATATTTAAAAGATACAGGTTACTGGTCTGAGAGGCCACATAATACGAGACGACGGCGCAGGCTATACCATAGACGTCGGCCCCCATCAATGACTCTGATGTAGCTTCATTCATCCTTCTAAACATATTTGCTAACAGATTTTTATTATTTCTACGTTTTGTGTAGTTACTGTGATGTTCTGTAACACACATTGATCATTTACGTCGTCTACAACACTGTCCATGTCGGAATCTGTATTTTCAATGTTATGCTCCATTTTTGCTAATTGTTTACGTGTTTATGCCATCCCTGTACAAAAATTCTATTAATAAAATTTTAATTTGATAGGAAACGTCTAATTTTTAAACATCCTCTGCAACTAAAATTCATAAATTGAAATTAAAAAAAAAAATTTGTCCCAATATTGTTTTCATAATGGTGGCCCGCCATTTTATGAATGCTGTAGACAAATGAAGCCACCTTGTTAGAACAATGTTCTACGTTCTATTCTTATACTCCGTTGTAGTGTGAGTCTATGTTATGTGAACTTTGAAATGAAAAGTGCTGAATCAACTTCAAAATAAACTACATTTCATATAATAAAATGTACGACACATATGCGCTCTTGCTAATGTGGTGTCGCTAAGCATTGCTGGACGTTACTTTTTTGGTTCTTCTCCTTTTAATTTTCTCATCAGATAAATTTTACTTTTCGGTTCCAGTGGTTCTACACACATCAAGAGTTTTGTAGCATGAAACAACAAATAAAATAAACATTAGTACACAACTGCAATAGTCCGGTCAAGCAAGTCGCCAATTAAAGACTGGCTTATTCGTGAAATGAGATAAATATTCGTATCATAGGTTTCAGAAGCGGTCTCTCAAATAGAATTTCAATTTCAACATTAATGTAAGTTTGCTTGACTTTTATGGTGACTTTCGTTTTAGTGATTTTTGCAAAGTCTCGAAGGAATAATGGCTCTTGTAATTTAAACAAGTAAAATCTTATTTTGTAACTTACGGTAGACGGACAAGGAAACATCACACTTCAAGATTTGAAAGATACAGGTTGCTGATCTGAAAGGACGCGTATTATAATATAAGACCGCCAGTAAAATGTTACTTAACGACCATTATTCTTCGACAATTATCTTCGCACTGTTTGCTGCGAAATATTACTACACAAATACAAGTTGTTTATGACAGAAGCAATTAAGTTCGTCATACTGTCATTTTAAATGAAACACCCATACTTTTGATGACTTACTTTAGCAACTAAATAATTGTACAGCGCTTGGTAGATTACGCTAAGACGTTCCTCTGAAAAGTCTAACAGACAGAACAGAAAAATAATAATTGGAAGTTTATGTATTTTGTTTTAGAAATAAAAATTATCTGAGATATTATTTCTTACGCCTATTCCATTTATATAAATTAATTCTTTGCCGCTACTCGGCGTATATATTCCATACAGAGCTTTTTCCCTTATAAGGTATATTAACAGTATTTACATTCCGCCTTATTTAACTGCCCCAAAGCATACGCCACTGAATTCGCCTGTCCATCAATCATCTGATCCAAAATATTGCCGGCTGCCTCTTAGGAAGAATCACAAGAGAGCGTGAACTCTTTTTCAATTTCTAGAGAAACGAATATTGGATCCGAAAGCAATATATCCTTCAATTTCTCGAATGTTGGCTGACAATCTTGTTTCTATTGAAACTTTACGTACTTTTTGAGTAACCTGTTCAGAGGTTTGGCTATTTTTGCGAAACCTTCTACGAATTTAGAGAGTAGTTGCACAAAACGACGACGACACTATCTGGTTTTCCGCAGTGCTGGAAATTTTTGAATTGCTTCTGTAAGACGGTGATCTGTCTGCACACCATACTCACTAATTACATGTCCCAGATAGTTAACTCGAGATTAAGCAAAATGGCACTTGTCCAAGCTGAGCGGCAAACGTGCTGACCGTAATCTGCTAAAAACATCCGCCAGTCGTCTCATATGTCTTGGTATATCCTTTGAATAAGCAGTTATGTCATCTAAATAGACCATACAGGCCTTAGGCTTTAAGCACTTTCAAACTTCATCTAAGAACTGCTAAAAAGTAACAGGTGCATTTTTAAACCGAATGGAATCCGCTTGTACTGATCATGTCCGCTTGGAACAGTAAATCTGTCTTTGTCCTATCCTCAGGTGCTACTTCTAACTGACGATAACCACCTTTTGAGGTCCATTGTAGTAAGGTAACAACATTGATCTAAGTTATCCAAAGTCCGTAATATTAGGAACTGGATAAGCATCTCAACGGCCCGTGCATTCACAAACCTATAATCACAGAGAAACCTATATTTCTTCAACCATTCAATGATTTTTTTTAGGAACAACAACAATATTTGTGCTCAGGGACTGTCACTAAATTCTATGATCCCACCTCGTATGAAAATCACTAGCTGTGTTGTGTGCAGTCTGTGGCTGGTTTGCATTGATGGAATTTGCTATTGTAGTGTTGGGCAGTTGGCTGATAACAGCGCGTAGCGTTGCGCAGTTGGAGGTGAGCCGCCAGCAGTGGCGGATGTGGGGAGAGAGATGGCGGAGTTTTGAGAGCAGATGATCTGGACCTGTGTCCATCAGAGACAGTAAATTTGTAAGACTGGATGTCATGAACTGATATATATATATATATATATATATATATATATATATATATATATATATATATATTATGACTTTTGAACACTATTAAGGCAAATACATTGTTTGTTCTCTATCAAAATCTTTAATTTGCTAACTATGCCTGTCAGCAGTTAGTGCCTTCAGTAGTTACAATCTTTTATTTAGCTGGCAGTATTGGCGCTCCCTGTATTGCAGTAGTTCGAGTAATGAAGATTTTTGTGAGGTAAGTGATTCATGAAAGGTATAGGTTATTGTTAGTCAGGGCCATTCTTTTGTAGGGATTATTAAAAGTCAGATTGCGTTGCGCTAAAAATATTGTGTGTCAGTTTAGTGTTGATCAGAATAAGTAAAGAACGAAATGTCTGAGTACGTTCAGTTTTGCTCAGCTGTTTGAAAATCAAATAACGTAAGGGGTCTACCAGCACAGTAATTCAATAATTTTTCTAAGGGGACGTTTCATATGTCGACCTTACCTCACTGGAATCTTCTGAGTTTTTCTTGTAGTTTGTGTAATTAGTGTAGCTATTGTTTATTGCTAGCTCGTAATTATAGAGAGAATTTCCTTTGTAGTTGTAGTTTTTCATTGTTGTACAGTAAAACAGTTGTGGCATGCATGTAGATTTGCACCAAGTATTTCGCAGCTGCGCTTGCAATTAACGAGATATTATTTCCAATGCTATGTTAATGTGTTTTCTTATTTTGCTCTTCAAATTGTGCTTTTCTGTGTTATCGTGTGAAATATTTGACAATTAGGGCGTGTGAAAAACGTAATAATAGGCTCCAAAGTGTACTGAGAAATGACAGTGAAGATGAAAGCAGTGTGTTAGCGCCACCGTGTAATGAATTAACTAATGTTCAAAGTAGTAATTTGGTAATTGTGCATAGGGAAATGGAGCGGGCTGCAAATAATGGTATAGACAGTGAAACAATTAGTGAACAGGGAAGCATAATCGATCGATCGGTCGGCAACAGCTCGCCTCAGGAATCCGAAATGACAGGACACAATCTCGCAAATACTGTAGATTCAGGTTTTGGGTCCTCACCGTTTTCTCAAATAAGTCAAAACATATTTTCTGCTTTTCAAAATGCGAATATTGCCGGTTCAAACGCACTGCCGAATAGCACTGAGGAACATGTTTCAGACACCAGTGCATTGTTATTACAATTAATGCAACAAATTGGACAAAAGCTTCAAACGTTAGACACAATGGAACAAAATCTTCAAAAGTTAGACGCAATGGAACAAAATCAAAAACAGTCACAGCAACAGCTTCAAAAATTAGACACCACCACGCTTGAACAAACACGTGATGGTTTAACTGCTGAGCTACTTAAAATCGAATCTAAATGTCAAAAAGTCTGTAATGACGTAAAAACACTAATTTGTGAGCATTTTCAACCTATTTTTTCGCGTCATGAATATGCATTACAGAATCACGAAGCAGCCATAAAAGAACTGCAAACTATTGTTCCTGAAAATCACGACACCTTGGAAGCTAAAATTGACTCAGTTGCATCTACTGATTCGGTTACGCAACTTGCAAAAACTCAGGAAAACTTAAAGGACACAGTAGATACGATTTCAACACAAATGGACACACTGAAACTTGGTTCAGAGAAACACACTGAGGAAATCAGTCCACTATCGGAGAAAGTAGCCGAACTTTCGGATCAGTTCACTAACTTATCTACAAAGGTAGATGATAATCTGAATGACACAAGACCCGCAGCCTTCAGTGACACAGAAGAATACGAACAAATTAGGAAATTCAAACAAAATCAGAATCAAATTAATACGCAACACAAAAGAGAAATCCCGGAAGTACAAGATCAGTTGGCACAAGTAATACAAGAATTACATATTTCAGAGGAGACTCGCGCTCCAACACGGAAAGAGGGACATAGAAATACGGAACAGCGACAAAATAATAACACAGGGCACTTCGGAAATTATGAAAGAAATAGGCAAGGTACACCGAATTTTGAGATGGAACCGCGGAAAAGAAGTAACAATGAGCGATATGCGACTCGCCGACATGATGATTTTGACTATAACCTGTTCATTACTACACGTAAATTCAAAACATTTGCGAATTCTGGCAACGACATTCATCCAGAAGCATGGCTCCATCAATTCTCTCACTGTTTTCCTCCCAACTGGTCATTGGAGCACAGGTTAGAATTTATGTGTGGCTACTTAGAGAATGAACCAGCTGTAAGAATGCGATCAGTCATTCACGATTGTCACAGTGAAGAAGAATTTTATCATGCCTTCCTCTCAGCATATTGGTCTCAAGCTACACAAGACCAAGTAAAACATAGCATCATAATGATGAAACATTTCGAACAATCAGAATTTTCCAGTCTTGTCAAATATTTCGAAGACATGTTATATAAGAATCAGTATGTTTCAAACCCATACAGCCCCTCAGAACTCATCCGCATTTGCTTAATCAAATTGCCTGAACATTTACGACATATTATTTTGGCGGGACGTTGCAAAGACGACACTGAAGCTTTTCAGGGAATGTTACAAGAATTGGAAATTGACACTGACAATCGCGGAACGCGAAAACAGGAGCACAACAATTACAGGTCACATCCGTCACAATTCCGTGATGAAAGAAATAATAACTGGACACGACAAGGCTATTCTTACAACGTAAATCGTAACCAAAACAGACACCACCCGTATGACAACCGTTGGCAGAGTAGTAATAATTACAGGGAAAGATCACCTCTCTGCAGTAATGACTATCACAGAGACAATCAGAGAAACAGACAATACGGGAACCAAAATAATTGTTATCAAGGGAGACAGAATAACTTCAGATGCAACGGTCCACCATGCAGTTACGACTCCGGGAGAAATTCTCCACCACATGACCGACAAAAAAAAAAAAAAACTATGTAAACTACCGACAGAACGACAGACCTGAATTTCATCAGAACTGGCGGGATTCAAACAGGGCAGGGCCCTCTCGACAAGGTGAATTTATAGAAGTTAGGTATCCTAATCCCAATAACGACGCGCGCCAACAAAGAGACAGACAATGACTCGCACCGCAGGCAGCCACGTGCGCCGGCTGGCTCAGAGAAAAATAACATAGACGCTAATCTTGAGAAAAATTCCAGTATTCTTCACCGACGTATACCACATGATAATTGCGTTGAAGCTGAAACTCTGCGTACTAGTAAGAGTAAAGGATTGCACCACATTTCACATGTAAAACCGTTTATTGAGAGATAATCTGCTTTGTAACTTAGTCTTTGCTATAAAATTTTTCACTTCACGTTACTAGTACGCTTTGTCACACTTAGAGACTGTTAACATGCAGCAATGTTTTGAAGTAAACTATCCAGTCAAGAACATAGGGAACTTATTTAGACAGTAATTACAAATGCATTGTTATAGTGAACAGACGATATAGTGTTATTGTGTGTGTACTTTCTTGCTTGTTAGTTGCACGATTATGTAACGACTACATACTTAGAACATATACTACTAATGAGATTTTATTGCAACATTTTGGTTTACTTGAAAAGACATTTTTTTATTTGAAGTACTTTCTGTGAGATTAAAGATGACTTAGTATTTGGTTTCTTTGACAGCTACACGATTATATCACGACACTACTAATAACGTGTGACACAATTTACATTGTTGCTTTTGTGCTCTATCGGTTTTATATCTGCACAGTTTTTCTGAATTCTTCTGGAAAGTAAAACATGTTTTAGTAGTAACTTTTGTGGTGCAGCTACAATAAGACAGCCTTTTTCGTAGCACAACAATACGTTAAAGTATAGTACTTTCCTGATCACAGTAATGTACGTAATAACTACGATATCTATATGCATAGCGTTTCACTTTTGTTTATGATGAGGTAAGTACATTGACTTCTGCAGAACTTTGCTTTCGGAGGACGATAATTACGACACTTCCACAGAATTATCTTACAGCAAGACGCACATTTAGCGCTAAAGGACACGTATTTGAGTAATTAATTTTGTACTTAATACATTTATTTTTAAAGATTTTTGAATTACAATGATACAAAGGTTTTCCATGATACATTTCATTCCATTTCTGTAATCTGTAATACCTGAGGGTATAATTACATTAATCCTCAGGGGGGTACACGCTTACTTTGTGTACCATGTGTTTGGAAAACGCAAGGAGCCCTAGCTAATATGGTATTTGCTTATACAACTTTACACATTGGTACCATATTTCTCTAACACATAATTACACAGCTATCTGATCATTTAACTGAGAGAGACAAACATTTATTTTACTACATCAGTGACACATGTTTGCACAATTACACAGTTGGCTAACTCCACACTTATGAAATTGTGTTTTGTCTGTACATTGTGAACTGTTCATATTTTTCAGAACCATTGTGATACTATGAGATCTTTGAATGTCGTATTTGGTATGGGATCATGATTTTAAAGTACGTTTGAGGTAGATGACATTATTGAAATGAGCAGAGAATTTTTTTTAGGTTTTGAAATTATTGCAGAGAGCTACGACGATTTTGAGATTTGACTGAGGTGTTATGGTGTTATTATTACGATGACAGTGTGTATTATGCTACTTAGGTATGTTTATGATCAATAAGCTGATGCTATATGAGGAATTTGATTATGCTATGTATTTATTATGATGAAATATTGAAGAAGTGTCGACGAATATGTATGTGTGTAATAAAGTCAGGAATAATGAGTAGTGGTTAGGGACTCTGATTTGTGAAAACGGATGTTGGAAACCAAGAATCGTACTTTAAGAGTTATGAAATGTGTGTACATGCGTGAATGTTTCACAATGCCGGCGAATATTTTTTAGACACTGTTATATTTATTGGATTTTGTTTCTACACATTTGTAACGCATATTCTCTGTTGTTTTGGCAGAAGAGCCAACACCGTGTTACTAGAGGAGGCCGAAGTGCACGCGTTTTAGCTCACGTAGGCTGGTGTGAGGAGGGAAGAACTATACTGATGTGAGGTCTGGAACATGACAAGGAATTAGAATTCAGAAAGCGGACATAATTAGTTTGATACTTAACTTCAATCCATTAATGATGAACGTCGCTCTTGACGGTACATGATTCACAATAGTATCTTTTCAGATATAGTAATTATAGTAACTGAATATGGCGCCTTGCTAAGTCGTAGCAAATGACGTAGCTGAAGGCTATGCTAAACTGTCGTCTCTGCAAATGAGAGCGTATTTAGACAGCGAACCATCGCTAGCAAAGTCGGCTGTACAACTGGGGCGAGTGCTAGGGAGTCTCTCTAGACCTGCTGTGTGGCGGCGCTCGGTCTGCAATCATTGATAGTGGCGACACGCGGGTCCAACATATACTAACGGACCACAGCCAATTTAAAGGCTACCACCTAGCAAGTGTGGTGTCTGGTGGTGACATCACATTCTCAACCTGTGAAATTTTTTATATGAGACTGTCACTGCTGTCCTAATTATTTCGGTAAGAAAGTTAAGTGACCTTCACGTAATGCGTCGTGGGTGCCCAGCTGTGCCACCTGCCTGGAGAAAAAGCCATTAGGTGGAGAAAAAAAGAGACCATTACCCTCGCTATTGACATTTCTTTGTAGAAAACATCGCAAATACGACACGCTCAAACTTGAAAACATAGGATTACACTGTGGAGCTCTTAATTTATGATATTTACTAAAATGCCTAATGAATTGATAGGAAATATTCTTACATCTGCACACCTGATTATGGCAAGTGTCTTTCTACGAGAATTGAGAAAATTTCTACTGATTTATGAAATGCCACATGGCTATTGAATGATGTTTTTATGGTTTGCTTTACATAGTTGCTTATTACATTTGATATCTGTTTTCCAGCTGTGTTGCAGCATTGTTTTTATAAAATAAAATTAAATGCATTTGCTAATGTGAAGACTTTCTGTCAACAGATCTATTAAATAATAATTTTATGATCGACATTCTTCGAAAAAGGAGCACTTGGAAAGGAAAGAACAATAAGAAGGGACTAATAACAGTAACTGCATACATAATTTTCTTTTCAAGTACTTGGTAATTTTTTTTGTAGAATAAGTTATGGTGCACCACTTTAATTACATAGACATTAAGATGTGAATAGACATTTCCCTTATCTGCATTGTTGTCTTCAGTGTACTATTTTTTCTGCTTGAGCTATGTCATATTTAGGTATAAGTTATTGGAGTTGCTGCTGCTGTTTGCCAGGCATAGTGCTACTGAATGTCATTTTCTATTACTCTGTTAAGCCAGTTTTACTACTGATTTATTTTTCTTGTTGCTGCACATTGGCTCATATTAGTTGTAATGTGGCATTTGCTTTGCTAATTTATATATACTGCTGCTTGCTTTGCCAATTTCCATTTTTTTGTCATTGCTGTTTGTGTTAATTGTTTTGTGCTGCTGCATTGCCTCGTCCCTTAGTATATATATCTGAGCTCAGTAGATTTAAGTTAGATTAAGAGGGGGTAGACTATATAAGAAACTAACTGTGATGAATTGGAAGAAATGCTTTGAGAAGCTATAAGCAAATGGTTTGGCCAAAAAAGGTAGTGTACAGAGGAGGATAGCTATTTTGACAGAGGATATGAATAGAATACGAAAAGCATGCTTGGATAGGATTTTTTTTGGTGGAAACAAATGTTGAAATAAGAGGAAAGATCTATGGAATGAAGTTTTGGGTTGGACTGCAGTACCAAATGTTACACTGAAAACAAACCCTGTCCTTTCCTTTTGTGTTTTTCCGCTACGTGTTTGTGTACCCTTGTGTATTTGTGTTCTTCCTGTCTTTATGTGTTTATCTGAAGAGAGTTATGTTGTAGAATTTTTCTAATACTGTGTTATTTACTTTATAAAGATGTTTAGACATTATTTATTCTGTTTTGTTTTAATGCTCACGTGTGAAGTTGATGTTTCGAAATTTATTCTGACCTTTTATGTATTTACTTATGTCATAATTCCTGTAACACTGATGTATATGTTATTTCGATTCTTTTGTAAAGCCCTTATTACCACAAATGTTATCTGTATTATTATGTTTTAATGATGTTTTCTGTACCTTTGTGATTGTATTCTCATGTTACAAAATTGTAATTGACACCAGTTCATCAAATTAAATTACATTTCACTGCACACGTTCCTGTTGGTCATAGTATATGCTCAATATATGAAAAAAGGGACTGTTAGTGCTCGCACGTGTGCTGATAATTCAGCAAGGGACTGGTTAACAGCATTGTTGGTTCTAAGGACACACCAAAAAGTTTGTGAGTGCTCAAGTAGTGGTTTATGGACTTGCTATATTGTCTGCAAGACTTCTAAGGACATACCAAAAAGTTTGTGAGTGCACAAGTGGTGGTTTATGGACTTGCTATATAGTACAAGACTCTTCGATGGTAATTGTGCACCTGCACAGTCGCAACAGATGGCTGCTCGCCGCCTCTACAAGGACTGAAGTGGGTCTGCACCTTTGATGATCCACCAATACCATAATCTCTACCAGGACTACAGTGGGTCTGCTCTGTGATGACCTACCTACCAATATTTTTCAAAACTTCGACTGACTCTGCTGTGGGTTTGCTCTGTTGTGGACCATTACCTGTCTGCATGTCAAGAGTCAGCATTATCTTTCTCTTGGAAGGACAACACCACTTCTTCAAGACCGCGTGGAAATCCACTACTTCTGTGTGCGTTTTCTTTTACTGCTCAGACTTTGTGCAAAAAATTTTAATTAATACTGTGATGAATGATCAGATCTGTCTTTATGGACTGTGAGAAAATTTTAGCTTTTGACCAACATTGTATCAATAAGTGCGTGCATTTGATTTATTTGTTATTGTAATTATGAAAAAATTTTTCAAATATGTATTGGCCACTACCCAAAACAATTTGTAAAATTTTTTGTGGGGAGCATGGGGGCTATGTAAGTAGGCTGTTTAGGTTTTTATGTTGGTAACGTCACCTAGCGCTCTGTATGAAAATCACTAACTGTGCTGTGTGCAGTCTGTGACTGGTTTGCATTGATGGAATTTGCTATTGTAGTGTTGGGCAGTTGGCTGATAACAGCGCGTAGCGTTGCGCAGTTGGAGGTGAGCCGCCAGCATTGGCGGATGTGGGGAGAGAGATGGCGGAGTTTTGAGAGCAGATGATCTGGACCTGTGTCCATCAGAGACAGTAAATTTGTAAGACTGGATGTCATGAACTGATATATATATTATGACTTTTGAACACTATTAAGGCAAATACGTTGTTTGTTCTCTATCAAAATCTTTCATTTGCTAACTGTGCCTGTCAATAGTTAGTGCCTTCAGTAGTTACAATCTTTTATTTAGCTGGCAGTATTGGCGCTCCCTGTATTGCAGTAGTTCGAGTAATGAAGATTTTTGTGAGGTAAGTGATTCATGAAAGGTATAGGTTATTGTTAGTCAGGGCCATTCTTTTGTAGGGATTATTAAAAGTCAGATTACTTTGCGCTAAAAATATTGTGTGTCAGTTTAGTGTTGATCAGAATAAGTAAAGAGTGAAATGCCTGAGTACGTTCAGTTTTGCTCAGCTGTTTGAAAATCAAATAACGTAAGGGGTCTACCAGCACAGTAATTCAATAATTTTTCTAAGGGGACGTTTCACATGTATAACTTTCAGAAAGGTACTGCTGCAACCAGAGAGGCTGGTCAGTGACATGGGGTAGAAGTCTGGTGCTGGCCGCCGTGGCCGAGCAGTTCTAGGCGCTGCTGCTACGGTCACAGGTTTGAATCCTGCCTCGGGCATGGATGTGTGTGATGTCCTTAGGTTAGTTAGGTTTAAATACTTCTAAGTCTAGGGGACTGATGACCTCAGATGTTAAGTCCCATAGTGCTTAGAACCATTTGAACTATTTTTAGAAGTCTGGTTTTGCACGCCATAGGTGCTCGGTTGGTAGTAGGTACTTTCCCTACTCCTTTTCCAACTGTTGACACTTTTCCATAGGGGCTTGTAAGTGTTGGACGATTTTGTTGAAGTGTTTTTCTGGATTCATGGACAAAGGAATTTGGTTAACTTAGTTTAAATTGAGATTATACGTAGTTAAGTCTTTTCATTTCTTGCACAGATTAGGAAAATGTTCCGGGATCAATTATTATTCTTAATTTTCATGCATAAATTCGCATGCCAAACGTAACTTCGAGTGATTCACTTTGTGAGGTTAGGGTAGCTATTTTAAGCCTGTGATTTCGTGATTATAATGTTAGAGTATCATAAGCGATTCTACTTACGTTATGTTTCTATCCCTTTGTTTTTCATGTAGTAAGTTCTAAGTGGTGTAATTTCGCGAGTTTTGGAGGAGTTTTCTTTGTAAATGATAATCTAAGTTCTGGCTGTCAGCCGACCGTGTGCATAGAATTTGATCTGTTCTGGCGGCCAATTCAAGCGGTTTTATGATCGAGTAATTTGTGAATGCGATGATCTGTGGGAAATTACTGTTAGTTTCTGAGTTTTATATATTCGTCCCACTTTATGTGATGGTCTTGGGTACACCTCCCCAGAATAGACACATATCCCTAGTACTACCAGTCATTCTCTGAGTCTCAGTAAGTAGATATGCCGTAAAACTGAAGTAGTTGGAATCCTGCATGTGTCAGTACACAAGCAAGTTGAATGCTTTCCACCTCCGTTCGCCCATATTGTTTCCTCAACCTTGAACATCAGATTCTGCTTGATTATATTTGTTGTTGTGTTCTAGTATTTCGTAAAGGACTGTTCATTAAAGAATTATAGCACGATATTAATTCTTTGTTTGTGTGCGTGTATTGCAGAATTGTGCCCTGTAATTATTTTCATGCTTATGTGACGATTAATAACTCACAAGTAAAATCATCTCATGCTTAATGAAGCTTCTGATAACTGACCGTACCCCTATAATTCATAACCTCTCTTCCCAAATCCAAGCTATATGAGACACCACAGTTTAAATATAGGTCTTGCTCTGAGGTATACCTTGAGTTAAAGGGTCGTTGTGTGTTGAATAATTCGATAGGGAATCAGAATGTGTCGCATGGCTCATGACGTCTTCTTCCCTCTGCCCCATACAGACTGCACATAGAAAAGAACAATAATAAGTTTGCTTATTGAGCCAGTTCTGGTTTTTGAACGTAAATTATCAGATGGGCATCCATGGCTGTGAAATGATGAGCATGAGCGAAATATGAATGACCTCAATTGGACTTAAACCTTGATATTCAACTACAACAAGTAGAAGTTGAACATAATACACATATATTTCATGTGGCGATCCTGGCAGGATACTTCTTACTGTGAGAACTACCTAAGAAACAATTATATCGTAGGATGTATAATAATTTCTGTTTCGTAAATACATGTTTCTTTTAGCATGGAAGCCTACCAGCAATCAGTCTTCTCGCAAACCATTTGCAACTGCAACAGGAAAGGGGAGAAATGACAGTGGTGCACGACGTACCGCCACACACCATAAGGTGGCTTCTGGAGTATAGATGTAGATGTAGAGTATATCCATCTCCCATCGTCATAAGAAGGAGTTTCCCATACAGTCCCAATCATACACTGAAAATAACTAAATTGGTTAGAAGGTAATAATACTATACTTTTCCCGTCTTCCCTCGGAACACTGACCTCCTCTGAAACATTCTCCCTACTACCCTCCTGTCCTCGAAAATCGTCGTCTCGGGCTCTAGATTACAAAACTTCCCACTGAACTGCCGGGAAGACTGACATTCCGAACGAGTGACAAGCCCTATAGACAAAAATATCGTAGTTGTGGCAATATTTATATAAGCGAATGGATACTCGCCGATGCACTGTTATGTATACGTTCGGGAGTTCAGGAAGCAGCCATCACACCTAACACTTGTTTAAGGAAATTATTCTGTTAGTAGGTGAGAGTCCAATCCTTGGCTTCAAGTATCAAATAGCCTACGGAAGATCACCAAGATGATATCTTCAAGCAAACGCAGCTATTACTTAGTCTCCAGTGACCTCGAAGTCAACCACATTTTAAACTCTAACCATAATTCCTACAAAAACTTCTAAAGCTACTCAAAACTGCTGTGCGACCAAACTTCATTAGAGCTGTGAAAGGTGGGCTGGTATTCTGAAGGAGTGAGGTTCAAATCCTCACAAGAGC
The DNA here is from genome assembly GCF_023898315.1 of Schistocerca nitens. Lineage (NCBI taxonomy): Eukaryota > Metazoa > Arthropoda > Insecta > Orthoptera > Acrididae > Schistocerca > Schistocerca nitens. The sequence goes on along the minus strand of NC_064616.1, from coordinate 447,706,815 downwards.
ATGATGATTTAGGTTTCCAGTAGCTCTCGTACACCGACTGAGGCAGAGATGCTTGCATTGTATAAGACAAGAACATTTTTCTATGTCCATCATTGCCATCCGAGCTTATGCTCCGCCTCTAACGATCCATTCATCGACGGGGTGCTAAATTCCAATTATCCTTCTTTCTCCTTTTATTACGACTACAGTAAGCACTCTCACTTTTTTGGTTTATGAGTTACAGCTCAGACCGCACCATCCAAACGCAAAGACCTTTCAACAAATGTTAGTACAAATACGACACAGGCGCCAATTGTGACAGTACCCCGCAAGCTGCCATCACTGGACATTGTGGCAGGCGGCTTGTCGATTTTAACAGGGAATAAACTAAAACAGGTTAGGATCAACTTCGGAAATAAGTACGAGGAAATCGTTGTTCCAATTATCGCTTCAGACTAATGTATCAGTAGCAGAATAAGCGACGTAGAACTTCCGAAAATCATCAGTAGTCATTTCAAAAGCATTCGCAACATGTGAAAACAGGATTGCAATTAACAGAACGCTGATTGCTGAACCCATCTTTTCCCACCATATCTTAACTTCTGTCAGAAATTTGAAAAATGTGTTGCAACCAATTTGGGAGAACTAGCAACTAACGAAAATACGTGCGGCTATTTCGTGCAGGACAATGTTAGAGCACACACCACAAATGCGTCATTGACAGTATTACTAGGTGTTTTTGATGGTAGGAACTATCCTATCACTATGATAGTAATACGAGGTATTTTTGATGTGTGCTGGAGATATGCCACCTGTGAGACTGTCGGAGCAACGCCCGGAGAGTCGTGCGGCGATGGCAGCGTCAGCCCCAACCTGCCTACGTGGCCAGTGCCTCCCGCGCCACATCGGAGACCGCCTGCGTCGACCTGTAGTACTGAATCACTTTCAGACGTCAAAAAAATACTGCGGCTATGTTTGCAAAATAATCTTATTACCAGGGAGCTCGACAATTCATGCAACACATTTTTTTCGCAGCCAATTCCGGTTGAAAAAATGCGGAATTCGTTGTGGGACATCGTGGAACATTCCCACGTCAGCCCCTATAGTTTCATGAATTTCCGATAGGTGGTGACACTATACGTAGCCTCTAGAATGGCGTATGTGACGGGGGTAGAGTTTCTTTTGGCGAAAAAAACAGAGCATCGCAGAAATTCTACGGAGACCTGGCAGTGAACAAAAGCAGGGTGAGTCGTTGGACGAAGCGTCTGTCATCATTGCAACAAGGCCGCGCAAACCTGTCCGATCTCCCGCGTGCCGACCGGCCGCACACAGCTGTGACTCCTGCAATGTGGGAACGTGCATACACTCTCATTCGAGGTGATCGATGGATCACAGCCAAACACCTCGCTGCTCAGCTGGGTGTCTCTATTGATAGTGCAGCAAGACGTTGCATTGAACGGAGATTACGATGAAAAACAGGATTTTGCAGTCAAAAGAGTGGAGAATAATATGGTGTATTGGAATCTTATATAAAGCCAACCTGCTTTCAGAAAAAAAAGTTTCGCATTACTTATTGAATGCTCCTCGTTGTTTCACTTCATTACACGTCTGTGAATTTTTTCATCTTCACGATCCTGGCTGCAGTCTTACAACTCCCTGGGGTTTTCATTTCAAAACATCTCCACTCACTGGTGAACGCTGTGTCTGAAATCTCGTGCCTTACAAATGGATTGGGCGAATCTTTGAATATCAATAATATGAGTATCTAAGCTACACACATCTCTCTCTGTACGTCTATTTCGACATATTTCAGGCCCATAACAAATTGAAAAGTATTTGGTATCATCGTTATTTCCTTTCAGGAATGCCTTCGTTGCAAATGACAAGAAGGCGTAAACTGCTGTTGATTTATTGTTCCTTGTTGACGTTCATCAAATTACAGTATGCATCATTAGTATTCTTACAGCCTTGTACATAATATAAACAGACACACGCGTAACTACATTGAACAAAACGGAACGGGAACGAAGGAAGATTTGAGTTGGGCGTCCCAGCGACAACCAAGTCAAAATCAAATGGTTCAAATGGCTCTGAGCACTATGGGACTTAACATCTGAGGTCATCAGTCTTCTAGAACTTAGAACGTCTTAAACCTAACTAACCTAAGGACACCACACACATCCATGCCCGAGGCAGGATTCTAACCTGCGACCGTAGCGCTCGGCTATACCTGCCGGCAACCAAGTCATTAGAGGTTGAGCGCAAGCTCGGATTGAGGAACAACCGTGTCCTTTTCAAAGGAACGACCCATAATTTTCCTTAGACGATTTAGTAAAACCACAGGAAATCTAAATCAGAATGAGCGGACGGGAATTTGAACCGCCATGCTCTTCAACGCCAGTTTAGTGTTTTAACCGCTGCGCCCTTTTGGTCTGTGTGAAGAAACGAGGAGTATATTCCTTGTAACGTTACATGTCCTGTATGTGAAGTCTGTAAATAACAACCGTTATCGCCTAACACTTATACGATAATCATCATGAGAACAGAAAAGAAGAATAAGCTCAGGCTCTTGTTCTCGCACTCTTCTGCTTAGTGTTCATGGTTCTAAAGTGTTCTTAAAGCAGTCTGAGTCTTTGCGCGCTATTCTTCTGACGCACGAACAATCATTACCCAATAGTTAATGTATAGTACCCAAATCTGTATAGCACTTTTTGAATACTGAGCTTACAGAGCTGTGCGCCTGCTACTTTTTCCAGGACAGACTATTGATAAGTAAATAGCGGTCGTCTCCATGAAACATGTCTGGCTCTTCTTTCACTCTTCTTTTTTGCCCCGTTCTCTTTGCATTCCCGACGTGCAGAACTGCGGAATGCGTATTGCCTACTCTATCTCCTGTTTTTACTAGGCAAGAAACCCTTCGTACTCTCTGATACACGTTCTTGCTGCCATCAATAGTCTGTTTACTTTCTGGAATGTTCACTCGTTACCGTGTCCTCAATAAAACAGATGCATGTCTTTCACCACTGAACTTTTTCAGTAATGCGTATGTGATATTCCAGCGTAGGTCGTAAGAGATTGGGACTCGTGACCGACAAGTGTACGAATTAAAATGGTGAACAATTTTCCGACTTCCTGGTCAATATAATGCGATTTTTAAAATGGAAAATAATCAAATAGGCATTCGTGCGATTCAAATAAGCGCTATACAAAAAAAAAATTGAATTAATTACAGAATGACATAATGCTTGTTGCACAATGGACAGTCAAACGAAAACGAGACAGGAGGAGAAAAGTAAGTAAACTGTTTATTATTTGAAAATTAATCGTCATAATTGCTAATACATTTATTCCACTGTGGAACAAGACTGTCAACGCCTTCGTGGTAAAATGTTTTCTGAAGCCTACGGAATCATGATTGTGTACAGGTTTGCATCTCCTCGTCCGAAGAAAATCACCGGCCACTAATGTCTTTCTTCGCGGCTTCAAAAATGGAAATCGCATGGGGAGAGATCGGGATTGTATGGATTATGTGTAAGGAATTCCCAGTCAAAATTCTACAGCACACTCGAGACAACTTAGACAACATGTGGGCCCCACGGGTTTTCCATATTCTTGGAACCCTGAAGAAAGACATTCATGGCCGTCCATTTGCAACGGAAGATGTGATGCATGCCTGGGTACAATCACGGTTCCGTATGCAACCGTAACCATCCTACTATGAAGGCATTCACCGTTCTTTCCCAGAGTGAGAGACATGTATTAACAGTTACTGTGATTATTTTTGAAATAATAAACACTTTACTTACTTTTTTCCGTCTGTTTCATTTTAATTTTACTGTCCCTTATAGAACGATAAAAGACTAGAGATTAAAAAGGGAAACTGAAATGTTGGCAACGACATACCACTTGCCGTAGAACAATGCCTACAAAAGTACTGCTATGTTCAAATAATCCGTCGGGTTGAAAACAGGTTACCTAATAGTGTGCTTCAGCCGCTATCGCCTTGATAGCGGATTAGCGAGCATTCCACAGGACAGCTTATTCGTTTGGGAGCCATCCTGATCAATAAGTGCTTAAGACCTCCCCTCAGTTTACGAATCTGGGTCCAAGACGAGCACACCTTGCTCGACGGTATCCCAAATGCGTTCAGTAGGACTTAGATCAAGTAGCCTGGCGACTATGCAGCCACCCTTATTTCGGCGGACTGCGTAGGTAAAGGAACAGGTTGCCAGAGGAATACAATACTCGAACAAACGAATGTACGTAATCGGACAGCAGGTTCCTATATCGTTCGCCGGTAGTACACGCTGGCAGATTTGTCACGATCTTCATCTCATCTCGTGTAAACATTCTCCACTGAAGAATACCCTGTTGGCAAGAGCGATACATTTCTGCATGTGATTTTCGATGAAAAAGGCGTCCTGTTAGAGCCATGTGATGTGCTGTGGATTCTACAGCCCCAAGCGAAAACGTTGTTCTGCACGGTATGGTTTCTCACTGGTCGTCGTGAACTGGTGAGTGAGTGCCACACTACGGCCAGTGTATGCACGAAGTCTGTCATCATTACGTTTTCTGACAGCCCAACTTGTGACACGACGTCGCGGCGTCAGCCACTACAAGGCCTCACGACGTAACAGCCACGTGATAAAGTGCAACTACTCTATTTCTGGTGAAAACAGGAAAACTCTTTCTCTTCGACAAACCATCTATCTGTAATACAGTTGCTGAATGTAGAAATGTTTTAATTTATTACGTTAATCTGGATCCCATGTCGCGATTTCGTTTAGAAAAGTATTGTACGGATAACTGACTGGAACAGTGCCCCTGTCATCAAATCATCAAATTTAAATTCCTTTCTTTTTTTTGTTACGCCGTAACATCCCGCTAATGGGAAACAGAGTCTGCCCATGTGCTTGCAAGTTTTATTTTAATTTTGCAACGAGACAATCTTCCTGTATCTGCAATCATCAGTCACCGTCAGGGAAGTAACTCGTGTGCGTCACATATCGGTGGGTCGTGTAAACTTTATGGTGTGTGATTTAAATGTTCATGTGAAGGGTTTCTGATGCGCATTTGGGGAACCATCTCGACATATTCCTAGACGTATGTCAAGGTAGCCTAAAAACCACATTCAGGCTGGCGGTGTACTACACCAACTGTCGTTAAGCCGGAAAGCGCGGGTTCGATCCGGGTTTGATCACTTTCCAGTCTCTCAAGTTAGCGTGCTGTGCAACAAACTATACGATTGGACTTCATAGAATGCTTAAATCTATTGACATTAATAATGTACAGATTGTTAACAACATTGTATAAATTCACATTCTTCTTGTGAAATGACGATTTCGTAGTTCAGACGCATATTCCACGACAACATACAGTTAAGATCCAAAACATTATGACCACTGCCCACTGCGAGGTTGAGTGCTGCCTGGTAGCATTGCAGATACGTCTCGCGGTAAGGAAAGAGCGTATGCGTACAAAGACGAATGGGGACTGCAAATGAGGAATTCCACGGCCGTAAGTAACTTTAACAAAGGGCAGATTCCGCGCCTGAAACGAGCATCTAGGCAACAGAGAAGCTGCTCGGCTGTTCGTGTGCTACTAGCTTGAGTATCTATGGAAAGTGGTAGAAGGACGGCGAAACCAAGAATAGGTGACAAGCTGTTGGACGTCCACGCTCATCACAGAACGTTGGAGGTTGGAGGCTTGTCTGCTCTGTGAAGCAGGATAGGTGCCGACCTGTGCCAGATTAGACGATAGAGGACAATGCTGGTATACGCCCAAGTGTTTCGGAGCCGACCGTTCAGCGCATATTGATGAACATGGGGCCCCGCAGCGACAGCCACACATTTCCTCGTGTTGCCCAACTACATTGTCAGTTACGATAGGAGTGAACACCGGATCGTCGAGATTGGACTATGGATCAATGGAAGTGTGTCGCTTGTCGATGGTCGTGCCTCGACACGCCATCGTCCAAGAGAAAGGCTGCTCGAAAAGTCCACCGCGCCATACAGTTAGCCCATTGGGGTCAGTGTTATGCTGTGGGAGACATTCTCCTCTGCTTCCATGGGACCTGATGTGGAAATTGAAGGCACAATGTCACCTATGAATTACGTGAAGATTATTGCGCATACTTGCATCCCATCTGATTGATATCTTCCCGGATGGCGATGACATCTTCCAGCAGGAAAACTGGCGGTGTCACAAGGCTGTAACTGTGTTCCAGTGGTTTGAGAAGAGTGAACTCAAATTTATATCCTGGCCACTAAATTCACCTGATCTGAATCCGCAGGAACACATCTGGGATGCTATCGTGCGCCAACTTCAAGCTCTCAATCCACAGATCCGTAATTTACTGCAACTGTGTGACCTGTGAATATAGATCTGCTGCCACATATCTCTGGAAATCTACCAAGGACTTGTCGAATACATATCACGCAGAGTATTATGTTACCAATGTGGACCAGTGCACTATTTAGCTGGTGATCATAGTGGTTTGGCTCATCAGTGTATATAAAGAACTATTCTATGTGGAAGTTTCTCCAGTACCCATATATTCGACGACGTATCGCACTTTTTGTGATCGATTTGTCTTGTGGCGATATGTTCTAAATTGGCATACTCGTTGTCAAAGAGGGGCTGAATCAAAACGCATGCAGTAAATCTACAAACATTGTCTGACAAAACGTGACGCATGCAGAAGACGTGGGTGGAAGTCAATGTGACTTCTTAAACGCACCCACCATCAGTGGGTATGTAATGATTAGAGTTCAGTTCTCTGTGGCAGATGCAACACCCACCAGAGAGCATTAGTGCTGCTCATGTTTAGTGTTGTTATCGTGCTTTGAAAGATACATAAGGGGCACGAACAGCGTCAGATGTTGAGTGACCACTGCAAAGCACACTTACATGCCGCGTACTAGTATGAGTCAGCGTTATCAGCACCTGACAAGGTTTGAAAGGGGCCTTACTGTGGGTCTCCTCTTGGCAGGCTGGTCGAAATATGCAGTATCCAGATTTCGGGGCCATTCAGATGCGACAGTGGCCCGATGTTGGACTGCATGGAAAACTGCAGGCAAGCGTAATCATCGTCAGAGTTCCCGGTCTACCACGATTGATCACCACAAGGGAGAATCGCTGTATTGTGCACCAAGCACACCGTAATCCCTTACATCTGTGCCTGCCATCCGACAGCAAGCAATTGACTCCCTGCAACGTTCTGTCGGAGACTAGCAGCAGCTGAACTAATGAATTCCTGTCCCATACGTACGCTCCCGTTAACAATACATCACAAACGGCTGCGTTTGGAGCGGGGACGCATGGATTGCTGATGAATGGCTTCGCATTGCGTTCAGTGGTGAAGCCCAGTTCTAGACTAACTCGGGCGACCATTGTCAGCAAGTATGATGGCAACCCAGAGAGAGGTTCCATTCTTCCGATGTTTTGCAGAGGCCCATTGGCGTTACTCCCGTCGTCGTGGTGACGTATGACTTCCGTTCACGACTGCCAATTATTGACGGAACGCTGGCAGTACAAAGTTACGTCACGGACATCCTGCGTTGTTATACGTTACCTCTCATGAGAGACATCGTGGTGCCATTCCTCGACATCACAATGCTCATCCACACACGGCGCGTACCTCTGTGAACTGTCTGTGTGATGTTGACGTACTTCCGTGGTCCGCAATACCTCCAGATCTGTCCCCGCTAGATCATGTGTGGGACGACCTCGGACATCAAATCCGTCCCAGTGCCGTCATCCAGGATATCACGGACCAGTTACAACATTTGTTGGCCAGCTTACCTCAGGAAGAGGTACGATACCTTAATGATATCCTTCTCAGTCGAGTCAGTGCATGCATCAAAGTTAGAGATGGCGCATGTTACTCTGGCAAGTGGGTGTATACGGTCAAGTGCTTTGTAAATTTCGCTCGATTTTGAAATCACTTAAGGAGGAGGAGATTAGTGTTTAACGGCCCGTGGACAACGAGATCATTAGAGACGGTGAAATCACTTAAATAAAATCACGTACGCTCTCAGTACGTGAACTACACTGCAAACTCAATTGGTTACAGCACTTTGTGATTCGCAACATTGAAGTGTTTAAAGCAAAGAGATCTCTGACACAGACTACAGGTGGAAACCGCGCACTTTGACAGAGTGAGCAAAGCACTATCGCTTGTTTGTTCATCGACATTACGAACACGAATCTCTTAACCCACTCGGCTGCACAGTACTTGGCTCCGGGGCATTAGGCGTCTGCAGCAGCGCGGAGCGAGTGGCGAACAGCCGCAATGCGCCAAGTTTAAAAGCTGTTCCTACAGAGGGTCATAACTGCGCACTTTCATAATTAAGACGCAAATTTTCGGGCGGCACCGGCTCCTGGAGCTGATATCTTGCAAGTATGCTTTCTCTCCCTAAAATGTAAGGCCTTGTTGGTGATGTTTCTTTGTCAGTTAAGAAATTTTGTATTATCCATTCGATTACTAAATTTAGAGTGCCTGAATTATTCTGCTGAATAATTTTGACAGAACATTCTTAATTCGCTAAGACGTACTACAACTCTGAAATGACCTTGAACACGAAGATTAATTGACGTCACAGCACACTAACACTTACCCTCACAAATTTAGTTTTTTGATGAATTATGAAGAACAGAAAAATGAAACTTTCAAAGCACTGAAACTCATTATGAAAAATAAACTGCTGAAACAACGCCAAAATACTGCACCCCAAGCGTTCAACACACAATAACACGGAAGCAAAAGAAAATTTATTCTGATATTTAACTAGTTTAGTGTCGGAATTTAAGGTAAGTTAAATAATTACTTTCAAATAAAAGAATACTAGGCAGAAGGCCTGTTACTATTCAAACTGACAGTGAGTTAATTTAGGTTAACTTGCGAATTTTGCAAAGGAGCAATATTCGATATAATACATATTTATGATAATCAGGCATGCAAATAGGAATCTTGGAATCAGGAACCACCGCAGGTAGTACCGGTATACGTGGATAATGTAGCTTACCAGACACAATATACACCATTGATGACGGATGGGCGGGGCGGGATGTGTCTTTCAATTCAAATTGCCCCCCCCCCCTTTCACACGTAAATACTAAATGCTGTAAGTAACAGCTAGATTCCAAGTTAGGGCAGATATATGCTTTACCCAACTTTGTATTTCATTTAATTGTTACCCAAACTTTGTAGTTTTCGAAATAGCAAATAAACTCAAAACAACCACATCTTTACTTGTCATAAGGATAGAAATAAGGATTGTGTTTCTGGAATCCTTAAATTGGAAACTTCACAATAAGCGTTTGATGCCATTATGTGACTCACTGCACGATGACACAATGTGATTCACACGCACTTTCATCACTAATTATTAATTAATTTTAAGATTCATATATCAATCACTTGCTGCAGTCACCACCTCACTCACTCTGATAGCAGAATAAATGAAAATGAGACTGTCAAATAACTAAAAGAAACAATTACTGGCTAAAAATATAAAACATTACTTAACTTACACTGTTAGGAACAAAATACTATCTAACTATCTGTTTAGTGACAATGTGTTTAGCTTAAATCATCCTCTGATTTAATTACAAAATCATATTAATGTTTCAGGATGTTGTTTCCAATAGTAACTTACAAAATTTAGGTTTTAGGTAAATTTGAATATCTCCATAATCATTGGAGGTATAGAGGTGAAACGCGTACAGAAATTAATTGTTGTTATTCTGAGAGGTTACATAAGTTTCATCACGACTGATATACGGGAGACGACTTCATTAATTGGTGGGCTGGTGTGTGATGTAAACTGATCTGCAAGCCTTATACGCGAGTGACTAGGCTTGCAACGTGTAGCGTGGAAACGCGTTCTTTAGGGCATTGGGCCACTGATCTTACGAATCTTTTAGATTTCTAATCGTCAGTACTTATCGCTACGTCACACGTCTTCAATGATAAATGTTGTAATTCATCTTATCAACAGTGAATGGCACGGAATAAAGAGTGAACTTCATCTAAACACGTGTACTGGATTTCCGCCAATCGTCTAACTTTTGGATAGTGTGTAACATGTTTAATGCAATAAGTTCACTGTTGTGATCAGGATAAAAATTAAGAAAATGGGAGAGAAACAGTTACCCATACTGAATTTAGTATGCAAAAAAGAACGCGTTCAACAAATTGAATACTCAAATTCAGCAGCTTATCACTGCTGGTTTCTCATCTCAAGGTCACTTCCAGTGTCAGGTTACACACTCGGGCGACTTACATTCATGGTCATATGCCAATCCTCTGCCTCGGGGAACCACCATCAATTGATCAAGGGCAACCAGGACAATCCCCACACCTTTCTCGCTCTCCTCTCCTCCCCATGGAAAAACAGGATGGCTACACCAATAGAGATGCCCCACCCTCTGCCCTTTATTATTTTATGAATCCAGCTGCCCTCAGCCACCTTCATTGGAAGTCTCATCTTCATAGAGAGAGGATGACGAGGTGCCAGCAGCAGGTAGCAGCCAGCGATCCAGGCACAAGAGGAATAAGACTGTTAGGTTTGAAAGTAAGTATCTATTATTATTATTATTATTATTATTATTATTAACAAATACATATAGTCGGTTAAACGTCTACTGATCGCACTGCCACAGCAGCCCACAGGTGGTCTTCCCGATTTATCGAACATGATGTCGTTCACATATACTGCACCGCCATAGACGCAGCACCAGCATCAGCAGCAGCCGCCGCCATCTCTGGAGTTACCACATCTCACAGAACCCCAGGCAAGTCCCCCATCAAGAGGACTGCTGTTTGCCAGCATATATAAAGGACCGAGTAGGCGGTGCAGTGGTTAGCATACTTGACTGGGAATTCGGGAGGACAATGGTTAAAACCTGTGTCCGGCCATCCTGGTTTAGTTTTTCCATGATTTCCCTAAATCGCTTCAGGCAAACGCTGGGATGGTTCCTTTGAAAGGGCACAATCGACTTCCTTCCCTAATCCGATGGGATCGATGTCCTCGCTGTTTGGTCCCCTCCCCCAAATCAACCAACCATCCAACTTATATAAAGCGAATGTTTGTGGATCTAAATGAGTGCCATCGTGATCGCTGTGGTGACTGAAGTTATTAAATGCATGTTACGCGTCGGTGCCAGGGTTTAGAATTCATCATAGGAGTGGGAATATTTGTGTAATATGATGGGTTGTATAAGAATAAAATAACGGACGAGTATGATCCACTCCATACTCCAACAGTCGTTCATACGTTTGACGTCTCAACAGTTGAGGCCATGTTAGAATTAACTTAATGGGACACAAGCATATACACTGAGGTGACAAAAATCATGATATAGCGATATGTACAGTCGTGCTCAAAAGTATCCGAACGATCTGAATTGCATTTCGCCTGATTCGCATGCAACCCACATAACGCAGCTGTCTAGCAGGTCCTCTAATCGTCCTTGGTACAGTCGATGAATATTGAAAATTGTTCCAACAAGTCACCACTAGAAAACACTGCTCTGTATCGCTATAACTCAAGATGAAAAGTAATACCTGGATACTAGAAATATCAGGGAACACCTTATCACAGATAAGACTGTCCTGAAGGCTTGTAAGCTCACATTTTTTGCAATAAATGACATATCTGAAACGTAACCACTCTCATTATTACGTCAGATAGGTAATGCACGTAGTAAGTTCGTCAAATTCACGATTTCCTCTTCAAAGTAACATACCGTACTTGTTATTTAACACAAAATGACGTTAAAAACTTAAGATGTTCACGTGCAGCTAGTTGAGAATGTGTATGAACTTCAACTGAAAAGACGAACCGTCTCGTTCTACATATGGATTCAAACCCATGTTATGCAGACTAGGCATACAGGGAGGGATATACCTCGATTTTAGACAGTATCAGTTAGCAAATATCAACTTTAGATTACATAACGTAAACATTTTTAACGGACGCGAATTCCTACCCAGCATCTATTGTCCCTGTTAAAGAACTACGAGATATGTTAAATATTGCTTCTTCACAAGTAACTTATTTGAAATGCCGTGAGGTAAAGCTTTGTGTTGGACAGGGATTCGAACCCAGAACCTAGTCGGATTGTTATCGAAGCACTGTCAACTGTGACATATCGGATTTTCTCGGCAGTAGCTAGATGTTTTAACTGAAATGACGAGACGAAACATTAATTTTTTCCTTCCCAGGACTCCAACCCAGCGCCTATCGCTGTTATATTGTAGAGAAAACGAACGTTAAATACGGGTTTGTTACACCAGCAGCGACATGTGAGCATGTTTGAACTAGAAATAATATGACAAAGAGTTCAGTGCTGACTGGGAATCGAACCCCACACATATCGTTGTTGACTACACACAAACAGACGTCAGCTACCGAATTTTTCTCCACCAGCAGCTCGGAATAACATCCTTGAACTTACAGTGATCTGGCAAATAGTTATATGTCTCACAGGGAGTCAAAAACGTCAGATATCGTTAGTGTTGACAACGAATGAAAATGCATTAAAAATCAAAATTATTATCCACCAGCAGATAGGTGTTCTCATGCTAGAGCTTGATAATTCATAATGAAAACCATAGTGCTCGACCAAGATTCGAACCCATTCACGCACAATATGTGGAGATGTTGTGGAATCTGCAGTTTTGAACAAACAACAAATTGTAGTCTAGCTGTATTGTCACGAAGGGATCAAATTCCGCGTTAAGGGCGGTCTCAGTTGCATTCCCAGTTCAGAACCAATTTTATCGGCATACAGAAACTCAAATAAAAGATGGAATAAGTGTCCTCCTACACAGTCCGCAGCTCGTGGTCGTGCGGTAGCGTTCTCGCTTCCCACGCCCGGGTTCGATTCCCGGCGGGGTCAGGGATTTTCTCTGCCTCGTGATGACTGGGTGTTGTGTGATGTCCTTAGGTTAGTTAGGTTTACGTAGTTCTAAGTTCTAGGGGACTGATGACCATAGATGTTAAGTCCCATAGTGCTCAGAGCCATTTGAACCATTTGACCCTACATAGCAGTTGTTTCGTCACTAGAAATGAATAACTAGTATAAGAAAGGATACTGGTCATAGAGTTTCTACATTTCGCCACCCCTGACTTTATTGTGGTCCAACCTAACGTCTAATTGATAGAGAAGGAATATCATGTTTAATGTGAATTTCAGACCACAATTCCATTATACCTTCTTCACTTGGCGTAGCCAGAAGCGAGTAGAATCTGTCTCTCCCTATCATAAATCATTGTCGGAAGATCGAATCGAACCGAGACCGTCAGTATACCAACCTACCACCAATCCAACAAACCACCTAATCTTCTTCTCTGTTGCTCATTTTCCTATCATAACACCGATGCGGCACACTCGATGAGCACTCTGACACACAGTCTCCCTGTAGTGGTTTGCAGCATGTTCAGTACAGTCATTTACTTGGTTGACCGAATCACCATGAACTAGCTGCCTCGGCTATCCAGTGCATAGATTCGACTCTCTTTTGTAATCACTGAAATAAAATAACGTAACTGCCACCTACACAGAACTGCCAACAGTGTAGGATGCAGAAATTTAAATAGGATGTGTTCCTTTCCATTTGAGCTACTCTATTGCGCTATCTGTTTGTTGGAACCGTCGTGCAGTGCAAAAGAAAAGCTGTAACTGTCTGCCTCTCAGAAGTCTAGATCCGGCCTTATGCAATCTCACATTGCACTGTGGAATGCGGCAGATCTGGAGGAACTGTGGTCAACTTCAGGAGCTGCTAGCTACTAGCGTAACGGTAAGCTTTGCGCACTGTCGATAATGCATCGCGAGTTGTATTACAGCCGCTGCTACATTTTTTAAAACGCAGTTCTGCTGTCTGCTGAAGTTATCAATTTAATGGAACTTTGAACATAATTCCCTTCACTTCTCAACCCAAAATAGTCGCATGTGGAAAAAGGGCTAACTTCTGCGACATTTAGTTCTTTTCAGGTTTAATAGACGGCCAGGCAGCAGATGCATCTCGAAGCTTTTGTATTGTGTCTGGGGAGAGCGCATCGTGCCAAAATAGTCAGAAAAGTATTTTCTACATTAGCTGTCGTCTGGTAGTGGCATTTTATTCTTCTTCAAACCTTGTTTGACAGCTTTAACTCAGAACAAGTTTTTTACATGCATGTAATCAATAAACTGCATGTGCATTGTCAGACTGTTATAGATAATATCAGAGAATTCGCATATATCGTTGATGATTAATTTCTCTCTCATGTTTAGTATTGTTTTAACAACACTAAAAGAAACCTTACGAAAAATGTGCACTGTATTATAAGAAATGAAATAAAACTATCCACGATAACCTTACGACGAAAGTCTGTTTTAATAAAATTGTGTATCTGTACACAGGCGTGCCTCTAACGGCACGAATTAGTAAAATACTACTCACTTAGATTTCGACTGGGTCTGTGTTTAATTGGTATGCTGTGTCATACTCAAGAGGTATGCAAATGTGGCATTTCATAAATAAAGTTATGTGTTCCTAGAAACCCAAAATTTGCTTGTCAGCAGCGGAAAGAGGCGTTTCCTGTTGTGCAGCATTGTAAGTTTTTCACCATTGCACTATGAGCTAAAAGTATTTTCTTGCGATTTGCTTATCAATTCGTTTCATTCATACTTATCACCCTGGCATGTGAGTCTTAAGTGAAGATCAATACTGAATTTCGTATCGTTGACGGTCGATTCGAATTTCTTCAGAGACGCTTGTATTGTGAAGCAGCTTGGCAGTCAGAAAGCCGTGATCTATGACCATTAACACAGCTTACTGAGTCGAGCTGCCAAGAGGATTTGATGTGTGAAGGTTTTGTTCTGATTTCGTTACAGAATGTTTTCTGGAAATTCGCAGCTCCATAAAATAAACCACGGAAAAATGTTTGGTCACGCTGGCCTTTGCCACGGTTAGAGCTGACGACTCCTTCAAACGTTGCAACACTACACATAGGCGGTACCACGGGGCTACGGACACACTGCTAGCGGTACGCCACTCTCATCATGGTATTGGTCTCTCAGCCTCATAACGCATCGTGAACGATAATAAAAGTTGTCACTTATGTAAAGAATAGCATTCCATTATTCAAAAAATTGAATTTTCTGTCTCAGTTTCTTAGTTTACATGAGGATTATACAGCACTAGTCATTCAAATGGAAAGGGAATATCAAGTAAATTAGCGAGTCAATTCAGTACCATACGCGGAAGTGATTGCACTGTCACAGTGTTGCCAAATGTTTGTGACGATGTTGCCAATTCTCAGCTGTGCTAGGAACAGCTCTGTTGCGTTATAGGAGGAGAATCCCGTGCTGGTGTCGTGGGAGGATACGGAGAGGAGGCGCGGGGTTCGGTTAATATGCTGCGTTTTCTCCTACCAGTTGTGTCAAACATTCAGGTGTGTAATCTTCCATCACGATTACAGTTTCCCACGAAATATATACGAATAAAACACTTACATTGTTACTTTGTGACAAAAGATTATTTCAGTCCAATAAAAAGACTTTGGAATTCAACTTTGCCCAGCTGTCACGAAAAGTAAGGTAACAAATATTTTGCACCTCGAAATCGATTTCATCTATGTGCAGTCTTGTGATCATACAAGTAGAATTTCATGAAATGCACGAGAATGTAGAAAAATGTTGGTGCGAATGGAATCTGTAAGAAACACAGTTAACTGATTATTCTATACCACGTAATAATCAATTCATTTGAAAATTCAGAAGAGAAGAAACTAAAAATTATGCCCATTGAGACAGAAACTAAAGTGCAGATGCGGGCACTGTGCAGATCTGGGCTTATTCATCTTCAGATCTATTCAAATAATGTGTACTAACTAGCGTATTCATTGCTTTTGTAATGTTTCCCTCTTGTTTAGTCTTCTAATGATGAACTGGATCCACATCCATGAGTCTGATTGTTTCTTTGTATCCTTCCATCTACTATCTTTGTGTGTTATTGTTCGGTGTTCAAAAAGCAAAATATTACGCCTGCTCTCACGAGGTATGAAAACGAGGTCGCAAGAAGGCTAACGAACTATAATCAAAATACAGTGAGACGACAATTTGTCTGTCGACATGGTGTTAAGTCGACAGAAATAGTTGCGTGTTATTGCCTGCATCACCGGCGTCCCATTGTCGTCTTCTCTTATTGAGAGTTTCATGTCACCCTGAACACAAAACGCCGAGATAAATGTGTATATTCTCCGTGACGAAACATCCCACATTCCATTCATCCTGATCCATTCGTTACGTGCATCTGCGGTATTGAGAGATAGGATAGCTGTTGTGAGGTGACGAATAATAATAACAATGGTAGTAATAACAAATCAGTACTCAAGGATGTTTACTGCATCACAGACGATTAACAAAATAACCAAGAAAGGCTGAGTGTTTAATTGGCGCACTGCGTAGGTGTTCTTACCACTTTGTTACTGAATTCTGATCTGGTTGTTTGCAGAGAGAAAAGAAAGAAGCCTGTAGCCATACACAGCGCTAGTACAATTGAGATATTACCTATCAACTATTCTTGCTTTACATCACGAGGCGAAAATGGCGTCACTGAGCTGATATTTGAAATACATTCCTGTTTTCTCTCTCTGTCTCTCTCTCTCTCTTTATTTTTACTTTTATTTTTTGAGGAAAGCATCGAGAAGCGCGAATAATAAGCAAGTAGCCATATAACCTGTTTACAGTTACTTTCATCGGGATACATAATGCAAAAATACAACTTTTAAGTGTATTATTGCGAAATTCCAGTTATTGACAGTCTATTCGTAAGTTTGCTCGCATTCAGGGGGGTGAAACCTATCAGAGAAGCAAGCAAAACACAAATATTTCTTGCACCATGCGCAACACACAAACGAAATCTCGCTGCACTGACGTATTGTCCGATATACTGCACGGAAAACATATCTGATTCATATTGCTGAATACAGCTCTATCAGATATCAGTTTGGATGCGTACCAAGTGTATGAAAGTATATCTTGAAATACGCAGAAAGGCACATAGAGGTATTCGACTGAAACATAGCCATGACCAAGATTGTAACTGGGGTCGACAGCATCGTCGTCTACCACCTTGACAACTCGAACGGTGACAGTGCTCGTCCGGTTACTTACGTTTAGTGGATCAAAGCTACAGCATGAAAACACAAAAATGTTAATAACCCGAAGATCATTAATTTTGGAACCCATAGAAAGTAAAGCAGTCATCAGTCGGAAGAGTTGTTTGAACACCACAGTTCTTTAATAGGCACGGTCTTGTTGGACGTGGTATGCCGTTGCTTTCCTCCGACCTGTGAGTTGACTTACCTAGCCAGTTAATAGGGGAACCTATAGTTTAACGTGGCTTTCGGACCACAGTGCAACTCGGCATTTTTCACATCAAAAAACACTGCCCGAGGGGAAATAAGTGTAAAATGGCACATAAAAAAATCGTGGGACTGACGAGGGATCAAACCTGAGACCTTTATATCCGTAGTCTTGTTCTTTATCACCTTGCCACCATGCAGCCAACACTGTGGTTTGTGCTTGGTATTAAAATTAGGATCTCCGTTTGTCCCTGCGTTGGCACTTGCGTGTCCCTTAGGAGACCTTATTTTTGGGATTACCCTCGTATACGTGTGTGTAAACGCCTTCCTATGCCCACTCAAGGAAGACAAGGATACACAGTCTAGCTTCAATATTACAAATACGCCTATGTTTGTGGATGAACGCAGACTTAGGTTGATAATCATTCTGAATATTTAGCAGTACTGTACCCACTGGTGTTAAACTCGTTTACAACCAATGATTCCTACAGCTACAGGAACACTACTTGTGATACCTGTCAGACAAAATACTTACGCAGTGCTGTCAGACGAAAAGATCAACTTGATACTGTGGGAAGTTTGTTTTACAACCTTCTTACCTGGATAAAGAGCTTTTCCTATTTGAGATATCTGTGAACGTTGCCGCATAAGACGATTTAAGAAGAAACTAAATTCCTTCAGCTACGCCAATGTTTAAAGAAATCGTCTGGTTTGTGAATCGTTTACCGGTCGTAGTGTGCCACATTTCGCTGGTTGGAAGGCAAAAAGCTTACTGACAAATTTCACAGAAGGAAAAGGGGGACGAAATGTTTCCCACTGGAAGGTCATGTTGTTTTATTTAAATGATTACAAAATCAGGTAACACGAACAGCGAAGTTGTCAGTATAAGCACATTACTGTTGTCAGTATGATGTTGCACCGCCCAGGGCCTGTAATGATAAAGGTCCCGTTTAGGTTAGGCTTATTGTGTACAGAAGTCTAAGAAAGAGCACCACTAAATTCTACAATCCGTATGCATTGCATACACACGGAAATTACTGTAACAGTGTACTTATGGAGCCCTATGAGTGAATTGCATATTTTCCGGTGAGAAAGAGCACTGTCAAACAGTCTTCGCTACTTTAGGTTACTTAAACTGGTGTCACTCTGAGCTAGAATTTATGGTCAGCAACTAAGTGTAAGGACAATGAGTTGGATGTTGGTTTTGCATCTGTGAAATACTTTCCTACATTATAGAAGCGAATATTAAATTTCAACTAATATTGCGAACATTTTGGATTTAGATAGCTTAGAATGAAAATCTTTCTGTTTATTGCAAAGGAAAACAATGGATTTTCTAAAAAATTCTCTGTCATACACAACATGAAACAGGCCACGTCGACCAAATCATATCGAAGAACTGACAGCGACGTATATCGGAAGGCAGTGAGATCCCTTGGCTTTTGGTTAGGCAGTTTTCGACAGCCATTTCTAGGCGTAAGTAAATGAAGAGAGGCAGCGCGTTTTTGTTATCAAGTAACGTCTTCATCAATTACTTTAGTTTAATGTGATCTACGAGTAATTGCTGATGTTTGATATTAACATGAAAAGGATTCCGTAGACAGGGAAAGAACATGTTCTTGGGAAACTGCTTCTATAATGACCAAAAGGCATTGAATGATGTTCAAGCACATAGGTTAAAGCAGCGGTATGAAGAAAATGGTAGTAATAATGACGGTAATAATCGAATTATCCGGAAACTTCACACTTCACAGTGGATTTTCTCGAACTAAGAAATTTACTGAATTAGTGAAAATTTCCAAATGGCTTCACATCGAGGCTATGATGCCTAGAAGAGTCTTTACATCCTGTTGACATGATAATAGCGTAATCTCCACGTCAGAAGCTTGCTTCTACTTAACCATTTAATAGACTCGCGTTTTTTTCCACCGTGACTAATTTTGTAAGCTAAGCACATCATCCGTTTCAGCACACGCCTGGGGTTGGGAAATGTGGCCACAATGGTCTGGTGGAACGAACTATCGCAAGAACAATGCGTGGGTTCAGGCATTTACTTTTAAGAGTCACAAACAGATTTACTTTACCTCTGGTAACCTCAGGAGAAAGATGTTATAATCCAGAATACGCATTACACATAACGTTCCTACATTACCAAATGGGCAGAGCCGGTTTCAATTGGGAAATGACATAGGTGGAGGTCATGGTCAACAGAAATACTGTCGCCAGTAAACTTACTTACATTTGAAAATTTTATTTTGTTTGATGAACCGATAGCCATTTAAAGGAACAGGGCTCTTATTTTACTTGTACTTGATTGAACTAGAGACGTTGAAAAATTTGGTGCTGGACTGTGATTCGAATTCGTATCTCCTCTTTCGAGGATCTGAATCTCTCGGAACAGTATAGTTCAATCATTTCGTTCCTTTTCCCAAGACTGCAATATTTTCTGGGTCTCCTCCAAAGGTAACTACGTGGCTCCTAACCCTGATCCAGTACAAAATTATTCATAATTTCATTTCAAACCCTATCACGTGCACACCGGCCTGCTAGTGAAAATTAACGTGCATTTTTAATGTCTGTTCATGTGTTGCCAACAACTTCTGGTCAAACACGCACACATCTTACTGTTGGTGAGTAAGCAGTTCATACTTAAGTTATATTCGCGGACGATAAAGAAGAACGATAGCAGTGCGGTTCGATTTCGCTCAGGTACAAAAATTTGTATCCTTATTTTAGATTCAAACATCTAGCAGCTGGCAAGAAAAACCGATACGTAACATTTGGTTTTACTTAGTTAACAATCCGATTACGTGTTGGGTTCGTATCTCCGTCACAGAATTTCATATCATGCGCTTCATCTTGAAATGCATACACACGTTGTTACTTCTGAACTGAGGTGTATCAGACATCTTTCGTAGTTAGTTAACAGGGATGAAAGGGTCTTGATAGGAGTCCCGGTTTATTAATAAAACTGTCGTCTTTTATTTTCAAGTTTAGATTTAGTTACTGATATAGGCGAAAATTTCGGTAATTCATGACTGTTCATGGCTACTCAGCAATATGATTAGATTAGATTAGATTAGATTAGCTTAATACTTGTTCCATAGATCATGAATACGACATTTCGTAATGATGTGGAACGTGTCATTTTAATGAAAGATTTCTTTACATACGAGTATTCAATTTCTGTACAACAGTTTTTTATCCTCTCTCTCATTCGTTTTTATTTTTATCTCTCTATCTCTCTCTCTCTCTCTCTCTCCATCTCTCTCTCTCTCTCTCTCTCTCTCTCTCTCACACACACACACACACACACTTTTTATTTTTGTTTCTTGTGCTCGACTATCGGCGAGGCACGAAAACGTCCGTGAATGAGTTTCTTAGTTTTGCGTACAGTTACGAAAGAAATATAAAAACAACAATTAGAGTTACTGATTTATGATACTTAGTTAGCGGTCAATTCTGAGTATTATTAGTAACTACGCTCCAGTCCCTAAACCTAGTTACAGAAATGCGAATCAGACGCATTACATATTCCAGGCCGTAGCAGACGCTTCTTTGAGACGCCAGATATGGTCAAATCCCAGTCCAATGTAGAATCACATCGGTTCGTCTTCTTCCTACTGGTATGGTAACAGAGATTTGGCAACAAGGCAAGGTATGTTTGGCAACACTGTGATCGACGAGTTACTTCCTGGTGTGCACGGAATTAAGCCTCAAAGTTCACTTGATATTTCCTGTCATTTCCATTGAATAATCAGAACTGTTATCGCTTGAGGGGTAGCAGAAGATTGTAAATTTACCGTTTTCAGCCCAGGAAAGTCGTTGCACGTGGAAATCGCATCTAATCTCGTCCTTTAAATAGCGGATTACGAGTTCATTACGAGTTCTAGCCACTATTGACCTTGTAAGAGGAAGGCACAACATATACTTCTTCGCTAGACTTGCGGTGGCGTGCTGACCCGGGGAGACGAGTCTGTTACGTTTAGCGGTTCCAGTCTCGCTAACTGTAACGTTTTTATCCCATCTGTGACAGAGCTACAAGCAGTCAGATCAAACATCTATAAGCAAATTGCAAGAAATACTTTCAGGTCATAGTGGAATTGTGAAAAAAATGGCTCTGAGCACTATGGGACTCAACTGCTGTGGTCATAAGTCCCCTAGAACTTAGAACTACTTAAACCTAACTAACCTAAGGACAGCACACAACACCCAGCCAGCACGAGGCAGAGAAAATCCCTGCCCCCCCGGGAATCGAACCCGGGAACCCGGGCGTGGGAAGCGAGAACGCTACCGCACGACCACGAGATGCGGGCAATTGTGAAAAACTTACAATGCTGTACAACAGGTAACGCCTCTTTCCGCTGCTGGCAAGCAACTTTTGGGTTTCTAGGAACACATAACTTTATTTATGAAATGCCACATTTGCATACCCGTTGACTATGACACGGCATACCAATTAAACACAGACCCAATCGAAATCTAAGAGAGTAGTATTTTACTAATTCATGCCGATAGAGGCACGCTTGTGTACAGATACTCAGTTTTATTAAAACAGACTTTCGTCATAAGGTTATCGTGGGTAGTTTTATTTCATTTCTTATAATACAGGGCACAATTTTCGTAAGGTTTATTTTAGTGTTGTTAAAACAATACTAAACATGAGAGAGAAATTAATCATCAACGATATATGCGAATTCTTTGATATTATCTATAACAGTCTGGCAATTCACATGCAGTTTATTGATTACATGCATGTAGAAAACTTGTTCTGAGTTAAAGTTGTCAAACAAGGTTTGAAGAAGAATAAAATGTCACTACCAGAAGACAGCTAATGTAGAAAATATTTTTCTGACTATTTTGGCACGATGCGCTCTCCCCAGACACAATACAAAAGCTTCGAGTTGCATCTGCTGCCTGGCCGTCTATTAAACCTGAAAAGAACTAAATGTCGCAGAAGTTAGCCCTTTTTCCACATGCGACTATTTTGGGTTGAGAAGTGAAGGGAATTATGTTCAAAGTTCCATTAAATTGATAACTTCAGCAGACAGCAGAACTGCGTTTTAAAAAATGTAGCAGCAGATGTAATACAACTCGCGACGCATCATCGACAGTGCGCCAAGCTTACCATTACGCTAGTAGCTAGCAGCCCCAGAAGTCGACCACAGTTCCTCCAGATCTGCCGCATTCCACAGTGCTATGTGAGAATGCAGAAGGCCGGATCTAGACTTCTGACAAGGGGAAGGCCTCAGACACGGCCAACCGATTCGGCTCAGGTCGCTTGTGTACAACCTGAAACGAAGGACTCTTAAGATGTTTTGGGTCAACACCACCGCGTTTGTGAGAAAATCGCCCCTAAAGGTTATGACGAGCAATCGACTCAAAATTGGCGGAATCAAAAATGCTTCAAATGGCTCTGAGCACTATGCGACTTAACTTCTGAGGTCATCAGTCGCCTAGAACTTAGAACTAATTAAACCTAACTAACCTAAGGACATCACACACATCCATGCCCGAGGCAGGATTCGAACCTGCGACCGTAGAGGTCGCTCGGCTCCAGACTGTAGCGCCTAGAACCGCACGGCCACTCCGGCCGGCTTGGCGGAATCGATAGATAATTGTAAATAGAGCATTTTTCGTCATCAGGTATGGGGTCCGCAAACGCAAACTTTTCTAGAAATCCAGGTATGAAACTTTTACAACTGCCGCTTTTGTACCCACATGGTAAACACATTTCGCCGCCATCACCGATAGAGCAGCGGCCAAGGCAACTGGCTGGGAATCGGAGAACGCGGGTTCGAATCTCGAAGAAACCTAGCTGATGTTATTCTTTTCGTTTGTTTTCTTCCGTATCTCAATTGATAGGGATAGGAGGGTTAATAAGGTAAGTAAACCAGTAAGGAATGATAATAATAAGGCAGGGAAACTAATTTCCCAAACGCCGTGTGTTACTAAAGTATTGAACTTTTAAGCCTTGTCACATGAAAACAACTCCGAGTAAGAGTGCTGCGAATTCCTCACGAGGGATCACAGATAGCCAACCGCGCGACGCTAGTTTACAGCGAGGCACGGGACAGAATGCACGCGGGGAGAGTTATGTTGTCCCGGTGGCCTCTTCGTCATATCATAGTTCTGGACCTGGAAGAGTGAAGGTGTCCAGCGCGAGCCTTATAGAAGTCAATCGGAAAGAGTTGTTTTCTGTGATTACGCTGCCGCGAACCTCGCGGTTACATGTAGTGATTTTTCCATCGTTAATGTGCCGAATGAAATACGTTTTGTGAAT
Source organism: Schistocerca nitens (assembly GCF_023898315.1). Lineage (NCBI taxonomy): Eukaryota > Metazoa > Arthropoda > Insecta > Orthoptera > Acrididae > Schistocerca > Schistocerca nitens. Next base: position 447,683,196 of record NC_064616.1, on the reverse strand, counting down.
GAATACAGTGTTCCTCCGTAAGTAACATATGACGAGTACTGTATGTAGTTCGTAGTAATTAGTTCGTCTGTTTATGACGTAGTAATTAGTTGTTGTTTGTTGTGTCATATCTTTCAGGTGCATAATCTGAATAATGGAGGATGTACACCCTTCGACTCGCGCAGTAATATATAATTGGGAGCATGTCACAGACGATGGCAAGCGGGAGGTTACCGACGCTGTGTTTTGGTTTGTAAAAGTGTTGCAAGACAGATGCACTATCAATGCACTACCGGAAGCAGGCAGTTCTGTTTCTCGGCGTTCCAGATTGATAGGAGCGGCAGTTGTAAAAGAGTCTTACCTTGATTTCTGGAAACGTATGCGTTTTCGGACCCCATAGCTGATGATGAAAAATGCTCTATTTACAAATATCTATCGATCCCGCCAATTCTGAGTTGATTGCTGGTCATAACTTTTAGGGGCGATTTTCTAAAAAACTCGGGGGTGTTGACCCAAAATATCTTAGATTCCTTCGTTTTAGGTTGTACACAAGCGACCTGCCAAATTTGAGCCGAATCGGTTGGCCGTGTCTGAGGCCTTCCCATTGTGAGAGGCAGACAGTTACAGCTTTTCTTTTGCACTGCACGACGGTTCCAACAAACAGATAGCGCAATAGAGTAGCTCAAATGGAAAGGAACACATCCTATTTAAATTTCTGCATCCTACACTGTTGGAAGATCTGTGTAGGTGGCAGTTACGACATTTTATTTCGGTGATTACAAAAGAGAGTCGAATCTATGCACTGGATAGCCGAGGCAGCTAGTTCATGGTGATTCGGTCAACCAAGTAAATGACTGTACTGAACATGCTGCAAACCACTACAGGGAGCCTGTGTGTCAGAGTGCTCATCGAGTGTGCCGCATCGGTGTTATGATAGGAAAATGAGCAACAGAGAAGAAGATTAGGTGGTTTGTTGGATTGGTGGTAGGTTGGTATACTGACGGTCTCGGTTCGATTCGATCTTCCGACAGTGATTTTTGATAGGGAGAGACAGATTCTATTCGCTTCTGGCTACGCCAAGTGAAGAAGATATAATGGAATTGTGGTCTGAAATTCACATTAAACATGATATTCCTTCTCTATCAATTAGACGTTAGGTTGGACCACAATAAAGTCAGGGGTGGCGAAATGTAGAAGCTCTATGACCAGTATCCTTTCTTATACTAGTTATTCATTTCTAGTGACGAAACAAACGCTATGTAGGGTCACAGGACACTTATTCCATCTTTTATTTGAGCTTCTGTATGCCGATAAAATTGGTTCTGAACTGGGAATGCAACTCAGACCGCCCTTAACGCGGAATTTGATCCCTTCGTGACAATACAGCTAGACTACAATTTGTTGTTTGTTCAAAACTGCAGATTCCTCAACATCTCCACATATTGTGCGTGAATGGGTTCGAATCTTGGTCGGGCACTAAGGTTTTCATTATGAATTATCAAGCTCTAGCATGAGAACACCTATCTGATGGTGGATAATAATTTTGATTTTTAATGCATTTTCATTCGTTGCCAACACTAACGATATCTGACGTTTTTGACTCCCTGTGAGACATATAACTATTTGCGAGATCACTGTAAGTTCAAGGATGTTATTCCGAGCTGCTGGTGCAGAAAAATTCGGTAGCTGACGTCTGTTTGTGTGTAGTCAACAACGTTATGTGTGGGGTTCGATTCCCAGTCAGCACTGAACTCTTCGTCATATTATTTCTAGTTCAAACATGCTCATATGTCGCTGCTCGTGTAACAAACCCGTATTTAACGTTCGTTTTCTCTAGAATATAACAGCGATAGGTGCTGGGTTGGAGTCCTGGGAAGGAAAAAATTAATGTTTCGTCTCGTCATTTCGGTTAAAACATCTAGCTACTGCCGAGAAAATCCGATATGTCACAGTTGACAGTGCTTCGATAACAATCCGACTAGGTTCTGGGTTCGAATCCCTGTCCAACACAAAGCTTTACCTCACGGCATTTCAAGTAAGTTACTTGTGAAGAAGCAATATTTAACATTTCTCGTAGTTCTTTAACAGGGACAATAGATGCTGGGTAGGAGTACGCGTCCGTTAAAAATGTTTACGTTATGTAATTTAAAGTTGATATTTGCTAACTGATACTGTCTAAAATCGAGGTATATCCCTCCCTGTATGCCTTGTCAGGAATGACTGTTAGTTTCCGTCAGTCACGAAATCTTAGTCTGCATAACTTGGGTTTGAATCCATATGTAGAACGAGACGGTTCGTCGTGTCAGTTGAAGTTCATACACATTCTCAACTAGCTGCACGTGAACATCTTATGTTTTTAACGTCATTTTGTGTTAAATAACAAGTACTGTATGTTACTTTCAAGAGGAAATCATGAATACGACGGACTTACTACGTGCATTACCTATCTGACGTAATAATGAGAGTGGTAACGTTTCAGGTATGTCATTTATTGCAATAAATGTGAGTTTACAAGCTGTCAGGGCAGTCTTATCTGTGATAAGGTGTTCCCTGATATTTCTAGTATCGTGGTATTACTTTACATCTTGAGTTATAGCGATACAGAGCAGTGTTTTCTAGTGGTGACTTGTTGGAACAATTTTCAATATTCAAACGACTGTACCAAGGACGATTAGAGGACCTGCTAGGCAGCTGCGTTATTTGGGTTGCATGCGAATCAGGCGAAACGCAATTCAGGTCGTTCGGATACTTTTGAGCATGACTGTACATGTACAGAAGTGCAGTGCATCTGTGGAGCTGTCATTTGTACTCAGGTGATTCTTGAGCTACCTCACCGAAACTAAGTAATCCGAACGCCACCCCATCCTAAGAATTCGCAGGAAAAGGACTCAGCCTGTGCTGGATAGGATGGACGAAGTATTTATTTAAATGTTCTTTATTTAAACAATTTGAAGCAGTACTGCTTGCTAGTGTGTTCACCATGAGGTCCAGAGTCCAAATCACCTAGTACTCAGTACCACCACCACAGGGCACCGTCAACTCTCACATGAAGAAATCCAGGATGGCGGCCTGGGCTTGGGAAAATGGCGGAAAAAGGACTCAGCCTGTGTTGGATAGGATGGACGTATATCTTTATCTTGCAGGCAATCCTTATTTAAACAGTTAGAGGCAGTAGCTCCATCCAGTACTTTCACCATGAGGTCTGGAATCCAACTGACCTAGTACACAGTGCCGCCACCAAAGAGCACTGTCGCCCATTCCGTGACATAATCCAAGAGGGGGTCTGGAGGGGAAAAATGGCAGGAAAAGGACTCAGCCTGTTCTGGGATGCTGGGGAGAGGAAGGAGTGTACTTTATTTATTTCGGAACAATATATTTAGGAATGAAATGATAATTAAATAGACACCCTAGCTGCAAGCAGGCGTTGATACACTTCATTGGGGACATGTTGAAAATGTGTGCCCCGACCGGGACTCGAACCCGGGATCTCCTGCTTACATGGCAGACGCTCTATCCATCTGAGTCGCCGCGGGCACAGAGGATAGTGCGTCTGCAGGAACTTATCCCTTGCACACTCCCCGTGAGATCCACATTCCCAACATGTCCACAACACTACATTCGTAGTGCGCCTAATAGATGTTTGCCCATCATACTCATTACTCGTGGCAGATTAATCTACCAAGTCCCGTACGAGTTTGGGCATAGCGTGTGCGTTCGCACAAGAAGGTCAAAGGCCGGGAACCCATATTTTTTTAACTATATATATGACGGTAGTATCTGTTCCCGAAAGAACAGTTACCGTGGATGACCATGCAGTTTTGCTAGAAATGAAATGATAATTAAATAGACACCCTAGCTGCAAGCAGGCGTTGATACACTTCATTGGGGACATGTTGAAAATGTGTGCCCCGACCGGGACTCGAACCGGGATCTCCTGCTTACATGGCAGACGCTCTATCCATCTGAGTCGTCTGCCATGTAAGCAGGAGATCCCGGGTTCGAGTCCCGGTCGGGGCACACATTTTCAACATGTCCCCAATGAAGTGTATCAACGCCTGCTTGCAGCTAGGGTGTCTATTTAATTATCATTTCATTTCTAGCAAAACTGCATGGTCATCCACGGTAACTGTTCTTTCGGGAACAGATACTACCGTCATATATATAGTTAAAAAAATATGGGTTCCCGGCCTTTGACCTTCTTGTGCGAACGCACACGCTATGCCCAAACTCGTACGGGACTTGGTAGATTAATCTGCCACGAGTAATGAGTATGATGGGCAAACATCTATTAGGCGCACTACGAATGTAGTGTTGTGGACATGTTGGGAATGTGGATCTCACGGGGAACGTGCAAGGGATAAGTCCCTGCAGACGCACTATCCTCTGTGCCCGCGGCGACTCAGATGGATAGAGCGTCTGCCATGTAAGCAGGAGATCCCGGGTTCGAGTCCCGGTCGGGGCACACATTTTCAACATGTCCCCAATGAAGTGTATCAACGCCTGCTTGCAGCTAGGGTGTCTATTTAATTATCATTTCATTTCTAGCAAAACTGCATGGTCATCCACGGTAACTGTTCTTTCGGGAACAGATACTACCGTCATATATATAGTTAAAAAAATATTTAGGAATGGTTTTGACATAGTATATTTATTACACTGATACAAAACGAAAACTTGCAAACTACCCTTAAATAATGCAGTACACCGATGTACAAACATGCAAACAACTCGTAAATTACCGAAATAATGCAATACACAGCATATAGACATTCAAGCAACTTGTAAATTGTCAAAAAATAATGCGTTTGTAAAACTATGCAAACACGTTCACAATGCTTAAACTGCCGGAAAAATGCAGTGCACAAACATTCACTGCACGGAAAAAGTGCTTTCGAACTATCATCAACCGTGACATATCAGAGGCTCCAACGCGCACACGCGTCGATGCTGCCGCAAGCCACTGCCACCGCCAACAGCAGCTAGCAGGTGAAAGTCATGTCTACAGTTAGAGTTCTCCAAGAGTTACAGTGATGCCACAGAACTCCAATGTGTGCTTGCACTGCCTGCCGACACCTGTCCACTCGAGCAGGTAGGACACTATCACACATGCTCCCAGGAGTCGGGATGCACCAGTGGCCCCCACAAAGCATGGATGCGCCCATCAGCTGCCGAGCTATGGACAGGTGTCCGTTTGGGTCCCGAAAATATCAGACGGCGGCATCCCTTTCATACTGGACACCTGAGAAATTTCTGTCAAAATATGTGTTTACCTAGCCACTGTTGCTGGTGCAATGATGCATAGCAGCAGTGCAGATCCATCACTGAGAGATCTTTGCATACCAACTAAAAGGTTCTCTTTGATATACCGAGGTCACATATCTCTGTAAATAACAGCCAAGGCCCCCCTCTGCACACACTATAGAAATCTGTTCCAGAACAACATAGACTGTTTTCTCCCTAGCAATCCTAACAGGACATGCGAGCTGCATCTAGCCATGCACAGCTGACCCATCACTGTGAAATGTTCATCCTGCTGTTAACATACATTTTAGAAACGTTAAACGTTCTCACACCTAAAAGCCTTCATCATGTCTATGCACACTCACAAAAACACCTTTAATCATAAAAGCATTCTTGTTGTTTGGAAAGAGACAACTGTCGAAGCACAGATGGGGGAAAATCAGAACAATTATTCAAACAGAATTCGAAGCACAGTCTTACAGAAGAGAAAAATGGCGGGAATTTTCGGTATCCTACAGCTATTGGTCTGGAGATGTCCTAATGCCACAGTGGCGGATGAGGGAAGTCATCCCCACCAGAGATGGATGGTTTGCGTCAACTTGTCTTTGAACACTTGCTCTCTCAGAACTTTCTGTAGATACCTTGCCTCCATCTTCTCCAAATCAGTTTGTAGATGCTCCTATGCCCCAGCATGAAGGACATCTTGTGAATGAATGGAGCATTATGATTGGCTCTTATTGAGTTTACCCACCAAATGACTGATACCACCGGTGTGGGAGCACTGTCAGCCCTTTTTTCTTTTCTTTCTGGAGAAGAGACTTTCAGTGGCAAGAATTATTTTGTTCAGATCACCACATTTCACCAACTATCAAACCTTGGAAAGTGCAATATAGATCGTCAAATATGGAAAGAGTCTTTCTCAATTACACTTTTCTACCACTGAGGATGGGAGCTTGAATATTAGAACATGAAACCGATCTCCAATTTGGCATTATATCATCGTGTACTGTGTCGATGTAGTAAACATACAATTCGTATCGTGCACCATACAAAATCCATCCTTTTACATAATTCGTATAGCTATCGACCACCAGATACTCATATATATACTGCGAAGACAGACAGCATAAGCACATGCATCATAGGTATACCCCTCGCTGCACTAGATATTTCCTGGGAGGTTGGGCATCATCCACTCCCGATGCATGACCAGAGCGCCCTCAGTGCATCGAAGTTACTCTCAGAACTGATGTATAAAGGCTGGGTCGGTTCCCTTCGGCACAAAGACGTTACTGTTTCTGGTTCCAACTAACTTACTTGTTTCATTTTCTGCACCCATCTCCAGACTCTGGAATTACAAGAATATATCCAATTTCGCATGTTTTGTCAGCTTATCATAACATTTTCGCTATACTTCTCGATATCAAATGCATAGCAATATCGCTTGCATACCAGTACCTCTCGCACTACATAATTCCAGAAATATAGACTGGAAATTATTTCTCTAGTAACCCGAAACTTTAGGCAGGTGTAGTGTGCTGTAAACCATTGAGTAACTAGAATTGTATCCTGTCTTCAAAGACCTTTATGTGAAAACTCGAAAAAAATAGAGGAAACTGATATTTCCAATCACGAATACCAATGTCAGTGATATAACAGATTCCAAATCATCCCTATGATTTACAAAGTCAACTAAGGTGTTTCTCATGTCCAGAGAACCGGAAAACGTGCTTTCCACCCGTTTTTCACCTGCTAGATGCGCAAACCACAGTCGATGTTCTCTCAACTAAATAAAGGCGCGAAATGTGCAGCCTCACGTCCATATTGAATCATCTCAAATTTCCTCGTTATCAGGAAACCTGTCCAATACATTCTAAGCATTAGTTCGCTATTCAGCCGTCTAGCGGACGGCACGGTTAAGTCAGCTACATTCCTGCATCCCAACAGGTCTCTCCATTTGGACAGCTCCTACTGTTATCCAGAAACGTGAATCATTCCCGCCACACGGGACCGGCGAAACACGGCACACACCCCCGTTGAACGACATTCTACAATTGGCGAAGTATACACACTGCTGACGGGTGTGGCTCTGGAAATAGAGATATCTGCACCATTCTTATGACTTGACGTACTCTTCCCTTTGCTATCACAGTATTCCACATCAAATCCATACCTTTCTTACGATTGGACATAGTTATTTCCTTTACACATGTTGGAACACAACTTCACCAATAACTGATTGTCGGTGATACGAAATAATGCTGATCGAAAATCAGCGCAGGGTGGACATGTCTCGTAAGATTTCTTGCGAGTGGTGCCACTGTGTCTTGGAAAGCGGGACGTAATCGTCTTACAAACCGCCAGATGTTAAAAAACATGACCATATTACTATCACAAGCAGTCATGGTTTTACAGCTGCACACAAGTATCCATGTCAAAAGCTATACTGGCTTTATAAATCGAGGTATGGCATTACCTCCAAATTAAATGCTTTTTCCAGACAAATACCGCGACACTGAATATAGATGGTGATTGTAGGAGTGTATATTATCAGACCAGCAGTGGGGTTACACATAACCAAAGATGCAACCTCGTGATAAAATCGCTGAATTTTGGAAGTGATTCAGCTAAGGAATGTGGAATGAAACCGCTATTTGCAGATCCCTCATGCCGCCAGTAGATATTTCTCCAGTATTTGTAACGCAATTATGTAAAAGGTGCGATTTTGTATGGCACAGGATACGAATTGTGTGTTTCCTACATTGACACGGTACGTGGTGATATATTGCCGGGTTGGAGATTGAGTTCATGCTCTAATATTCCATCCTCAGTGGCAGAGCAGTGTAACTGAGTAAGAGTCTTCGTATATTTGACGATCTGTAGGCCACTTTGCAGCGTTTGATTGTCGGTGCAATATGGTGATCTGTACAAAATAGTTTTTGCCACTAAAAGTCTCTTCTCCATAAAGAAAAGAAAACAAGGTGGACAGTGCTCCTACACCAGTGGTATCAGCAATTCGGCGGGTAAATTCAATAAGAGCCAATCATAATGCCCCATTCATTCACAAGACGTCCTTCATGCTGGGGCATAGGAGCGTCTACAAACTGATTTGGAGAAGATGGAGGCAAGGTATCTACAGAAAGTTCTGAGAGAGCAAGTGTTCAAAGACAAGTTGAAGCAAACCATCCATCTCTGGTGGGGATGACTTCACTCATCCGCCACTGTGGCATTAGGACATCTCCAGACCAATAGCTGTAGGATACCGAAAATTCCCATCATTTTTCTCTTCTGTAAGACTGTGCTTCGAATTCTGTTTGAATAATTGTTCTGATTTTTCCCCCATCTGTGCTTCGACAGTTGTCTCTTTCCAAACAACAAGAATGCTTTTATGGTTAAAGTTGTTTTTGTGAGTGTGCACAGACATGATGAAGGCTTTTAGATGTGAGAACGTTTAACATTTCTGAGATGTATGTTGACAGCAGGATGAACATTTCACAGTGATGTGTCAGCTGTGCTGGGCAGGTAAGTATGCGTGCATGGCTAGATGCAGCTCGCATGTCCCGTTGGGATTGCTAGGGAGAAAGCGGTCAATGTTATTCTGGAACAGATTTCTATAGTGTGTGCAGAGGGGGGCCTTGGCTGTTATTTACAGAGATATGTGACCTCGGTATAACAAAGAGAACCTTTTAGTTGGTATGCAAAGATCTCTCAGTGATGGATCCGTACTGCTGCTGAGCATCATTGCGCCAGCAACAGTGCCTAGGTGAACACGTATTTTGACATAAATTTCTCAGGTGTCAAGTATGAAAGGGATGTCACTGTCTGATGCTTGCGGGACCCAAATGGACACCTGTACATGGCTCAGCAGCTGACGGCTGCATCCACACTTTGCAGGGGCCGCTGGTGCATCCCGACTCCTGGGAGCGTGTACGATAGTGTCCTATGCAGTCCAGTGGAGAGTGGACAACGGGCTGTGTGTGCGTATGTGTTAGCTCTGTGATGTCAGTATTTCACTCGAAGAACTCTAACTGTAGACGCGACTTTCACCTGCTGGCTGCCATTGGCAGTGGCAGTGGCTGGCGGCGGCTTCGACGCGTAAGGGAGTTGGAGCATCTGAAACATCATGCTTGATGATAGTTCAAAAGTGTTTTTTTACATACAGTGAGTGTTTGTGCACTGTATTATTTTCGTCTGTTTAAGCGTTGTGAGTGTGTTTGCATGGCGCTACACATGCAATAGTTTTTGACAATTTATGAGTTGCTACATGTCTGTATGCTGTGTACTGCACTATTTCGGTATTTTACGAGTTGTTTGCTTGTCTGTACATCAGTGTACTAAATTATATCGGTGATTTACGTGTAGTTTGTAGGTCTGTATGCTGTGTACTGCGTTATTTCGATAATTTACGAGTTGTTTGCGTGCCTGTACATCAGTGTACTGCATTACTTTCTTGTAGTCTTCAGGTCTGTAAACTATGTATTGTGACCCCAAGCAAGTCAGAGCGAGTGCTTTATATCAGTGTAATAAATATACTATGTCAAATTTGTCCCTAAATACCGAGCGACATGGTACAGTGTCTAGCACACTGGACTCACATTCAGGAGGAGAATGGTTCAATCCTGTGTCCGGCCATCCTGATTGAGGTTTTCTGTGATTTCCCTAAATTGCTCCAGGCAAATGCCAGGATGGTTCCTTTGAAAGGGTGTGGATGACTTTCTTTCCTGTCCTTCCCTAATCCGATGAGACTGATTACCTCACAGTTTGTCCGCAGCTCGTGGTCGTGCGGTAGTGTTCTCGCTTCCCACGCCCGGGTTCCCGGGTTCGATTCACGGCGGGATTTTCTCTGCCTCGTGATGACTGGGTGTTGTGTGATGTCCTTAGGTTAGTTAGGTTTAAGTAGTTCTAAGTTCTAGGGGACTGATGACCATAGCTGTTAAGTCCCATAGTGCTCAGAGCCATTTTTTTGAACCTCACAGTCTGGTCTCCTTCCCCAAACAATCCAACCCATCCCTAATTAAATTGATCTTAAATAAATGAAGTACTCTCCTTCCTCTCTCCAGCAGCCTAGAACAGGCTGAGTCCTTTTCCTGCCACTTTTCCCCTCCAGACCGCCCTCTTGGATTACATCACGGGATGGGCGACAGCGCCCTCTGGTAGCGGTACTGTGTACTAGGTCAGTTGGACTCCGGACTTCGTGGAGAACACACTTGATGGCCATACTGCCTCAAATTGCTTAAATAAAGACTGTTTAAATAAAGACTTATGTCCATCATATCCAGCACAGGCTGAGTCCTTTTCCCACCAATTCCTAGGAAGAGGTGGCGGTCAGATGGAAGAAGATGCTGTAATATGCAAATGATTAGCTTTTCAGAGCATTCACACAAGGCTGGTGCCGGTAGCGACACATACAACATGCTGACATGAGAAAAGTTTCCAACCAATGCCCAGGTGTATCAAGGCCATTATTACGGAGAAAGGTGGTTGTTCTGAGTACTGATTTCTCAGGATCTATGCCCCCAAATTGCGTGAAAATGTAATCACATGTCAGTTCTAGCATAATATATTTGTCCAATGAATACCCGTTTATCATCTGCATTTCTTCTTGTTGTAGCAATTTTAATGGTCAGTAGTGTATTTTCCAGCCATTTTCTTACGTTAGTGGGGGTAGCCAGGGTGTGTTGCATTCACCTGATGGGATTTAATCATCCCACTATTTTCTGGGGGTGGGGAGGGGAGGAGGGAAGGGATGGGGTTAGGTTAGCGGAGGTAGCTGAATTGACCTATCGTCCTGCCAAAATTTGAACTTCCCACCATGACGTCTCCATATCTATCGTCACGATCTTGGATCAGCCATCCTGAATAAATTTGGCAACAATGGAGAGTGGGGCCAAACATACTTTGTTCTACTAGTAATTGGCTATGACAGCAGACGATCGACGCGAGTGCCTTTGCTAACAAGATGACATCGCCTGCAGCGCCTCTCTTGGGTTTGTGACCATATCGGTTGGACCCTAGACGTCTGCAAAAATGCAATGAGCAAACTGGTGGTGGTTCCATGGCTCCATAATGGTGTACAATGTGTTTGCATGGAATGGACTGAGTTCTCGGTTATGTACGGCAACTTGTAGACCATTTGCCGCCATTCATGGACTGCATGTTCCCAAACAACGATGGAACTTTTATGGATGACTATGCGCCATGCCACTGGGCCACAATTCTTCGCGATTGGTTTGAAGAACATTCTCGACAATTCGAGAAAATAATTTGGCCATCCAGATCGCCTGACGTGAATCCCATCGAACATTTACGGTACATGATCGAGAGGTCAGTTCGTGCACAATATCCTGCATAAGCAACACTTTAGCAATTATGGACGGTTATAGGGCAGCATGGATCAGTATTTCTGTAGGAGACTTCCAAGGACTTGTTAAGCCCATGCCATGTCGAGTTGCTGCACTACGCAGGGATGCCGCCAGCTATATATAAGTGTGGCTTACTACGAGGCTGTAGACTATTTGAGGAAAAATAATATTACTATTTATCAGTGCCCGTGTACCCCCTACACCAAAGTGTGTGAGTGTAGAACCTGTAGAGAGTGAGTTAACTGAAGGAATTCCTATCTGGGGAATGCTACCCTATGGGTCTGTATGCCATAGTGGCCGAATTTAAGGCCTACAGACGGCAGCTGTTTTCAAAATTTTATTTTCAAAACACCACGCATAGAAACAGGATTCTTTCAGGGCTCATACCTCTGCTTCTGCTGGTGATAGAAAAGTAGGGTGGAATGTTGTGGATACCACTTGAGCTAGGCACCATTTAACACCCAACGGAATTATCGTCTTATTGTCTCTATCCTACAGTACATGGTCAATGTATGCATATTAAACACTTCCCCCTGCTTAGACAAATGGCGCAAGTAGGTTGGTTCCCTCTGCATTTGATGTTGTCTACGGTTGGCCTTTAGTGGTTTATGGAGGCACCAATAGTTCATGGGTGCTTCCTTAGAAAATCCCAAAAAGTTTTTTTGCCATTTTTCGTACCAAAACCGAGCTGCGGATTCCAAGACGACTATGCACAGAAAATTGTTGGAATTTTACCACATATTCCTAAGATCATGATCACGAACAGCCTTGAAAATTTTATTGGTGTCGTTATCCATTTCAGAGATAGAGAGGTTCAAAATTTACATTACATGTAGAAATAAAATATGTACGTAAAGACTAGTGTGAGGTAAAACTAACATAATAAAACAGCAGAAAACTGCTCAAATTTTAACGTTACATTCTCTAGCCATTTGTCTGGAAGTGTCATCTACCCGTTTTCAAAAATATTTATCCGTTATCGAGAAACACTCCAAAAACATGATTTTTTAGTACCAAAACCGAGCAGCAGATTCCAAGGCGGCTATACATACCAAATGGCTATAATTTTTATTATAAATTATTAAGAATACGATCTCTAACAACCTTGAAAATTTTATTGATGTCTTTATCCGTTTCCACGAGACAGAGATTCAAAATTACCCTACCTGTACACGTAAAATCCCCACATGAAATCCGGTATGAAGCGAAAACGTAGTTTATAATGTGACGTAGCATGGAAATATATGCTGTAAAGTGTTTCCATTATCATCAAAGGGTTTTTTGGATAACCATTGGAAAAACGATACTATCGGTGCACAAAAAAGGCGAGTATTCTTCTGTTTAAAAGACTCTGGCTGGTAAGTGTGATACCAGCTGCCTCTCCTTCTTTCCTCAGCACCCTTCAAAGTTTTCCCAAAAAATTTGGCAGGCGAGCATATTCACGCTGTTTTCTGCTGAGACAGAAGCAGACAGTAACAGTGGGAAAGAGACGGGAAAGTAATACGCAGTGGAAAGGTAGAGAAATTGGCGTTATTTAAACAATATGTATGTGTAGGCCTAATCGTCTCCGACACGACCGACCAGGTGGCTGGTTCAAAAGGTGCTGCTACAAAATCAGGCATTCAGGGAGTGGGCACCCCGTCACAACAAACCAGCCCTAACTCTCCGACGCCTGCAAGTTCACTTGCAGAAATCTGTGGGCGACTTTGCAGATAAACATTGCTAACAGTTTAAGCGCCAAGCATTCGCCTGTCCTCCCCCTTTCTCTCTGGACAATAAGAAACAAAGCTCCCCCACCTCCTCCAGCAATCATGTACTTAATATAAGATCCTAAGCGTGAGCGGCATCTTTCTTGTTCTGCTCACAGTAGGGAGTGGATCATTACGAAACACCAGCAACAGCAGGAATCAGCCAGAACTACCAGGTGTATTGAAGACACGTAAAACGATATAAACTATTCCACTACTATTAAAGAGTATGTGACAGTGCTAGAAAACACATAAAAAATCGAGTAGGAGGGCAACCAATCCTTCCGTGTCCATCATATTGGTAAGGTCAGTCTGCAGCACTGACACAATGCGACGAAAGTGCTATATTCCCCCCTACATGTGGACCACACTGTGCATATCGGGAAAAATTTAGCGAAAAAATACAATCGTGCGAGCACACTGATAGTGGGCAAGATCTGGGAGTGCTGCCAGGCACAATAAAAAGACATGTAACACGAAAAGAACTCTCGCAATATGAGAGTGTGACGACACAATAAGATAGGGAGTATATAATTGCTACATACGTAGTCCTCGATTCACAGAGGTCACGGCACCTCTCTCGTGGCCTTACATCCCACTGATCTATTCTCGCGATGTCTCTCCGTAATGTACCTAAGTTCATCTTTATCACGATCATATAATTCATTGATTTTGGTTCATTATTCACCGATTGCTGCACAAAATTGACAGACTTCGACGTAAAAATTAATGGTTTCACCATAGATATCCCTGATTTCGACTCTGCATTGCTTCAGTGGCTACCTCAAATCTGACGGTATTGTTAGGGGTTCCATCGCGTTTTGTAATAAATGTAGAAACTGATAAAGAGGTGTAGCACACGTCTCAGGGAGGACGCAGACTAACGTGTATATGACGGAGCACACACGCTGTATGGCATCTTTGGATCCAATGCCCAAATGGAGCATCTGTTTGCTGACGCATAACATACCCACGATGAATTTCCTTTAGGTCTCTGGCTGCGCTCTCGAATACAGCGTTCATATTCCGTGCAGCAGATGAGATAGTGCTTTGTAGTGAAACAGCCAGCCGCCTGCGGTCGGTGTGGGGCACCATAAAATAACTCACATAACTACCTGGACATGGCACATGCGTCCTGAATGTGCTTACGAATGGAATGCACATTTTTTGTGTATTGAGTCGGATACTGTGGGAGTCAGCACCGATACAAACAAGGAAGGAGAGAAGTTGGGATGGCTGGTGCAGGAGTCCAAAATAAGCTGTACATTAAAGTTGAAAATTAATTGAGCACTTTATTTCTAAAAAGGAAATAAAACATAACTTCTCTTTTTCAAGTGACTTCCTGTGTCCCCTACTTGCAAATAATTTAGCCACGATTACGACTCGCAGAACACAGTCTAAGTATCGTCTTCCTAATACTCAGTACTGATGCTCTGGAGGTCAGCGACGGAACCGGCCGACCAGCGATGGGCGGCTTGTTAAATCAGGGTTGACAGGGGACGCTAACCTCTGTCTCCCTGGAGGTGTGGCGCTGCCCGCCCTTTCCATTGAGGGGGGAGGGAGGCAGGAAGCTGGGTGGCGTGAGGAGCTGGGAGCTACAACTGCGACCGGCGCCGAGCCTCCGGCCGCGTTCCGTCCTGCGCTCCGAGGGGAACGTCGCTCGGAAAACTTCCGGAAAGGCGCCCACTCTCTGCCTGAGCCGGTCCGATGAAAAACGGAGACGAAGGCGATGACGACGGCGGCGGCGATGACGACGACAAATGCGCCGGTTCCACGCGGGTGCCGGGACGAGCGGCGCCGAAGGGGATGGGTCAAGCTGCATCGGTTCCACAGGTGGTGTCGGAGAGGCATTCAGGGAGCGGCCGCGCCGGTCGCAATATTCCGGTAAGATACGAATCTGGAGGGACAAAAAATTTGCGAAGAATCTCGCAAACGACAAGACGGAATTTGGTTCTGACGGCGGCGCAGCTACCCAGCAGGACCTTGAATCGAGTGCCCCAATTTCGAAGAATGGTTCCTCTCTCCCAGCACCTGGTACGACCAGAAGCTCTAAAAAGAACAGAACCATTAGGCGCAAAGCGATACTTCCGGAGCGTGGGAGGCGCTGTGCGCTGTGGTGGGCGCACTAACTGGGGGAGCGTGCGGTGGCGCCTGCCACGCAGAAGCTTCGCTGGCGACAGACCGTCATGGGGCTGGGAGCGGTACGTTGCGAGAAAGAGCAGCAGCTCTTCCTGCCGTGTGTGAGGGAGGCACGTAGTTTGTTCATCTGTCGCTTGAACGTAAGCTCATATGGTTCAGCTTCTTCATTCGACTGGCGATGAAAAAGAGTACTGGCAAGGTGAGTGATACCATTGGCTGTAGTAAACTGTTCAAAGTCCTGAGCCATAAACTGTGATCCCTTGTCTGTAACCACTACTTCAGGTAAACCTTCCAAGCAAAAAATAGATGACAAAGCCTGAATGGTACTACGCGACGTAGTCGAGTTCATGGGCACAGCAAAAGGATATTTGTTAAAGAGTCCACAATAATAAGCCAACGAGTGTTCCAAAATGGACTAGCAATGTCAATAAGCGTTCGTTGCTACGGCGATTGAGACTTTGCCCGAATTGAAAACGTTTGCGGCGGGGCCGATAGATTCTCAGCACAAACGCGATACTGTGACGTTATCTGTTCAATGTAGGCGTCCATGTCCGGCCAAGTACAGTGCCGAAACGCTGACTATTTCGTGCGTACAATTCTCCAGTGTCCTTGGTGGAGCACGTCTTTTTGAAGCACTTTAGGAATAAGTACACGCGATTGTCCAGAGTCCTTTTGCAATAAAATCACACCAGGCTGGAAGGAGAGACTATGTCGATGAGCAAAATATCGGCGCACAAAAGAATTCTGCTGAGCAGTTTTCCTATAGTGCAGTGGAAAAGTCTGCAAAACTTCAGTGTCCTACGTACTGATACTGTGACAATAACAATGCCCAACGTTGCAGTTTCTAAGCCGTGCGCGGAGCAACAGGTTTGGACGGACGAAACAAAGACTGAAGTGGCTTATGATCCGTCACTAGATAAAACTTCCGACGAAACAGATAATGGCGAAACTTTGTCACGTCATAGATAACAGCGAGCGCTTCCTTCTCGATTTGGGGATAGTTACATTGAGACTTGGTCAATAACTTGGAAGCGACAGCAATCGGCCTGTTCTGTGAACCAAATCTGTGCGAGAGCACAGCTCCGATTCCGTACGAAGAAGCGTCCACTGCCAAAACCAAAGGCTTAGCGGGATCGAAATGAACAACGAAACTGTCTCTCAATAAGGCCTTTTTAAGTTTCTGGAATGCATCTTGACACTCTTTGGTCCAAACAAAAGGCACATTCTTCCGGCGTAAATGATGCAGCGGAGCCACGATTCTGGACTCCGTTGGGTACAAACCGGATATGATTTGCCATCTTCCCGAGTACTGACTGGAGTTGCGTCACGTTCCGCGGGGAAAATTATTTGCTGTGCAAAGTCCTTCAAAAAATAAATCAGAAAACTCCTCAATCAACTGAGCAACGCTGTCTTTTGGATTGATAACAGAAACAGAAAGTACATTGTCTTGAATACGAAGACCAAACAAATCAAATCAATCTAACCCAAAAATATTTTCACAGTCTCATGAAAGCAAAATTGTAAATGTCACTGTTCTGGTGCGAGACAGCAGTAAGTTGTGTGCAGGATTTTGTCAATTGTGGCGAACCCAGCTGTTCATAATAGAGATGGGGGATCCGCTCTTGAACTAATTCATAGAGTTCAATCTTTCAAAGGAGTGAACAATCAGTGATTCAGAAAAAAAGAACGGTAGCTCCAAACGTTTCCCAGGCAGAGAGAGAGAGAGAGAGAGAGAGAGAGAGAGAGAGAGAGACGGAGCATATCAGCAGCGCCTCTGCTGGTCAGAGCACAGTGCACGCCACACAACACAGCCAGCGCCGGCCTCTGCCCTGCTTCTACCTTGGCTGCCTGCATTGTGCAGTGCCCCATTGGATTTTGTGTTTCACATATGCCGGGCCGTCTCTGTGCGTCGTCTGCCGTGTGCACTGTGCAGTGTCTGGCGCAGCTTAACTTCGCATCGCACTCTGTCGGCGATCGTTTCAGTCGCACGTCCTGCCCTCTGGGCAGTTGATGCCAGCAACAGGACAGAGAGCCACCTGGCGGATAACATAGGAACTACTTGCAAAAACCCGCTCGCAAGGGAGCGGACGATTTGTCTCGGAGCGGGTGAGCTCCCCCCACCCTCGGAACTCGCCCGCTCAACGCTCACCCCACCGTCTCGACTCTAGCCAGAGCGTCAAGCAAAGCGACTCTGGTGTCACTCTGGTCTCTGCGGTCTCAGCTCACGCAGTAATACAGCTCGCGGCTCGACCTGCTCGACTCAGCGCCTCTGCATCGGAGTTTGTCCCCACTGGATATTGTTCTTCATAGTAATACCGCTATGTATATTACATTATTATGTTATGTATACATCAATTGTTTTTATTTTATTTTTATTTGTTTAAACTGATTAGATTAGGTTCCTGATGACTACTCTTACTATAGGATTTTTATTATGGACACTCGAATTTACGCTTTAATTACGAGCGAACCGATAAACGTATCGCAAAATGTGATACACCAATATTTTCCTTGTTTTATTCTGCGTAAGGATATATGCAGCACTTTCGTTTTACAGTCAAATTTATATTTTTTTTTCTTATTCTGGTACGGATTTTGCGATTTTAGGCGTCTTCGAAAGGAAAAATATATGGCTTGCGATGTATTTGTATGAGGTTAATGAAATTTTAATACATTATAGCCAAATATATTGTTAATGTAAATCTCAAGTTACAACATTTTCCGATCACCCAAAAAACCACGCTAGTGCAAAATAAATCAATAATCAAAAACTTTGTCATATCGTGGAAATTTCAATAAACAATACAAAATTCTTACTCATTATCTATGTTACTTCAAAATAGGATCAAATAAGATCAAAATACAGGTATAGTACTGGAATAAACCAAGTTTAAAGGGCAATGTGCCTTTCATTTATTTTCTTTTGTAAATGAGTGGTGAGTCATGAAAAACAGCTAATTCATTTCAGGGAGTGAACAGTTCTGATCCAATCTCTGAAAAGAACAGTTTTGCCCATCTCTAGTTCATAAGTGGCACAATTAAGCAATGTAACGGAAGCGCCAGTGTCTAACTGAAGTCGCACACAGCGTCCGGCAGTGACTAAGGTCACAGTTTACTTAACGGTCGTTGTACAGCCCCTCGGTGGGGTTAAGACACGTCTTGGATTTGGTCATTACCAGCAGCGGTAGCCGCTTTGGAAAAAAGCTGCATTCGCTGAGTGAGGTGTTGCGCGCTTACGAGAGCAAACATGGGTGGAGTTCTTTTTCTGTTGCGAGCACACAGACTGTACGTAACTTGGCTTTCCACAACCAAAGCAAGTCGCGTTCCACGAAGTGAAATATTGTCTTTTATGCGTGGAAAAGCAGCGAGGACGTGATTTCACAGCAGACACACGCGTTGACACTTATTTACACTGTCCACGGCGGGTTGGTCCATTTGCGCACTGTGGTCGGTCACAAGCCCACCACACCTATTTGTAACTCCGCATTGCACTGCAGACGGAAGTTGCATCACATGAGTCCTGATGTCCAATAATTTGTAACACTTGTTTCAAAGTAGGATCAGAATGTTTGAGAATTTGTTCATGAATCTGACTGTGTGGCACATTGTACTTTCTGTATCATGAATCATTGCGTCACTACAGTTCTGTCCACAGCTACATGAAAACGACACTGTGGTGTGAAACCTTGAAGTTCAGTGACCCACTGATAGTATGTCTGTTCTGGCTTTTTACACAATCGAAAGAACTTGGAAGGAGCTGCAGCAACCTGTACCTGATCCTCGTAATACTTAGTGAGAGCAGAAACTAAATCCTCAGAAACTAGTAACTCCGGCGTACTAGTTGGTAATATCTTCTGAGCGAGGCAGTAGACTCCTGTGCCGGCCATTGACAAGAAATAAGAAAGTTTCACAGTATCTTGCATTTGATGTGTAGCACAATGAGCGTTGAACTGAGCGTAGTACTCGTTGCATTTCTCTTGTTGGTAATCGAAAGCTCGGAACGGTGGAATGAACGCAGGCAGTGCCGTGGATATGGCTGGCTGTTGCGGCGGAGTCGATGCAGCAACGGCTTGTCCATTAATAAGCTGCTGGACTACCGTCATCAACTGCGGCATTTGATGGTTCTGAAACTGAATAACTGCATTAGACCAAAACCAGTAGCAACCAGGCGGCATACGAGCAGATCGTATAGGAGGCGGGTTAGAGGCCAAACTAATGAGAGGAACGCCGCAACAAAGTATAAGTACACTACTGGCCATTAAAATTCCTACACCACGATGATGACGCGCTACACACGCGAAATTTAACCGACAGGAAGAAGATGCTGTGATATGCAAATGATTAACTTTTCAGAGTATTCACAAAAGGTTGGCGCCGGTGGCGACACTTACAACGTGCTGATATGAGGAACGTTTCCAACCGATTTCTCATACACAAACAGCAGTTGATCACCGTTGCCTGGTGAAAAGTTGTTGTGATGCCTCGTGAAAGGAGGAGAAATGCGTACCATCACGTTTCCGACTTTGATAAAGGTCGAATTGTAGCCCATCGCGATTGCGGTTTATCGTATCGCGACATTGCTGCTCGCGTTGGTCGAGATCCAATGACTGTTAGCAGAATATGGAATCGGTGGGTTCAGGAGGGTAATACGAAACGCCGTGCTGGATCCCAATGGCCTCGTATCACTAGCAGTCAAGATGACAGGCATCTTATCCGCATGGCTGTAACGGATCGTGCAGCCACGCCTCGATCCCTGAGTCAACAAATGGGGACGTTAGCAAGACAACAACCATCTGCACGAACAGTTCGACGACGTTTGCAGCAGCATGGACTATCAGCTCGGAGACCATGGCTGCGGTTCCCCTTGACGCTGCATCACAGACAGGATCGCCTGCGATGGTGTACTCAAGGACGAACCTGGGTGCACGAATGGCAAAGCGTCATTTTTTCGGATGAATCCAGGTTCTGTTTACAGCAACATGATGGTCGCATCCGTGTTTGGCGACATCGCGGTGGACGCACATTGGAAGCATGTATTCGTCATTGCCATACTGGCGTATCACCCGGCGTGATGGTATGGGGTGGCATTGGTTACACGTCTCGGTCACCTCTTGTTCGCATTGACGGCACTTTGAACAGTGGACGTTACATTTCAGATGTGTTACGACCCGTAGCTCTACATTCGATCCCAGCGAAACCCTACATCTCAGCAGGATAATGCACGACCGCATGTTGCACGTCCTATACGGGCCTTTCTGGGTACAGAAAATGTTCGACTGCTGCGCTGGCCAGCCCATTCTCCACATCTCTCACCAACTGAAAATGTCTGGTCAGTGGTGGCCGAGGAACTGGCTCGTCACAATACGCCAGTCACTACTCTTGATGAACTGTGGAATCGTGTTGAAGCTGCATGAGCAGCTGTGCTTGTACACGTCATACAAGTTCTGTGTGACTCAATGCCCAGGCGTATCAAGACCGTTATTACGGCCAGAAGTGGTTGCTATGGGTAGTGATTTCTCAGGATCTATGCACCCAAATTGCGTGAAAATGTAAGCACATGTGTGTTCTAGCATAATATATTTGTCCAATGAATACCCGTTTATCATCTGTATTTCTTCTTGGTGTAGCAATTTTAATGGCCAATAGTGTAGTAGCAAGGCAAAAGAAACAACACAATTAGTAGTAATTTCCTCTGAAAGGAAAGAGACAAATATTAGTGACGCCGCACTGTGACGAAGAGCAAAGGCAGCCTGGTTCTGTAATCCTCGTCGCCAGATGTTGTGTCGGCTACTGTGGGAGTCAACAGGCCAGGGCACTGGAATCGGCTTGGCTCCAACCCCTGTCGTTTTCTTTCAGAACCTCATTGACTCTGTTCCTTCACGTCTCGCAGCGTTCCGCGCCACAAAAGGTGGTTATTCAGGACTTTGACAGGTGGTCACATTAATGTGACTGGGCTGTGCAGATATTTGTTTCAGTGGGATTGAGAAAGAGCTGAAATAGCTAACATTAAAAAAGACTCCATGGAGCTATGGGATGCCTGTCAGGGTCTATACGGAATGTGAAGCTGACTTAGCCTCCATTTAAACCATAAAATAGCGTAGATTCCTTGAACAAAAAACTGCCCAGTGACTGGAAAAAAGCACAGGCCACAACTATCCTCAAGAGCGGTAACAGAAGTGATCAACAAAAATTTCGTCCAATTTTATTGATATCCATCTGTTGCAGAATCATAGAACGTATTCTGAGCTCAAATATAATGAGGTATTTTGCTCAGAATGTCCTCTTCCGTGGCCAAGTAGCATGTGTTTCCAAAAAAATCTGGCCTCGCGCTTTTCTCATATGACATCCTGAAAGCCATAGATTAAGGCAGTTAGGTATATGCATTATTTCTTGACTTCCGAAAAGCATTTGACTCATTACCATACCTACGCTTATAATCTAAAATACGACCGTATGGGGAATCAAGTGAAATTTGTCGGCAGATTGACGATTCTTTGGTAGGGAGGACGCAACATGTCATGGACAGTCGTCGACTGATGTACAAGTAATTTCATACGTTCCCAAGAGAAGAGTGTTGATACCTTTGCTGTTCATACTGTATATCATTGACCTGGCAGACAATGTTAATAGCAACCTGAGGCGTTTTGCAGATGATTCAGTTGTTTATAATGAAGTACTGTCTGAAAAAAGCTGCGCTTGATTAGATTTCAAAATGGTTCAAGGCTTGGCAATTTAATATAAATGTACAGAAATGTAAAATATGGTAACGCACGTCAAAAACGAAAACATGTAGTATCCTATTACTAAAATTACTATTATTTACAACCAGTGTAAGTGAAGTCACACAATAAGTCGCACAAATACCTGGGTGTAGCTCTTTGTGTGGACAGGAAATGGAATGATCACATAGGCTCAATTGTAGGTAAGGCAAGTTGCAGACTTCAGTTCATTTGCAGGATACTAGGGAAATGCAGTGAGTTCACAATGGAGATTACCTAAAAATCACGTGTGCACCTCATTTTAGAATACTGCTCACATGTGTAGGTCCCATACCAGATAGAGTCCGTCCACGGTAGCTGAGTGATCAGCGCGTTCAGATCGTCAATCCTAAGGGACCGGGTTGGATTCCCAGCTGGGTCGGAGATTTTCTCCGTTTAGGGACTGGGTGTTGTGTTGTCCTAACCATCATCATTTCATCCCCGTCGACGCGCAAGTCGCCGAAGTGGCGTCAAATCGAAAGACTTGCACTCGGCGAACGGTCTACCCGACGGGAGGCTCTAGTCACACGACATTATTATTATTATACCAGATAGAACTAAAATAGTATCCTGAACGTGTACAAAGAAGGTTGGCAAAAATGATCACATGTTTGTCTCGCTGGAGAGTGTCATGGAAGTGTCGAAAAATCTGAATTGGCAGACTCCTGAAGATATAAGGAAATTATACCACGAAAGCCTACTTGCAAAATACACTCCTGGAAATTGAAATAAGAACACCGTGAATTCATTGTCCCAGGAAGGGGAAACTTTATTGACACATTCCTGGGGTCAGATACATCACATGATCACACTGACAGAACCACAGGCACATAGACACAGGCAACAGAGCATGCACAATGTCGGCACTAGTACAGTGTATATCCACCTTTCGCAGCAATGCAGGCTGCTATTCTCCCATGGAGACGATCGTAGAGATGCTGGATGTAGTCCTGTGGAACGGCTTGCCATGCCATTTCCACCTGGCGCCTCAGTTGGACCAGCGTTCGTGCTGGACGTGCAGACCGCGTGAGACGACGCTTCATCCAGTCCCAAACATGCTCAATGGGGGACAGATCCGGAGATCTTGCTGGCCAGGGTAGTTGACTTACACCTTCTAGAGCACGTTGGGTGGCACGGGATACATGCGGACGTGCATTGTCCTGTTGGAACAGCAAGTTCCCTTGCCGGTCTAGGAATGGTAGAACGATGGGTTCGATGACGGTTTGGATGTACCGTGCACTATTCAGTGTCCCCTCGACGATCACCAGTGGTGTACGGCCAGTGTAGGAGATCGCTCCCCACACCATGATGCCGGGTGTTGGCCCTGTGTGCCTCGGTCGTATGCAGTCCTGATTGTGGCGCTCACCTGCACGGCGCCAAACACGCATATGACCATCATTGGCACCAAGGCAGAAGCGACTCTCATCGCTGAAGACGACACGTCTCCATTCGTCCCTCCATTCACGCCTGTCGCGACACCACTGGAGGCGGGCTGCACGATGTTGGGGCGTGAGCGGAAGACGGCCTAACGGTGTGCGGGACCGTAGCCCAGCTTCATGCAGACGGTTGCGAATGGTCCTCGCCGATACCCCAGGAGCAACAGTGTCCCTAATTTGCTGGAAAGTGGCGGTGCGGTCCCCTACGGCACTGCGTGCATCCGTGCGTCGCTGCGGTCCGGTCCCAGGTCGACGGGCACGTGCACCTTCCTCCGACCACTGGCGACAACATCGATGTACTGTGGAGACCTCACGCCCCACGTGTTGAGCAATTCGGCGGTACGTCCACCCGGCCTCCCGCATGCCCACTATAAGCCCTCGCTCAAAGTCCGTCAACTGCACATACGGTTCACGTCCACGCTGTCGCGGCATGCTACCAGTGTTAAAGACTGCGATGGAGCTCCGTATGCCACGGCAAACTGGCTGACACTGACGGCGGCGGTGCACAAATGCTGCGCAGCTAGCGCCATTCGACGGCCAACACCGCGGTTCCTGGTGTGTCCGCTGTGCCGTGCGTGTGATCATTGCTTGTACAGCCCTCTCGCAGTGTCCGGAGCAAGTATGGTGGGTCTGACACACCGGTGTCAATGTGTTCTTTTTTCCATTTCCAGGAGTGTATCAGTAAGCATTCCATATCCTGCGAAGTACCCTCTGCCACGCACATCTCAGTGATTTGTAGCATATGAATGTAAATGTAAATTGAGCATATAGCTTCTGAGGGAGTAGTAAGACTTTACAGAATTGTTCAGCTAATCCTCGACTGGTATCACAAGATTGAAAGGAAAGTGGTATAAAATTGTTTGTCAGTGCTTTTTGCACTCAACAATTTGAACCATGCTGTTTCAAACGTATTGCCGGCCGCTGTGGTCGAGCGGTTCTAGGCGCTTCAGTCCGGAACCGCGCAGCTGCTACGGTCGCAGGTTCGAATCCTGCCTCGGGCATGGATGTGTGTGACGTCCTTAGGTTAGTTAGTTTTAAGTAGTTCTAAGTCTAGGTGACTGATGACCTCAGATGTTAAGTCCCATAGTGCTTAGAGTCATTTGAACTAAACATATCATAACATAATTTAGAGCAAACGTAACAAACCAAGAAAGAAGTACTGAAGTTCCGTTCTGTAAAAATGGACCTTCCTGTAGTTCTCAAGCATCTATCAGTAAAACATTTAATTATGATTCCTATGTAATGACTATCTTTTATATAGGACATAAAATCAGGAACAGAATCAAACTTAACGAAAAATTTAAAAGATAAATTCGCGTTTAAATTTTCAATATTCTGTTTCGAAAGAATCCAAATGGCTCTGAGCAGCATGGGACTTAACATCTGAGGTCATCAGTCCCCTAGAACTTAGAACTACTTAAACCTAACTAACCTAAAGACATCACACACATCCATGCCCGAGGCAGGATTCGAACCTGCGAACGTAGCAGTCGCGCGGTTCCGGACTGAAGCGCCTAGAACCGCTCGGCTACCGCGGACGGCTCGAAAGAATTCAAAGCTTTTTGGCATGTAACATCTTAATGTTTTTTCTGTTAAATCCAAATGTTCAGTGTGAGAGATGTAGGTAAAATTTTCAAAATATCAAAGCGTACGATGCACATAAAAAGTAATAATACCTAGAATGATCGTCTTACAACGGCAAAATACTCAGCCTGTTCTGAATGTTGAGATAGACCTGGTCGTGACTCCACTTTGTGCGAATTAATTACGAGACACTGTCACTAATAACAATAATATAGTAAACCACAATAACCACAAAAAACCAAAACATTTATGAAAATGTCTTACGAAGAGTGCTCACAGATCTTGTGTTATACGTCATGCTATTTTGCTGCCTTTTTACCACGGCCGGTTCGAGAATATTTTATCACTCAAGTGACTTATCATGTGGCGTCCACCCTCCCCTTTCTCTCGTACACTTTCACCCGTCTCAGTTTTTGATACTAATTACGATGCGCTCTGTATATAAATCTTGCACTTGGGCGCTCAGCCTGGCGCCCCAAGCGGCCGCTACTATGGTGATATATTCTGTATACAAACCTTATAGTTGATGCCTGTGGCGACCCTCTCAGCTTGGCGCCCCTAAGCAACAGCTTGAGCCTGAAACCTGCCCTGCCATTCACAGAAGGTCAAATAGAGCGGACGGCACTCCTCTTTCACTACATGGAGCCAGCAATTCAACTGAAAGGTAGACGAAGGAAAAGACAGAATGAACCCGGATGGTTAGGGATGGCCGCCAAAAACTGGTATCAAACGTCTGATGTCATTTAAGGGTTAATACAGTAGAGAACTACAGTCCAAATCCTCACCCGGGTTTAGGTTTTCTGTGGTTTCCCTGAAGCACCAAGGCAATTCCAGAATCGTTCGTTTGAAAATTACACAGCCAATGTCCTTAAGCACCGTCTCTAATGACCTCGTACTAATCTTAAATCATTCGAAACGATCACCGAGAACTGAAACCGGAACTTTCGTAAGTAGCCAACAACAGTGTCTTGTGTTTGAGAGGAGACGTATATTAATAATACGACAGAATGCTTAAGGACAGCTGCGAGAGGAACACGAGGCGCAGATAAATCCACGACCTTATTGGGGATCGGATGTCCAGAACAAGACGCTCTGCCGTTGCACTAGAGAGCGTGCCCTTGTCCTCAGGAAGGGACGATAAGTGGCGGGACAAAGGTCGCCTTGCCGTCCGAGTGGTTGCAAAGAAATGATGCGAGGGTGCGCGCGCCGCAGCCGGCGGTGAATCTGGAGGGGGGTCTCGTTGGCTGGCGGCAGTCGACTGTACACTGGGACAGTCCGCTGCGCCATGGGATCGCGCGCGCTGTGCTTGGCTGTCGCGGTGCTAGCTGTCCTGGCCGCCGCCGCCGCTGCCGGTACGTACAGGCATTCCCTGCATGTGTTGGATATCTTTAATGTAATGACTCTGCGGCACTACCATCCTTAACGAAGGAAGTTGGTCTGAACCCAATGGTTTTACATGAACTGAATGGTTCAAATGGCTCTGAGCACTATGGGACTCAACTTCTGAGGTCATTAGTCCTCTAGAACTTAGAACTAGTTAAACCTAACTAACCTACGGACATCACAAACATCCATGCCCGAGGCAGGATTCGAACCTGCGACCGTAGCGGTCTTGCGGTTCCAGACTGCAGCGCCTTTAACCGCACGGCCGCTTCGGCCGGCTTACATGAACTGACTAACCGAGCCTGATAGAGGCGGACTTACAACCCGCGAGAAGTCCAGACCAGGGTGCAGCTTTGTATTTTGACATATGTATACATATCACAGGAAAAATCCGAGGAATAACTAGGGACTGATTCCCAGAACTTTACCAACATTTGCCCATTTAACGAGCGATCCATATCTGAATGGAAATTCGCAGACAAATCAGAATTTCTTTTCTCATTCGTATTAGGTGACAGTTGATTGTGTTTTAGCTAGATTTGCAAAAAACGAGGTATCGTGAGGTGACCAAATTTCCATGCTGTGTTAGTTTTTAGGTCATATATGCCGTGGCTGAAGCCCTGTCAGAATTACTGTTCGCTTTTTTGTCAGTAGTAATTCTCATTTAAACAGAAAGTACATTTGTATAATAACTTGAAAAACATCCTGTATCCATTAACTCTGAACTTTCACAAATCATTTAAATAGCACACTTTCAAGTGACACAAATGCCAATGATAATCCAGCGGTTTAACATATTATGCAACTGAACTAAAATACACAAGTAAATATTACGGTATATTGATAATTGTTACTTATGGACCGTCTGACAGTAACTGAATAAAACACAATTTTAGTGCCATACGCGTTTCGCCTTTATTTTCTGCAAGGCATCATCAGTGGCCTGGAATATGTACTTATGTTAGCTATTTAATTTACATTTTTGTCACTGTGCCTATAGGTTACAAACAGTTCTGGTGGTTGGTATTTCCTATTAAGTAGTAATGTTTTGAACTGTACTTACAGGTTGCGTGGACAATTTCTTACATATTGCGCTCCTGTTGCATTTTTGGTGTTGTTCTTCTTCTTATGAATGCCAATTTGCGGTTTTTTTCCACATTCCACAGCACTATGAACAGAACGCTTGTTTTAATGCAATGTTTTGGTTTCTGTTGCCGACTATCAAATGTTTTTGCCAAAGATCGAATATTATTGCCAAACTTATGAGTGTAATTATTGAAGTATCTGTGGTCTGTTGGTGTATGCATTTGTGTGTGTGTGTGTGTGTGTTTTGGTGTGATATATTTTTTTCTGTGTGTGTATGTGTGTAAATATATTTTGAATTTTTATTAATTGTAAATCCATACTATAGCTAACTGGTGTGTGAATGACCTCAGAAATCCATGCATGCCCATCACCTGTCAAGAGATCGTTAGAATTTGCAGTGGTTACGTTGCACAAAAAGAAAGTGTAACTTGTACATCAAATATTTTCTCCTAGCCAGATATCCAATAGCTTTATCGCAAGTTTGAAGGAATTTATTGTTACAATGCAAGTGTAAACATTTAAATACATAGAGTATTATATAAAGTGGGCTAGATTAATTTTGACGCAGCATATTAATTCGCAAAGAAAGAACCATGACACAGTATGGTTGATAATTATTTTTTTCTATCAAAATATTGACTGAACCATGCCTTTGATAAACTGAATAATAATCCATTGCCATCAGACCTGTAAATTCTTCGCCGAGCGGTTCTAGGCGCTACAGTCTGGAACCGCGCGACCGCTACGGTCGCAGGTTCGAATCCTGCCTTGGGCATGGATGTGTGAGATGTCCTTAGGTTAGTTAGGTTTAAGTAGTTCTAAGTTCTAGGGGACTGATGACCTCAAAAGTTAAGTCCCATAGTGCTCAGAGCCATTTTTTGTAAATTCTTCGAAGGAACTGTACTATGAAATAAAGCTATTGATACTTTCAGTAAAACATTGCTCAAGAATAATCGCAAATAGGGAGACACAAGAAAAAGAAATCAGCTGACTAAGCGCATTTTCCGCCCCATTTTCGACTTTCGCATGGGAATGAAGCAGGTTCTGGTCTTCACAATCACAAATCACAGCGATTTTCTTGTGAAACGATAACAAGAAACACAGATAATGAACTATATCACTGCATCCTTCTTTTCGAGTACTACCTAATGTCTCTAAAAATATGTCATCCATTAAAAAAGAATTTCTTCAATATCTCGGTAGTCAAGGAAAATGCATTAGCCATACTTCAACATACCTTACCTATACAATATTCTGGCTTGTCGATAGCATTATTTCTAAATCCTCAATCTTTTGTGCAATATTAGAGGTATCCACTTATTTGAAACAATGCACGTGTCGGAAAGTATGTATGCTTAAGAATTTATTATCTACATCCAGTGAGCACCTATCGTAATGCTCAGACCAATACACATCACGTAAACTGTTCATAACACAGATGACTGTATAACTTTTTATCTGGATCTTGTTGCTAAACGCAGATAAATTAAATTTAATCTATTTTTTTCTAAAAAAAGTTCGTTATAGCGCTAAAGTGTAATTGCATAATTTGTTTTTTCTGTGTAACATTGAGTAACGGAATGCCTGGCAGTGCATAACACTCATACTTTTCTACTGAGACTTTGATATACGTCACATTCGACCAGCTTCACATCACGTCTCTGTAGCAACATAGTATTTTCATGCGAGATGCGTACAAGCTACGGTCTGGTGATCCTGATTTTATTTTCTAGTAATCAGCCAATTAAATTCGAACCATTAAAAACCACTAGTCTTCGAAAATGAAAGTTCTTTTACAAGGCCTGTAAAATAGCCATCTCCACAAAAACTCCAGGAAGGGCGATAATGGCGGCTCACTGACAGACTCTTTTACTCCTCTGAGATTTAGTTTGTTATATTTTCTAATGTGTCCAGTATATTGTATCACACTACCTTTTCACTAGAGGGACACAAACATTAGATTAGCTTGATTTAATTCAATACCGTAGCCTAGAGTCTTTCCCATTACAGCGACTTTGCGTTGTATCCAGATTACAATAACTGTTTGGCTCGCGTTTGCTACTTCCCTGTGAAAATGACTCTACAATTATGTTCATTTCTAACTGTTCTTTTCCGTAATTATTGTTCCTAACACATGAACGCTCCTTATTACAAGTAGAACGTTGAAAATTTAGCTATTGCGGGCCAAAATCCGAAAATTGCATTGTTATAAATATAATTGATTTGTCAAGTTTTAAGACGTCAAGAACCAAAACTTACAGCAAAAAGTGCCATATATCAGAGAATTAATGCCTCAAAAGTGAGGAACCAGGAAATAGATTTTAAAAACTAATTCAACTGCGTTGCGTTGCTTACAGCAATTAACGTTCGTTGATGTTAATATATTCTTCTAATTTTAACGCTGACTGCCATAAATAAACTTGAAAAACTGTTCATCGAAGCTATATATGTATAATATTGCGTTAAGCACAATATCAGTATTCGCCTAGATAAGTTAGGATACCTGTGCAAACCACACTGACATTGGTCGGTAGAACCGACTCGTAACAACCTCTGGTCGACTGTGATAGCCATTATCTTTCGTGTTTAAGACGTCGTCGTCCAGTCACGGCTGTGGCTTATGAAATTCATAGCAATGTAATCGCATTTTGAGCGATGTTACCGACACGTCGTATTTTTGGAGTTATTAGCTCCTGGAGAGGATACATCATCGAACTTGAAGAAAATATCACATTTTTTCGACTTCTGGTTCACAAAATAATACATTTTAGCAATTGAAACATTTCGGTCCATAGATGAAGGATAGTCTCCTGGTTAAATGTGGAGATTACATGTTTTGATTAAAGATATTATTAAACAGTTTATGTAAGGTGTTAATTAGTTAACTAAAGTTATCCATATTTGCATAATAAGGTAGTGACAATGTCCTTTCGTTACACTCGATGGTTTGATATGTATTGTAAAGTCCTCCGCATACGGTGCACTAATAATTATCGATGGGGCTGTAATATCCCTTGGCTGAGCATAGTTGGTGATGTAGCCCGTGGGTTGCCACCCTCGTGTGTAGATGACGCAACTGGAAGTTGACTTCCTTCCATTCATTATTTGTCACCGCTGGGGTGTTGAGGAGCAAGTGATCTATGTCTCTTATTCTTTTTACCATCTATCTCCCAGGAGTGTGGCGCTTTGTAGAGCTGATACAAGGCCCGACAATCGCGTAAGTGGTCTACGGCGAACTGAATAGTGGCCATTGTGGTGCTGAACTTGCGCGCGAAATCTCCTGTTGCTTGTATCTCAGTGTCTTTAAAGTTCTATAGTATATGACAATTCCTATGGTTCACAGAAATAATTTACCTTCTGCTGTATATGGTCCGGGAAACGAGAGATAGAGCTCCATTTTTCATACTTCTGCGATTTACATAGTTCGCAAGAAGACAACTTTCTTCGAAAAGTTCCAAGCATTGCAAATGATTTTGTGTCAGACGGAAACCTTCCTCCCGACAGCATTTAACCATTTTTCTAAAAGCTGTGGTTTTGAAACAGGAAACCTGCTCATAAATGCACGTTCATTATATTAGTGTTACTTTGTAGACATGCTTATCAAGCAATTTCATTAAGATAGAAAACACCTAAGAATATCCATCTACCTATGGAAGGTAATATTGCTTCCTTTCTCGAATTTATTTCTGCAGTTAAACGCTGTGCAACTCTTCGCCTTTTTTCTTCGCGTAAACTGGAATGTGTATGCAGTATAATTACGACTAACAAATACTGTATATGCTCCAATAAATATATAATGTTCGGTCTGTCTCATTACAAGTCATTATACACTTCTAGTTACCAGACCCCTACCACCACAATGGCGTCCAACTGAAGGTTCAAAATATCCCACAACTGCAGCTCCCACGAGGAGCCTAGTTACTTTCACAAGATCTTTGGGTTTATAGTTATTTTTACAAGGTCTCTGGGTTGATATCAAGTTAAGAGCTGCCATCAAGTATTCAGTTATGAAGATGGTGTCTGCTAAAATCTAGGGCATCATGTTTTGAGTGTATTTTGTGACATATAGTATTCTTTTCAGGTAGGCTGGCATGACGCCCTCTAGTCGCTTGAGAATTTAGTAGCCTATGTGATGTGTCTCCAAATTGGTTGTATGCCGTGTGATGCAGTTTGCGCGACCTTTTCGTTGAATAGTCTCAAGGCTGTTCTTACGGACAGTAGACTCAGTTTCTTTACTCAAAAGTTGCCATCATCGCTCCTACTATTGTTTCCTCTATGTGATCGAAAAAGTTGTGGCCTGTCATCTGCAGCGTGCGCTAGGTATTTGTAACTTTTGACTATTTTCAGTTCTTGTTCCCCACAGGAGAATTTGTCATTGTTTTAAAGGGTTCCTGCATTCCTAGATTTAATTGCTTTTGTCTTATCCCTATTTATAACTTGGTCGTGTCTCTGGGACCATTCATTCTTCCAGTTTATTAATGGCTTCTTGCAGGGGCTCTCTTCTTCCTGATAGCAGGCATGCAGCGGCATTCTTAATTCTTCTCACTGTATCGTAAGGGTCACACTCTAAGCTGGTTGGAGGGCACTGCCCGTAATGCTCCAAACGTTCTCAATTGGGGAGGGATCTGGCAACCTTGCTATTGAAGGTAGGGTTCGGCGAACACGAAGATACGCAGAAGAAAGTCTCGCTGGTGCGGGCGGGGTGAAATGTAACCCTAGGATGATTTAACATGAAATGCAACAAAATCATGCGTAGAATATCGTAATGAACCGCTGTGCTGTAAGCATGGCGCGGATGCCAACCCGATCTGAAAGGAAATGGACCCCAGAACATCGTTCCTGGTTGACAGGACGTATGGCGGGTGACAGTCAAATTGGTATCCCACCGTTGTGCGGGGCATCACCAGTCACGACTTCGCTGGTCATCAGGGCCTAGAATCTCATTGACTGGAGTAGGATTGTCTTCAGCGACGAACCCCACCTCGAGCTGAGTCCCGGTAAACAGTGAAGACGTGTCTGAAGACACAATCGTGGGATACCAACCTGATTGTCACCCACCATATGGTCCGACAGCCAGAGGTCTGAGGTACCATTTCATTTCCCTTTGGTTATCATTCACGGCACCGTTACATTACAACGGTATGTCGACGAAGTTCTCTGTCCCGTTTTGTTGCCCTTCATGGTAAGCCATCGTGGGCTTACATTTCAGCAAGACGGCGAGAGTTCCTACCCTCTGTCTTCATGCTTGCCAAACCCTACCTTGGCCAACAAGGTCGTCGGATCTCTCCCCAGTTGACAATGCTAGGAGCATGTGGGCATGGCCGTCCAACCACCTCGGGATTTTGACGATCTAACAAATCGACTGGACAGAATATGGCACGATTTTCTTCAGGAGGACATCCAACGAATAACTGCTTTCGTAAGGACCAGAAGTGCACCAACGAGTAATTACCTTGCACAATTTTGAAGCTTTTTCTTTTGAATAAATCGTCCAATTTCCTAAAATTGTAATCATTTGTTTGTCTGCACATGTACGTCACATCAACCGATTTCCTTCTCATTGGGATATTTCCCTCGTGGAGCATCTCTTTTTTTCGTAGAGTGTAAGCTGATTATGATAGACCTGTAGGACCTCCGTGCAGCTCTCCATTCGTTTGCCGGATTCCTTTTGATTGTGTCAGCCCATCATGTTTTCTGATTGTGTTTTTCTTTGGAGGATGCTTGCTATTAACTTGAGGATCTGACTTTCCGCTCATAGTGCTGGGTGTAGTTTTTCCAGCCGGCCGCTGTGGTCGAGGGTTCTAGGCACTTCAGTCCGGAACCGCGCTGCTGCTACGGTCGCAGGTTCGAATCCTGCCTCGGGCATGACTGTGTGTGATGTCCTTAGGTTAGTTAGGTTTAAGTAGTTCTAATTTTAGGGGACCGATGACCTCAGATGTTAAGTCCCACAGTATTTAGAGCCATTTGAACCATTTTTTATAGTTTTTCTAGTACTTTACTCATGTTTACCCAGTGAATATCTGTTTTTAATCAACAAAGATTGCGTTTCGTGACCCTTGCGTTTAGACAGGACTCCTCTTGTGAACTGGAGAACGTGTCCCATGCTTGGGTAGGTGACCTTCCAGGAATAATGCAGTACCTAGGCACTGCAATATCGTATTTATCCGCTGTCACGGGGCAAGCGACTTTCAGTGTAAAATGTCTCCCCTGTACGGGAATATACATAATGGATATCCGAGTGCAGGTTGTAGACACGTGATTGACGACGTATGGAAGTTTGGGTCCGGCACAGATTTTCATTGTCGTCATTTCATTATACAGCTGATGATTGTTCATATTTGCAATTGTGAGTATATTTCATGTCTTCCAGGATTAAATCCGTGCCGTTCCCACGGTATCACAGTCGTTATGTTGTCATGGTCTTTTTAAGTACGACATTCATTACCTTGTGCGGTTCACATTCCAAGGTGATTCTGCTATAGGAATCCGATGAGTTCTGCGATCCTTTTTCATTGTAGACCATTTTAACTGTCGATTCTCACCATATTTTGGGGATGTCTATGACTTCTAGGCATTTGCGATATAGGCTGTCCAGAGTTTCACAGTGTATAGCATTGTTCCTTTGCTTTTTTCAGTTGCTTGTCAGAATTCATCTGCTGTTATTCCTTCGTTTTCAGTTAAGAGGATGCATCCCTCAATGTGATAATGCGAGCTCCTCTTCTGAAGTTGGTTTATGAAGTGTTTTTCCCCATACTGTCGGGGAGATATTTCGGGTCGTCTGTTTTCTCCATGGTTCCAGGCTGTGTAGGCGTTTGCTTCTGCTTCCTGATGTAATGCCTCTTTATTCATCTGGGTATACTGTTTTTTTTTTCTTTTAGGAGTCTTTTACATCTTGTTCTTGTTGTATGCGTGTAGCTGCGTCTCAGATTTTCGTTGTTCGCGTTTGCCTTTTACAGCTCGTTCAGTTTTTCACGACCACGTGTCTTCTTCATAGCATTCGCTGTCAAACCAGTGTTTTCTTTTTTTCTTTATGATTGAGGGGACGCTGACTGCATCAGGGATTTAGTTAGGTTCCACAGTACATCGTTAATGTTGCCTCTTTCTATTGTGTTTAGTAGTTCTTCATCGTTTATGTTTTGCACTAGTAGGTCGGAGATGAATTTTTCTTGGATTCCATCGCTGCTCCGTTTGTTTGTCACTCTTTATTGACGTGATCTGAAATTTTGCCTTTACTGGTAGGTGATTCCTTATCGGACTGCTCGTAGAATCTTAGGTGGTTGTTCAGCTTTGGAGCTTTATCTGAAGTCCCGCGGAAAAACAGAAGGTCTATAGTACTAGAGCCTTTGTGTGAAATTTAGCTTTTATTCTGAACTTCGTTGACTGAGGTTAAAGCCTTTCTCTTTCATGAGCTCTATAAGGACCAATGTTTTGCTATTCGGTGGGTCTATTCGGCAGTTGATATCTCTTGTCAACGGGGTTGTGTGTCTCGTTCTGGTACAGTGCAGTCATTATGATTTCTATCAGTTCGTCTGCTGAACGTTAGGATCTTAAATAGAATCCTGTGATTTGCAGGTTGTTCAACTGGCTTGGTGTTTTCTCTTGACCCTGCGGACTTTGCTTGTCCTAGGGCTGTGTCGTAGTAACATGTCACTCCCGATTCTCTTCCATCTGTCCCATCTTTGGTCAGTGCATGTATTGCGTAGAAATCGTTCATGTTCCAGGCTTCTCGGAGAAAGGTTTCGCAGAAGATAAGAATATCGTCGCTGAGCATCGTTTCATCGGGCAAAATATGAGTAGGAATTTTAAGTCTTCTACGTTCCACAGCGTGATTTCGATATCAGACATGCTTTTAAAGCTAGTGATACAATTGTTGTTTAGTTTCTCATTGTTCAGTTACGTGCACGATGATACACATTTACAGAAGACACGTCACGAGAGACTGATATCAGTACACCGGAGAAATGGAACCTTTACTCACTGCTGAACAGCTGAATGAGGCAGCGTGAACAGCCTTTCCAGCGCCTTAGTGACGTGTTATTGAATGAGCTTCACAAGGCAAAGATGTTACTGTGGTAGTTATCTCGATTTGTGACCACCAACCGCCGTCCACATTCGAGGAGGGTTGTCGGAGATGATCCCAGGGGCGCACTTCTCATTTGATGGTATCCCAAATGCGCTCAATAAGACTGAGGTCAGGTGAGCCTCAAACCAATGTCGTGCAGTACTGGTGGAAAGGGCTGGTGTACTGATTTACTACAGTTACAAGTGGCCCGTAATATGTTTCCGGCAAACCGATGGATGCACCTGAACGAGAAGTGTGTTCGTGTGTCGTTCGCCGGCAAGAGACAAAGGTAGACATATCAAGATCTCCTTTTTAATCCACGTAACATCTTTCACATGAGGATACTCTCACCATCTCCCTGAACGGTGGTCTGTTAGCATCGCCTAATGTGGTCGACGTTGTCGTACTCGTGCATGCTAACGATTACCTCTACTTATGAGTCAAAGCGATCGCTCTCCATTCTTGAACGGTGCGCCATTGATGTCTGCCCTGTGAAGTGCAGTGAGCGGAAGTAAACATGGCATCTGCACCTATAGCGAAGAGGTCATCACTATTATTCCAACGGCAGTTGACTCTGGTGGAGACAGTTTTCATCGAATAGAGCTAATCGTGGCACCCCCATGTCACGACGGGTTAGTGACAGCTAATTATCCGATGCGCGAACTGCTGTTACGTAAACCTTTTATTCACGAACTGTATAGGAGCATTATTAGAAGGAGCTGCATTACATTTCAACATTCCTCATTAAATTCTCGAAGTGTATTGCCTCGATATGATAGTCACTCTTCTCAGCTTCTCTATAAGTCAAACATGTCTGTCCTCAGTTGTGCAGTCCTGTGTAAACGCCAAATGTATCGTACCTGTATCATTGGCACGATTCTCATTAAATGTGAAGTATGTTTCCTGAATTTGGATATATTTATGGAGGGAACTGAACATGATTAAAAAAAAAAGGAACGATTTTAAGATTCCTTTGGAGTAATCTGGTAACACCACTGATCATCACTTGTGACTGTTAGCATCTGTGGTTCCGCAGTCTTCATTTACAGGCTGAGAAAGACTGTACTATAAATACTGTTATTGTGGCTTGCAGCAGTTCTCCATGCTTGTTTATTCTGTGCAAGCCTCTTCATCTCTGCATAACTACTGCTGCCTTCATCCGTCTGAACCTACTTATTGTCGCCAAGCCTTCGTCTCCCTCTACACTTTTTACCCCCGCCCCTCCCCCCTCCCACATTTCTCTCCTTTACCACACCAACGAATACTTGATGATGCTTCAGGATGTACCAGATCAACTGATCCCTTCCTTTAGCGAAGTCGTGTCATGAACATCATTTCTCCTTAATTTGGTTAAGTACTAACTCACTAGGCCTATCTATCCATCTAGTCCTCAGCATTCTTCTGTAACGACATATTTCGAATTACTATATTCTCTTCCTGACCGAACTGTTTAGAATCCACGTTTCACTTCCGTTCAAGGCTACAGTCCAGACCTCCAGAAACCTTCACAAAAGACTTCTAAACACTTACTCTAATACTTGATGTTCTCAAATTTCTCCATTTCAGAAAAGCTTTTCTTGCTTTTTATGTTCGGCCACAGCAAAACTCGTCAAATACTTCCAGTGTCTCATTTCCATATCCCTTGTTCTACTTCGGTTAAAATTAATCTTAAAATCTGTTTTCAAGACACTATCCATTCCTGGAGTTCCTTTGCTGCCTCTGACAGAATCGCAATGTCATCAGCAGACCTTAAAGTCTTATTCTTCTCTGTGAACCTTCACCTCTCTCCAAATTTCTGATTAGTTTCCTTCATTGCTTGTCAACGTACAGACTGAATAACACTAGGGATAGGCTAAAACCGTGTTTAACTTCCTTCTCAATTACTGCTTTCTTTCAGTTTAATTCGACTCGTATATCTGCTGTCTGGTTTCTGTGCATGTTGTAGATAACCTTTCGCTCCTTGTATTTTAGCCCTGCTACCGTCAAAATTTCAAATGCTATATAGTATACATAAGTAACGTATTATGATATATAACTGCCCCCTCAGCCTCATAGTGGTCAGAGGTCATAGCAATGTGACTAGAAGTGTTGTAAAAGTACTGTATCATAGTGATTGCATAAAACAAAACATGGCGACTGTGATTCATAACATGAACTTTCTGGAGTAAAGGACTTCAGCCATTGCACCACGGAAAAATGTTATAAAAATATATTCATATCGCATTGATTAGGAGTTTATTATTATTATTATTATAAGAAGGACATGAATTCCCCGTAATTTTCTTGTCAAAGTTTTCTAACCTCGTTACAAAACAATGCACTCCTAACGATTGCGATTTTTCTACTTGGTTGACGTTAAATATCGCTGTTTTGTCGCTGATTAACTTCTTGGTAATAGCAAGGCGTAGAGATCCTGGAAACAGCCGCAGCTAATTTTCCCTCCATCGCAGCTTGTGTTCCGTCTCTAATGAGTTGAGATGTCACAGGATTTAATTCAATTTTGTACCGCTGTGACCTTTGGACGAATTCAGAGTCGCTGCATGACGTCTGTTTAAATCTACGTCCGGCATGTTCTAAATAATAATGCCAATACTTCTACGAAGACTTGATGATCCGTTTTAGGATGTAGTTTCGTGAAAAAATTATGTTTTCGTCAAATGTCGCTCCCGAGCTGCCATGGAAACAACAAACACCAGTTCTTAAATAGTCAGCCACCTAATCCGCAACCATGATATGTACATTTACTACCAGTAATATTCAAACTCGTGCAAGATAACCGTATCAGCAACAAGGAAAATGTCGCGCAGAAGCCACTTTCATGAAAACGTAGTGGACACGTGTTTTTTCTCGTAATCTCAACAGTGTCTGTACGTCAGTAATTGTTGTAATTTGTACTATTCTGCGTTTAGCCATTATAACAGCAGGGGTGTTTTGTATTAAAGTGATTGGCATTGCACATGTAATTCGCCATGTTTCTTGTGGTATTCATGCCGAAGACTGGTTCGATAGAGCTTTTTGACGCAAGGCTCTTCATCTGTACGTAATCTTTCAGTTTTTATTTCCTCTTCTCCAACCCTAGCTGATTGCTCCATATATAGAGAGAATAAATTAATGATACGCTGCAACCATGTATCACTTCCTTCTCAGTTACTGCCGACCTTTCAAACTGTCTTATTTCTGTGAAAGTTGTGGCTAATCTTTCGGTCGCTGTAGTTTAACGATGCTATCTTCAGAATTCCAAATAATGTACTTCTGTCCGCATTGCCAAAAGCTTTTGCTAAAAATGTAAGTTCGCCTTCCTTCAGTCTCTTCTATATTAAGCCGTGTTGTCAGTATTGCCTCGCATGTTCCTTCATTTCTGCGGAACCCACACTGATTCTCCCCCACATAGGCTTATATCAGTCTTTGTCTTTGCATTCTTTTATAAATTTTATTTGTAATATTTTGCAACCATAACTTATTTAAGTGATGGTTCGGTAATATTCACACCTCTCAGAACCTGCCTTCCTTGGAACTGGGATTATTATATTCTTCTTGAACTGTGAAGACATTTCGTCTGGCCGCGCGGAGTGTCACGCTGTTTGAGGCGGCATGTCACGGACTGCGCGGCCCCTCCCGAGGGAGGTTCGAGTCATCCCTGGGGCATGGGTGTGTGTGTTGTTCTTAGCATAATTTAGTTTAAGTAGTGTGTAAATCTAGGGACCGATGACCGCAGCAGTTTGGTCCCTTAGAAATTCAGACAGATTTGAACATTTCGCCTGTCTTGAGCACCAGATGGAATAGTTTTGTCATAGTTAATTCTACGAAAGAACTTAATAATTCTGAGAGAATGTCGTCTACTCCAGGTGCCTTGTTTTGGCGTAGGTCTTTCAGTGCTCTGCCAGTATCTTCTCGCAGTATCACATCTCTCATCTCATCTTCATCTAATTTCTATTCCCACTTCTTAATGTTGTCCTCAAGTTTAGTTCCATTATAGTTCAGTCAAATAGCGAAAATTGGGGAAAAACTCGTGTAGTCGCAAATTTTTGTACAGGAGTACGGGGGAGTGTAATGAATAACGAACTAAAATTCATGACCCGTTGGTTTTGAGCGTGCTAGTAGTGTGTGTGTGTATGTGTATGTATGTGTTGAGGGGGGGGGGGGGGGCGTGGTTAAAGATTACTTTTTTAGGTTTATCTTGAATATC
Source organism: Schistocerca nitens (assembly GCF_023898315.1). NCBI lineage: Eukaryota > Metazoa > Arthropoda > Insecta > Orthoptera > Acrididae > Schistocerca > Schistocerca nitens. The sequence continues at coordinate 447,643,232 of NC_064616.1, read as the reverse complement.
TCGAAAACCACGGCTTCTAGCGGAAATTTTTCCCGGTACAAAATTAAACCGTATTAAACTTCCTATAAAATATCTCCTGTTCAATTTTTCCCCAGAACTAATAGTTTCCGTATTGCAAGGAATGGAACAATCGCAGATTATTAAAAATAGTGTTTTAACGATATAAAATTAATGTGTATTGCTAATAACGTGGGTTAAGAACAAATATTAAATGTTTGTGCAACATCTAAGTGTAGTGGTTCCGTATTGAGGAATAAATTATGTTCTGGGGGTGTAACAGGGCGTAAAGGCGGGGTTGGAGGTTAAAAGCGTGAGGGAAAGTAGTTCGCCGGATTCTGGTCATGCACTTCCCTCCTTCTGAGATCTGCAAAATGAAGAGCTAGCAGGCAATTCCCCATTATCTGTACCGCACTACGCCACAAAAAGCAAGTAAGTTTTTCACAAAGTTATACCGACCCTTCCGCAGCTCGCCTTGTGAATCACTGGCGACGCAGTGTGCAGATATGTCCGCATGTGTGTATTTTCCACAAAGCGCGTTAACACTACGTGGTATACAGATATGAATCAATAATAATACTAATGCACTGTTCAACAGTGCTATAGGGACATTGATTCTCAGTCATCGCCGCAACTGTAGCGTTCTTCTGGGAAAGGCAGTTTCCCCCACCACGAGTGCTGCTGGTTTTTCCGTTTACAGATTGTACCTCCACAGCCTTTCCTGTCCAGTTCTCGTACGTGAGTAAACAAAATAACCTCACTCAGCTAGTGTTTAAATAGTGGATTATTTTCAGTTTATTGATTAAGTATTTATTTGCTTAAGTGAGGTATTATATAAAAAAGATCAACAGCTGGAACTGTCAACGGTTTGCCCGGAGTGTTACATATTGTCAGTATGTATTCGGCAATGTCGATATCATTGTCTCCACCATCAATGGCTTTCCGTGATTTCCAGCTTGAGAGTAGCAAATGCATCACCCCAGCCTCAAAACTCCCAACATCTGAAACGGCCCAGAGGATTAAATTGGATCCTTCTGTAACAGAAAAAGGTCGCCTAGGTGTTATGAAGCTGTAGATACTTCAAATACAAGTCACGCGATGCATTACAGCAGATTACTGTTCTACACGACATTGCAATGCCTGTGTTTTTAAGAACAACGATGCAGTGTTCTGGCACTGCAGCGACTACAGACATTGTGGGACACATGAAATGTATTCGCAGTTGCGGACACGAACAACCATCTGTTGCATAAGGGAATGACGACAATGAAAATATCGAGATTTCGTGCTTTATCCGAGCCGTCGCTTTAACCGCGTTGGCTATCAGTGCACTAAGCAGTAACGACGACATATGAAGTTTGGGTCTGGCTCTGGGTCGTGCACGGTTAGCCAAAATGTTCAAGGTGAACGCTCGTGTAAAGTGGGAAATGCGGGTTCGAATCCTGGTCCGGCACAAATTTTCATTCTCGACATTCTCTTTCACTGATGAGGTTGTGTCTATTCGCAATTGCGAACACATATCATGGATTATTGTTCTAGATTTAAACATAATCAGTCCTGCTCCATCAGAAATATTGATAACCATCTTGGAAGAATGTGTGGTAAACACCTCCATTCAGTGCCGTCCACTGTAGAAGTGCCAGGAATTCATGAATAGAATAGATTTGTACAGTCTACTAGTAACACAATGTTAATGGTATTAATTTCCCACCAAGTGACTACAACACTCCTTTACAATATGCTTCCAGCACAGCAGCAAGATGCGACATTTACCAATCCAATACTTTTCCCACCAGCACTACATAGGTCACTGACAAGATGATATTTACAAATTACGTACTTCTCGGCCATTGTTTGTAGGAATGTATTTTACAAAAACAACTGCAATTAAGAACTCACGTGATAAACTGAAAATAACTATATAAACACGAGCTCAGTAAAGTTATTTTGTCTACTTACATAAGAGAACAGGATTGAAAATCCTAGGGAGATATAGTCCGTAAACTGAAAAGCGAGCACATGATGGCAGAAGTCGCCTTTTCCGGAAGAACGCCACATCTGTCCTGCATGATGGTTAAGAATCAGTTCCCCTCTAGCATTGTAGAACAACATGCAGAGATATACATAGATTCTGCCCATATGCGTTTTTACGTTAGTGTTATTAATAATTCATATGTGTATTCCATGTAGTGTTAACGCACTTTGCGGAAAATAAACACCTTCGGGCATACTTGCATACTGCGTCACAAAAAATGGTTCAAATGGCTCTGAGCACTATGCGACTCAACATCTGTGGTCATCAGTCACCTAGAACTTACAACTACTTAAACCTACCTAACCTAAGGATATCACACACATCCATGCCCGAGGCAGGATTCGAACCTGCGACCGTACCAGTCGCACGGTTCCGGACTGAGCGCCTAGAACCGCTAGACCACCGCGGCCGGCTACTGCGTCACAGGTGACCTGCGGAACGTTCAGTAATACCGTGCTTTGTGAAACACCCTGTATCTGCTTTTTCTGATGTAATGCGGCAGAGAGAAAGGGGAACTGCGTGCTCGTTCTTCATTTCGCAGATCTATGAAGGGGGGAAGTGCATGACCACAGTCCAGCGAACTACCTTCCCTCAAGCGTCAAGCTCCACTCCTCCCTTCCCAACCTGTTACAACCCCCAGAACACAATTTATTCCTTAATACGGTTCTAATGCTCGTAGATGTGGTAAACACATTTAATATTTCTTGTTAACCCACTTTATTTAACAATGAACATATTTAACAATAAACCTCAATTTGATATCTTTGTCAACAGGAAATGCACCTGCTTTTTCAAGTACTGTGTGAAAGAAAATGCGAACTGCTTGAGGAGGGCACTTATGCTGTTTGTAAATACGATCATACCCTCGGCGTAAGCGTAGGGAACAATAATTGTACTTAGATGATGGCGGAATGTTGACCGTGCCCAACACGTAGAGCAGAGACTAAAGCAGCTGCCTTGTGAGATGCCAGTGGGGTCATTCTTACGTATACATGCGCATAACAAAGTCAGGCGAGTCATACTCGCCCAATCGTCTGGTTGAAAACCATTCCCAGCATTTTCACGGTTCACCTTTAGAAGGCGAAGCTTGGTGTCCAACATCAACTTTCAGAATCCCAGTTATTCCTTTCATCACAATGCCTGTTTTAAAGGTAAAGCTGCCATTTACATTGGAGAGATTCACCTCCGGACTGAAGCCCGAACATCTGGAAGGTGTAGCCTTCACATCGTTGATTTAGTCTGTTGCTTTTGCTGGATGGGTGCGGGACGGTGATGTTAGTATACGGAGAGTTTGTACCATTTCCGTGCTGCCGGTCGCTGTAGCCGAGCGGTTCTAGGCGCTTCAGTCTGGAACCGCGCTGCTGGTACGGTCTCAGGTTCGAATCCTGCCGCAGGCATGGATGTGTGTGATGTCCTCAGGGTAGTTAGATTTAAGTAGTTCTAAGTCTAGGGGACTGATGACCACAGTCCCATAGTGCTCAGAGCTATTTGAACCATTTTTTTGTGTGATTAACTTTGTGGGATCACAGTTTAATGTAAGGGCGAGAAAAGACATTGCAAATGTGAAATGCTGGTACATTAGTAACCGGTGTAACCGCCAGAATGTTGAACGCAAGCCTGCAAACGTGCATGCATCGCGTTGTACAGAAGTCGGATTCGGAAGTCACTTTGCGGGATGGAGCTCCAAACCTGTTGCACTACGTCGGTCAGTACAGGGACAGTTAATGCTGGTTATGGATGACACTGGAGTTGTCGTTCGATGATGTCCCATACATGCTCGACTGGAGACAGATCTGGTGATCGAGCAGGCCATGCAACCTGTCGACTCTCTGTAGAGCATGCTGAATTACAACAGCATTATGTGGGTGAACGTTATCCTGTTGGAAAACACCCCCTGGAATGTTGATCATGAATGGCAGCACGACAGGTCGTATCACCAGTCTGACATACCGATTTGCAGTCAGGGTACTTGGTATAACCACGAGAGCGTTCCTGTTGTCGTACGAAATCACGCCCCAGACTTTAACTGCAGGTGCAGGTTCGGTGTGTCTAGGCCACAGACAGGTTGGTTACAGGCGTTCACCTGGCCACCTCCTGAGCAACACGCACCATCACTGGCACCGAGGCAGAACTGGTTTTCATCAGAAAACATAACAGATCTCCAATAAGCCCTCTCATGAGCTTTAGCTTGACGCAACTAAAGTCGCAAACGGCGGTGGTTTGGGGTCTGGAACGCGCATTACAAGGCGCCTGACTCGGAGGTGTCCTTGAAGTAACCGACTTGTAACAGTTGTATCACTGTGGCACCAAGTGCTGTTCGAATTGCTGCTGCAGACACAATACGATGCACCACAGCCATACGCCAAAAGCTACGTTCTTCCCTGTCGGTACTGCCACGTGGTCGTCTGGAGCCTGGTCCTCTTGCGACCGTACGTTTCCGTGATCACCGCACCTAGCAATCGTGTACAGTGGCTACAGTCCTGCCAAGTCTTTCTGCAATATCACGGAAGGAACATCCAGTTTCTCGTAGTTCCATTACAGATCTCGTTTAAACTGAGTGAGCTGTTGATAATGGCGTCTTCGTCGTCTTATAGGCATTCTTGACTTACATCGACTTACAACGTAGAATCTGGAAGGTAAATAACGCTCACAACCGTTACAGCACGTGTTTAGCAGACCTAATTTGCATCTTCATAGTGGCGATACTAGTGCCACTCTTGAGCTACTGGCGTGAAATTTTGAACAGACGTCATTTTTCAGATGCAGAATGAAGCGTATCAATTTTCTTTTATCTCGCACAGCTCCTTCTTCGTCTTGCGTTTTTTTTTTTTTTCGTCAGTGTTGATAGATTCATTCACGAGGAAGGTACGTGTATATAATTTATAAGTATTTCGTGGAAATTGGCTGAACTGTGATGAATTAAGGTCCGCCGCCGCTGTGAAAACGACGGGATTTGCAGCTAGCCATGCAGCTGCCGCAACTGCATACAGCAGCGACGCTTGAGCAGGATTCGAGTAGGGCCTGGTGGTGTAGTGCGTGCCTGAAAACTGCAAGATTTCAGTACCGAATCCCGGTCGGACCACGGATTTTGTAACCAAGCGTTCATCTCTCAGCGACGTGTACATTCACCAGAAGCGAAAACGTTTCGGATACCACTTTAATCAGTGGGTCTCATTTTCCTAGAGTGGACTCGAGGTTGGCTGTGGTGGTCTAGTGGTAAGTGTAGGCTTAGTATCCTAAAGGTCGTGTTATCGAATCTCGGTAGAGCTACATATTCTGATCCCTGTTGTTTGACCTAACAATCACCGGAAGGTTCGTGTATATAATTTATAAATATTTGGTGCAAATTGGCGGAACTACGATGAGCTACATTCCTCTACCCTGTTTTTTCTCACTGTATGTGAAGGCTACTCTAGGTGTTTTTGTGGTGTCACCGCCAGACACCACACTTGCTAGGTGGTAGCCTTTAAATCGGCCGCGGTCCGTTAGTATACGTCGGACCCGCGTGTCACCACTATCAGTGATTGCAGACCGAGCGCCGCCACACGGCAGGTCTAGTCTAGAGACTCCCTAGCACTCGCCCCAGTTGTACAGCCGACTTTGCTAGCGATGGTTCACTGTCTACGCCCTCATTTGCAGAGACGACAGTTTAGCATAGCCTTCAGCTACGTCATTTGCTACGACCTAGCAAGGCGCCATATTCAGTTACTATAAGTACTGTCTTCAAGAATGTATTCTGAACAGATAATATTGTGACTCATGTACCGTCAAGATCGACGTTCATCATTAATGGATTAAAGTTAAGTATCAAACTAATTATGTCCGCTTTCTGAATTCTCATTCCTTGTCATGTTCCTGACCTCACGTCAGTATAGTTCTTCCCTCCTCACGCCATCCTGCGTGAGCTAAAACTCGTGCATTTCGGCCTGCACTCGTAACACGGTGTTGGCTCTTACGCTAACACAAAAGTTTTGATACCGGAGGCGGAATGGCGCGACCGCCCCGCCGACAAACTAGCGCGGCGCCTTTGATGCGCAGCTCGCAGCGTTAGCGGCTTCCTGTCAGCTGTCTGGCAGTCCCCTCGAGCCTTTTAGGCGCTGCAATAAGCCGGCAAGTGGTGCGTGCTGCTCAAATAGTTTAATTTACATTAAAGTTATGACATTCAGTTGGCTAAAGTTGTTCCATGGGCGTATCCAGCAAGGGGCAGGGGTGGGGGGTGGGTGGGAGTGCAACAGCTCCTCCCTCCCCGAGAAGATATTTGAACTCGTTCCCGCAGACCCGGCCTTTGTTTTTACGTCTTTGGCTCATGGTTGTCGGCAGGGAAGTTTATGGTAATAATAAATTTCGGCAGTATGCAATTCGATCTTCTGTTGTCGTGCACGGTGACGTCACCATGAACAACATCGTTCTTCCCAGCTCTTTTAAATATGAAATGCTTTTCTGCTGCAAAATATTAATTTTAAAATGTGTCATTTTCTATGATAGGGTCATACCCCGTACATTTGTAATACATCAAATTAATTATCTATCTTGTCACTGGCCCATCTTCTAATTCGGATCGTTGACTTAAAAATTCAGAAACTTGAAACACAATCTATTGAAATAAGTTAACACAAGGAGTTAAGCGTTGAAAACTACTATCTACAGAAAACAATGTGTGTTCATAGTCTTTTCAGCAACGGTAACATGCAGTGCGGTAAATATGCCAAACTGTGGAATTATGAGTCTTGTAATGCTGCGAAATAATTGTAGACATGTGGTAAGAAAAAAACATAGACCGGTTCCACTTAAACATTTATTTTGCTCTTGACCGGTTTCGGTTATTTCATATAACCGTCGTCAAACGACAGTACTGTTTACACAAGTGGATTAAATGCCTGTCATAATTAAGAACTGTTAGTTGTAACATCAAGGTACAGCATGACCAGTGGAAGATGTTGTGGTATAAGGTTACATACAAATTAGTAAAGGAGATACACTGCCTGTATTACGGTTATGACGTAAATTGAAATTCTCTACAGCACTTTTATTTTCCCAAACTTTTATTCGGTTGTTCCCTATTACCAGGATAAAAATACTATATTCTTCTCTCTCGAGGTGAGTTGCTTTTCTTTCTTGTTTTTGATGACAGCCTGCAGGATGAATGTTCGCATTCTGTAGGATTTTTTTTAAATTTCTGGATGAATAGTGGGAACCACTCTGAAGGTGTTGTACACAAATTTCTAAGGAAACTCCTTTCTCTGAATAAGTTGGCGCATATATGTGCAAGAGCAAACGTTAATTCAAAGTCACTTTTCTGAGAGCTCGAGCACAAATGCATGGCAAAGTACTTGATGGAATGTATCTCTTTTGAACACTTTCATACAATAACTTCATCGATTATGACTGAAGAAAATTTCTTACTTAACCAGATTCTTGAAAATAAGAGCAAATACGACTGTTTGATACATTCAGATCGTTTTTTCTACATAATTTCGACAAGAAAACTCCTTCTAATCTTGCGTGCTAGGAAAATACGAAGAAAAATTTCAGTTCATTTTGTGTTATAATCTTGCAAATTACAGCTTACAACAGCACAGCCTAGCATTGCTTAAGACTCTACGATCACTTTTACGTGCAAATTATGCCCTGCACCGAAGTACCTGAAACGATGGAAAACAAAAACGACAACACTGGTAAACTCAGTATACCTTCCGACATACAAAAATTACACCAAGTATTCCACAACGACGTCATGCGAACAGCAATCAAAACACATTTTCCTCTGCACACAGCCGGCCGAAGTGGCCGTGCGGTTAAAGGCACTGCAGTCTGGAACCGCAAGACCGCTACGGTCGCAGGTTCTAATCCTGCCTCGGGCATGGATGTTTGTGATGTCCTTAGGTTAGTTAGGTTTAACTAGTTCTAAGTTCTAGGGGACTAATGACCTCAGCAGTTGAGTCCTATAGTGCTCAGAGCCATTTGAACCTCTGCACACACACACACGGGTCAGTGCGTCCCCTGACGCTAGCAAATATTCCGAACGCCGGCGCCTTAGTAAGACGTGCGCACCGCAACGGCAGAAGTCCAGGCAGATAATTAATTTTGGGAGTCAGTCTTTTGAATTTATCAGTTACCAAGTTTTTGATTGTTCCATGTAGTTATTGTAAACATCAAATGAATACCAGTATTTTTTTAAAAAAAATAGGTTAGTTTAGTTACATTACCTACTTCTTTGATAATGATTTTAAAAAGTAGGATATTTAATCAAGTTTTTTATGTGTAATTTAAACTAAGACATTATTTTATTGTACTGTAATCTGTGAGTCACCAGTAGGACTATTAACATTTTGATGTGCTGTATATAAATTGACGTAGCATACGATAAAATGCACAAACAAATTCTACATCTACATGACTACTCTGCAAAGCACATTTACGTGTCTGGCAGAGGGTTCGTCGAACCACTTTTCACACTATTTCTCTACCGGTCATACTCAAATAGCGCTGGAAAAACAAACACTTAAATCTTTCCGTGAGAACTCTTATTTCTCTTATTGTATTACGATAATTATTTCTCCACATGTAGGTGGACGTTAAAAAAATATTTTCTCATTGAGGGGAGAAAGTTGGAGACAAAAATTTCGTGAAAAGATCTCGCCGCAACAAAGAACGCCTCTGTTTTAATGATTGACACCCCAACTCAGTCGTGTGAATGAAAAATAAAGCATTATCTGGAGAAGATTCTCAAAGCAAAAATACATCCTCTGTGAAAGTTCGCAACTTGAAGCATATTGTCTGAGGACGGAGTTCCTCACTATCTCCCTCCTTGTTGAGAAGGTTCTCGGTGTGTGTCGCCTGCCGCGTCCGGCACACAACACGCACATAACCTGTCAAACAGGCAAACTATTCAATGTGCAAATATGTAACTGATATCAGTGTGTCATAGAAGAGTACGTACTACGTTTCGATTTTAGTTTTATGTGCGGCAACAAATTATTAAGTCATATGCGGGCAGTTTATGAAAACGCATTTTCTGTCGATGTTACAGAATTTTCTACATGCGGGAAATTTTTTCGTTATTGCAAGTTAGGTGAACGCATTATGCGAACGAAAGCTTAAAAATATATCATATTTTTGTCTGCTCCAAACAGGAACTCTGTTCAAAATGTTCAAATGTGTGTGAAATATCATGTGACTTAACTGCTAAGGTCATCAGTCCCTAAGCTTACACACTACTTAACCTAAATTATCCTAAGGACAAACACACACACACATGCCCGAGGGAGGACTTGAACATCCGCCGGGACCAGGCGCATAGTCCATGACTACAGCGCTTAAGACCGCTCGGCTAATCCCGCGCGGCCAGGAACTCTGTCACAGTTTCCTAAAATGAGATAATTTTGTTTAAATATGACGCATAATGGTCCATTCAAGCGTCAAGTACGTAAGCAGTCGTCCGCGCCAGAATTACAAAAATCAGTACGTGGCCATATGTGCTGTTCTGCTTGCTCGTCATCAATTGGCTCGTGAACAACACCGATCATTCCTATCCTGTATCGTTTCTGGCGACAAGAAATGGTATCTTTGTGTCAACATAAGGGAAAAAAAGAGTGAATGAGCACAAACAAAAGTAGTAACTTCCCGTACAAAGATCTGCGCACATCCACAAAAACATAATGCTATGCGTCTCGTGGAACAACGACGTTGTGTTGTACTACGACCTGCTTCGCCGATGTGTAACCATCATTGCTGACATTTATTGTCAACAACTGAGACGTCTTGTGGACGAAATCCTAAAACAACGACCAGGAAGACGTGCGTGAAGTGATGCTACCCCACGATAACGCCCACCCGCATTTTGCTAGTAGTTGGGTTGGAAAGTCATTTCGCACCCACCTTATTCTTCTTATCTTGCGCCCTCAGATTTTCACCTTTCCCATTTTCTGTAGATCAGCCTTGAACTTCCTTTGAACTTATTCACCAACCCAGTAACATTTCGCCTGTCCAAAAAACAACTACTTAAGGGACTGTTAGTAGGAGAGCCTATTGTGTCAACACCAACTGAAGGAAATGCACAATGAAGAAGGTACCGCATTCCAGAGCGCTAGCTGCCGTACCGGCCACTGCTTGTGTACAGAAACAGCAACAGTACTCACGGAATGTATGTGTGCGCAACGCGCGTGTTAACCGCCACACGCTGTACCATTATTGTTAGCAGTGAACGATAAAGAGTACGAAACGCCTACTGGCACGCATCTGTCCGCATCTCATTAATGACTTTCAGGGCATAATCGAATATAAGAATATGGTTTTAAAAAATTCACTGCCGGCCGCGGTGGTCTCGCGGTTCTAGGCGCTCAGTCCGGAACCGCGCGACTGCTACGGTCGCAGGTTCGAATCCTGCCTCGGGCATGGATGTGTGTGATGTCCTTAGGTAGGTTTAAGTAGTTCTAAGTTCTAGGGGACTGATGACCACAGATGTTAAGTCCCATAGTGCTCAGAGCCATTTTTAAAAAACTCACTAAAGTAGTTGGGGCCTCCCTTCTCTGGGGGCCCTCTCCTCACGGGGACATGTCACTCCCCTTCCTCACATTGCCGGACCGTTATTTACGCCACTGAATCTGAGAATATTATCTGAAATTTCGAGAATAAAGTATATTCTCCTTTTTATTCACACGACCCACTGTCTTCCTATTTCGCGATAATACAAAACGAGCTGCGTTTTTTTGAACTTTTTGAATGCCCTGCGTCAGTCCAATGTGGTAAAGGTCCCACGCCGCACAGCAGTACTCTAGCGGAGGAGGGACAAGCGCAGCATAAGCAGTCTCTTTAGTAGACCTCTTATATCTTCTAATTGTTCTGCCAATAAATTGCAGTCTTTTGTAAGCTTTCTACGCAACATTATTTTTGCGGAATGAGATTTTCACTCTGCAGCGGAGTGTGGGCTGATATGAAACTTCCTGACAGATGAAAACTGTGTGCCCGACTGAGACTCAAACTCGGGACCTTTGCCTTTCGCGGGCAAGTGCTCTACCATCTGAGCTACCGAAGCACGACTCACGCCCGGTACTCACAGCTTTACTTCTGACAGTCTCGGTCGGGCACACAGTTTTAATCTGCCAGGAAGTTTCATTATTTTTGCGGTTGTTCCAATTTAACTTGTTCGTAGTTGTAATTCCTAGGTATTTAGTGGAATTGGCAGCCTTTACATTTGTGCGATTTGTAGTGTAACTGAAATTTAACGGGTTCCTTTTAGTACTCACGATGACCTCACACTTTTCATTGTTCAAGGCCAACTGCCCCTTTTTGCGCTATCATTTTGCAATTGGTTTTGATCTTCTGTTGACTTTACTAGACGGTAAATGACAGCATCTTGTACAATCCTGCTCGGATTGTCGCCCAAGTCATTTATATAGATTAGGAATAGCAGAGGGCTTGTAACACTTCCTTCAGAAACTGATGCTGCGTATATTGGAACAGCTCTACTAAATTCTACAACACGTAATGAAATGTGCATGAAATGTATTGAGAGGCTTACAACAGGAAATTAAGTTTAGTTCCACACATAAAATCGATTGTTGCCTGAATTACAAATACTATCTGCTTTGTGCTGAATTTATCAAAAATCGTATTATGCCGGCCGGTGTGGCCGATCGCTTCTAGGCGCTTCAGTCTGGAAACGCACGACCGCAGGTTCGAATCCTGCCTCGGGCATGGATGTGTGTGATGTTCTTAGGTTGGTTAGGTTTAAGTAGTTCTAAGTTCTATGTTACTGATGACCTCAGATGTTAAGTTGGTTGGTTGGTTTGGGGAAGGAGACCAGACAGCGTGGTCATCGGTCTCATCGGAGTAGGGAAGGATGGGGAAGGAAGTCGGCCTTGCCCTTTCAGAGGAACCATCCCGGCATTTGCCTGGAGTGATTTAGGGAAATCACGGAAAACATAAATCAGGATGGCCGGACGCGGGATTGAACCGTCGTCCTCCAGAATGCGAGTCCAGTGTCTTACCACTGCGCCACCTCGCTCGGTAGATGTTAAGTCCCATAGTGCTCAGAGCCATTTGAACCAAAAATCGTATTAGTTTAAATGAAATGTATATATTAAGAAGTTCACAAACTACCGTAATTTCTTATGGCCCAGGGACCGGTGAAAGAAATAATGCAGGTACTTGGCACTTGAAAGTTACTATATTTCCGATAAATCTTTCTGTCTTCCATTTATATTAAATCTATTTTCATTCTATGGCTAAATAGTAGGAAATGGATTACATTTGTCTATATTGTAGGGTGTACTGTTCGTGAAAGGAAAAGGAGCCGATTTATTGGCAGCGGAAGCGATGACGATCATAACAAAAATTAAGTATCACAATTAACACCTAAGGCTGACACTGAACAACAATCAGATTCAACAGCAATACCTGTAACTGTTACAGACCCTGTTCATAATTCTCACTCGGCACCCCAAGTAGCATGTATGTCCAAAGACGATTCGGAAATTGCATTAAAAGTGGCTGCAATGAAAATGATCTGGATCGTTGCATTGGACTATTTACCCAGATATCAATGGAAAAGAAAACGGAGCTGTTACTGAATCCTTACATCCGTTGAAGGAATTATGAATTTGTGAGTGATGCAAAGAAAATTTAATCATGCTTGGTTATATCACTATGCACCATGGGTAACATATTCCAAGCTACTACAATGTGCTCTATGCAAGCACTGTGTTTTGTTTACTCCTGTCACTGGCACAATTAGAGGCATTTTGGGATCATTTGTCACTAGACCATTCACAAAATTCAAGAATATGCATGAAGACTATCGGAAACATGTTAAAACCGTGTTTTACTTAACGGCGTCACATAACGTACATCAATAAGTGATCGACGAAAACCAGCAAATACTGTCATCAATTCTTTCTTGTACAGTTTTTTGCGGTACACGTGATATGTGTCCTAGTAGAAAACGGGCAGATGAAGGTATTTTATTAGATTTATTGAATTTAAGAATCGATTCTTGCGACGGCGAATTAAGTGAGGTTCAAATGGCTCTGAGCACTATCGGAGTTAACATCTGAGGTCATGAGTTCCCTATAACTTGAAACTACTTAAACCTAACTAACCTAAGGACATAATACACATCCATGCCCGAGGGAGGATTCGAACCAGCGACCGTAGCGGTCGCGCGGTTCCAGACTGAAGCACCTAGAACCGCTCGGCCACATTGGCCGACACGGCGAATTAAGGAGTCAGATCTATAAAAGCGTCGCCGCAGTGTTGATTACATAGCGCCGAAAATACAAAATGAACTGATAAATTTGTGTGGTGATGATATAGCTCCTGACATTAAAAAAGCAATGTTTTACTGCGTCTTTACTGATGAAACAGCAGACATAGCCGGGGATCAGTAGGCGTGCGGGTCCACGATGAAAGCAAAGTGAAAATTCGGGAAGGATTTGTAGGTTTTTGTAACTAAAGCCACGAAATGCTTCATCAATCGCCTAAGCAACTGACAGTTTCTTGGTCAGTAATAATCTTTCAGCAGAAGATTGTGTAGGATTTGGCTTCGATGACTGTTCTACGGATGGCAGGCAGAGAGAGCGGTGTACAAGGTGTTTTTAGAAAGAAATGTTATCGAGCCTCATACGTTCTTTGTTCAAGTCACAAACTCAACATTGTGGTGAACGATGCAAATGCAGTGGCGGAAATTAGAAATACTCTTGCCATTGAAAGACACTGTTAACTTTTTAGAGAATCGACTAAACGTCGGAAATATGCCCCCACTTTATCACATATGGTCTGAAAAATACAAATCCATCAGACAATTTTCTCAACATTCCCCAAAGGTTGTGAGAGCTCTAGAAAACTTGTGCACGTAGGGAAATTATGCAACGAGAAAATATGCGTATCAGTTGCATTCAGCCATTACAAAACCAGTGTTCCTCTTTGCTTTATAAACAATAGCCAGATGCTCGGCAGTTTTGGACCCAACAGCTAATGTCCTGCAATCTGTCTGCCTATAGAAATGGTCGCGGTGTGAGAACACAACACAGGAATCCTTGACGTTCTCAGTAATGACCGAAAGGAAGCAGGTGCAAAACTAGTGAAGTACTTGGAAAAGCACAAGTCACTGCAGAGGAAATGGAAATAGAAATTACTGTTGCACGCTTTGCTTGTAGGCAAGAATTCAGAAGCAATCCGCCATTGGAAAGTGACAGCAAATACTGATAACGTTCATAGATGATACCATACATCCAATCGCTCATGTCATCGTTAAATATTCGATTTTCACTAGAAAATACTCCAGCTTCGCTCTCAATAAGCTACATGTCGTGAATATGAGCAAAACTAGTGTAACAGGATTTGATAAAAAAGCAGAATTGTTTTAAAAAATTTATGGTTTGAATGACATTGCCGGAAAACTGGACCTATGGTACAATTTATGGAGGAGAAAGAATATACCTGAAGCTAAATTAAGGGACATTAAAGTCGTTGACCTGTTTAACGAGACTAATATCCTACCCCTCCCCCCCCCCCCCCCTCCTTCGAACATGAGGCACAGGATAAAAAAAAGACACGACGCTAACCATTGAGCCATCATTTCGTCTGATCATATCCTGCGGTAAAAGGCACATAAAGTACGTCGAAACTACCTCGAAAACTTTGATCGTCGTTTTTTCAGAAACGGTCGCGTATCTACGGATATGACGAGAAAAGTTTTCGCTTATTTTGACTCCTCTTCCACTGAGTGAAGTTCCTGGAGAATCAAGCGATGGCACTAGCCGTGTTCTCCTCGTTAGTGCTACCCCCGAAGGCGAGGCTGGTCGCTAGCGTGCTTTATAATTGGAGCTGGACTCAGTGGCTGGAAGCCTTCAGCATGGCTACAGCAGCAAATTTTTTGGTTTTTACTGAACTGTTTTGGTGGTATCCATTACGTTTTACGTAAAACCAAACTAAGCAGTATCCGTAGTGCAAGGTATATAAAAAAAGGACCAGAAATGACAGATGGTATGTGAGCTGAGTAGTAGCTGCCTGTTACGCCGCAGATTCTTCCAGGTTTCGAGATCCTGCTATAGGCCTCTACTTTAACTCCTGTGTTTGTTCTGCTAGTCCATACTAAAACACGAGTATCCCTAAGGGACTAATGCAGCTTAAGCGAGGTGTACTACCTTCGTATTCTGAAACGTAAATAACACTAGTCACATCTATCGAAATGGCTTCCTAACTTATCAGCTGGTAAACTTTGTAGAGTCTTGAAACGGGCTTTCAAATACACTGTCCAGTCACATTAATATGAGCACCTGTCAAAGCCTCAATAATCACCTTTTGCAGCGCAGACCGCTGCGAGACGTGCAGGAAGAGTGTCACTGAAATTCTGGAAGGTACCGACAGGGATGTGGAGCCATGCCGACTCCTGTGCTGTAGCCAGTTGCGCTTTCTTTATCGGTTGAGGATCCATGTCGTGAACAGCTCGATCGAGGTGGTCCCACAGATTGAATCCGGGGAGTCTGGTGGCCATGGGAATATAATTAACTCATCCTGGTGTTCTTCGAACCACGCACGTACACTTTGTCTTGTGTGACACGTTGCGTTCTCCTGCTGGTAGATGCAATCGTGCCAAGGAAAAATAAACGGCATGTGGGGGGGTGGACATAATCCCGAAGGATAGAGGCAAACATACGTTAATCCACTGTGTCTTCCAGAATGAGAAGATCACCCAGGGAATGCCACGAAAACATTCCCCAGACCATAACGCTCCCTCCTCTGGCTTGGACCCTTCCGACGATTGTTGCTCCGTCCTTGTTTGTTTACAGACGTTTCATGCCGTACACGTCAAGGGCTATCTGTCCGACGGAGCACAAAACGCATAAAAGCCACTAGTCGGCACGCAGTGGACATCCAGTTGCGGTATTGGCGTGCAAATTCCAGCTTTCGTCGTCGATGAATAGCGGTCAACATGGATGCGCGAACCAGGCGTCTTCTGCGGAGGCCCATACGCAGCAACGTTCGATGAACTATCGTTGAGGACGCACTGTTGGTAGCCGCTTGGTTCATCCGGGCGCTCTGTTCTCAACAGTTGCACGTGAATTCTCCCGAACACATTTCCGCAGCCATCTTTGACCCTTGTTATATATGGCCCGTGGTGCACTAAATTCGCCTCGGCGCCTGTTTTGGATAGCGCCATTTTTCAGTGCGCGGTATACTTTAATCACAGCGGCACGCGAACAATTTACAAACTAGCCGTTTCGGAAATGCTTCCACCATAAGCCGGGAAGCCGATGATCATGCCATTTTGGACGCTAGATAAGTCATACCGTTTCCGCCTTACGACGACAACAGCACAACCTTTATTTACCCTACACTGGTAGTGCTCCATCTGCCTTCTGTGAATGCTTATTCCGTGTTGACGTGGATCATAGGCCGTGGTCACATTTGTGTGAGCGGACCTTGTAATTTCGATAGATCAAGACCTCTCTTTCATTTTATGGTGTGGATTCCGCGGAGAGCAACATCGTTAGAATGCGGAAGAGTGCCGTATTTGGTTGGTTGGCTTGGGGGAAGGGGACCAAACAGCGACGTCATCGGTCCCATCGGTTTAGGGGAGGATGGGGAAGGAAGCCGGCTGTGCCCTTTCAAAGAAACCATCCCGGCATTTGCACTAAGCGATTTAGGGAAATCATGAAAAACATGAATCAGGATGGCCGAACGGGGGTTTGAACCGTCGTCACCCCGAATTTTAGCCCTGTGTGCTAACCACTGCGCCACCTCGCTGGGTGGGTTTCACTCGAAAGAAGTAAATGAATAGTAATTCAACTAATGCGTAAAATTACAACGGAATGAGTCGTTTGTTTTCCAACAAGCGATCATATTCATTGTTTTCATTCGGTTGTTCCCATCGCTAGTGACAGTCACCTCGCGGCAGGTACAGACAGAGCCGACCAGCCAGTGCGCTAAACTGTCTGCTGTTGAATATCTGATTACAACCTGAAGATGTACATGAGAATCGACAGTACCATCTATATACATATGTTCAGTTAGTATTTCACGTCGATAACAATGACTTTTAACGTCCACCTAAAGATAGCCCGCCATCACACAAACATTTCGTTATAGAAAGGCAACTCTTTCACGAATGTTTCGTGCAGCGGCTTCTAATCAAATAAAAACTTGTCTGCAGTCACGCTGATAGCTGTCCGTAAAGAGAAGCGTTCTCCGTTAATCTCCAGAGCGCATGTTTACTGGCTGGTCTTCTCGCGCACACACCACCATTTTCACAAGCCCCCTCTGCAAATTACTCGATTGCCTAAATTTCTATCAGTATTTCCACACCTTCTCTTGTAATGTTACGGGAGTTTCAGATCGTGTTTTTGCGGGGTGACGCAATTGGTAAGTCATTGGACTCGAATCTGGTAGCAGGGTTTTTTCTAGCCATGTTTGCCCATTGGGAACTAATCCTTATTTCTTATCAACGAATATTAAGTACTAATGTTTGTTCACCCTTGGTCCCGATTAGGCTTACGTGCTACAGATTGCCAGGCGTATATCATAAAAAGTAATAAAGTAAGTTATTGTCTCTGGAATGATTATAAAATGGTTCGTTCAAAACTATCAACAACTAATTTCAGACTCCCGATGTATTGTCGTATCGATTTCTACGTAGAAAGATTGATTGCTAGGTGATAAGTACATAACATTGAAGATAGAAGAAGAAACTGAAATATGTAGCATGTATCATAATCAATAGCGACAACTGACACGGAGAAAGTATGTTTTAATAGAAGCAAAATCGCTCCATTAAACATTATTCCGCAAACTAGTCGTTGAAGAGATATATGTGATTACATTACTACGAGACACCTCGAACTTCAGTATGAAATATTTTTCTAGTGAGAACATACAGGGATTGAAAAAATGTGGAAACATCAAATACACAACGCATTACCATGCCTGATACGGTGTAGGGAAACCGTTTGCATTCAAAACAGCTTCCAGGTGCCTCGCAATGGATAAATATAGGACCTGTATGGCTTTCAAGGGAATCTTGTACCATTCTTCCTGCAAAATAGTAAGTTCAGGTAACAATGATCGAGGTGAATAGCAATCACTCTCCCGTATCTCCTAAGTAGACCACAAAGGCTCAATAATATTGAGATCTGGTGACTGTGCTGGCCAGGAGAGATTCGAAAATTCCTCCTCTTGCTCAAAAAACCAGTCCTGGGCCATGCGAGCTGTGTCAACAGTGGCCCTGTCGCCCTGGGACACAGTATCACCTCTGGGGAACAAACATTGTACCGTGTGATGGACCTGATCAGCCAGAATGGTCACATACTTCCTGGCAGTAATGCGACCTTGCAGAGTACACATGGCGCTAATCGCATACCACGATATGGCTGCCCAAATCATCGCCGAACACCCGCCACGCTTCACTCTTGGGACGTATACTCGGCCAGAAGTTGGAGACAGTACGCAACAAGTTGTCGTCCGACTAAAAGGCTTTCTTCTATTGCCTGGCTTCGGCACCACATCTTCCTCTTACGGGCATTTGCATAACTGATGAGTGGTTTCGGAATTCCACTTCGCTATACAATTCCCAGTTGATGGTGCTCCTTTCGTGCTGTGTAGGTACTGTCAGGGTTCGCGAGTGCGACATCCAGTTCTGCAGTATCCTTTGCAGCTGTTGCCCTTGTATTCTTCGTCACAATTCTCTGCTATGACCGTCTGCCACGATCACTCTACACACACTTCCGTCTGCATTGTGACGTAGTGGAAGATTTTTCTTCACTTTCCCTGTATGCAGTGTAAATCTGAGATACGGTATCTCTTTTAACACCGAACACTTCGCCTCACCTGGTTCAAAATGGCTCTGAGCACTATGGGACTCAACTGCTGAGGTCATTAGTCCCCTAGAACTTAGAACTAGTTAAACCTAA
The DNA here is from genome assembly GCF_023898315.1 of Schistocerca nitens. NCBI lineage: Eukaryota > Metazoa > Arthropoda > Insecta > Orthoptera > Acrididae > Schistocerca > Schistocerca nitens. The sequence continues at coordinate 447,624,293 of NC_064616.1, read as the reverse complement.
CTAACCTAAGGACATCACAAACATCCATGCCCGAGGCAGAATTCGAACCTGCGACCGTAGCGGTCTTGCGGTTCCAGACTGCAGCGCCTTTAACCGCACGGCCACTTCGGCCGGCCTCGCCTCACCTGGTTACGGAAGTTATCGCCATACGAGCACCAACAATTTACTCAAGTTCGAATTCACTTAGCTCGGATGTAATGCGCTCACAACTACACAGAACACCGTTCTAACCATGACTGACACTTGCAACGTATTGAGGACATTGCACAGGCGCAGTTCGGGGTCACCGCAGCCTACAGGGTTGGCTAACATCTGCATTATGTACAAACATCCATTTCTAGGGATGTTGCCATGTGTTTGTCCAACCCCTGAATTTATTTGAAATGTTTTCTTTTCGGTTAAGTCTGCGTCTAATTTGGGTACACAATTCGCCCGTTGCTAATGGATGGGGAATGTTGTTAGAGTTACACGTATGAAGGGGCGCCACTCCATTTTGCTGCAGACGTAAGACATCTAACGCGCCAATATGGACCCAGATACATACGTCAAGTAGAGCCTGTACCACGGCCTTCTAAGATCATCTGACCTACATCCTCTTTATAGTTCTGTTTGGGGTCGTGACAAAAGCGAAGTGTTCAGCATTTCCGTTGATACGGTTGAAGAACTGTATCAACGAATTGTACAGTCTTGTGATGCTTTATGAGATGATCCGAGGATGTCTCAAATAATTGATAATTCACTCCAGAGACGAGTGCAGCGTTGCATCTGAATGTAAGGACGGCACGTCGAACACATCCTTAAACAGCTAAGAGTATATAGTATCATGTAACGCGCCTAAAAAATAATGCATTTCTTGTTAAGGTAGATCACGAGGGAAATTTGAGCCAAATTAGGTGGAAATTAATCGAAAAGTTAACATTTCAAATACATTTGTGCGGACTAGGACAATATTTTATACTGAAATCAGTGACCACACTTTCGCAATTGTGTGGCAAACCCATGTTAACTAGAACGCTTCTGCTTGTATTATCGTATACTTTCCTTGTCAGTTGTCGCTATTAACTAAGATGCAGAATGTATATCTGTTGTTACCATTAGTGATAAAAGTCCTGTTAGCGCCGAAGAAACGAGAGACAAGAAGACAGCATGCTCTCCGGCTCATTGATAAACGAAGGTCAGAAGGCCACATGGGTTCCGTGATCATGCAGTGTAGGCTGCGAGGAGAACTTTATTTGTTTGATAAGCACTTACTGGACATACCGACTTTATTTGAATGACACTCGAAGAAATTATATGTTTGTTTTCTTCTAAAAAATTCCTGTCTTTTTCACTTTATAAATAAAAGATCACATGGCATCGTGGATCCAATGTGGGTTGTTACACCATCATTCGGCTTTCATCGTCAATAAAAATTAAATGCACTAGGCTCTATGAAAATTACAACTACCAAGAAATGGTATAAACGCATTTTAGAGTACAAATTATGTGAATAACAACGCACAAATTATACAGAGTACAGAATTGCAGAGCATCTCTTGATTTTGAGAAATCAGTATGGTGTGAAGCCTCCCTGTGATGCAGTCTAATAGTCTTTACGTTGCTGTTTAAAATAAAGGAGGACCTGAATGTGCTGCTATGTCATCTGCTGTATGGTCGGCGTCTTCATCGACCGCACAAGGCGCGTTGCGCGCCGCTCATGTTCCCGCAGAAGAAAAATTATCAGCCGCCGCGCCGATTTTGGGGAGGGCTCTCCAAAAGCCGCCAGGTCTTGTTACACACATCACAAGAGGACGCCGAATTCATATCACCTCATTGCCTGTAATAGTGATTGTTACGTGCGCTTTTCTAGTTACCACATGCTGAGACCCGTCTCACCCCAAACCATCATGACAACCGTCAATGCCAAGAAGAAGAAGACGCAACGAAGCCGCTGGTAGGAAAAGCACCAAGTGCCGAGACTAACCAACAACGAGAGTTACGAAGAACCCGTCGAAGGGAGAGCGACAACGCGTCGCTTCAGATTGTTCTCAGATGACCATCAGACTACTCTCAGATCAAGCCGAGCGTACTGACGACAGTACAGTGAGACCTTACGAACCTGGCACGACGGTAGCAAGACTTTTCGAGCCTAGCACAAGGCTGTTACAACTGATTCTGCTGGTAAATATTGCAAAAAAAGTAGTGGTGGAACAGAGAGAGAGACTGCAAAGAGGCTAAAGCATACAAAATTACGTATACTCGATACTATATATATTGTAAATAAATTATTATATCTTAATCATCCTATAGTGTTTGATGTGGTCTAGAGTGTTCGTCCACCACGTTACACCAACGGACACAACATAATCTTCCTCTATTCGGCTTCTAGGCGAGCATTAACAACGGCGGCTGGAGAACAGCCACATCAGTGACGTGTGCGATGGGTGACACTCAGACAAGGAAACAGTGATATCTTTCGTTCTTCGAAGAACGCTGTTGCCCACATATGGCCAGAAATATGGCATGTGCAGTTGCCTGGAGAAGGGGTAGTACCTCTGGTTCTAAACCTTCCTCATGTAATGGTTCCTGTTCGCAATGCCATCAGTTCGTAGGAATCACCACGGCGCGCCATCGACTGTCACTGTAGCACAGGAATAGTCTGTAACACTCAGTACGCCAGCGATGAGGGCTTGTGGTTTGTAAGGCTGCACCCCAGCTAGCAAACAGTGCCTTGGAATCGAGCCAACGCTGTGGACCAAGCTGCGGCTATACTGCACCAGTCACTGTCGCAGAGCCAAAGCTCCTGTTCCAGTCACGGATGGAGCGCGGGAATAAGAACTGCTTGTGCGCCTCTATACCAGCCGTTATTTTCGTACTTTATCTGTGCTATCTCCTCTGGCTGGCGAAGGGGGCTGATATATATGTATAATTTCTGCCCTGAATTTCAATTTTTCTATGCGAGATGTGCGGCGTATTTGTTTTTCTTTCCTCGGCATTCCTGTTGCTGTCTCTCGCAAGTCAAACAAGCCTGCGACCATTTGCACAATTCCCTTTATCATACGCTCAATGACGATCTTACATATTATATTTATAGTTAATGTATGTTTGGTTAAGTTATTTCAGGTTTCCTAACACAACGTTGACCATCTGTGCATAAAGTCATGAATGCGTAGCAATGTGGTGCCATAACATAACAACGTTAGTCAAATTTCGCGTTAACAAAATGACGCATTACTCCATGTATAATGGAAATTATTTTATTTCCACCTTCTCCTAATCCTGAGAAGTTCTCGCGTTACGGACATATACCGTAACTTTGTTCATCCCCTCACGAGATAGTGCGGAACCATACAATATAGCGGTGATCATATGTGGTTTTTTAATCTAACAAGCTGAATTTAACGTCTAAGTAAATTTCTTATCAGTTAATAAGATCTCGTTTTACAGTTAACACTCATCGGGATTCTGTCTACTTAGTGCCTTGTTCTCCCACAAATTACGGTTTAATATAATAGGTAATTTGCCAGTACATAACATATAGATAGCCAATGGCGGGCACCTCTGACTTTCTGTGCGCGCATGCGCATGATCTGCCGCCTTGCTCGGCACATATCCGCGTGCCACAGTCAGTTCCAACCTAGCGTACGCGGCTAACCGACCGCTTTCCACGAAGTGGGGCCGGGGCTGTTCCTCAGCTAAGGCCTTGTACACATGATAGCGTTGTAACGCGCTGCCAATAACGCGCGATGCAACAAGTTGTAGTAAACGGGACGGTACGACTCTTGTAGGCAAAACTAAATTGCACACGGATTCACCGTAAAATTATCACAGTATATTGGCTATCCGAGCACGACTCACGGCCAGACCCGAACTTCCATACGACGTCAACTATGTGTCTACAACCAGTACATGTACATCCATTATGTCTACACACTGGACTCGCATTCGGGAGGACGATGGTTCAATCCCGCGCCCGGCCATCCTGATTCAGGTTTTCCGTGATTTCCCTAAATCGATCCAGGCAAATGCCGGGATGGTTCCTTTGTAAGGGCATGGCGACTTCCTTTCCCATCCTTCCCTAATCCGATGAGACCGATGACCTCGCTGTTTGGTCTCTTCCCCCCAAACAACCCCATTATGTGTACTCCCGTACAGGGAAGACATTTTACTTGAAAGTCCATTTCCCGATATTGGCGGATAAATACAATATTGCTGGGCCGTGAGACGAGCTCGGATAGCCAAATGATAAGGCGACCGCCTGCGATAAACGGGAAATCCGGATTCGAGTCCCGGTATGGCACAAATTTTCATTGTTCTCAATCCATTATACAGCTGATGGTTGGCCATATTCGCAAGTGCGAATATATTTCTGATATTTCATAATAGCTGTAGTCGGCGCAGTATGCATGCCCGAATGAACTTTGCATTGTAATTCGGAATAACACAGGCACTGCAATGTCGTATTTGTCCTCGGACAACGGGCATTCGACTTTAAAGTGAAATGTCTCCTCTGTGCAGGAATATGCATAATGGATGTACGAGTACAGCTTACAGGCACATGGTTGACGACATATGGAAACTTGCGTGTGAATCGTGATTGGACAGCAAAATGATAAGACGATCACTCGAGATAAGTGGGAAACCCGGGTTCGAGTCCTGATCCGGCACAAGTTTCATTGCCGTCAATCCATTATTCAGCTGATGGTTGTCCATATTTGCAACTGCGAATACATTTCTTGTATACAGCCAATCGAGGAGTTGATTCGCATCAGTCGCAGAAGTCGTTTGTACAGCGGTTCTCGAATGGCTCCGTGACCAGGAAGCGGATTTCTATCGTCGAGGAACTGAACGACTGGTAGAACTCTCCGATCGTTGTTTACAGAAACTTGATGTGACTTGGCTTGCCACAGTAAGGTATAACTTATTTTTTGAAGTCTCCTCGTAGCTTCTTGGCGGCGAACGTTTTCAATTTTATCACTAATTTCATCGTTTCAACTGAGAAAAGGTACAGATACTCACTAGGAACTACGACAGCCACGCACGAGGCTGTAGCAATTTTCTTCCTAGAGATCAACTCCGTGATGGTTCTATTGAGACAGTCTATCTGTAGAACGTAATTACTTGTTGCTCCTAGTGAACAGGAGAGTGCTGTATCTTGGAACACTCTTCTGACTTTCGCCTCGAGAGAACACGGCAATAGACGTTAAATATACACTGCGCTACACAATTAATGGGTCACTTTCTCGAAACCCTATAATTGTCTCTCATTGCAACACATAGGTTTGAAATTTGGCTCGGAGGTGCCTATAAGCTTACTCTCTAATGGTGCAAAAGGAGGGCGACACTTCAAACAGCATGCTGTCGACACATGAGAAAAGAAGGCCGGAGTTCGAAGTTCATGTGAGGTTCAAATGGCTCTGAGCACTATGGGACTCAACTGCTGTGGTCATAAGTCCCCTAGAACTTAGAACTACTTAAACCTAACTAACCTAAGGACAGCACACAACACCCAGCCATCACGAGGCAGAGAAAATCCCTGACCCCGCCGGGAATCGAACCCGGGAACCCGGGCGTGGGAAGCGAGAACGCTACCGCACGACCACGAGATGCGGGCGTTCATGTGAGGTGTAAGGTGTGTTAATAAGTTTATATTGGCACTAAATTTCACCAGAATTCTGCCCAACGTCACCGTATCTGTCACACGATGGGAAAGTTGTCACATCTCGCTTTCCCATATTTCACCTCTTATTTTGACGCCTCTGCGATTGAGGTCAGAACCGCGACACTCAGCGTTGAACTCGCGCGGTTTTCTTATTAGTCCAATCAAATAGCAGATATACCTTGCAAAAGGTGGGGTAGAAGAGTTTATTTTTTCAACTCGTTCATATGGTTGGAAAGATTAGAAAACCGAGTTTTGCCAACAAAATTTCGCTTGGGAAAACTTTCTGCAGTCAAAAAACTTGGAAAATTTCGGCCTTTTTTCAGTTTTTTCAAAATATCTGTTTTTTTTGCTCCTATCGCTTTAACGTCTATTTTCTTTTTTAAAGAGCACAAAACTCTCTACAAATTTGGTTCTTGCCATTCTTTTCTATTCCCAATATCTAAGGCGCTACAGCGCCTCAAAAAATACCAATTTTTCAAATTTTGAGCATAGTGGCAAGATACCTTATTTTTTAACACTATTTTTTCCATTTCTGTTTGTGTAGTATAAATACATTATATGTTGGGAATTTCCACCTCACTTTCAGGTATTCAATTTCTCTGTATGCAACATGAGGATTGCTGGGCACCCAACTATTGTGATTCTTACATCACTACCTGAAGTTCACTATGAGCCACCTCAACCCTGGTATTTGTAAAACTATAAATATAAAAGTACATCATTAAGAGGCGCGCACACACAAACACACACACACACACACACACACACACACACACACACACACACACACACAGCCGGCCGCAGTGGCCGTGCGGTTCTAGGCGCTACAGTCTGGAACCGAGCGACCGCTACGGTCGCAGGTTCGAATCCTGCCTCGGGCATGGATGTGTGTGATGTCCTTAGGTTAGTTAGGTTTAATTAGTTCTAAGTTCTAGGCGACTGATGACCTCAGAAGTTAAGTCGCATAGTGCTCAGAGCCATTTGAACACACACACACACACACACACACACACACAGACACACACACACACACACACACACACACACACACACACAAAATAGTCTCAGGAAACTGAACTATTATTAGCTGCAATAGGCAACCTAATTAGGTACGTAATTATTCTTGTGTATAAAAGCCACACAGTTGACATTAAAAATAAGTAGCTTTATTACAATTAAAATGCATTGTCAGTTACAAAAAAATGTTGACAGTTCTGGGTGTGTAATACTTGTAATATCGCACTTTAGCGCACTTGATATACAGATATGATAGACAGATATGAGCATCACTTTCAACGTTTTGATGGGCCAGGTTGCTCAGTGTCACCAGAAATACCTTGACTTACGGATTCAGGGTCAGTACATAGAGTTGATCCCAGATTGAACTCTTCTTTAAATAGCGAGTCAGCCTCAGCAAGTTCGTTGACTTCGTCAGCGGTTTCCTCAACATCCTCCATGACATCTTCTTCACTGTCTTCATATAAAAATTTTGGCACGTTTTCACAGTTGACCCCAATACATTTCTTGCAAATTGAAGAACATTTCAAACCCGCTTTTCTGCAGGAGCACGCTCCGCCACAGTTCAGCTTGCATGAGCATGAAACATGTGAAGAAGTGCTTCAGGTGCTGGATCTTGTCTCATTATAACGGGTATTGGACCGTGGTCACTGTGATTCCAGCCCCATTTCTCAGGAGGTTTCCAGTTTCCCATCCAAATTTGGACTTGTTGGTAAGTCCGCAACGAATGATGCTGTGCAGCATCTTGTGTAGGTGGCAACCGTGCAAGATTCAGTTTGGTTTTTGTGGCAGACTTGGCGAATAGCTGGTACCGCAAATGGTCTAGTGTGTGGGAACTGCTGACAACTCCACTATACAATGCGATAGTAACCTGTTCTCCTGCTGTTATTATTTCTTCACGGGTAGCACGTGGTTTCTTGAACGTGCAAAGCGCTGAGGTTAGGTGTTCATTTTTCGCAACAATATTGCAGCACTTAATTTTTCCTTGACCAATAAAAGCGGATGTTGTATCATATCCGCTAAAGGCGTGAGTGAACAGAATATATTCACTGTCAAACTTGTAAGATGCAGTGGAAAACCACTTGTTTTCTGCATTTCCTCTTCCTGGCTTTAGGAAAAATAAGTTTTCAGTGCCCCGCCCCAAACCGGTCATGAGCACAAGCGGGCCAACATCTTCTCCTACAATGACAACACTACCAAAATCTTTGGATCTTGAAATGGCAGATGTTACAATCATAACGTCAGCATCTTCTTGTACCTGGTGTACTTCAATGCTACACTCCAGAAATTCCTTTTTAAGAAGTGTGATCAAACCCATCTTGTTTCGTTCGTTGTACAAGAACTAGTCCTGAGGGACTTGGTTTACCATCTCTGATTCAACCACAACGTCAACCGAAGAATGTTTTTTGGACCTACGAATCCTCTCAGCACTCTTTGTGCTACATTCGTCTCCCTCACATGGATACCCATCATATACAATAGCAACTTGAGATCCAAAATGACGTTGCAGGTAAGAAACATAGCTTTGGGCTGTTGACTTCAAGCAAACGTTTCGAGTCCAAGTCACTTTGTGGATAAGGTACCATCCATCAATGAAAAAAAATTTACTCGGTCCACCTGACTTCACATCTTCCACTGGAACGAAGGCATTGTAGAATGAAGGTTTTGTTCCTTTTCGCATGCCTTTTTCTGAGAATAGGGACATTGGGTAAGGAGCAAGTTCATATTTCAGAAAGGCTTTTAACTCTTCTTCACTTTGTTTCATTAAACAAATCCTTTGGAAAACAGTTAAAGGATCAACAGGATTAATTTTAGTGCTCCCAGCTTTTACAGAATTGAAAGCAGAAAGGAGTGTCACAACTTTATCTTTTCTACGGAACTTTACATCGTGGAAATTGTCACCAACTATTCTTTTCATGCCTTTTTCCCCTTCTTCGTGACACATATGACAATTAACATCCTCCGTTCCGACAACACCACTGCTGATAGACATTATAAAATCACTTTCAGGGAAGGGAGGGTGCACTGAAAACCAATCACGCAGCTTACGCAAGTCTATGCCATCTCGTTCCATGCGACAACTTCTTACATCTACATGCTGTTCTGATGTTACTGCGCTCACTTCGCAATACGACTCAATTTCTTCACAAATGTTCTGCATGTGAATCATACCCAATGTCCATCTGGTTAATACACTATCCGTAATTCCTCGGCCAGAAGTATGTCCTCCAGAACTCTTCATGGTTCTCATCAATGTTTGTTCTATAATCATGCCAGAAGGAACCCCTGACCAACACTTTTCTGCTCGCCGAATTGTAAAATGTCCTTTCGTTGTGAACTTCTCATATTCTGATAAATCCATTTTTTCCTCGAGTCTCAACATATCCTGTAAGTAGAGGTGGCCACTTTTAGCGTACGCAATAGAACGGCCCGAGGAAGCAACGATGGATTATGAGTTGCGTCAGGCGATAAACCGATCAGACACGGCTGATATCAACGTATCACACGGTTCGCTGTCTTCTCCCGCTACCGGTGTGATGAATAACATGATGAGTAATATGTTTATACTACACAAATAGAAACTGAAATAACAGTGTTCAAAAATTAAGTAATTTGCCACTTTGCTCGAAATTTGAAAAATTTGTATTTTTTGACGCGCTGTAGCGCCTTAGATACTGGGAGTAGAAAAAAATGGTAAGAATCAAATTTGTAGGGAATTTTGTGCTCTTTAACAAAGAAAATAGACGTCAAAGCGATAGGAGCAAATGAAACTGATATTTTGAAAAAAAACTGAAAAAAGTCCGAAATTTTCGAAGTTTTTTGACTGCAGAAAGTTTACCCAAGAGAAATTTTGTTGGTAAAACTTGGTTTTCTAACCTTTCCAACAATATGAACGAGTTAAAAAAATAAAATCTTCTACCCCACCTTTTGCAAGGTACAGGCTTTTTTTCTGATAGTTTCACGGGACTAACCAGCTCTTCCATTTGGGCGTTGGTTTACACATATTTCGCAGTCGAAAACGATACTTCACAGTGTGATGAGCAACAGGACGATTCTCTTGATTACATTTGACACTGCTGACATGGCCAGACGAATCAACCTTTCGCTAAGGATATCGTGTGTCAGCGACCCCACTGAACGTACACCAGAGCAAAAATTGCTGTCACATTGCACTGTGAAAGGGTGCGCTCACGTTCATTGGGGTTTCAAGCTCACAGTTTCCTTACAGAAGGGTTGACTCGCTCGAGGGATGTCAGCCGTGTCAAAGGTTGTCTAGAACGTCATTCTGTTGTCATCGCACTGCGAACTGTCGTTTTAGACTGCTAAATGTGTGGGATTCAACGTCCGAAGGAAAGAGGTGGTTTCATTGACGCCCTCTGAGCCACCCTCTCAGGCTTTTGCGTGTCGATTGTGAGTGGTGGTGCGTCTGAAATGTTTTCATCGGTCACCAATAAGAAAACTGTGGGTGTCGCGGTTTTGACCTCCACCGTAGAGGTGTCAAAAGAAGGGGAAAAATGTGGATAATAGGGGGTATGGCGACATTTCTATCGTGAGACACGTCTTCGGTGACGTGGGTAGGATTGTGATGAGAGTTGGTGCCAAAGTGACATCATTAACCCACCTTGCACCTCGCATGAAACTCTGGTCTTTGACCTTCTTTTCGCATGTGTTCACATCTTGCTGTTTGAAGCGTCGCCGAGCCTGGGGACGACTCTCAAGGCTCCAAGCTTTTGTACCATTACAAAGAAAGGTCGTATGTACCTTTCAGCCAAATTTCAGATTCCTACGACGCAATGAGAGGCAATTATGGAATTTCGAAAAGTGACCGTTTAATTGTGTTGCGCAGTGTATTTTCTTATTCCATTTTGATATAACAGCATTGACTTTGTATGCTGCAATTTTATTCTGAAGTTTCAAAATTTACACCGAAAAAGTGAGGTTTTTCAAAATGTGAAAGACGATCCAAAGTACATGCACTTTGAAATATTTTATTCAAATTTGAAAGTGCTGCAGTCCAGAAGATCTTGTTAATATTGTATTGAACAGTCTATGTGCTACAGTATCACTCTACTCTTCACCAATAATCAGTAAATGAAATCAAATTAAGAAGATGTATTATCAAAAATCCAGTTACAAGTTAAAAGTATTTTTAAATGGAAGCTGTTGGCAGCTAACACAAATTTCCATTTTTGACATAGGAAAAACTGTGAAGATGTTATAGAAACTCATTCATTTGCAAATATCACGTTTCCATGGTAGAAGACCTCCTTCCGTTTCAAGTTACGAGGTGTTGCATGAGTGACTACGTGTGGCTACACCTTCCACACGTTATGTAACTCGTTTAAAAAATGAACGAAATTTTAATCACCGTTGCAGTCTGTAACTGAAGTATGCTCCAAACAGCACATTATTCAGCACTTACGTACGGAGAATTCATAATACTTACGTCGGCCACCATAGCTGAGTGGTAAGTGCGGGACCGCTACGGTCGCAGGTTCGAATCCTGCCTCGGGCATGGATGTGTGTGATGTCCTTAGGTTAGTTAGGTTTAAGTAGTTCTAAGTTATAGGGGACTGATGACTTCCGATGTTAAGTCCCGTAGTGCTCAGAGCCATTTGATCCATTTTTTGATAAACCTGAAACCGGTCTTTTCATAATATAAAAAGCGGTTGGTTCCTGTATTTCTTCAAGTAATTTAATCCATAGCTACAGTCATCATGGATAAATGAATAACAAATACTTGGACAGTTTTCTACGGTACTATAATGAATGTCGGACCGTGGTGGTCTAGTGGGTAGAGCGCAAGACTCTGGGTAGAGACGGGGATGTTCCTCGTTCTCGCTCCTTCAGGACCGACCTGGATTCACTCACAGACATCTGTCATAATGAGTACCGGGGATATTTCCCGGGCGGGGGCGCTTAAAGGGCGGCCGCGGTTTAGGACTGCCCACCCCTCCTCCTTTTAATGCCGCGAGGGATAGAAGGGCGGCACTCTGCCTCCAGCCACGCCGGTAGTCCGCACTACAAACTTTACCTTTAGCTTACTGTATTGAAAGCGGTGATATATGTGTACTCTGTTCCATGGAACAAATAGAAAAATCACGCAGGAATGTTACTAAACAAGGAGAAAGCAGATTTGAAAACCGTTGCTGGTATCTGGAGCGAGTTTCTGATAAGCAGACTTTGTACCAGTGTTTTGGATCATATCCGAAGTGTGTCATAAGAAACTGTTGGCTGTGAATTGCGCATCAGATGCGGAAACTGACCACGAGCTTTTCGTGATAGTTGCGCTCCCTCCCTTTCACATTTTATGTACTAAAAACAACACAGAGCTGACTATGCCCTTCATATGCATCTGTTACCGACATCCCCTCCAAAGAGAGAGACATTAAAATTATTTACTCGGAGCGAGTAGGTTGCGCAGTGGGCAAAATAGTAGTTATATTCGGTAGAAGTGGGGTTCAGATTCTTGTCAGAGCATACTGATTTTATTTTTCAGTGGTATCCGTAAATTATAAACTCTTTTGAACAACCCTTGGCCGATTTCCTTCTACGTTCTTGTCCACCCAGCGCTAGTGAATTGTGTGTTGCCGCAACATTGGTCCTCATACACTGGACGTTACTAAATGAACTACAGATATGGATACAATGTTATTTTAAGGGCTAGTCTTTTGAGTCAGATGATATTGAGTGATGGCTTAATTAACTTCCATTGTTTCGTAGAAACGTAGGGGTACGTATGACGCTGAAGAGGATGGCACGCATCGTTCCAGTTGTTCATTGTTTTAATATGTTAGTCGTCTACAGACTCGATAGTGAACGAAAGAAGATTAAGATTTAATAACTCGACGACGACGACAAGCGTTGATTTGGAAGGAAATGAGCGTGCACCTTTCAAAGACAACCCCCCACCCCCCTCCCCCACCACGGCACTGGCCATAAGCGAATTATAGAAACCATTGAAAATCTAAATCTGAACCATCACTGCGCTTGGTGAATGTCAACAGCGTGTATACCCAGTTTCCTCTATAGACGTATTAATTGTTACTGTGTGCTCTAACAAGTGTAGACTCAGAGTGGGATGCCGGCGACAGCAGCGTATTTGCAAAGTTGTTTACTTAAAACATCGTGGATAAAGACGCCTCCCACCTACTGCATATAAGCTTGTTGGCAAGTATTGTACGCCCTACGTGGTTCCTCAAAAGTTTCTTACGTACGTTGAAACGGTACCAAACTGGAATTTCTTACTGTCGCATTCAACAATATCAGCGATATTACGAGTTTTAAAATCATCGTCTCTTACCAGCCATTGGTCAGCAAGAAGCCAGCGGCCTTCACCTTCAGTAAAACATTGCAGAACCTCTTCGCTTCGGAATTGAATGTTTGGTTTGAGGAACTGTTCACGGATACTTGGCTTGAGGAACTGTTCTTGGATACGGCGGTCCAAGTGTAGCTACTTAGGTCGGAATACAAGCGGGCGCAACGGACCCTGCTTCAAAGACTTGCCATGAGCTGTGATTGAGGTTAGGCAGCGGTGCTTTACCAGAACGTAAAGGAGACCATTTCCAACTTGATTCCACGCAGAAACAGATGTGTTAATAAACTCTGTTTAGGTCTGCTAAAATAACCATCTTTTCTTTCTTGCTTTGTAGAGATATATGTGTGCAAGCGTAGACATCTTCACCAGTTTCCTCAGCCTTTATACCGCATACAACCTAAATATGAAACTATAAACGGAGTTGGATTGTTATATAAACTCCATTTTTCCTTTTAATCGCTGACGCATCATCTGTTGACATTTAATTAAAACTAGTATGCTTCTGTGGCGGGTTTTCTGTCAACCAGCACGCAATCTTATAATACAGAAACCACCAAATGCGACACTTTCGCTTGAGTATTGTGTAATCAGAAATGACGTGAAAAGAAGTTCAGTGCTGTCATTGCCGCACATGCGATGCAGAGCCAGTTTACTGTCTTTCAGAGAGTATCAGACATTGCTACTCTAACAAACTCATTTAATAACGAACTTTATGGAACACAAGTGCGACGCCACTCTGAATACCGACAGTAGGCTAGGATATGAATTGCGCTATAGCGTGCAAGTGCGATAACACGATGTAGCATTTTTCAACTGATGATTTTAGCGACACTGTGTGAACTACTCTCAAGAGCTTTTTATAGTATCATACAGTTTACGACTTGTGATAAACAAAAAACTATAGCAAAGACAATTGTTTCTGTTATCAGCTGCTGTTCCTGAGTGTAGTCCTCTGTTTCTTTACTGAACCGGATGTCCTGTTAGCCGCAGCCGCTAGCATCGATACGGGGACGTTATCAGTACTGAATGAAGGGCCTTGTGCTCCTCCTCCTGCAACGAAGCCCTAAAAATATTTTCATTAACCACGACTTATAGCTTTGTTTCTTCCACTAAATAAGTACACTCCTGTAAAGGTTAAGAACTTGTGAATGACAAGGTCTCGGTAACTATGCCATCGCCTTCTGTTCAGTTAAGTCAGGTGAGTCCTCATGGAACCCAGTGATATGGTAGTTGGCCCTGAGTAATAAATTTGCACGAATCAGACAAAGATAAGCAAAGAAATATGCCTTCTCCACGCTTAAGGAACTATCGCGTCATTCGCCTAAAATAATTTAAGGAAATCACGGATGTGTTAAATCACGAGTGTTAGAACCTCCTTCCTCCCGGACACGAGTGAAGAGTCACAAATCAGCCATTTTGTAACCTACCAATCTCAATACCAAGCTATATAAATTATCAAATTTGTACCCTTACGTGATAAGTTTGATTACGCTCCAGCAAAGATATGTACTGCACTAGCGACTGCTTCTATCTTTGCACTGATTAGTTTGCCACGCAGTGGTTCTTGTGTAATGTTCAGACAAATCTACAATTCGTCATTTTGCCTAATCGACAAAAAATAAGCGGCGCTGTACGTTCATTGAACGTCACACGTTTCACAGGAAGAATCGGAAGCGCTTCTAATTTTCGTTTCATCGATTCTTTATGGTGACATCGAACAAGCTGGCACAATAAGCACATTGGACTCTCAGCCATCCCCACTAAGGTTTCCCATGGCATTCCTAAATCAATTCAGGCGAATGCCGGAATGGCTGCCATGGGAAGTTCACGGCCGATTTGTTTCCGTAACTCTGCTTTGCCTGCAATAAATTTGCCGTCAACGTGACGTGTAACTCTAACCCTGAGTCAGTCCTCTTTACTGTGAGGGCCACACTTGATGTCTAGAGACTGTACACATATGTATGAGGAGCCCAGCCAACATTTATTTCCACGAAGAACCTAAATCACTATTTAATCAAGGAGAGGAAATGCATGCATTTAGGATTAGTATCCGTCTGAGATAGAAGCATCACTTGAAGAAGTAGAATTCAGGAAACCGGTATCAAACCGAAAACAATGCCGTGCTATTGAATCGTTTCTCTTCAATAGAAAACAACCTGTGCCACGAGACTCCAGTTTCAGGAAAGGTTATAGTTAGAGAATTTATTCCCCAGGGTGAATATACATTGACGGGAGAAAAATCGCAACACCAAATAATAATTATTGTAGAGTAATGGCACTTCGGAAATACATTTGTCTAGGTAATATATTTAAGTGATTAACGTTGCAACATCACAGGATAATGTGCGCACGAGGAAAGCCATTGCAAATGTGAAATGCTGCTAAATTAGTAATCGATGTAACCGCCAGAATGATGAATGCAAGCATGCAGACGTGCATCCATTATGTTGTATAAATGCCGGATGTGAGTTTGCGGGATGGAGTTTCGTGCCTGTTGCACTCGGTCAGTCAATGCAGGGACGGTTACCGAGGGAGATGGCGCAGCGGTTAGCTCACTGGACTCGCATTCGGGAGGACGGCGGTTCAAACCTGTGTCCGGCCCTCCTGATTTAGGTTTTCAGCGATTTCCCTAAATTGCTTCAGGCAAATGCCGGGATGATTCCTTCGAAAGGGCACGGCCGACTTCCTTCCCCACCCTTCCCTAATCCGATGACCTCGTTGTTTGGTCCCCCCCCCCTCCCCCTCCCCCCAAATCAGCAAACCAATCAAAGGGAACGGTTAATGCTGGTTGTGTGGATGACGCAGGAGTTGTCGTCCGATGATGTCTCATACGCGCTCGATTGGAGACAGATCTGGTGATTGAGCATGTTGACTTACGACACCGGTATGTAAGTGAGCGTTATCCTGCTGGAGAAAACCCCGTGGAATGCTGTTCATGAATTGCAGCACAACAGGTCAGATCGCAAGATTGATATTCAAATTTTCAGCAAGGCTGCTTGGGATAACCATGAGAGTGCTCCTGCTGTCATACGAAAACGCACCGCAGACCATAACTCCAGGTACAGGTCTGCTGCGTCTAGCATGCAGACAGGTTAGCTGCAGGCCCTCAAAAAGCACCGAGGCAGAACGGGCTTTCGTCAGAAAACACAACACACCTTCACCCTGCTCTCCAACGAGCTCTCGTTGACACCATTGAAGTCTCAAATGGCGGTGGTTTGGGGTCAGTGGAATGCACGCTAAGGGCGTCTGGCTCGGAGCTTCCCTTGAAGTAACCGATCTACAACAGTCCATTGTGTTACTGTGATGCCAACTGCTGCTCAAATTGCTGCTGCAGGTGCAGTGCGATGCGCCAGAACCATACAGCGAACTTGATGGTCTTCCCTCTCTGTAGTGCCACGTGGCCATCCGGAGCCTGGTCTTCTTCCAGTCGTACCTTCCTCTGACCACCGCTGCCAGGAGGCATATACAGTGGCTACACTCCTGCCAAGTCTTTCTGCTGTACCACGGAACGAATATCGAGCTTCTCGTAGCCCCATTACACGACCTCGGCCAAACTTTGTGAGCTATTGATAATGCCGTCTTCGTCGTCCTAAAGGCATTCTTGACTGATTGGCATCTTCATAATTTCTCCACTAGCGCCTCTCTTAAGCAACTGACGCGAAATGTTAATGAACATCACCTTTCAGATGTAGAAACACGCTTACCAACTTTAGTTTATGTCGCACAACTCCTTGCTATTGCGATATTTTTTTTCGGGATTGTGTTTGTGTAATGACCGACACTAATACACATCTTTCGTTTGGTGATAATATTGAAGCACTGTTCATACGCGTAAGATAGTGATATAGAATAAAAAGACGAAATTCGACACTACCTCTGATGCAAATGCAACTGCAGCACTGACAGTGCTTAGTTCAAAGTTCTTATAGCGAAACAGGTCCTTCAGTATCACAGTACCATACAACGTAACTGAGAAACTTTTGCCAAAAATTAATTTTGTATGTAACGACCGAACGCAGGGTCAGTGTCATGCTAAACTGCATTAAACTGAAACATCACGAGCTGTTGCCACCAAGAAAAATTGTGTCACGAAATTTTAACCCTGGATAGCTGATGCCAGTAGGAACCAAAATTACTTTGCCGTTCGTCGGTTGACGGGCAGCGCTATGGTTACATAAAGTCCGGGAACACTTTCAATTGCCGCACGGGGTAGCCGTTCGGTGTAAGACGCCTTGCCACGGATCGCGCGGCTGCTCCCGTTGGAGGTTCGAGTCCTCCCTAGGGCATGAATGTGTGTGTTGTCTTTAGCGTAACTTAGTTTAAATTAGATTAAGTAGTGTGTAAGCTTAGCGACCGATAATCTCAGCAGTTTGGTCCCATAGGACTTACCACAAATTTCCATTTCCAACACTTTCAATTATTTATTGTACAAGAACTAAACATTGTACAGCTATCATAAATATTGCATTTTGAAGAGAAACTCTGAAAGTTTTTTTTAATAAACATTCGATATACGAAGCAACACTGATCCGGCAGACGTCAATACGGTAATCGAATTCTTGCCATACGCGTCCCAGCGTGGAATCGTCGACTGTGGCAGTCGCTTCCCGTATTCTCTCCCGGAGCTCTGTTACATCACGTGGTAGAAGCGGTACGTACACCAGATCTTTAATGTGTCCCCACAGAAGAAAGTCACACAGAGTGAGATCTGGTGATTAGGGAGGCCATTTCATGAAACAGCTCGCTCCGCACCTGAACTCGCCATGTTTGCAACTAGCGCTGACTGTCGGCAAATTACCAAACTACGCTGTGACGGTATACATGAAAAAAAAAAAAAACTTTAGGGTTTCTCTTCAAAATGACATATGTGTGTTATCTGTACAATGTTTGGTTCTTGTGCAATAAATAATGAAAAGTGTTCCCAGACTTTATGTACACCCATATATATATATATATATATATATATATATATATATATATATATATATATATATAATCTTGGGGCCTTGGTCCCGCGTCACGCGGGATCGGCCGTGTTACTATTGATTTGGCAGTGTTAGTTACAGAGGGTGTCCGGATGCCCTTCCTGCTGCCACCCCGAACCCCCCAGGACAGAATTAGTGTACCCCAGCTGTCTGCGTCTGGTATAAGCCATGGATTAGTGCTAACGTTTTCAAATGTCTGCGAGTCGTGTAACGTAGACGGCACGTGGGGACCAGTTCGGTATTCTCCTAGCGGGATGTGGAAAACCGCCTAAAAACCACATCCAGGCTGGCCGGGTATATAAAAAATCACCCTGGTGACGAATACATCTCTGTTAACGAGAGACTGGTCTGTTGATAGCGTCACTGTAGAAATTTTGGCTTCGTTGAGGGAGCCACAACTTCACATCTGTGTGCTTCGTGTCATCTCTATCAATGCAAAATCCTCGAATGTATTCTTAAAGTTCTAGAAACATGAAAATCGGGCGGGGCCAAGTCGAGACTGTATGGAGGATGGTCGATGATAGTGAACCGAAGACATCGGTTTGTTGCAGGTGTTGCAGCGCTCGTCTGTGAGCTGGCATTGTCATGCTGAAGGAGAGGGTGCTCCATGTGTGGACGAACTCTTCGAATTCGAAATTCTATTACAACACACCGTTTGTCACCCACCGACGTAGTTATGTTACTCGCCGCCATGTTGCACGCTACAATCCGGAGCCATCTAGCGGCAGAGGGCTGCAAATATGTAGACATGAAGAATAAAGCTATAGAATGTTAATAACGTTTGTTTCATTTATAAAGCTTTGCAAAAGGTACATAGCCATCAGGACAAAATTTAAAAACACATTCATTCACTCCGTCAGCATAAATACACATCATTTACGTAATCAAAAGCATACAGCACTGTACACATTAAATGGTAGTCAGAATGAAGAACGTAATTTATGTGTATGCAACGTCGTGACTTAAAATAAAACATAATTTCCAGTGCAAATGGTCATGTGTAATGCAACATGATTCTGATTAATACATTTGTGCCATCAACCATGAAACCAAGTTTCTGATATCTGATCCTTTAGATAAGCACTTTGACTATGAGAGTAATAATTGCCTCATGATTTTTACTAGTATTCCGAGCAGACGGTCAAATTTCACGCTGGGACAAAATAAAACACAAGGAGCGACAAAATCAATGATTCTGAGTTTATGCGTGCACTGAGTACACAATTTACACTGAGCAGGCCCTAGCGGCCTAGCAGAACTACGGCAGTGCGCTGACGTTGAGTCGTAGGAAATGCTGCCGGTGCCACCGGTTTCTTAAATAATTGATCACACACTCGCTTCGTTGTCTTGGATAATGTCTAGTACTGCTATGAGCATCTTCCACGTTCACACAATCGTCTTAATATTGCTCATCAGTGAATTCCCATCGCTCGATTGTCGAACACGATCAATAGTTGCATCACTCACACGAGGCCTGCCACTTCGAGGACGATCTTCAGCGCTGCCTGTTTCGATAAACTTTGCATACCATCGCTTTATTGATTTAACGTCAGGAGAGCTGCGTCCATAAGAAGCCTGAAATTTACGCTGAACACTGTGGGCGATTTCGTTTTGTGAAACCAAAGCACACATTGCGCTTTTTCCTGCTTCGACGCCATTTCGCCAGCAACTCACGTGACCTAACAGACCGCTTCGGTGTTGTGGAGCACTAGCGCCATCTATTGGTCACAACAACTAGTAATACTAACCTATGTAACGGCATCAAATGTAACTTATTATGTGAAACGGTTATTCTGTTATTAATTTTTATAATCAGGGCAAGACTTTGTGCTCACCCTGTACTACGATTCGTGATTGACCACTCGCCAAAATGCGTGTTGTTCACAAATATTTTTATAAAAAAGGTTCAAATGGCTCTGAGCACTATGGGACTCAACTGCTGAGGTCATTAGTCCCCTAGAACTTAGAACTAGTTAAACCTACCTAACCTAAGGACATCACAAACATCCATGCCCGAGGCAGGATTCGAACCTGCGACCGTAGCGGTCTTGCGGTTCCAGACTGCAGCGCCTTTAACCGCACGGCCACTTCGGCCGGCCCAATATTTTTATACAAAGTCTTACAAAGTGTTAAAATATTCTTGTGACAAGTAAGCTGCATGTATGTATACAACAAATAAGACTTAAATACATTAACTTACAAGAGTAATATTACATATTTTACATAGTTACACGAGTAGCCAACAGGTGGCACCGAAGAATTGTCACGTATCACACATCCACAGCTGATTAAAGCAAAAAGGATTGTTGAAGCCTTAGCGTTTCACACTTGTTCTGTTACTTTGACAGAATAAGATACCTGTCAATGATCCACAAACGAACAGGTATTGCCATACAAACTGGCTATTTTTACTGTTCCATCTCAGCTGGCATCAAAACCTGTTCGTAGGTCCATTTTTCCAAAACACATTCAAATATTCTCAGAGGGGAAGACACTTATTGTAAGTCCATAGGATTTCTTCTCTCATAATTGCGCCACTTCACAACTTAGTGCAGTATTGACGAAGAAAAACAAAGTAAGATTAGAGCATACCGTCGCGTTGAAGTAATAGAGAAGAATCTCATAGTTAAATAGGTTATTCACAGATTTGTATCGTATTTTAAGCCGTGTTATGCATATACATAGAGGGTAAGGCAGCTAAGACAGGTCACCTCAGATATATCCAGAATGAGTAAATATATCGATGTGAGAACCTAACCTAACCTAACCTAACCTAACCTAACCTAGTGTGGACAATATGGCGAATTTCCTGACGATCGCCAGTAATTTTAATTGTTTATAGTCGCCGAATTACGACACCGATTTTGTTTTTTTTTTCTCTAATGGAGCTATATACTTTTCTCTGCCGCATTTGAAAGACGCTTCTAAGAGAACTTCAACGACATAACAAGTACTGAACTCGATCAAAGTAACAGCGCCACAAGCCACCGCATGCTGTCAGGAGAGGTACCACAATCGCCTGCCCTAGTGCACCAAATGTAAGCAAATATGTAACACAGGAATGGTTCTTGTGTTTATCTGTACGTTTGAAACCTATTGGTCTGTATTCTACTGGCCAGATAACTTGCTCGTAAGGTTATAGAAACATAACAATGTATACGACAGTCCAAAATGTGAGTATCGTTTATTACGAATGTTGCCAAACCATTAGAGCCGCGGTGTGGTTGTATGCTGATGAGTACCCAGACAGTGCCAAGCACTCACGATCTGTCTTTGTAAAAATTATAATAAAGTTTTATAAACCATAAGTGTGGAGAATAAACTACGACAAAGAACAAGAAGAGCAAGTGATGAAAGAAATTAAACTAACATTTTAGCAGCGGTAACAAACAGTGCATATGTCACTAAGAGGCATCTCGGTAATACGAGAGGGATCAACCAAACGAGTGTTCTCCGAAGACCGCATTACATCCTTTTCACATTTCGCTGCATCTACAGCTTAATGACAATGATTACCAAAATTGGTTACCGTTCTCAGAGTGTTATCTACGAAAAGTGCAATGTGATGTGCCATACCTGCGCAAAATTTTGTTTAAGGGAGGAGTATCGTATTGGCAAGTCAGTCTTCGAAATATGCACTAATCGTCAGCTGAAAACCCACGCTCACTCAAAGAAGTGGTCTATCAACGTTTGGTGCGTGTTTTTCAAGACCCAGCATCATTGATCTCTGTTTTATTGATGGGAATGTAAATGCGCTCAAGTATATCGTGTTCCTAAGATACGCTGGTGCTGCAGTCAACGGAAGACATCCCACTAGACATAAGGGAATCAGCGTGGTACCAACATGACGGATGTCCCATTCCTTACACGTAATGCTAGATCCTCTTAAGAGAAAATTTGGTGAACACTGCAATGGTCGTTGAGGAAGCGTAAAATCGTCTGCACACGAACCAGACCTGAATTACGTGTTTGTTTACACTTGGTATGATAGGGCAGGCGTCTGTGGAACCTCCTCTCCTGACGGCGGGACAGTGGTTCGCGGTGCTGTTACCGTGATACTATTTGATCAAGTCCCATACATCTACATCTACATCTACATCTATACTCTGCAAACCACCGTGAGGTGCATGGCAGAGGGTGCGTTCCATTGTACCAGTTACTAGGGTTTGGTTCAAATGGCTCTGTGCACTATGGGACTTAACTTCTGAGGTCATCAGTCCCCTAGAATTTAGAACTACTTAAACCTAACCAACCTTAGGACATCACACACACCCACGCCCAAGGCAGGATTCGAACCTGCGACCGTAGCGGTCGCGCGGTTCCAGACTGTAGCGCCTAGAACCGCTCGGCCACTTCGTCCGGCTTACTAGGGATTCTTCCTGTTCCATTCACGTATGAAACGCGCGAAGAATGATTGTTTGAATGCCTCTGTGCCCTCTTATCTTATTCTCGCGATCCCTTTGTGAGCGATACGTAGAGGGTTGTAGTATATCCGTAGAGTAATCATTTAAAACCGGTTCTTGTTGATAGGTTTTCTGAGGACAGTTTACGTCTGTCTTCAAGAGTCTGCCGTTTCAGTTCCTTCAGTATCTCTGTGACACTCTCTCCTGGATTAAACAGTCCTGTGACCATTCGTGCTGCCCTTCTCTTTATACATTCAATATTCTCTGTTACTCCTGTCTTGTACATGTCTCACGCACTTGAGCAATGTTCTAGAACCTGCCGCACAAGTGATCTGTAATCAGTCTCTTTAGTAGCACTTCCCTAGCATTCTACCAATAAACCGAAGTCTACCACCTGCTTTACCGACGACTGAACCTACCTGATTATTCCATTTCATATCCCTACAAAGTGTCGCACCCAGGTATTTGTATGAGCTGGCCGATCCTAACAGTTAATATTATATTCATAGGATACTACGTTTTTTTCGTTTTGTGAAGTGCACAGTTTAACATTTCTAAACATTTAGA
This sequence comes from Schistocerca nitens, assembly GCF_023898315.1. NCBI lineage: Eukaryota > Metazoa > Arthropoda > Insecta > Orthoptera > Acrididae > Schistocerca > Schistocerca nitens. The sequence goes on along the minus strand of NC_064616.1, from coordinate 447,601,361 downwards.
GCAAGTTGCCCATCTCTGCACCATGTTGAAATGTTATAAAGATCTGACTGAATATTTATGCAGCTTTCCTCAGATACAACTTCATTATAGATAACTGCACCATCTGCAAAAAGCCTGATTTCACTATTAATATTGTCTGCAAGGTCATTAATATTCAACATGTACATCAAGGGTCCCAATACACTTCCCTGGGGCACACTCAAAGTTACTTATACATTTGACGATGACTCTCTATACAAGATAACATGCTGTGTCCACCCTACCAAAAAGTTCTCAGTCCTGTCACAAATTTCACTTGATACCCATATGATCGTACTTTTGACAATAATCGTAGGCGTGGTACTGAGTCAAATGCTTTTCGGAAATCAAGAAACACTGTATCTACCTGGTTTCCCTGATCCAGAGCTTTCAGTATGTCATGTGAGACAATTGCGAATTGGGTTTCACATGATCGACGTTGTCGAAAACGATGCTGGTTGGCATTGAGGAGGTCATTCTGTTCATGATACCTTATTATTTTTTAGCTCAGAATATGTTCTACAATTCTACAACAAATCGATGCCAAAGATATTGGACAGTAATTTAGTGGATCACTTCTACTACCTTTCTTGTAGATGGATGTCAATTGTGCCTTTTTCCAAGAACTGGGTACGGTTTTTTTGTTTGATGGATCTACGATAGATTATAGTGGGAAGAGGGGCTAACTCAGCCGCAAATTCATTATAGAATCTGACAGGGACTTCATCGGGCCCTGCAGCTTTGTTCAATTTTAAGGATTTCAGCTGTTTCTCAACACCACTGACACTAATACGTAGTCATTCATCTTTTCAGTGGTACAAGGATTAAACTGGGGCAATTCTCCTAGGTTTTCCATTGCAAAGGAACATTTCAGCTTTTGCTTTGCTACCCTCAATTTCAGTTCCTGTCTCATTCGCTAGGGACTGGTCACTGACTTTGGTGCCACTAACAGCCCTTACATACGACCAGAATTTCTTTGGATTTTGTGAAAGATCATTTGACAATATATTGCTACAGTAGTCACTGAAGGCATCACGCGTTGCTCTCTTGACAGCATCTCTGTATCTATAGCCCTACTCTTTGGTTTGCACCTGTTATGCAGCAAACTCTGTTTCTTCAGAAGATTCTTTGCATTGATTGTATACCATGGAGGCTCCCTTCCATTATGATCTTGCCTACTGGGTACATATCTGTCCAGTGCGTGATCAACTATTCTTTTAAACGTGAGCCAGAGTTCCTCTAGATGCTCCTGACCTGTGCTGAAAGTTTAAAGTTCCTCACTGAGATAAGACATTACTGTTTTTTTTCTAGTTTAGACCTGTGCTGAAAGTGTCAAGTTCATCACGGAGATAAGACATTACTGATTTTTTATCTTTTTTTACAGAACATGTATATCTTTCTGCTTGTTTTAGTTGTCCTTTGTATTGTCGTAATCATTGTTGCCACAACCCCTTCGTGATCACTGATACCAGTCTCGATGTGGACATCCTCGAAGAGGTCAGGTCTATCCGTTGCCATTAGGTCCAATATATTTCCATCGTGAGTGGGATTCCTAACTATCTGTTCTAGGTCGTTTTCAGAGAAAGCATTTTGTAAAGTTTCACAGGATGTCTTATCACTACTAACAAAATTTTAATTTTTCCAGTTAATTGTTGGATGATTAAAGTCTCCACCAGTGATTACAGTATGATTGTGGAATTTACGTACAAGTGAACTGAGGTTTTCTCTGAAGTTTTCGGTTACATCAGGAGAAGAGTCTGGTGGAAGATAGAGTGATCCAATTATCGTTTTATACCCACTCCTGATACGGAGTCTTGCCCAAACAATCTCACATGCAGCTTCAGTTTCTGTCTCGGTGGATTTGAGTTTTTTGTCTACTGCGACAAATACCTCCATTTCCTATTTACCTGTTGTTGTTGTGGTCTTCAGTCCTGAGACTGGTTTGATGCAGCTCTCCATGCTACTCTATCGTGTGCAAGCTTCTTCATCTCCCAGTACCTACTGCAACCTACATCCTTCTGAATCTGCTTAGTGTATTGATCTCTTGGTCTCCCTCTACGATTTTTACCCTCCACGCTGCCCTCCAATGCTAAATTTGTGATCCCTTGATGCCTCAAAACATGTCCTACCAACTGATCCCTTCTTCTAGTCAAGTTGTGCCACAAACTTCTCTTCTCCCCAATCCTATTCAATACCTCCTCATGAGTTACGTCATCTACCCACCTTATCTTCAGCATCCTTCTGTAGCACCACATTTCGAAAGCTTCTATTCTCTTCTTGTCCAAACTATTTATCGTCCATGTTTCACTTCCATACATGGCTACACTCCATACAAATACTTTCAGAAACGACTTCCTGACACTTAAATCTTTACTCGATGTTAACAAATTTCTCTTCTTCAGAAACGATTTCCTTGCCATTGCCAGTCTACATTTTATATCCTCTCTACTTCGACCATCATCAGTTATTTTACTCCCTAAATAGCAAAACTCCTTTACTACTTTAAGTGTCTCATTTCCTAATCTAATTCCCTGAGCATCACCCGATTTAATTTGACTACATTCCATTATCCTCGTTTTGCTTTTGTTGATGTTCATCTTATATCCTCCTTTCAAGACACTGTCCATTCCGTTCAACTGCTCTTCCAAGTCCTTTGCTGTCTCTGACAGAATTACAATGTCATCGGCGAACCTCAAAGTTTTTACTTCTTCTCCATGAATTTTAATACCTAATCCGAAATTTTCTTTTGTTTCCTTTACTGCTTGCTCAATATACAGATTGAATAACATCGGGGAGAGGCTACAACCCTGTCTCACTCCTTTCCCAACCACTGCTTCCCTTTCATGCCCCTCGACTCTTATAACTGCCATCTGGTTTCTGTACAAATTGTAAATAGCCTTTTGCTCCTTGTATTTTACCCCTGCCACCTTCAGAATTTGAAAGAGAGTATTCCAGTTAACGTTGTCAAAAGCTTTCTCTAAGTCTACAAATGCTAGAAACGTAGGTTTGTCTTTTCTTAATCTTTCTTCTAAGATAAGTCGTAAGGTTAGTATTGCCTCACGTGTTCCAACATTTCTACGGAATCCAAACTGATCTTCCCCGAGGTCCGCTTCTACCAGTTTTTCCATTCGTCTGTAAAGAATTCGCGTTAGTATTTTGCAGCTGTGACTTATTGAACTGATAGTTCAGTAATTTTCACATCTGTCAACACCTGCTTTATTTGGGATTGGAATTATTATATTCTTCTTGAAGTCTGTGGGTATTTCGCCTGAGCCGGCCGCTGGTGGCCGAGCGGTTCTGGCGCTACAGTCTGGAACCGCGCGACAGCTACGGTCGCAGGTTCGAATCCTGCCTCGGGCATGGATGTGTGTGTTGTCCTTAGGTTAGTTAGGTTTAAGTAGTTCTAAGTTCTAGGGGACATATGACCTCAGCAGTTGAGTCCCATAGTGCTCAGAGCCATTTTTTGGTATTTCGCCTGTCTCGTACATCTTGCTCACCAGATGGTAGAGTTTTGTCATGACTGGCTCTCCCAAGGCCATCAGTAGTTCTAATGGAATGTTGTCTACTCCCGGGGCCTTGTTTCGACTCAGGTCTTTCAGTGCTCTGTCAAACTCTTCACGCAGTATCTTATCTCCCATTTCATCTTCATCTACATCCTCTTCAATTTCCATAATATTGTCCTCAAGTACATCGCCCTTGTATAAACCCTCTATATACTCCTTCCACCTTTCTGCCTTCCCTTCTTTGCTTAGAACTGGGTTGCCATCTGAGCTCTTGATATTCATACAAGTGGTTCTCTTCTCTCCAAAGGTCTCTTTAATTTTCCTGTAGGCAGTATCTATCTTACCCCTAGTGAGATAAGCCTCTACATCCTTACATTTGTCCTCTAGCCATCCCTGCTTAGCCATTTTGCACTTCCTGTCGATCTCATTTTTGAGACGTTTGTATTCCTTTTTGCCTGCTTCATTTACTGCATTTTTATATTTTCTCCTTTCATCAATTAAATTCAATATTTCTTCTGTTACCCAAGGATTTCTCTTAGCCCTCGTCTTTTTACCTACTTGATCCTCTGCTGCCTTCACTACTTCATCCCTCAGAGCTACCCATTCTTCTTCTACTGTATTTCTTTCCCCCATTCCTGTCAATTGTTCCCTTATGCTCTCCCTGAAACTCTGTGCAACCTCTGGTTTAGTCAGTTTATCCAGGTCCCATCTCCTTAAATTTCCACCTTTTTGCAGTTTCTTCAGTTTCAATCTGCAGTTCATAACCAATAGATTGTGGTCAGAATCCACATCTGCCCCTGGAAATGTCTTACAATTTAAAACCTGGTTCCTAAATCTCTGTCTTACCATTATATAATCTATCTGATACCTTTTAGTATCTCCAGGATTCTTCCAGGTATACAACCTTCTTTTATGATTCTTGAACCAAGTGTTAGCTATGATTAAGTTATGCTCTGTGCAAAATTCTACAAGGCGGCTTCCTCTTTCATTTCTTCTCCCCAATCCATATTCACCTACTATGTTTCCTTCTCTCCCTTTTCCTACTGACGAATTGCAGTCACCCATGACTATTAAATTTTCGTCTCCCTTCACTACCTGAATAATTTCTTTTATCTCGTCATACATTTCATCAATTTCTTCATCATCTGCAGAGCTAGTTGGCATATAAACTTGTACTACTGTAGTAGGCATGGGCTTTGTGTCTATCTTGGCCACAATAATGCGTTCACTATGCTGTTTGTAGTAGCTAACCCGCACTCCTATTTTTTTATTCATTATTAAACCTACTCCTGCATTACCCCTATTTGATTTTGTATTTATAAATCTGTAATCACCTGACCAAAAGTCTTATTCCTCCTGCCACCGAACTTCACTAATTCCCACTAAATCTAACTTTAACCTATCCATTTCCCTTTTTAAATTTTCTAACCTACCTGCCCGATTAAGGGATCTGACATTCCACGCTCCGATCCGTAGAATGCCAGTTTTCTTTGTCCTGATAACGACGTCCTCTTGAGTAGTCCCCGTCCGGAGATCCGAATGGGGGACTATTTTACCTCCGGAATATTTTACCCAAGAGGACGCCATCATCATGTAATCATACAGTAAAGCTGCATGTCCTCGGGAAAAATTACGGCTGTAGTTTCCCCTTGCTTTCAGCCGTTCGCAGTACCAGCACAGCAAGGCTGTTTTGGTTAGTGTTACAAGGCCAGATCAGTCAATCATCCAGACTGTTGCCCCTGCAACTACTGAAAAGGCTGCTGCCCCTCTTCAGGAACCACATGTTTGTCTGGCCTCTCAACAGATACCCCTCCGTTGTGGTTGCACCTACGGTACGGCCATCTGTATCGCTGAGGCACGCAAGCCTCCCCACCAACGGCAAGGTCCATGGTTCCTGGGGGAAGCCTATTTGCCTATCCTTTCTATATACATTTTTTCCCAAAAATCTCACTGCCACCAATTTAACGTTTCAACCAGCTTTCTGTACCTAGTATTATGTGATCTTCATTGCTTTTCATGAGCGCGTCTAACTCTGGTACTTTGTAACGAATGCTTCGGCAGTTTACCATTAGGATTTTAATACTCTGTCCTGTGGGAGGCATTTCTTTTAATCTTACACTGATTCTTCTGGGTTTACTACAGCCATCGTTATCTGGATTGGATGGAGAGTCGCCTAATCTAAAACGCCCTTGTGTGCACCCACTTGAGTAGCAGCCTCTGATGTGTAGTACACATACATCTTATGTCGTGGAAGTTCTCGTAGAAACATTATTTCAAATGCCACAGAAAAAGATACATAGTTCGCTAGAAAAAAGTCGTTGTCGTAATTCGGCAACTATAAACGCTAAACATTTCTTGCGAACGTCAGGAAATTCGCCATGTTGTCCACTATAACGTGGCGAAAACCACATATCGATATATTTATTCATTGTGGATGTATTTGGGTTGGCCTGTCCTAGCTCCCTCACCTTGTATATAAACCGTCTTTCACAACAAATACCTAAGATCCCATTTCCAAATTTAACATTATTCTCAGAACAAGATTTGTTAGACGAAACGCTGACATTCGATAGCATGTGATGTACACATCGCCTGAACCAGTGAACTGGTTTTGTTCACTCACTTTGCTATATGTTCCACAGTTTCACTGGATCTTTTCAGGTGAATGCTCGACTAGGTCTTTCTCAATCTTTGTCCATTGATCTAATGGTACGTTTGCGATGTACACTGAGACATTCAAAAGTTCTCACCTTCGCAAAGAAAACAAGACTTAAAAAATTATGCGATTTCATTTATCATTTTGCAAATTAATACATTCAATTCAGCTACTTAATTACTTTGTAATAAAAGGAGGCAAAACTGCCTTCAGGTCGAACGATAGTTGCTATACTAGGTATGGTTCTATTGGAAGAAGTGTGCCCTTGTCTCAGTCCGACCTTACCTGGGCAATTTGTGGGGGGAGCTATAGTTTAACGTTCATGCAGAACTTCGGTGCAACCGGCATTTTTCATTGCTGGATGTGAATGAAGCGATACATGGTTGAGATAACCCTGGGACCTTCGTATACTACGCGTGGCTATAAAACAACGACACTGATGCTGTCACTGATCGTTGAGTGTTCGATCGATTGCTGAAACTGTAGGAATTGACAAAAAGTGCGTAACGCAAATCTTACATAACAATTTAACATGAGAAAAGTGTGTGCGGAACTGGTACCGAAAATTCTCACGACCGAACAAAAAGAAGCTCCTGAAAATGTTTGTACTGACACTCTGAATACCATTGAAAATGATCCAAACTTTTTGGATAGAGTGATAACTTGAAGAATCTTAGTTTTTCACGTGTGCTCCAGAACTAAACGCCAGTCTATGCAGTGGAGCGGCCCAGCGTCACCGAGAGCGGAAAGAAGTTCGAATGAGCAAATCAAGATTCATGCCAATGATGAATGTCTTTTTCGATATGTGTTCTTGAGTGTCAAATCATTAATCAACATTCCTAGCTTAAGGTACTTCCTCAACTCCATGAGAAAATAAGAAAAAAAAAGACCCGAATTGTGGAAGAACAAGTCATGGGTTCTGCATCAAGACAACGCTCTGCCCCCCCCCCCTCCACCAAGAGGGCTCACGGTTCTTTTTGTACTCTTTTTTTCGTGAGTTCGTGTACTGCGCAGGCTCCGTGCTGTTGCAGCCCATCCTTCCTTGGCGGGCTGCATATTCTTCATTCTTCACTGTGCCCCTCACTCCCCTCGCCACATTCTCTCTTGGTGTTCTTATTGATGTCGACCTGACTATCTACCTGGTTTTGTTCCTCTTGTCTGTTCTCTTTCTTTCATCCTTTTCGGCGTTTTGGTCTCCCCCCCCCCCCCCTTTTGAGTTCGACCTCCACTTCTAAATTTTCTGCATTTAGTGTGAGCCATATGGGGAAGAACTCCCTCACTAGAGTCTATGGCGTGGAATCCTCTCCATCACTTCCTTCTGGTCTTCCTTTTCCGCCATAGCCCTCTCAGCCCCGCTAGGTCACTGGCACATGTAGCCAGTCCGTGTGGTGGGGCTGTTGTGTACCCATCTGGCTGAGCTCCCTGACAACACAGGGATCACACTACTGATAACTGAGCTGTCTCCTCCCCATGTGTGTCAGGAAGTGGTTGCTTGTCATCCTGGAGCATCAGAATTCCTGGTAACGGCCGCCATGCCAGATGGCCCTTGCTGTATCTGGGTGGCACTCATGGGGGAGCCCCTGTAAGAGTGGGTGGTATCAGGGCGGATGATCGGCGCATGAAGCGTATCAAGCTGCAAGAATCTGGCCATTATCAAATGGCCGTCTCTTCAAGTTGCAACGGACCATTGAATGCTGCTTCGTATGCAGACTTCCCTTCCCACGCTACACCCTGGGAGGAGGGCCAGGCTCGCTGTCTTGGGATGAAGCACTTTCCCTGCTACCCAGTCTGTACTAGGACCGCCACAAAGCCGTTGTGTTTGTGGAGAATATGTAGGACAAGTTTGGCGAATTGGAGTCTCTCAGTAAGATGCGGTCAGGCTCCCTGCTCTTCATGCTTGTGATCGTCTTGGCGACATACCAGTATCTGTTACCCCTCGCCAGTCTCTGAATACGTCCAGGGAATTATTTTTTATAGGGATCTCATCCTTCAAACTGATGAGGAACTCTGAGCTAATCTGGAGCGATGCAGTTTTCATTTTGTTCGACGTGTGCAGGAAGGTCGTAAAGACAACTACACCAATACTGGCGCTTTTATTCTGGCTTTCGAGGGAGATATCCTCCCAGAGAAGGTCAAGGTTATGTGTTACCGATATGATGTGCAGCTGTGCGTCCCATCCCCCATGAGGTGGTTTCGGTGACTGTGTTCTGGACATATGTCTCCCCACTGTATGGTGGACCCTCTGTGCGGTTTCTGTGAACACACACTCCATGAGGGAAGCCCCTATGTACCGCCACCTGTGTGTGTAAATTTTCATGACTGCCACTCTCCACACTCGCCAGATTGCCCATTTTACAAGAAAGATAAGATGATACAACAGTAAAAGTCCCTGGATCATCTGTCTTACACTGATGCTCATTGAAAATATGACTAGCTCCAATTTCTTGTGGACCACAGCTTTTGCATTCTTAATGATGCTTCACCTACTCATTCTGGTGCTTTATACGGCACTTTCCCTGCCATTCATCTTTTGCTCTCTTCCCCTCTCCTCCTTCCTCCCTTACAATGGTCGCCACATGATGACCTCTGTGATTGTGAACACTTCATGTTGATTCTCTCATTCCCTTCCCGCTTTCAGATGGCCAGGTTACCCCGCTGGGCTTTCCATCGTGCTGATTGGTCTCTATATGCCTTCCAGGTCGTGTTTCCACTTTCTTTGTCATGTTTCCACCTTCTTTGTCGGGTTGCATTGATGAAGTCGTCCGTGATCTGTCCGACAAGATAACCTGCAGAGCCGGCATTGCTGTTCCTCGCTTGACAGGCCCCATTCGCCGTCGGCCGGTTCCATGGTGGGGCACGGCTATTGCTAGTGCTATCTGTGATCGTCGTCTCACCTTGCAACATCTTAAGCAGCCTTCTTGGATATTAATAACCTCTTCAGCTGTGTTTAGTGCTTTATTATTGGATCACTACCAGTTTCATGGCACTAAAAGCCACGTTTTCAGGTGAACATATGACAAAAAACTTAGAGCAGAAAAGCTCGAATTCTTTTTACCCAACATTCGTTGTCCGTCAGAACAAAACACCACTAAAAGACTGTATGTTATGGAATAAAGCAGCCGGATTCTAATATAGTGGATGGGTCCGCTATACGGAACCGCGTAGATCAGAAAAGTGGACCCATCCACTAAAAACCACTATATTGGAATCTGGCTGTTTTATTCCACGACGTACCGCTTTGTAGCAGGGTTTTTCTCTGACGGACAATGAACGTCGGGTAAAAAGATTCCGAGCTTTTCTGCTCAATCAGTGGTCTTCAGGCTATCACTCGGTTTTTTCCCCACCACACCTTGGTCTCTGCCATTCACGACCTTCTCGCTTATGTTCGTGATGCTACTTGTTTGGTTAATTTCCTTCGGGTTCCTGGCCACTTAGGTATCCCAGGCAACGAACTTGCTGGTTATCTGGCTCGGGGGCAACCACCTACCCACCATTCTCCGTGATCCCTCCGGGGGGCAGGTTTACAGCTTTACATCAAATCCCTTTTTGCTCAATCGTAGGCAGATTCTTGGGAGGCTAACCCCGCGTCCAGTAAACTTCGCGCCATCAAGGATACTCCCACCATGTGACGTTCTTACCTCTGCATCTCACAGCGGGAATCTACCATCCTCTGCCGTCTACGTATTGGCTATACCAGGTTGACCCATGGTTCTTTACTCCGCAATGAGCCGTCCCTCCTTTGTAGTTGTGGGGCTACATCGGCTGTCGAAGCTGCGTTGGTAAAGTACCGGAACTTCAAGCGCTGATAGAAAGCACCGAAGCTGAAATCGTTATAGGTACGGAAAGCTGGCAGAAGCCAGAGATAAATTCTGCTGAAATTTTTACAAAGGCACACACGGTTTTAAAAAGGATAAATTGCATGCAACCGGTGGTGGCATGTTTGTCGCTGTTAGTAGTAGTTTATCCTGTAGTGAAATAGAAGTGGATAGTTCTTGTGAATTATTATGGGTGAAGGTTATACTCAACAACCGAGCTAGGTTAATAATTGGCTCCTTTTACCGACCTCCCGACTCAGCAGCATTAGTGGCAGAACCACTGAGAGAAAATCTGGAATACATTTCACGTAAATTTCCTCAGCACTATCCGAAAATTACCTCGAGCAATTAAACAGAGAACCGACTCGTGGACATAACATCTTGGACCTACTGATAACAAACAGACCCGAACTTTTCTACTCTGTAAGCGCAGAACAGGGAATCAGTGATCATAAGGCCGTTGCGGCATCCCTGAATATGGAAGTAAATAGGAATATAAAAAGAAGGAGGAAGGTTTATCTGTTTAACAAGAGTAACAGAAGGCAGATTTCAGACTACCTAACAGATCAAAACGAAAATTTCTGTTCCGACACTGACAATGTTGAGTGTTTATGGAAAAAGTTCAAGGAAATCTTAAAATGCGTTTTAGACAGGTACATGCAGGGTAAAACTGTGATGGACGGGAAAAACCCACCGTGGTTCAACAACAAAGTTAGGAAACTACTGCGAAAGCAAAGAGAGCTTCACTGCAAATTTAAACGCAGCCAAAACCTCTCAGACAAACAGAAGCTAAACGATGTCCAAGTTAGCGTAAGGAGGACTATGCGTGAAGCGTTCAGTGAATTCGAAAGTAAAATTCTATGTACCGACTTGACAGAAAATCCTAGGAAGTTCTGGTCTTACGTTAAATCAGTAAGTGGCTCGAAACAGCATATCCAGACACACTGGGATGATAATGGCATTGAAACAGAGGATGACATGTGTAAAGCTGAAATACTAAACACCTTTTTCAAAAGCTGTTTCACAGAGGAAGACGGCACTGCAGTTCCTTCTCTAAATCCTCGCATGAACGAAAAAGTGGCTGACATCGAAATAAGTGTCCAAGGAATAGAAAAGCAACTGAAATCACTCAACAGAGGAAAGTCCACTGGACCCGACGGGATACCAATTCGATTCTACACAGAGTACGCGAAAGAACTTGCCCCCCTTCTAACAGCCGTGTACCGCAAGTCTCTAGAGGAACGGAAGGTTCCAAATGATTGGCAAAGAGAACAGGTAGTTCGTTTTCAGGAAGGGTCGTCTAGCAGATGCGCAAAACTATAGGCCTATATCTCTGACATCGATCTGTTGTAGAATTTTAGAACATGTGTTTTGCTCGCGTATCATGTCATTTCTGGAAACCAGAATCTACTCTGTAGGAATCAACATGGATTCCGGAAACAGCGATCGTGTGAAACCCAACTCGCTTTATTTGTTCATGAGACCCAGAAAATATTAAATACAGGCTCCCAGGTAGATGCCATTTTCCTTCACTTCCGGAAGACGTTCGATACAGTTCCTCACTGTCGCCTGTTAAACAAAGTAAGAGCCTACGGAATATCAGACCAGGTGTGTGGCTGGATTGAAGAGTTTTTAGCAAACAGAACACAGCATGTTGTTCTCAATGGAGAGACGTCTACAGACGTTAAAGTAACCTCTGACATGCCACAGGGGAGTGTTATGGGACCATTGCTTTTCACAATATATATATATATATATATATATATATATATATATATATATATATGATCTAGTAGATAGTGTCGGAAGTTCCATGCGGCTTTTCGCGGATGATGCTGTAGTATACAGAGAAGTTGCAGCATTAGAAAATTGCAGCGACATGCAGGAAGATCTGCAGCGGATAGACACTTGGTGCAGGGAGTGGCAACTGACCCGTAACATAGACATATGTAATGTATTGTGAATACATAGAAAGAAGGATCCTTTATTGTATGATTATATGATAACGTAACCAACACTGGTAGCAGCTACTTCTGTAAAATATCTGGGAGTATGCGTACGGAACGATTTGAAGTGGAATAATCATATAAAATTAATTGTTGGCAAAGCGGGTGCCAGGTTGAGATTCATTGGGAGAGTCCTTAGAAAATGTAGTCCATCAACAAAGGAGGTGGCTTACAAAACACTTGTTCGTCAGTGTGGGATCCGTACCAGGTCGGGTTGACAGAGGAGATAGAGAAGATCCAAAGAAGAGCGGCGCGTTTCATCACAGGGTTATGTGGAAAGCTTTATAGCATTACGGAGACGTTTAGCAAACTCAGGTGGCAGATTCTGCAAGAGAGGCGCTCTGCATCGCGGTGTAGCGTGCTGTCCAGGTTTCGAGAGGGTGCGTTTCTGGATGAGGTATCTAGTATATTGCTTCCCCCTACTTATACCTCCCGAGGAGATCACGAATGTAAAATTAGAGAGATTTGAGCGCGCACGGAGGCTTTCCGGCAGTCGTTCTTCCCGCGAACCATACGCGACTGGAACAGGAAAGGGAGGCAATGACAGTGGCACGTAAATTGCCCTGCGCCACACACCGTTGGGGTGGCTTGCGGAGTATAAATGTAGAGTAGATGTAGGGCCATACTCTGCTGGACTGCCACTGCCTTGTGGCCCTTTGCATTAAATATGGCCTCCCACCTGCCTTGTCTCGGGTGTTAGTGGACGACCCTTGTATGGTTACGACTGTTCTCGGTTTTCTTTGTGAAAGTGGGTTGACTCTCAGGTATAAGTCCTTCAATCTTCCTCTGGAATTAGACCCTCAGTTTGCATAGGCATTGGTAATGGAGGCCCTGACTTTGCCTGAACACTGACCAGGTTCTCCCCGCCTTTCCCCTACAGTTTTTTATGGTCTGTTGTGCTGTTTTGTTTCCCCTTTTCGTGTGAATTCTGCCCCTAGTGTTGTCCACGTTGCATCGTGATAATAGTATGGTGTGGGTGTAGGGACAGGTCGGTGGTGATGCTAGTGCCCCACTGCAGGTAGCGCTTCTGGGACATCCCTGCTCTCCGCATTTCCACACATCCCCCTCCTGTTTTTCCTCTTCTTGCTCCCGATTTCCCTTTTCCCTCTTTGTTTGCACGTTTACTGGACTATGCTGTTTGTGTCGTTCTTTCCATGCTGTCTACCATCCTCGCAGTTCGGTCCCTTCCCCCATTCAACAACCAACCAAGAACACACTGGCACATACTTGTTTGTTAAGAGGTTTGTGGTGAAGTACAGGATCCCAGCTTTAGATCATCCACCTTATTCGCTTGATCTAGCATGATGTGACTTTCATCTATTCCCCAAGGTCAAATCTGCATTGAAGCAGTAAAGAAAGAGCGGCATGTGTTCTAAAGGAGCTCATAGAGGAAGACTTCTAGCACTGTTTCCATCAATGGAAAATTAGCATGGAACGTTGTAGGGATAGAGGAAGGGAGTATATGGAATGTGGCAGTAATTTAATATGTTTTTTTAATAAAATGTTTTGTAGCAATAATCCGCTTACTTCATTGCCAGACCACGTTTGTATTTAGCCACAACTTCTAAATAAGGTTTATCCAGTGGTGTAAAATAAAAGTCTGTATCAACTTCAATCTCGTTATTTGATACGAATCTTGAACCATTTAGACAATTCATAGGGCTTGGGTACAAAAAAAAATATCTTCGAGAGTGAAACACTACGAATGCGACTGAAGAAGAAGCACTTTAAAGGAAAGACTAAGAATTTTACAATAATGATTCGAGTTGTCGGTGTGGGCGCATTATTGTGTTGGGATACCAATTTTTTCCTTTCAATACTTGCAGTAGTAACTTTCAGTTTGTCCACTAGAGAAGTGTTGCACTTTAATATTCCAGTTCTCATCATTTGGAAGTAGTATGTGAGCACCACACAGTTATAATCTGAGAAAACGATAGCTAAGACTTTCCTTATGCACGGATACAGACTTGCTTTTTTGTTGATGTGCTATTACTGCTCTTTTCATCTCTGGGTACAGTGGTGAACACATGTCTCATTCATGGCTATGAAGCGTCGGAGAAAGTGAACTGGAACTGCGCTTAAACCAATCTATACACTCCTTGGACACAATTTTATCTTTTTTTATGCCTAAACACATTTCACTCCAGTTGTAACATCGTCAGTAAGCGTTAATCTACTTCAGACATTTTGTAATGTCTGTAACTGTAAATCCCTTTCAGCTGTGGGTATTTTATAATACAACATGTCACTGTTGCTACAGCGGACTGACTGAGCCATTCTAGATGGTTTGTGTACTGTTTCTGGAGGTGCTGTTGCTATTGTTTTATTTCTAGCGACATTTCCTTCGTACTGCTATCAGTTTTGAGGCCCATTTCGGTGCACTGTTGATACTTTGATAGCACTCTTCCACGGCACCTTTAATAAACTGAGGTGACAAAAGTCATGGGATACCTCCTAATATCATGTCGGACCTCATTTTGCCCGACGTAGTGCAGCAACTCGACGTGACACGGACTCAACAAGTTGTCGGACGTCCCCTGCAGAAATATTGAGCCATGCTGCCTCTATAGCCGCACATAATTGCGAAATTGTTGCTGGTGCACGAAATGACCACTTGATAATGTCACATAAATATTCGATGGGACTGATGTAGGGCGATCTCCGTGGCCAAATCATTCGCTCCAATTTTCCAGAATGTTCTTCAGACCAATTACGTGGCACATAGTCATCCATAAAAATTACATGGCGCATAGTCATCCATAAAAATTCCATCGTTGTTTGGGAACATGAAATCCATGAATGGCTGAAAATGGTCTCCAAGTCACCGAACATAACCAAGGGCCCAATCCATTCCATGTAAACACAACCTGCAGCATTATGCAGCCAGCACCAGCTTGCAGCCGGCCGTTGTGGCGGAGCGGTTCTAGACGGTTTAGTCTGGAACCGCGCGACCGCTATGGTCGCAGGTTCGAATCTTGCCACGGGCATGGATGTGTGTGATGTCCTTAGGTTAGTTAGGTTTAAGTAGTTCTAAGTTCTAGGGGACTGATGACCTCAGATGTTAAGTCCCATAGTGCTCAGAGCCATTTGCACCATTTTTTAGCCAACCAGCTTGCACAGTGTCTTGTTGACAACATGGATCCATGGCTTCGTGGGGTCTGTGCCACGCACGAACCCTACCGTCAGTTCTTACCAACTAAAATTAGGAATCACCTGACCAGGTCATGGTTTACCTGTTGTCTAGGATCCAATCGATATGGTAACAAGCTCAGGAGCGGCGTTGCAGATGATGTCGTGCTGTTAGCAAAGGCACTATCGTCGGTCGTCTGCTGCCATAGCCCATTAACGCTAAATTTCGCCCCACTGTCCTAACGGATACGATCGTCGTATATGCCACATTGACTTCTGCGGTTATTTCAAGCAGTATTGCATGTCTGTTAGCACTGACAATTCTACGGAAATGCTACTGTTGTCGATCGTGAAGTGAAGGACGTCAGACACTGTGTTGTCCGTGGTGACAGGTAATGCCTGAAGTTTGGTATTCTCGGTACACTCTTGACACTGTGGATCTCGGAATATTCAATTCCCTAGCGATTTCCGAAATGGAACGTCCTATGTGTCTAGCTCCAACTATCGCTCCGCGTTCAAAGTCTGTTAATTGTCGTCGTGCGGCTTCAATCACGTCGGAAACCTTTTCGCATGGATAACCTGAGTGCAAATAACAGCTCCTCCAATGCGCTGTCCTTTCATACCTTGTGTAGGCGATATTATCGCCATCTGTATATGTACATCTCGATATCACATGACTTTTGTCCCCTCAATGTAGTATTGCCATTCTGAAAACTCCAAGCTTTGTGTGCTGAACAAAGCCTGTCGAGATCCATGCACGCTCAAAAATCTCACATAGCTGAATCTGGCGATCATTGAGCATAATCCTGAAACTTTTTGCACCATCTCGACTGTCGTAAATCTAGCTTAATTTTAGTATCCCACTTTGTAACTGTCGAAAACAAGGAGGAAGATTTCTTTAGTGTATAAAATAATTATTCTTTTATATTCGTCGGGATTAAATCCTTAAAAACGGCAAAATTAAATTTTGACATACTGGAACATAGTTCCCAGCAGTATGAAACCAAATTTTTGAGAAAGTAATGTATTCAAGAGTAGCTTCACATATCTGTAAAAATGAAGTACTAACAAAATGTCAGTTTGGCTTTCAGAAAGGTTTTTCAACAGAAAATGCCATATATGCTTTCACCAGTAAAATTTTGAATGATCTGAATAACCGAACACCACCCATTGGGATTTTTTGTGATCTCTCAAAGGCTTTTGATTGTGTAAATCATGAAATTCTGCTAGACAAGCTCAAGTATTGTGGCATGAGTGGGACAGTGCACAAATGGTTTAATTCGTACCTAACTGGAAGAGTGCAGAAAGTTGAAATAAGTAGTTCTCGTAACATGCAAAGATCAGCACATTCCTCAAACTGGGGAACTATCAAGAATGGGGTTCCACAAGGGTCAGTCTTGGGTCCTTTGTTGTTCTTATTATATATTAATGACTTGCCATTCTATATTCATGAAGAGGCAAAGTTAGTTCTCTTTGCTGATGATACAAGTATAGTAATCACACCTGACAAACAAGAATTAACTGATGAAATTGTCAATACTGTCTTTCAGAAAATTACTAAGTGGTTCCTTGTAAACGGACTCTCACTGAATTTTGATAAGACACAGTACATACAGTTCCGTACAGTGAATGGTATGACGCCATTAATAAATATAGACCTTAATCAGAAGCATATAGCTAAGGTAGAATATTCCAAATTTTTAGGTGTGTCCATTGATGAGAGATTAAATTGGAAGAAACACATTGATGATCTGCTGAAACGTTTGAGTTCAGCTACTTATGCAATAAGGGTCATTGCAAATTTTGGTGATAAACATCTTAGTAAATTAGCTTACTACGCCTATTTTCACTCATTGCTTTCATATGGCATCATATTTTGGGGTAATTCATCTCTGAGGAACAAAGTATTTATTGCACAAAAGCGTGTAATCAGAATAATAGCTGGAGTCCACCCAAGATCATCCTGCAGACATTTATTTAAGGATCTAGGGATATTCACAGTAGCTTCTCAGTATATATACTCTCTTATGAAATTTGTTATTAACAACCAAACCCAATTCAAAAGTAATAGCAGTGTGCATAACTACAATACTAGGAGAAAGGATGATCTTCACTATTCAAGATTAAATCTAACTTTGGCACAGAAAGGGGTGAATTATACTGGCACTAAAGTCTTTGATCACTTACCAAATAGTATCAAAAGTCTGACAGATAACCAACAAGTATTTAAGAAGAAATTAAAAGAATTTCTGAATGACAACTCCTTCTACTCCATAGAGGAATTTTTAGATATAAATTGAGAAAAAAAAGAAAAAAATATTAAAAAAAACAAAAATAAAAAATAAAGAAAAACAAAAAACACAAAAAAATAAAGTTGTTATATTACCTTAAGTATGTTGTTAAATTAACCTAATTATGTCATGTATTGGAAAATTCGACTCGTTCCACATCATTACGAAATATCGTATTCATGATCCATGGAACTAGTATTAATCTAATCTAATCTAATCTAATCTAATCTAATCTAAAACACACGTGGTGCTATAAGTCTATCCTTTGTTCCACACGTCTTGTAAACACAAAACATGTGGCTAGCACAATAACAGAAATCAGATATTCTAAAAGTAAAAACTACATCCACGACATACACCGAAATGTAACGGTCGTGTAGTCAATGTGGTTACTAGATTAGAAATTCTTGGCACCTCTGTTCCAGGAGGGTGCACATTTGAGTGCTTGGTTGGTTGCGAAAACATTGTTTTACTGTAGCCTGATTCCTTATCGGCGGCACCTGTTGTTTGTCGTTCCTAGATGTTCCTTTTTTTAAAATTTGTTCGTACTGCAGGGTTTCGACTTGAGGGTCCTTATGCCTAGTACATAAAAATTTCGAAAAACCCCGCGACATGACAAGGTAAAGGTGAATATATAAACAATTATTCAAGTTTTGTGTTACAAGGACTAGATCATACTTAAATTGTAAGTATTGGTGGGTTTACAAGGATCCTTATACACAAGTACTGGACAACGTAGATTGTTATTATAAAATGAACAAAGCATTATTTACAATTTACATTATTACAGTATAACAATTTATAATATTACAGAACATTATTTACAATTATCTGTGACCTGTAACATTTGTGAATACATGAGAACGATGGTTGTTGTGTTGTATGTCATATGTCAGCCTCAGTTCGTATTACTGACGTAACAGTACCAATTTAGGACGTTTATGTTTGTGCTGGTGACTGATATCATATGCGGATAACTGAAGAATGATTAATCTTCGTTGATCCATTATGGACCATGGGACAACGGCTGGCATGTTTTTCTTGATGCAATAATTTACCAACAGCCGTATGTATTGTAGAAATTTATTTTATGAACTTCTTATGTGCTACCAGTTTCGGCATTACATTGATGCCATCTTCAGGCCCCACACGTCATAGTCGTAAAATCGCTATACACGGAAGGAGCCATATAACTGGATCCGTGAATCAAATCGTTATGCAACAGCTCTTGGTGGTCAGGCGACACAAGCTCGGGCGGTTAGCAAACATGGCCACAAAGAGCTGTTGCATAACGATTTGATTCACGTATCCAGTTATATGGCTCTTTCCGTCTATAGTGATTTTACGGCTATGACGTGTTGGGCCTGAAGATGGCATCAATGTAATGCCGAAACTGGTAGCACATAATAAGTTTATAAAATAAATTTCTACAATACATACGGTTGTTGGTAAATTATTGCATCAAGAAGAATGATTATGTTGGCTGAGGATGAGAAAGTTTAGTGTAAAAGCTTTCAGATATGGGGCGGGTTTCATCTGAACAGTTTTAATACCCAAGTCATTGTGAATTGTTGTGATTCTGATGAACTATTGGCTTTTAACATTATTTGCAGTATCTTATTTTGGACAACCTGGAGTTTGTTGATATGCATAGAAGCTGAATGTCCTCGTATGGGACAGGTGTATAGCATGACTTATAAAGTAGGAGACTGTTTTTCCTATTTAGAGAAGACATCCGTGTTTTATAAAGGATATAAGGCGGTAACACGGTTTGCTTTGTTCGCTGCGTCGGTTATAAATAGTATAGCTGGGCAGTTTCTAAGGCAGGTAACAATCTTATCGCATGTGATGTCAGATTACATATCTGGTGTTAGGTTACGCACCTGGACTCCGTGGTGACCCCCACTCCCTCCCTCCTGGGGAACACTGGGAATTGATTCAAGTCACCCAGGAGAATCGCCTCCCACATCTTAGGCAATTGTGTGTAGTGGCCATATGACATAAAATTGGCAGCAATCCCTTCTCAGCCTATGGGAGCACAATAAAATGTCAGGAAGCCCAGTGGACCAAAAGGAATCAAGGTCTCTGCTCTCACTCAGGTGTCCCAGTTGTGAAAGATAAGGGGGATGAGGAGGAGGGGATGCCTGTCCTTCATCGGTCCATGGGTCTCCCGCCATTTTATTGTGTTCCCATTCGCTGAGAGGGAGAGGGAGGTGTTTCCCACCAATTTCATATCAAGTGGCCAAGTTATGTCATGACCTTGAATATAATTCGCACAATTGCCTAAGATGTGTTGAGGGTTCACCTGTGTGACCTTGGTCAATTCCCAGTTGTTGCCTAAGGGATGAGTGGGGGTCAACAAGGAGCCCATGTGTGTAACCTGACGCCAGATATGATAAGATCGTTATGTGTTCCAGAAGCTGTCCTGCTTTACTACTGATGACTAATTGAACTGTAATTTTTGGGATTCGTATGGTCTTGGGATGTTTTGGCTGTAGCTCTTACCTTCTTAGCTGTATGAAGTGGAAATTTCCAAATATTTTTGCCGCTGTTCTTCACTTTCTTGCATTAATTCTAAACCTTGTGTAATTCTGAGCACTTTTTCCAGGGAATAATCTAACGACTTTAACGCTTGATTGCGAACATCTTTCTGTGGAGCATATCGAATAACCCAGTCCCTAATCACAGAATCTGCTTACACTGTTAGTTAGCACACACAAAACTGCACTGATGACTCAAGTCTGTAGGATAAGCTACCTAGTCACGGTAAGACTCAGTTTACACTTTTTGGTGGCGATAGGATTCTAACGTGGACCCACCGCAAGCGGTTCGTATC
Organism: Schistocerca nitens; assembly: GCF_023898315.1. Lineage (NCBI taxonomy): Eukaryota > Metazoa > Arthropoda > Insecta > Orthoptera > Acrididae > Schistocerca > Schistocerca nitens. The sequence goes on along the minus strand of NC_064616.1, from coordinate 447,581,107 downwards.
CATAATATTCAGAGAGCAATTCACAAATCCTAGCGAACGACAAACTATTAACAACTTCAAGGGACCGAATTTCGTGAGAAGTCACAATTTTTTCTGAGATGACCAAGACAGGAACAAGGATTTCTGCAGATAAGGATAGTTGACTTTGAAATTGGTGAAATGATGAGATTTTCACTCTTTATCGGAGTGATGAAGATGTAACCCCAGGTACATTTTCAAGTCATCAGTTCCAACTTTGAACGACGGGAACGGTGGCACTGAAGGTTGTGTCACGATAGCCGCTGTCAACGGTGCAGTCTGCTATTGCTGCATGGCCATCTGCTTCTGATGTCATTCCACTTGAGCCGCTACCTGTTGTCGGGATTTCAAGTACCGCAGCGTCCATCTTGTAGCACTCTGGGATGTACAGTCTCGTCGCCACTGTTGAGTGGAGGTACACGGCTCGCTTATTAAGCCCAAACCGCAGGTTACGCAGAACACAAGTACAATACTCGACACAAAGCCCATTCGTAGTCGTTTATGAACTGCAGGTGAGAATCCAGTCAGCACAATAAACCTCGCTAAGTCCAGTTCAGTCGCAGCAGTCGTCGTAGAAGTAGCAGTCGGATCACAGTGTCTGACCACTGAGTGAGGACAATATGTAAGTGGTCCATCGCTATAGTTGGATCTGGCCTACCTCGACTTGAAATTGCGACTGGCAGACAGAAAAATTACTTCTGACATCCATAGGAAATCTACTGCTTCTTCTTATAACGCGTTTAGGCACAAAATGTCATTTTCATTTGCTGTGATTGACTGTATATTTGAAGTTCCTCTTAGTCCCACTGCTATTTCCACAGAGCTTAACAGCCTTGAGCACATTGCTGTCAACAACGGGTATCCGGCTAGTCTTGTACAAAAACTATATAAGGCTAAAACTAGTAAGCACACCAGTTCTGCTTTACTTTAATAAAGATGGTGTCACTGGGGAAAAATATTTCTCAATTGCTTCCCCAGGGGGCAAGTAAATTCGGATTGCCAAGTTGTTAAGGAAATATGATCTCAATATGGCGTTTGCCACTAATAATTGCTTTTTATGCATAACGGGAGACCTGCAACCGATTAATGTCTCAAATCTGGGATATATAAAATTTAATTCAATGTATGCTAGAGATTTTATATAGGACAGACAAGGAGGGCTTTTAAAACCCGTTTTCTCGAGCACTTACTTAACAAACATGTTGAAAATACTTATAACTCAACCTTAGCAAAACATCTTAAAACTGAAAAACACACTTACTTTTGCATATAGTCGACAAAGGGTGCAAAATGAATTTTTTAAAACAAGTTGACATTTATAAACATTCTCGCCTGAACGCTACGGATCTGCTGAATGATCAACTGGCACAGTAAAACAGATTATTTTTTGATTGTATAACTTCTCTGTTAAATTATTTACAGTGACCTACCTCATGTCCAGTTCTTGCTGTATCTGATTACACACTTGAAGCTGGTTTGCTCACTCATTTTAAAGTAATTTTATTATATTTTTTCTATCGAATATGTACTAATGGCATTTATGTAACGTAGACTTTTTTACGTTCTGTCGATGTCTTCTAGGTATAGCCACGAACTACTATTTAAAGTGTAACTGTCTCATGCCGACTTTTTAAACGCCTATCAAGGTTTATTAGTTCCCACACGCCAAGTTTTACTTAGCAGCTAGATGTGCTAGAGATACGTTTCCACACAGCAAGTCAACTTTAAACACGTGCTGGGGTCCCTCGCACGCCTTCGACTAGGCGACGTCCACTTCCTGCTATCGAAGCCGAACTGCACCTCACTTACTCGTGTTTCCTATCAACGCGCGTCCAGCGGCCGGACTCATCTCCCGGATACTGAACAGTTCAACGTATCGCCGCTTTTCCAGTGGCCTATGGCGCCACCATAAAATGATAATAAAATTTGAGTAGTTCACTTTTATCCCATTACATAGAAAAGATGTTATTTTTGTATGTCTGTTTGCTTAACACTTAGTCCATCGTTTATTGTCTTTTGTCAATCATTTTAGATGGTTTTATAAGGTTTAATGCATACTTGTACTTCAACTGTCGCAGAATTTATTACAGTATGCATGTACACTTTGTATATAGGCGTGTTCAATGCCCTTCACATTATCAATTTCGTGATTGACTTTTCTCGCACATGCTATGTACGATGTGAAATTTGACAGTCAATTGTTTGCCACTCATCACACGTATCATATATTTTTACAAATATAACTCTGTTTGATTGACTCTGTAACAAAGGGATGTTGTGACTCTTAAGCTTAAGCATTTTACATATGTTATAAAAAAACCTGTTTTCCTTCTACTGTTCAATCTTTGTACATTTGTTTTTAACATACTTGCTTTATAGATGTATTTTTTGCCAATCCTTTGTAGGACACTACCGTCCCATTCTTATTTTGACGTTGACTTGCTAATGATTTGACCCTATTTCACTTCTGAAGATTACAGTATAAACTGTCGAAATCGGCAAAGTGAATCAAATATTAGTTCGATACACTGTTTCTGTGTTGCATACAGTTGTTACTAGATTGACTCAGACTTGTACTCATAGGTGTTTGTAGACAATAATTGGAAGCATCAAGATATATATAAATACTCTATTAAAACAATAACGTTAAAATTTTATAATTTTCGTTACTATCGTGTGCTACATTTATAGCAATTACGCCCTAGGATGTAAAGTCAGTAAGTCATCTGTTGAGAAAATGAAAGCTTGTGCTATTTTAAAATTTGAAAACTGGGACTATAAGAAAATCCAATGGCATTTGAAGGCCCAAGTCTAACACAAAACGGGGAGTGTATGAGAATGTAGGCAAATTTGGTTTAGATAATATTTCTGTTTATGTTAAATATATTTATTGATATTTAAGAAATGTGTGTGTCATTAGAACAGTAAACAACTCAAGGTTATAAGTTATATTGAAAAAAAGAGCTGAACAGTGTTAATTAATCCAGTAGGAAATGATACTCTTCAAATACTCTTGTACTATCCTAAATCAATACTATTTTCTCTGAAAATCGTTTGGAGATATTTGTCAATCGACATTTCATGATATAAGATCTAACCTTGGAGAATCTGGTCCTCTAGTGTAATGGAAAACACTTGGAACTCTGGAGGACACAGGTAACAGTATTTGCAAGGTTGCAGCTAACAGTTTGATGCCAGGGTAGTGTTGAGCGCTCGACAGTTGCACCATGTACACGTATAAATATGTATATGTTTACTTTCAAGAGGCAAAAATAAAGTAAATGAGTCGTGAATTTATTTGCAAGATCTTAGTAGTTGGATAGACTGATGTCATTTATCTTTCTCAACACCATATAATCACTGGGATAGAAAATCTAAAAATAAGTGGTTACAAAATTAGCTCCATATTCATGTAGATCCAAAGAGGATAAGGAGTAGTTATCACATTCATAAAAAAGGAATATAAATAGAAAAGTATAGAAATAATCAAATTATGCACAGCTCAGGACATAGAAGCAGGTGCTTCTGAGTTCATGTTGAAAAATGGTGTACGTGGGATTGTTAAAGTATACAGAACTTCCATGGGTAGCTGAGAAAACTTTATGAAAAATTTTGAGGCATTATTGTACTGCCTGGCAGACAGAAGGAAGGAATTATTCATTTCTGGTGATCTCGATATGAATTTCTTGAGGGAACTGTCAGAAAAAGTGATTAAGAGGTAATGTTAGCTACTTATAATTTCTGATCGTCCTTAAATTACCCTACCAGACCCCCTCAAGATAGGAGTACACTTATACACTCCTGGAAATTGAAATAAGAACACCGTGAATTCATTGTCCCAGGAAGGGGAAACTTTATTGACACATTCCTGGGGTCAGATACATCACATGATCACACTGACAGAACCACAGGCACATAGACACAGGCAACAGAGCATGCACAATGTCGGCACTAGTACAGTGTATATCCACCTTTCGCAGCAATGCAGGCTGCTATTCTCCCATGGAGACGATCGTAGAGATGCTGGATGTAGTCCCGTGGAACGGCTTGCCATGCCATTTCCACCTGGCGCCTCAGTTGGACCAGCGTTCGTGCTGGACGTGCAGACCGCGTGAGACGACGCTTCATCCAGTCCCAAACATGCTCAATGGGGGACAGATCCGGAGATCTTGCTGGCCAGGGTAGTTGACTTACACCTTCTAGAGCACGTTGGGTGGCACGGGATACATGCGGACGTGCATTGTCCTGTTGGAACAGCAAGTTCCCTTGCCGGTCTAGGAATGGTAGAACGATGGGTTCGATGACGGTTTGGATGTACCGTGCACTATTCAGTGTCCCCTCGACGATCACCAGTGGTGTACGGCCAGTGTAGGAGATCGCTCCCCACACCATGATGCCGGGTGTTGGCCCTGTGTGCCTCGGTCGTATGCAGTCCTGATTGTGGCGCTCACCAGCACGGCGCCAAACACGCATACGACCATCATTGGCACCAAGGCAGAAGCGACTCTCATCGCTGAAGGCGACACGTCTCCATTCGTCCCTCCATTCACGCCTGTCGCGACACCACTGGAGGCGGGCTGCACGATGTTGGGGCGTGAGCGGAAGACGGCCTAACGGTGTGCGGGACCGTAGCCCAGCTTCATGGAGACGGTTGCGAATGGTCCTCGCCGATACCCCAGGAGCAACAGTGTCCCTAATTTGCTGGGAAGTGGCGGTGCGGTCCCCTACGGCACTGCGTAGGATCCTACGGTCTTGGCGTGCATCCGTGCGTCGCTGCGGTCCGGTCCCAGGTCGACGGGCACGTGCACCTTCCGCCGACCACTGGCGACAACATCGATGTACTGTGGAGACCTCACGCCCCACGTGTTGAGCAATTCGGCGGTACGTCCACCCGGCCTCCCGCATGCCCACTATACGCCCTCGCTCAAAGTCCGTCAACTGCACATACGGTTCACGTCCACGCTGTCGCGGCATGCTACCAGTGTTAAAGACTGCGATGGAGCTCCGTATGCCACGGCAAACTGGCTGACACTGACGGCGGCGGTGCACAAATGCTGCGCAGCTAGCGCCATTCGACGGCCACCACCGCGGTTTCTGGTGTGTCCGCTGTGCCGTGTGTGTGATCATTGCTTGTACAGCCCTCTCGCAGTGTCCGGAGCAAGTATGGTGGGTCTGACACACCGGTGTCAATGTGTTCTTTTTTCTATTTCCAGGAGTGTAGATAATGTATTCATACAGCACGCAGAAGTTAGATACATTCCTATCCTATGGTAAACAGGTTGTTAGGTAAAAAATGCGCAGTCACATCACGTAAGTTACCTTCTTGTGAAGTTCAGAAACACACCAACAAAACGGTGAGGTTGATTAATAGCAAAAGTAGAGAAAATTTTAGAGAAAGCTTAAAAATACGGAGTGGGACGAAGTTCAAAATGAGCCCAATGTTAGCACTAAATTTAACATATTTCTTAATACATTTATATTCACTTATAAAAGTAATTTTTTTAAATTGTAAATGTAATAAGAGGAAGTCATTAAATAAATCTGGATCACATTATGTGTCAGAGTCTCTTCACAAAAACGAAAAAGACTTGCACAAAATTACCAGAACAAGTGATGATCCAGAAGTACTTGCATATTATAAACAGTAATGTATGGTATAAATAATTGCTGTAAAAAAATCAAGGCTTATGCACAACTTGTGTGGCAATAGCAGATCAGAAAATAAAATCAATATGCAATACTTTTTAAAAAAAGAGACAGGAAATGAAGCTATAGAAGATGACATTTCTGTTAAAGATAACAGGAACATTGTAAAAGACAGTTCCAGAGTAGCAAGTATTTTAATACCATGACCTTGGGCAGCTTTGTTATACTTTTAGCACTTTTTGTAACGTACACAACAATATGCTGTGACATTTAATTCCCACTTTATAACTTTTATCCTTTAATTTTGACAGAAATGAAGTTTTTATGTCGAGTGATGTATTCAGAAGGTGGAATATTAATTCTAACAGATTTATCCCCACCCTTCCCTCAGGACAATATTGTGACTAGAAGACAGGGAAATCGCGAGTAAAATTCATCTGTCTTTAAGATGGACTCACCTAGAGTTTCTGTATGACACAAAATCATAAATTTGTTTCAGATTTGCTCGGTTTTGTTTTATCAGTACAGAGTAAAACATTTGTTATAAAGTTTTCCAGTTTGGTGAGATTAATTTTTCTAATTTTCTTAAGATTCAAATTATTATAGACCTATCCTCATTGAAACGTAACAGGAATGAAAAGTTAAGCTGTATTACAAAAGGTAATGAAACAATGCTTTTACACCAGTATTTACGTATCTTTTCAGTGGAATCACGTGTAAAAAAATTAACACAATATCCCTTAGGCAAGGTAATTAATTCAAACTGTTAGACAATTACTCACAGGTTTATTGGTATGAGAAAAAAACGGTCATGTCACATTTAATACAGTATTATGAGCAAAAGGAAGGTGTATTTAGAAACAAAGTTACAACGTGAAATGTAACTCTTGCCTTTTTCACTAAACCATTCACAAATGTCCCTAATTTCATTAATGAGACTTACTTTCTACAGTTTGAATTATCACACTTGTTTCTGCAGTTGTGTTTGCTATCATAAAATTATAATCCACAGAAATAATTTTTTCGCTTGCCAATGGTTGAAGAAAATTTTTGTACGAGGCGTGTTTTTTAAGTAAGGTCCGTTTTAACATAAGTACAAAACGAAAGGTTATTTCAGAAAAGTAAATTTATTTTCAGAAAGTACATACTTCACTCTATTTTTCGGCATAGTTGCCAAGTTTGTTGAAACACGTATCACACCTCTCAACCGATTTTAAAATACCCTCTTCATAAAAACTTGCCGTCTGCTCCGATAACCAAGAGTTCAGTGCCGTTTTCACGTCGTCGTCATCATTGTAACGGTTGCCTCTGAGGTGTTGTTTGAGGTGGAGGAACAGATGGTAATCGCTCGGCGCAAGATCAGGACTGGAGGATGGGTGGTCTAAAACTTCCCTGCCAAAACTGTCCAGTAAATCGCGGGTCTGACCTGCAGTGTGTGGTCTTGCATTGTCATGGAGAAGGACAATTCCCTTTGTCAGCATGCCGCATCTTTTGTTTTGAATCGCTCTGCGTAGCTTTCTCAAGTTTGGCAGTATGCTTCTGCATTTATAGTGGTTCCTCGTTGTATGAAGTCGACCAACAAAACACCATGCCTATCCCAAAACACCGACGCCATGATTTTGCTCTGGGACAGAGTCTGTTTGGCTTTCACCTTTACAGACGAGTGTGTGGTGTGTGTGTGTGTGTGTGTGTGTGTGTCCATTTCATGCTCTGTTGCTTCGACTCGGACGTGATATACGAAACCCATGTTTCGTCTCCTGTTACGATCTGACTCAAGAAGCCATCACCTTCTTCGTGATAACGAGTCAAGAACTTCATCGCACACTCAAATCTTTGGTTTTGTAGTCCTCTGTTAGGAATTTCGGGACCCAACGGGAGCACAGTTAGGTGTTCAGAAACAATGTTGTGAAGCACTGATCTCGACAGGTCAGGAGACCTGTTATTGTGAAGTGCCTGTTCTAACGAATCCTCGCTTCAACTGAAGCCACCAAATCGTCTGTAAACGAAGGGCGACCGGAGCGGTCCTCATCATGGAAGTTGTCACGGCCATCTTTGAATTCTCGCACCCACTTAAGCACTTTGCTTTCACCCATAACAGTATCACCGTACACTTCGCAAATCCGTCGATGAATTTCTGCAGCAGACAGGTTCCTTGCTGACAAAAACCGTATCACTGAGCGAACCTCACACGCGGCGGGCGAGTTGATAGTCTTAAACATTTTGAAAGCACAGAACATAACCGTACAGGTTAGCTACAGAGTTGAAACGGAACACAGTTGTTCCTGAGGTATGCCGGTACACGACCCACTCTTTCGTTGCGGTATGCGTGCGATCTACTAGTGTCTACAACAAGACGACCCTTAATTAAAAAACACGCCTCGTAAAATTGAATTCTTGTACAGAAATCTGCACTTATGGCTTATTTATAGCTATTTACCTTCCGTTCGTGAGTCCTTCAAATTTACCGACAGTAGCAGAAAATTTCCAAGAAATCTACCGACACGTTTTCTCACCTACAAACAAAATGTCTTGACGACCAGCTCAGGTGTAATACACGTATTTGTAGCTTCTATCACTAATAACAGCACTGTGCAAGAACTCGCTGCCACAGAGCTGTATGTTGAATGTTGGCCCGAGATACAGCATTTAGGAATTAAAAGCTTGACCACGCTATTTTCAGAAAGTGCAGGTGCAACCCAGAGTCCGCACACATGCATCACAATCTGCAGCAGCAGCAGCAGCAGCAGCAGCAGAAGAAGAAGAATATGATGATGATGATGATGATGATGATGATGATGATTACAGCTAAAGCGAGAACACACAAACATGGAAAAGAAAATATTCTTAACTACATACCTGTAGGATCACTATAGTCAAATAGCGGTTGCTTATTAACCACTGATGAACCATCATTTCAGGTATGGCGTTTCATTACAGCCGAAAACCACGTTCCTTTGCTTATTTCAACCAACAGAAAATGAGTATGATTACTGTAGGCACGTGGTTATGTAGCGGATGGTTATCTCACTGAGGATGCCCAGTCCTGCGGGCGCTATCTGAAGAAACAGCCACATGTCTGTATCAAGACGTTACTAACTTCTGAAGTGTGTGTAGAAAAATATTATAAAAACCAAAGTGTTTCACCAGTAGCACTCTGTGAGGAGTGTTTATAAATTGTTCTGCGGTATTTTATGCAAGTACACAGCATAAGTTTGCGTAATGGACTCCCACTGTGGCGTCGCAACTAGTGCGCGATCGCCTATTTGTCTATTAAAAGCTTTACTTCAGAATGTATGTGGGCTGCAATGTAAGCCGGTAGAGTATTATACGGTCAGTAACGGACGAGTTGTGTCCTGCAGACTGACGTCACGACCATCTGTAGCAGCTGCGCGTGTGAAAGCTCCCCTCTCAAATGGCTCTGAGCACTATGGGACTCAACTTCAGAGGTCATTAGTCCCCTAGAACTTAGAACTAGTTAAATCTAACTAACCTAAAGACATCACAAACATCCATGCCCGAGGCAGGATTCGAACCTGCGATCGTAGCGGTCCTTCGGTTCCAGACTGCAGCGCCTTTAACCGCACGGCCACTTCGGCCGGCCGTGTGAAAGCAGTGGAGTATCGCTGGCAGGCCACTTACATTATACGAAACTAAAAATATTAATCACTAATAAAGGAATAACCTGAGGAACGTCATATTTGATGTACAACCTTCTGTTGCGAAAACAAACAATATGTCACAGTCTGAGATAAAAAATAGCTGTATTTTGGCAGTTAGTAAAATTCCATAAAAAAAACGCAATTTTCCGACAGTCAAGAATTTAAATAAATACAGTGATGTAATAGTTCACCTTCAGTGACTGTGTACGATGATCTGATAACACTTTCAGTGTTCATATATAAATTTGGAAAGTTCTTAGTTTCAGAAAACCACTGTGACTTTTCTATAATAATAATTTCAATAATTCTAAGTAAATATGTGTATTGTGTGTTAGGGTGCGTGTGAATGAGAATGCGTGCGTGAGAGTATGTCGGACGTTCGGTATTATTAAAAATCATTCATGTAATTCTCTACAGGAACTAGCAAGTGTTCCAACTCTGTAACGTGGGAACGAATCCACTAGTGGTTCCCCTACTAGTGAATATCGGATGTCCAAGTATGTATGCTTATGTATAAGACAGCCAGAACATTCGCGACTACATAATAAATTTCCAGATATAGAGTAAAGCTTATAGCTCATTTTGTTTTGTTTATTTAATTAGAGAGGTTTGTGTTACTTAATTTGATGATGTCAATGAGCCTAGAGAAGTGGTTGGTGCTTGCTAGATTTTGGCGCGAGCCGCGCCCTAGAAGTGAGTTCTCATTGGTCGTAAGTGCTGACAGCCAATGAGAAGCGAGACGGTTGGCCGCCTAGCGAGGAGATATAGTTTTGAGGAGTGGGAGAGTGAGAGTGAGAGGAGAATCGCGAGCTAGCTTTGATTGGAGGCGGTTATGCTGGGTGTGACTTTGCGCATTATGTGTAAGATGAAGTCTTGGGATGACTTCCGCGTTATGGTCCAGTGTTAATGGTATCTGGTAGTAACCAGAAACTGTTTATGAAAACTGTAGAGTGTTGTGATAATTCGTTCCGACGAAAATCGCGAGTGAACTTTGAATTATATAGCGTGGCGGTACTGAGTATATTCTTACTGAGTATTTCATGGCGAGCATAAACTTTAACTAAAGACAACCACTGAATGTCGTGTGCAGAAGTAATTGGTCGATCATTGACTGTGTTACAAGTAATTGGTTTCGGAATTTGAGAAGGTAAAAGTTCTGGCTGTTTTAGGTATGGTGATAACTGTGAGCAGAAACTTTAGTAATTTTCGTAAATGGGGGCTGATGATCTTGCTTAACGGCAATAAAGATCTATTGAAGGTTTAAATTTGAACTTCATGTTTAGAGTACGAGTGACATCCCCTTTCCGAATCATTTCTTTAAAATACATAGACAATTTTCAGCAAATTTTACTTATAGCGGCCTCCGGCGTGTAGCTATGAGGTTACAGTTTCCTCAACGCTGCTTTTCTGTGATCTCGTAAGTAGCTGCAGTCAGGAGATCTACCGGTGTAAAGAGGTAGGTGAACAAGAATTATAAAAGAAATTGCATTGCAGCAGGAACGTATAATCCGTCGCAATTGGTGCATCGGACGCACGCACGTAAAATCCGTCGCACCACGTTAAATAATTAAAGCTATAGAAAGACAGATAATATTCTTCATTAGACCCTTACCTATCAGAAAAATATTTTAGTCAGTTATTTGTGTCGGTAGCAAAAACCTCAGAGTAAAGAACCAAGATGGCAGCACTTTCTGTCATACCCTCGAAGTGTGGGTGTAAATACATTATTTTGTGTGGATACCCCAGGGCCAGAGTTAGGGTTATTGTGATTTTTTTTGTATACACTTCGTTATGCAACGCACCAAAGCACATGCTAATGTTGGAAAGTAATTTTAACTTTGCCCAGATGCACTTTATAGCAAGGGTGTAATTGCTGTTTTTAAAAAAAGAGAGAATAATAATGCACGATGGTAAAGGTTAAAAATTAAGAACTATAGGACGATTACAGGAGCTCGCAGGCTAGTAGATAGGGATAATTGGCGACCCTGACGAATCAGCAGAGGCAGACTTAACCTTCCTTACGGTAGCGATCAGATGTAAAACAGCAATCGAGCTGACAGTATCTCTGGACTCCTCTCCCTTCAGTGTGTGGTAATTCTCCTACAAAACAGCCAATTGCATATGTGTCGAAATCAGTATATATCCCACAACTGATACGGCGAGAGAGAACAGTCGAAAAAATGGTTAAAAGTAAAATAAATCATAAAAAGATTAGACAAACGCCTAACAATAACATTAGGAGTTAATATAACTAATGTAGACAAAATATTCATGCTACCTGTGATGAGCAAACCTCTCGCGATTTCATCTGTAGTAGTGTCAATATGTGATCCACATGTATTTTCGTTTATGGAATAATGACACTTTACATTGCATCCAAATGAAATTACGATTCCAAACAAATATGACTTGCAACTCGTATGTATTTGGAGAGAATGCCACAGCATTCAGAATTCAAATGAGAAACATTACCGTTTCCTCACGCACACAGAACTAGTGGGAGTATAAGGGTTTCGTCTTGCCACCATGTCCCTCTAGAATGCACCGTCTTTCCATTATTAAAGCACGCGAGGAGTCAGTCAAACTCTTGTATCTAATCATTATGTTAAGGACCTAAAACCACACTCTATTACATATACCAATTACTCCACCTGTGTAGTGGATTTTATTTGTAATTGTATGTGTGACAGGTGTCTCTCCAACCCTTTGTAAAAGTAACATGCCCCATATATTTTTCTTCAAGAGATCTGTGAGCTCTATCAACCTTTAGTGCACATATTTGGCAGTTTTGGAGCAGATGGTGCTATGACTCTAATAGCTCCCTTCCTTGGTCAGTACTTGTAGCCTTCTAGGAAAGTATCAAAGAGATCTACAGGCACATAGTTCCATTGCAAATTTCTACTGCTTTCTATGTATGCATATACATATCCTGTGTGATTGCGTTGTACACATATTTTACCATATTTTTGCATTTTTACCGTTTGTTCCATATTTTCCACATTTTCCATAATTTCATATTTTCCCCATATTTTATATATAAGTGTACAAGTGTATGTATGTTCTCATACAAACGGGTCTTGTGTGGAGTGGGACTCTCCCATACTCACACTATTCACTGAGTGACTGAATATGCGGCTCGATAATTTATTTGTAAATAGTGTGTGTGTGTGTGTGTGTGTGTGTGTGTGTGCGTGTGTGTATTTGTGTGTGTGTGGGGGGGGGGGGCTTCTTCGCTTGCTGATGCTAGTTCTCAATACCCATATGTATTGTATACAGAAAAAAATGATCAGAATGATATGATTAAATAAATGTAAACATCAATATATAGAATGGTTGGTTTGGTTCTTCGGGGAAGGAGACCAGACAGCGAGGTCATCGGTCTCATCGGGTTAGGGAAGGACGGGGAAGGAAGTCGGCCGTGCCCTTTCAAAGGAACCATCCCGGCATTTGCCTGGAGCGATTTAGGGAAATCACGGAAAACCTAAATCAGGATGGCCGGACGCGGGATTGAACCGTCGTCCTACCGAATGCGAGTCCAGTGACTAACCACTGCGCCACCTCGCTCGGTCATATATAGAATAAAAACAGAGTATATATATATATATATATATATATATATATATATATATATATATATATATATATATATGTGTGTGTGTGTGTGCAGAAAGAAATAGTATTTTTTTAAATAAAACCATTGTATGTATGTAAGAAAAATGGATGTGAATACAGAAAAATTGTAAAAAATTAGCTTAGCAAATTATTTTATTTAAGAAAAAAATAGCTTTGTAAAAATTACTGTGTGTATGTCATCAGAAACAAATAGCTTTGTAAATAAAGGAAAAATTGTTAATAAACAAAAAATAATTATAAAAAATAGAATGGCAAAAGAAATTGTTAATAGTAAACAATTAGTCAATTTATTCCCTTAACCCTGTGACTATAGAATTATTGTTAATAATAATTTGTTTATGACAAACCTGTACCTGTCTCCATGATGCACAGTCCTCAAACGAAGAGACATACACCATTGTGCTAGATATAGAGGATGATAAGGGGAGCTGGAATCTTCTTTGTCCAGGGGGAGGGAAGGGGTTTCCCCCATTTGACTGAGCTTCCTTTGGTCAAGGGGTTTGCCACTAATTTTATATCATGTGACCAGTGTCACAGTACATCCTGACCTAGTCCACTTGCCCAAGATGTGTCGGTAGAACGTGGGTTGCCCTATATGACCTTGAATAATTGTGTAGGAGAAGGGAGTCATGGGTGACCTTGAATATCAATAGCAAAAGCGTGTAAACTGACAGCGGCAGCCTTTATCAGTGAACAATGGAGAAGATCGTTATCTTGCCTAGCACATACACTGATTATCTGCCACTTACCTGTTTCAGCGTTATCATATCACCAGACGTGCATGTTGCCTATCCCCGTTGCCCCTGATTCCAAACTGGTAAAATGCTATCGTACATACCTCATCTACCGAGTTATCAAGCCTGGGAAAGGGGAACTACAGTTTAACATGGAATTCGAACCACAGGTCATTCCAGGCGATTCCTCATATCGGTGCGAGGTGAAGGCCAGATTAAAGGCGATTTGAAAATTTCCGACACGACCGGCATTCGATCCCGCGACCTCTCAGTATCCTGGCACACGCATTTCCGCTAGCCCACCAGACCCGACAATTTGTCTTTCACAGAATTTCATACGAAAATTTAATGAATTTACGCCGTAAGGATATCAAACGTTTCGACTGTGATGATCGATCCACCAGACTATCAATATAGCATCGTATCTCCACGTATAAAATGGAGAGTGTGTTATGCAGGTATTCCACTGCCTTCCTCATTTCTGGCGGCCGCCACTAACGTGGGATACAGACGTCTTTTGCAGCCGCTCGCTCGGAGTCAGAAATTAAAACGATAATAGCAATGGCGAAAGAGGCATTTTACAAGAAAAGGAGAAATGTCTGCAGCAATATGAACAAATAATAAAATGTTCTGTTTGGAGTGTTCTCCTTAATGGTGCTGAAACGTGGATTCAAGAAGAAAGACAGTTAGGCTTGGAGGCTTTTGTAATGTGGACATTGTGGAGGATGAAAAGAATAGGTTGGATGGATAGAATGAAAAATGACGAGGTATTGAGAAGAGTCAGAGAGCAAAGACAATTACTATATGTAATAGAAAGAAGGGAACGAAACTGGACCGGACATACATTAAGATACGAAGGGCGTATAGAAACAGTCTTAGAAGGATATGTGGAAGACAAAAAGAGGAGGCGAGGGGGAGGAAGAGATTTCAGATCCTGGATGATGAGATGGACGGCAGCACATACAGCAACAGTAAGGAGGAAGCAATGGATCACAGTATATGGAGACGCAAAGGACCTGCGAATATAGCTGACAACTGATGATTATGTTGATGATGATGACCACTTATGATGTATTGTACAGCAGTAATGTCTTATGAAAAGCTAATAATTCCATTATGTTCTCCACAGACATAGAAGAACCTAAATACTTTATTATGTGAAAGCATCTACCTCACCTTCAAATTTGGCTGCCTCCATGTTCTGTCAATTTCAGATCTGTAAGACGCCTCACTTCATTATACCGACATAAAATGTCGTCTCGCCAGAAAAAGGATAGCCATTATCATCCACATAAGAAAGATTTACCTCATTTTAGAGGTATTGAGAAAGAAAGCATCAAAGATTTACAGTGTCCAACTGCTCCACTTTCCCTGTTGAGCTGATCGAACAGTTGTCGGTATGTCACCAACAAAAACATACAGCGTGAATCACCTAAAACGTGCACCGCAAATATTGCCGAAATGGAAAGTGATATTGATGTGCTATTTTCACAGAATGAACTAGTAGTTAGGGGCTCGTACTGTTAGGCAACCAACAGAGTGTAATAACACTTAGAAAGTGTATTTTTTGTGCAAACATACTCTTTTTAAATGGAAAAATGCCTATTGACGTTAACAAACTAAAAGTAGGTAAATCGTAATATCAGTGTCGTTTGTTGCAGGATTCTAGTGCGAGTCGTTTACGAGATATCGTATTTTGAAAAGTTCCCACGCTGACACTTGTTTGCGTCATTCAACCTGCGAAGTTATTGTACGATGTTATGTGTGACCACATTGTGTTTGCATGTACCTTGAGTGCACTGCGACTTGTTAGGTAGTTTGTGTGTAACATTTAAAGGAGTACTTCGTGAGTGGACGATGGGATTTACAATGCAAAAAAGCTGCCATGTTCGTGGTGCATGGAGAATGTAGTGTAGGAAGAATGCAGTTCGTTATTGTACGGTGTATGCGGCATGATACCCCAAAAGACGTCATCCGTCTAGGCAATTATTTATCAACCTCTTCAACCATTTATCTGAAAGTGGTAGTGTAACACCTAGACAATGTAACAGAAGGAAACAAGAGACGACAGAAGAGCGGGAAATTAATGTTCTTGTTGCTGTTACAGTTGATCGCGTACTGGCACGAGGATGTGGCATGAGTCAGCCAAGTGTCCTATGCATTCACCATAGACATATGTTCCATCCCTATCACATCTCTCTCCATCAAAAGCTACATGGAAACGATATGCGAATCGTGTTAACTTCTGTACATGGGCATGAACATAGGATACCCCAGATGTATCATTTATCTTGTTCAGTGACGAAGCCATATTTAGCAATCAGGTAAACAGCTAAAACATGCTCTATTTGTCTGTTGACAATTGTCGTTGGCTTCGTCAGGTGGAACGTCAGCGTCCGTGGAGTGCAAACGTGTGGTGTGGGATAGTTAACCATCAGCTCAAAGGTCCGTTTTACATAGACGGAACACTGAATGGGCACAGTTACCGCAGCGCCCTAACAGAGCACCTTCCACGGATGATAGAAGAAGTCTCTCTGCAGACTAGGAGAAACGTGTGGTAGCAACATGATGACTGTCCAGCCCATAATGCACGAAATACAACAGCATCTCTTCACGAATTGTTTCAAAATAGTTGGACTGGACGCAGAGGACCTGTACCTTGGCTGGCCCCTTCCCCAGATTTGACGACAGTAGACTGTTTTCCGTGGGAAAAGCTGAAAGACGTTGTCTATAAAGATGTAACAACTACATATAATGATATACAACGACATACTGCCACAGTCTGCTCGGACATTTCCACTGAAATGCTACCACGTGCGCAGTAGTCGTTCCATACCAGACTGGAAGTGTATTTCCGCTGCCAGTGGTCATTTTGAACAGAACCTTCGATGGTCAGTTGTCTCATTACTAGTCAGATCCACGTAACTAGTGTATGGTGGTGTTCTTTGCTGTGTGCTATCACGGGTATTGTGCATGTGTCGGATGGGAACTATTAAAAATACGATATTTTATAAATGACTCGCACTAGAATCTTGCAACAAATACCACTGACATTCTAATTTACCCTACTTTTAGTCTGTTACAGTCAACAGGCATTGTTCCACTTCAAAAAGTGTATGTTTGCTCAAAAAATACACTTTCTAAGTATTATTACCATACGCTGATTACCTAACAATACGAGCCCCTAACTAACAGTTCATTCCGTGAAGACCGCACACCAGTAGCACTTTCCATTTCTGCAATATGTGCGGTGCAAGTTTTAGATGATTTACCATTTATGTTGATATTTTCACACCATGACTATTGACATCGTGCTGCAACTTTCCACACCCTTCCTGAAATTTCCTTTACATTGATATTACTGGCCAGGGCTCTTGTTACCACAGGATATGTTAAGACATTTCCTGATTTTTAAACAATCAGTATTTTTTCATATTCTATAGGATCATGTGTGCCAAAGCCACCTGGTCATTCAGGATGACAGTAAATGATGCACAAAATGCTGATAAAAAGTAAGGAAAAACAAGAAATGCAGAAAGGGAACAAAATATTTCCTATAGTAAATACAAACGATTAGCAGTGGTAACGGAAGCCACTAAACGATTGCGAGGAACTCGTATACTGAACAAATCGAATATGAGACAAGAAAGTCAAATTATATTTTAAAATCTGAAAGTATCCATCAAATTTTTCAATTGTGATGGAAGCCTTTTGAACCACTGACAGGAATAAAACAGATTAGAAGTAGCAGTATACAATGTGATCAAAAAGAGTCTGAAAACCTTGTAAGGGTCTTGCAGGGTAGGCTGTACTGAGAAATATGTGTTAAGAAAAGAATTGAAGACGTTGCGCCATTTCCGAGTTAATTAGCTGACCAGGCCGTTGCACGCTGAAATTCAAGCGGCCCTCCACAGACGGTGTCGCCCATCATGTTCTTCGTGTGGTGTCCCAAAACCAAACAAGAGAGCGGTACAAAAACTGGACATGGGGCGGTAGTAAGTCTTCCCACAGACATGTCAGGTAATTTACTACTTGATGTTTTCTGCACAGTCGTAACTCCGCAGCTAACAAGGGAACATTACCAAGTTTTCATAGACAATCTTGATGAAACTTGGCAGGTATGTAGAGAGGACAAAATAATGATTGTGTTTGTGCGCCCAGTTTCACTTTAGGGGACGAAACACATTCCAAAATGTAATTTACCATATTATGTTTGGAGGTAATATGTGCGAAATGATGATGTATAAAAAATGTTTCTGATGTAAAAGTTCATTACATATTAACTTTCCTGACAACTGTATAATCGAATTTTGTAATAATTTGAAATTTAGCAAAATACTCCACCACAGTTAATTAATTTTTAAGTATGAGAGCTTCTGTTACAACATAAATTGAAGAAGCTTTCAAGCTACATACATCCATGCGCAATAAAGCCGGTTTCTGAAATACCATTTTTGGAAAATAAGCTGTACATAATGTGGTGTCGAAGTATTTTCAACATACCTAATAAAATATCTTAATATTCTTTATTAGTCTAGTTATTTAATTTTACTTATATTTGTTTTATTTATTAAGTTGTTCTACGTTTTACATTCATTTTTGTTTTTTAGCTTACTGTTTCACATACGTGTATTGCGTGTAGTAATTGGAACTAATAACTAACTTACTATTTTTATACAAAACCACTACAATAATGATAATCTGTAAACAGGTGCTCAAAACATAATGTTTTCGTACACTGTGCACACAAAATGAACGAAATTTCTTCACATAATATACACGATTGAGGACGCGATATAAAACAAAATTCAGCAGGATTTCAAGTTTTTTCGGATGATCTTCGAAATATCCTCATTTATATAACGCTTTTTTTAGTACACTGGTAAGTCTTGTTGAAAATAATTGATTACGTATCGTTGACTGCAGCTTAATTATATTGGTTCTGAAGCGGAGACTGACATCGAAATTATAATTGATTGTGTACTAGTGACTTCAGCTTAATTATATTGGTTCTCAAGTGGAGACTGACATCAAAATTATTCAACAGACCTAGATCTGAAAATCTTCTCACAACGTTCTTCCAAGATCGAAAGCCGTATACTTACCACGTCTGTAACTGTGTCGTCAAGTCCTTTGGGGTCACCAGATGAAAAAGTTTCTTGTCCTCAGTTATGATGGCGAAAACGGTTTTTTCGCACTTACCGTCCGTCTTTTCGTAGTTTTAAAAGAAACTAATGATGAGTTGGGGCCGAAATTTCGAGGATCTCTTTTTGATGTCTTTGTGACAGCATAGAAATATGATAAAAATGTATGATAAGATCAAAGGATATTAGAAAGATGTTTTCTTTCCCAGTGGGAAAGAAAAGTGTCTATTATTGTTAGATTCTTAGGGCTGTCAGTGCGAGAGAACCATATAGAGCATCATATCTGAGGTGAAATAACTTGTTCATATGGTGATCCCAAAAAGCTCGACGGCACAGGTACAGCAGTGACATGTATATGACTTTAGGTGTTGGAGGAACTTTGAGAGACGATTTTCAGATTTAGTCCTATTGAATGATTTTGATGTCACCACTTGAGAAAGAATATAATTAAGCTACAGTCACTAGTACATAATCAATTCTTTTCACCATGGCTTATCAGTGTACTGAAATATTCCTGATATACATAAGGATATTTAGAAGATCAGGTGCGACAATTCGAAATCTTGCTAAATTTTGTTTTATATTGTGTTCTCCAACATATATATTACGTGAAGAAATTTCATTCATTTTATGTGCACAGTGTAAGAAAACGTTATGTTTTAAGCATTTATTTACAGACTATCATCATTGTAACGATTTTGTATCAAAATAGTGAGTTACTTATTATTTTCAATTATTAAAATACACACAGCGCCGGCCGGTGTGGCCGTGCGGTTCTAGGCGCTTCAGTCTGGAACCGCGTGACCACTACGGTCGCAGGTTCGAATCCTGCCTCGGGCATGGTTGTGTGTGATGTCCGTAGGTTAGTTAGGTTTAAGTAGTTCTAAGTTCTAGGGGACTGATGACCTCAGATGTTAAGTCCCATAGTGCTCAGAGCCAATAAACCTTCGTTAAGTGAAGTTAGTATCCGACATTCATCTAATTCCAACTTCTTCTCGGTGACATTAATCTGGTGGAGACGCCGGGTATTGGAACTTGTGATAGCGCACATTATCGACGACACAGTGGCTCGCCGGCCGGAGTGGCCGAGCGGTTCTAGGCGCTACAGTCTGGAACCGCGCGACCACTACGGTTGCAGGTTCGAATCCTGCCTCGGGAATGGATGTGTGTGATGTCCTTAGGTTAGTTAGGTTTAAGTAGTTCTAAGTTCTAGGGGACTGATGACCTCAGATGTTACGTCCCATAGTGCTCAGAGCCATTTGATATGAGAACAACGAGGAGAAGTTCGCAAGCTGGGAAGTATTCCAGGCGGAACTGCGCAAGTATTTCGGCGACATAACGACAGAAGTGCAAGGCTGAAGATAAATTAAAAGTGCAGGGCACAGCGTCCAGGAGAAACTACAGCATCCTACATTCAAGACGTCTTGGAGCTGTGTAAAATACTGGATCCTAGAATGGAGGAGGAAGATAAGGTTGCACAGCTCATGAAGAGTGTTGCTGAGAACATGTATCAAGCCCTACTCCTGAAGGAGGTTTCGACAACAGACGACTTCATAAAATGGTGCCAATATATCGAGACAAAGCATCAAAAAAGAATTACGCGCAAGAAGTTTGAACGGCTTCCAAACGTCGTATCGATGTCTGAGATGGGGGAAGCAACTGATTACACAAGTGTTCTTCGTCAGATAGTGAGAGAGGAAGTTCAGAAGGCACTTGGATTGCACGACGAACAAAAAACCGAGACGCTTCAAGAGATCATAAGGCAGGAAGTGGAACAGACCTTGAACCCAATCTCTCGTCCTTCATTTCCCTTTAAAACGGTGAAAAAGTCGAGACCCAGGCGAAGTTACGTACCTACAATGCCGTATGAGGTACCTGTTTGGGCACCAAGGAAGACTGACGTCAGGAGGACCCAGGATAACCAACCAGTATGTTTCCACTGCGGACTACCGGGACATGTGCTGCGCTATTGTCGAGAAAGGATATTTGACAACACCCACACCAGAAGACAGCAGACCGATCTTAGCCGACGCCAACTCCGGGACGACGAAGATGAACAAGAAGAAGTGGGTGCAGGACGACGTAGGTCACCATCGCCGCAAACTAGCCCCTGGAGAGGACGTTCCCCAACACGCCGATCAAGGTCTCCATCGTTGTTTAGAAGCTCCAGCCGATCACCTAGCCGCCGCAACCTGGAAAACTAAAGGGTGCGACCTTCCTTGGAGGTGAGGCCGCCGAAGAGAAAAATCCTCCGCCGTCGATCACTACAAAAATGATAGCAAACTACTTCGATATCCTCATGGATGGCCGACCGGCCCACGCTCTTGTGGACTCTGGAGCATCATATTCAGTCATTTCGGGGAAGCACCGGCACCAGTTGCTGAATACCGTATTCGTCGACAGCAAAACATCTCTGCTGAAGATGGCTAATGGAAATATGTAAAACCTACAGGAATATGTGTCATTCGTGTGAGTGTAAGTGGCCATACACAGCCCTTAGAATTCATCGCCTTACAAGAGTGTAGTCATTACGTCATTCTCGGATGGGAATTTTTGAAAGCTTCTCAGGCAATTATAGATTGTGGTCGCTCGAAGATTATGTTAGACGAGATGAGATACAGTGGTCAGGAAGATGCACATCCGAGTCTGTGGTGACTATGTGTGCTGGATGAAGTGATCATTCCTGCAGTCAGCGCTAGAAAGGTAACTGTCATGTGTCATGCCATGCATCAACCCAAGGATCTTGCAGTGGAATGTAAGAGAAGCATACCACTGAAGAATAACTTGGTCATCCCACCCTCTGCCGTCTCGTTTAAGAACAGATTCGATGAATTGTAGATAGTTAACTGTCGCCGAGAACCGCAGATCCTTCCAAGACGCATGTACGTGGCAAACGCTGAGCCGTTTATTGCCGAACAGCTGAGCGTCGTAGAAACCTCGCATGTCGAGTCTGAAGGCGAAATTGACGCTATCACTACGAGTCAAGATCTTTTAGCACGACTATCACCGGATCTCACTAAGGAACAAGAGAAGAAGCTACTTGTCATTCATCAAGAGTTCTCTGAATGCATCAATCCACAGGTGAAGAGACAATTAGGCAAATCGACGGTGAAGCACCGGATTAGCACTGGAGACCATCAACCAATACACCAGAGAGCATACCATGTGCCAGCAACGGAGCGTCGAATAAATCGCGACGAGGTATAGAAAACGATGACGAATGACATCATTCAGCCTTCGCAGAGCCCATGGTCGTTACCAGTGGTTCTCGTCAGGTAGATGGATGGCAGTTGGCGCTTTTTTGTTGATTACAGGGAGCTTAATGAGGTAACTAAAAAGGACGTTTACCCTCTTCCACGAATTGACGATATGCTAGATTGTCTGAAGGGGGCTAAGTTTTTCTCAACCATGGACATGTACTCGGGATACTGGCTAATCGAAGTAGATGAGGATGACCGCGAGAAAACTGCATTCATCACCCCTGAGGGCCTGTATGAGTTTAAGGTAATGGCGTTTGATTAGAGTAATGCACCAGCAACTTTTGAACGAATGATGGATAAACTTCTAAGGCATCTGAAGTGGACGATGCGTCTTTGTTATGTAGATGACATGATAGTGTTCTCAGAGACATTTCATGAACACGTAAAAAGACTGAGGGCCGTTCATAAGTGTGTCCAACAAGGATGACTGAAACTTAATCCAAGAAAGTGTCTCTCTGGAGCAAAAGAAATCAAAATACTTGGACACCTTGTGTCAAACGAAGGTGTGCGGCCAGACCCAGAAAAGGTGAGATCTATAACGGAATTTCCTGTTCATAAAAGTATTAGAGATGTGAGAAGCTTCCTCGGATTATGTTCTTATTACCGTCGTTTTATCAAAGACTTTTGTATCTAAGCCAGGCCACTCCAAGAGCTGTTAAAAGCCGATGCTAAATTTATCTGGGGTGGTGCTCAACAAGATTCTTTCGATGTGCTGCGAAAAGCTCTGACGACTGACCCTGTACTTGGTCTGTATGATGAGAGCACCTACAGAACTACACACAGATGCTAGTGGGTATGAGATCGGTGCTGTTCTGGTGCAAATTTCGGATGGAAAAGAGAGGATTATACCCTATGCTTCTAGGACACTTACAGAAGCTGAGCGAAACTACTCAAGTACAGAAAGAGAATGTCTTGCTGTGATCTGGGCCATGTGCAAATTTCTCTATGGAAGGCCATTCACAGTTTTTACATACCATCATTCACTTTGTTGGTTGACAAGTCTTAAGGATCCAACAGGACGGCTTGCCAGGTGGGCACTACGACTTCAAGTGCATAAAAGTGGAAGAAAACACCAAGATGCCGACTGTCTCTCAAGAAACCCTGTGCAAGACCATCAAGACTTTGATGAAGATAGTGACTGTCTCGCTGCACTCCAGGATCTTTCTGCTGAGCAGAGGAAGGACGTCAAGATATCTCAAATTGTGCTTGCCTTAAATTGATCAGAGGATGTGAAAGGACAATTTAAGGTAGTTAATGGATTACTTTACAAGAAAAACTTTGATCCGTTTGGAAGGAGGTTGCTACCAGTGATTCCTAAACACATGCGCTTAGGTGTTCTACAGAAATTCCATGACACACTTGAGGCTGGACATTTACGATTTATTAAGACATACGATAGAATCCGCAAGAGATTTGTCGGGCCAGATTTATTTAGGAGTGTCCGTCGCTATGTATCGCACTGTCGAGGGTGGCAGAGGAGAAAGGCAGTTCCTCAGAAGCCACCTGGCCGACTCATACCAATTCCACCAGCCGAAACGCCTTTCCAGCGTGTTGGGATTGACCTCCTCGGACGATTCCCAACGCCTGCTAGTGGCAATAGATGGATTATTGTTTGCACTGATTATATGACATGCTATGTCATTACAAAATCCATGAAAGCAGCTGAAGCATCCAAGGTAGCCTAATTCATCATGGAAGACATTATATTAAAACACGTTCGTTAATTACGGATCGAGGGAAAGTTTTTCAATCGAATCTTGTGACAGAGAGAAAACGTTGGTGCAATATTACTCACCAGCTGACGACTGCCTACCATCCGCAAATTAACGGACTTGCTGAACGCCTTCATAAGACCTTGGCCGACATGCTATCAATGTTCGTCATTGTTGAGCAGAGCAACTGGGATGAGGTGCTACCTTTCGTGACGTTTGCCTACAACACCGCCAAACAAGACACCACAGGATTTACTCCATTTTTCCTGGTGCATGGGCGTGAGGTGACTACGACGATGGACACTGTGTTTCCGTTGCATCCTGATGATGTGGACGACGACTACATCGGCCAGGTATTAACCAGAGCTGAGGAAGCTCGGCAGTTCGCTTGACTCCGCACGCTGCAGGCTCAAGAAGACGATCGCCGAAGGCATGACGCGAGCCACCGCTCTGTTGTCTACCAGCCTGGTGACCTCGTCTGGATCTTCACTCCTGTTCGGAAGGTTGGTCTCTCTGAGAAGCTCCTCAGGCGCTACTTTGGACCTTGTAAGGTTGTAAAACAGTTGTCTGATGTTACTTATGAAGTTGAAGTTTTCAACCCCGACACAAGACGATGAAAGATCAGAGATACGGTCCATGTCTTTCGAATGAAGCCCTATAACGATCCTGCAACCCAGGATAAATTCGAAGCTCCAGCGACAGGCAACAAGCCGGAAGGTGACGAAGAGCGTAGCGGCAACGGAAGCTCTAAGATGATCACCGCCATGGCGAACATCAGTCATCGGGAGTCGGAGTATGCAGGACCGATGAATCATTCCCGGACTAGGAGGACGTAACACCGAGACGCTGTTCTATTAGGGAGGGGGTAATGTTGCAGAAGAAGCTGAGTAGCACCATCACTGTGGTGTAGTGGTTATGATACTAAACTCTTGCATGGAGGGTCGTGAGTTCAAAACTCACCTGGACTGTACAATCTTAATTTCTATATTCGGTTCAAGTACATTCTAGAAGTATTCACAAATGTCAAGAATCATTGTACTGGAATGTTCTGTAACTATATATATACCGTATGTGTTCTGGCCGGAGGCAGTTTGCTCCACCCTCTTATATGTGGAAGTGCTGAATAAACCGTTAAGTGCAGTTGGTGTTCGTCGTTCATTTAATTACACCTTCTTCTACGTCACAGTATTTCAGAAACCAGCTTTATTACACATGGATGTATGTTGCTTGAAAGCTTCTTTAATTTATGCCATAACAAAATTTTTCATTTTTCAGAATTAATTAATGGGGATGGGGTATTTTGCAAAATTTCAAATTATTACAAAATTCTATTATAGAGTTTTGAAGAACGTTAATTACACTACTGGCCATTAAAATTGCTACATCACGAAGATGACGTGCAACAGATTCGAAATTTAACCGACAGGAAGAAGATGCTGTGATATGCAAATGATTAGCTTTTCAGAGCATTCACAAAAGGTTGGCGCCGGTGGCGACACCTACAACGTGCTGATATGAGGAACGTTTCCAACCGATTTCTCATACACAAACAGCAGTTGACCGCCGTTGCCTGATGAAAAGTTGTTGTGATGCCTCGTGAAAGGAGGTTAAATGCTTACCATCACGTTTCCGACTTTGATAAAGGTCGGATTGTAGCCCATCGCGATTGCGGTTTATCGTATTGCAACATTGTTGCTCGCGTTGGTCGAGATCCAATGACTGTTAGCAGAATATGGAATCGGTGGGTTCAGGAGGGTAATACGAAACGCCGTGCTGGATCCCAACGGCCTCGTATCACTAGCAGTCAAGATGACAGGCATCTTATCCGCATGGCTGTAACGGATCGTGCAGCCACGCCTCGATCCCTGAGTCAACAAATGGGGACGTTTGCAAGACAACAACCATCTGCACGAACAGTTTGACGACGTTTGCAGCAGCATGGACTATCAGCTCGGAGACCATGGCTGCGGTTACCCTTGACGCTGCATCACAGACAGGATCGCCTGCGATGGTGTACTCAAGGACGAACCTGGGTGCACGAATGGCAAAGCGTCATTTTTTCGGATGAATCCAGGTTCTGTTTACAGCAACATGATGGTCGCATCCGTGTTTGGCGACATCGCGGTGAACGCACATTGGAAGCGTGCATTTGTCATCGCTACACTGGCGTATCATCCGGCGTGATGGTATGGGGTACCATTGGTTACCCGTCTCGGTCACCTCTTGTTCGCACTGGCGGCACTTTGAACAGTGGACATTACAGTGTTACGACCCGTAGCTCTACCCTTAATTCGATCCCTGCGAAACCCTACACTTCAGCAGGATAATGCACGACCGCATGTTGCAGATCCTGTACGGGCCTTTCTGGATACAGAAAATGTTCGACTGCTGCCCTGGCCAGCAGATTCTCCAGATCTCTCACCAACTGAAAACGTCTGGTCAATGGTGGCCGAGCAACTGGCTTGTCACAATACGCCAGTCACTACTCTTGATGAACTGTGGTATCGTGTTGAAGCTGTATGGGTAGCTGTACCTGTACAAGCCATCCAAGCTCTGTTTCACTCAATGCCCAGGCCTATCAAGGCCGTTATTACGGCGAGAGGTGGTCGTTCTGGGTAATGATTTTTCAGGATCTATGCACCCAAACTGCGTGAAAATGTAATCACATGTCAGTTCTAGTATAATATATTTGTCCAATGAATACCCGTTTATCATCTGCATTTTTTCTTGGTGTAACAATTTTAATGGCCAGTAGTGTACATATTAACTTTTATATGAGAAACATTTTTTATGTATCGTTGTTTCAAAGATGTTCACTCCGAAGCTAATATCCGAGATTACCTTTCTGAGTGTTGTACCCCTTAAAAGTGAAACTGGCCACAAACAAAAACCTATGTATTCCATTATATTGCCCCCTAAACAACTGCCAAATTTTATCAAATGCTCAAATGTGTGTGAAATCTTATGGGACTTAACTGCTAAGGTCATCAGTCCCTAAGCTTACACACTATTTAACCTAAATTATCCTAAGGACAAACACACATACCCACGCCCGAGGGAGGACTCGAACCTCCGCCGGGACCAGCCACACAGTCCATGATTGTAGCAAATTTTATCAAGATCGTTTATTGACACTTGGTAATGTTCACGTGTAAGCGCACCATGCCAGTCAGTATATGCTAGTCATTATGCGTCCACGCATTCGCACTTCAACACCTGACCTGCTATTCCTAACAACTATAATTATTAGTCTGCAAATGAAATAAATACTGATGTTATTTGTTCAGGACACAGTCTTTAGTCACGAATAAAAATATCTGCTTTTGTACCCCTGATATCGTGTATATTGTATGGTATAAAAGAAAAAATTTATCTGTCTGTGTACAGCAATTGCCAGTAACTACTGAATATGGCCGGCCGGAGTGGCCGAGCGGTTCTAGGCGCTACAGTCTGGAACCGCGCGACCGCCACGGTCGCAGGTTCGAATCCTGCCTCGGGCATGGGTGTGTGTGATGTCCTTAGGTTAGTTAGGTTTAAGTAGTTCTAAGTTCTAGGGGACTGATGACCTCAGAAGTTAAGTCCCATAGTGCTCAGAGCCATTTTTGAACTGAATATGTTTTCGTTAAATATACGTTATGCTGATTGCATATATGTACAATTAAAAATCACATCATTGTATTACTACACGATTAGTTGTCACTGGAATATGCTAGAAAACATTAAGTGTAAGGCAAATCACGTTATAATGATACGAAAAATCACATGCGCACTAAATATTACTATGTATACTGTAATAACGTATTGCAGTAAATATGTTTTTCGTAGCGCCCGAAACTAGTCTAGTAAAATAAACTAATAGCAACAAACAGCTTACGTCAAATATTAACTGACATAACATATTCACAACAATCCCGTAGACTTAGGGGCTACCTCGTTATTTACATCACTCATCCAATTCGTGGTTGATGGACAGCAGAACGCGCGTCTGATCTATATTTCACTATAATCATTCTAGGGGAAGGTGACTTCAAGGTGGGCAAACTCAGCTGAGAGGTTTTCAGGGTATGAGATGACGTCTGCCCCATGAATTGAGGTACGAAGGACCACTTCAAGATGATCCAGATGGTAACAACTATCAGCCTGAAGATACAAATCAGTATGAGCTGGGTTGCTGCAAATGGCGTGTACCAATGTAGTAACGTCGTATGTTGCATGTGGCACGTTCACGCAAGAGTAATATTACTTCAGCTGAGAGGGCTGCATTCACTCTGAGTCGATCCTGATTTTGTTATCTTACCCATGGACAAGAGCAATGCTAGGGTTATGTTGAACAAGCAGGATTATGATCAAAAGAGCCGGCCGGGGTGGTCGAGCGGTTCTAGGCGCTACAGTCTGGAACCGCGCGACCGATACGGTCGCAGGTTCGAATCCTGCCTCGGGCATGGATGTGTGTGATGTCCTTAGGTTAGTTAAGTTTAAGTAGTTGTAAGTTCTAGGGGACTGATGACCTCAGATGTTAAGTCCCATAGTGCTCAGAGCCATTTGAACCATTTTGTTCAAAAGATACAGTATTTGCTATTTGATCCAATGCATCGCAGACTCAGTATTGACTTCACAAAAAGAGTTCTGAGGAAGATCAACAACCTCCTATAGAAAAAGTTCCTTATCACGAGAGACTATGAAGAACCCTAACTCCTACTGTGCTGTCGTTGCGTCGTCCGCTTCTCCCTGCCACAATTTATATGGCCTTCCGAAGATACAGAAGGAAGAGGTTTCTCTTTATTGTCAGTAACATTGGTGCTCCATAATACCTTGTAGCAAATCACTTCCACTCCGTTGAGACCACTAGTAGGTCGGCGTATGCATCACACAAGGAACACGGCTGATTCCATACATCGAATAGAGGGATTGCATATTTTAATAAGTTTTGATGAAGTCTCACTCTTCACATGTGTTCCTCTGTTTGATTCGTTATGATTAATTAAGGGTAGGTTTGGTGTTGACATGGATTTAGTTCTTACATTTTATTCAATGACCAGTTCTGTGAACAGACAGATGGAGGCGCGGTAAGGAGGGCCGCGGTGAGGAGGACTATAATTCTATGGTAGTAAAAGAATTAGAAAAAAATAGGTGGATATGGGCGGGGGGGGAGGGGGGGCGGAGCAAATGAAAGCGAAAGCCACCTGGTAGAATTTTGCACGGAGGACAATTTTATAACTGTCAATCCTTTGTTTAAATATAGCGAAATAATGTTGTAGTCGTGGAAGAGACCTAAAAATTCTTGAGGGTTTCAGACAGATTATACACTAAAAAGCCAAAAAAACTGGAAAAGCTGCCTAACATCGAGTAGAGCCCCAGCGAGCAAGCACAAGTGTCGCAGCATGACGTGGCATGGACTAGATTATTGTCTGAAGTAGTACTGGAGGGAAATGACACCGTGAATCCTGCAGGGCTGTCCATAAATCCGTAAGAGTACGAGGGGTTGGAGATTTCTTCTGAACAGCACGTTGCAAGGCATCCCAGGTATGCTCAATAATGTTCGTGTTTGGGGAGTTTGGTTGCCAGCGGAAGTGTTTAAACTCAGAAGAGTGTTCCTGGAGCCACTCTGTAGCAATTCTGGACGTGTGTGGTGCCGCATTGTCATGCTGGAGTTGCCCAAGTCCGTCGTAATGCACAATGGACATGAATGGATGCAGATGATCAGACAGGATGCTTACGTACTTGTCACCTGTCAGAGTCGTATCTAGACGTATGAGGGGACCCATATACTCCAACCCCAGATACCCCACACCATTACAGAGCCTCCACCAGCTTGAACAGTTCCCTGCTGACATGCACGGTCCATGGACTCACGAGGTTGTCTCCACACCAGTACACGTTCATCCGCTCGATAAAATTTGAAACGAGACTCGTCCGACCAGGCAACATGTTTCCAGACATCAACAGTCCATCCAATACTGGTGTTGACGGGCCCAGTCGAGGCGTAAAGCTTTGTGTCGTGCAGTCATCAAGGGTAGACGAGCGGGCCTTCGGCTCCGAAAGCCCATATCGATGATGTTTCATTGAATGGTTCACTCGCTGACGCTTTTTGATGGTCGAGCATTGAAATCTGCAGGAATTTGCGGAAAGGTTGCGCTTCTGTCGTCGTTGGTCCCGTTCTTACAGGATCTTTTTCCAGCCGCAGCGATGTCGGAGATTTGATGTTCTGGTTCAAATGGTTCAAATGGCTCTGAGCACTATGGGACTCAACTGCTGTGGTCATTAGTCCCCTAGAACTTGGAACTACTTAAATCTAACTAACCTAAGGACATCACACACATCCATGCCCGAGGCAGGATTCGAACCTGCGACCGTAGCAGTCGCACGGTTCCGGACTGCGCGCCTAGAACCGCGAGACCACCGCGGCCGGCTTTGATGTTCTACCGGATTCCTGATATTCAAGGTACACTCTTGAAATGGTCGTATGGGAAAATCCGAACTTAATCGCTACTTCGGAGATGCTGTGTCCCATCACTGCGCCGATTATAACACCACGTTAAAACTCACTTAAATCTTGATAA
Organism: Schistocerca nitens; assembly: GCF_023898315.1. Taxonomy (NCBI): domain Eukaryota; kingdom Metazoa; phylum Arthropoda; class Insecta; order Orthoptera; family Acrididae; genus Schistocerca; species Schistocerca nitens. The sequence goes on along the minus strand of NC_064616.1, from coordinate 447,550,741 downwards.
CCTGCCATTGTAGCTGCAGTAAACGATCTAACAACTGCGCCAGACACTTGTTGTCTTATATGAGCCGCCCGCATCTCGTGGTCGTGCGGTACCGTTCTCGCTTCCCACGCCCGGGTTCCCGGGTTCGATTCCCGGCGGGGTCAGGGATTTTCTCTGCCTCGTGATGGCTGGGTGTTGTGTGCTGTCCTTAGGTTAGTTAGGTTTAAGTAGTTCTAAGTTCTAGGGGACTTATGACCACAGCAGTTGAGTCCCATAGTGCTCAGAGCCATTTGAACCATTTATATGAGCCTTGCCGACCGCAGCGCCGTATTCTGGCTGTTTACATGTCTCTGTATTTGAATACGCATGTCTATACCAGTTTCTTTGGCGCTTGAGTGTATAAGGGTATGACATAGTTTTAGAAACCAGATTTTAAGGTGCAAAACATTCGCTTGGAAAAATAATTTTTGGTTGTGAACTGCAAATGAAAACAACAAGATGCGGGGCCAGAATAACTTGAAAGAACCAGAGGTTTTGAGCGCTGCACTGAGTGCATTAGGTATCAGTTCGGCTGAAAAAGAGGAAAGATGCACAATGCAGGGTGTCCCGGGTGGAATGGTCAACATTCAGTGATATGACAAGAACTGTAATTAGATGCAAAAATTTCCATTCAACATGGGCTTTAAAATGCATACATTAAGAGTTGCGAACACTTCGTCGTCTTTGATACTGTGAAATAAATCTCTTCTACTGCTAGGTCTTTCCTTTCCATATTTTGGGAGGAGGTAGTAAGGCCAAAACAAGAAAATATTGTCTAGTAAACTTGGGCTCTAAAGTGCATACCTCAAGAGCCATGAGCACTAGTTCGGTAGAAGACAAGTGTTGCACAGTGTAGTAGCGAATGTCTACTGGACGTTTTTTCCTTCTTTTGGTCTGTACTACCTCCTTCCAAAATATGGACGGGAAAGAGCTTGCAGAAGAAGACATTTGTTTCATGGTATCGAAGATGAAGTGCTCTTAGCTCTTAAGGTATGCATTTTAGAGTCCATATTTACTAGACTTCTTTGCTTCGAATGATCATTCTTGACATATCCTTGAATACTGACCGTTCCTGAGACATCATGTAGAAGACGAATGGATAGCTTTGAGAGATGGAATAGTGAAGTCAACAGAGGGTCGACTAGACAAAAAGCCATTGGATTTAACGGAAGAAAGAAGAAATATAAAAACTAAAAAAAAAGAAATTGATTTAGGCAAAAGGCATCCAAACATCTAAACAAATTAGATATTTGGTGTCATTAATCCGTCTTTTGTAGGAGGAGCAGAGGCGAAGAAAGTCTTGTACCATAAGAGTACTTGTTGACTGACTGAAGTAACTACTGGTTTGGCTCAGTCACTTCCTTTCCGTTTTTTCATGTTTACATTGTCCTTTGAGGGATAGACTCATTACCTACTTTGGACAGTATTTAGGGAGAGATTGGTCAATGTTCCCATATTAAACCACCATTCATACATTTGCAAAAAACACAAGAACTAAATAAGATACTCCAATCTATCATTATTCAAAAACAGATTCTCAGCACTCTTTTGACCACAGGAAATGTTTACGTATAACCACCTTTGTAAAGGTGTGGTTCAGTATGTGTGCTGTGTTTCCAATCGTGCGTGAATGGGCAGTGCGGCTTGTCTACACGTTTCAGTCTGTCTACTTGCCTGGAAGGGCCGTTTCCAACTTAGAAAGTGTTTTGTTGTCATTTTACAGCAACAAACGTTGTCAACATGAGAAGTTGCTCGCCGAATTGGAGTACACCACAGTGACATCATTCGAGCATTCATACTGTACCGTGAGATACAAATAATTGAAGTTCGACTGTTAGTGATTGCCTGCAGTCAACACGACCAGCTGATGACCGATACCTACAAATTATGGCTCATAGATATCCTGAAGAGAGTGCAACATCACTGTCTGCTGCGTTTTTAAAGGCAACTGGAACGGCTATATCAACACAGACTGTACGCAAATGTCTCCACACAGTCAGTCAGGGGGTCTAGGCGTCTATTACGAAGAACAATGCAAAAGCTCCTGCAGGGCGGTGCTCGAAAAAGATGGCCAAAGGAACAACTGGAATGGATCCTGGGTCAGTGACGCCAGGTTCTCTTCATCGACGAGAGCAGAATTCCTTTGATGCCTAATGATCGTTGTGGAAGCGTGCTGAGACGGCCAGGAGTCAATAAGAACATGCACCCCCATAGGTTCAGCAGGGAGCTGGCTCATACAAGTTCTGTGCTGCTATCATGTATGGATGTAGGACGCCTCTTATCGCTATCGAAGGTAATTTGAAACCTGTGCAATATCAGACAGAATCCTCCAACCTACTGCCATTCCTTCCCTCAACTTTTTGGCGATGGGTTCGTCTTTCAAGACGAAAATGCACTAACATTCAGAACTCCTGAACACCAGGAGCCAGAAACCAAGAATTAACGAAATGGAACCTCCTGAGCCATTTGCTGACATGAACCCGATTGAGTATGGTTGGAGCCAGTTGAAATGTTGCGTGCCTTGTCGCAGGAACGCTCTTCACACACTGGATCACCCCAAAGAGCGGGAAAGGTTCGAGCAGTACCGTGCACGACTTGGAGTAATGCAGTGTTCAAAGTGACCCAGCAATAGACGTTGCCTTCGCATATGTGTAAAGATGTGCATTTTTCAACGGACTGCCTTTATTTTGGTTCTTTCTGTCGCTCATTCTTTCACTCCGTGTTCGCCTGCAAACCAAGGCACGGGGGTGGGCGAAGTTTTTTCTGAGCAGTTTAGTGTAACTTTGAAACTTATTTCTGCAGGAGAGTCTCTACCTAATCGCTTGTTATCATTGGTATCTCTAGCATTTTTACCCTCACACATTGTCACTCCCAAAGTGGCCTGCTGACTTTCCGAATTGCTTGAGACTGGTTGAGCAGCAAGCAGCCTTGCCTCCGAGAGGAACGGTGTTCATGTCTCTGTCTGTCCATCCAGATTTAGATTTTCCGTGGTTTCTCTTAATCGATTAAGGCAGATGCCACGACTGCGCCTCTAGAAAGGACACAGCGTATATTTTTCCCCATCATTGTCAATATGAGTGTGTTTCGTCTTTTACAACCTCTAATGACTTCAGCAGCCTTTATTATCAACTTCGGATGATCTTCCACTGGTTGTAAACCACCCAAATTAAAGAAGCTATGACGGCTCGTCATTTGCTCATTCCACAGAAACACATGCAGAACGACCACTTTCAAAAGTCATATGAACAAACGTATTGCACATTCGAAGTTGATATTTCCCTCTACATTTCGAAATATATACCAACATAATATGTAAAAGATCTCATTGATACCAACGCCTCTCTGAACAAGGTGGAGGATATTACACCAATACTTCCTATTTATTCCAACCACTGGTATGTATGCCATAAACAGTAATCTCGTAATAGTTTCTTTCAACTTGTAGATTCAGGTTGAGAAAAATCGTAGATTTCGAACTGAGCACCACTTCAAAGTGTTCATTTGATTTCTACAGGGGTTGGACAAAAATGTGAAAATACCGCGAGAAATGCACCCATGAACATAAATGCAGATCCTAGCCAAGCCTGGATGCATTTTCTAGACGCACGAGACATTCATTTTCGGATATCTTTAGGAAATTGAGTAATCCGAGATCCGCAGTGTCCAGAGTGTGCCGAGAATACCAAATTTCAGGCATTACCTCTCACCATGGACAGCACAGTGGCCGACGACCTTCACTTAACGATTGAAAGTAGCGGCATTTGCATAGAGTTGTCAGTGCTAACAGATAAGCGGCACCGCGTGAAATAACCGCAGAAATCAATGTGAAACGTACGACTAACATATCCCTTAGGACAGTGCAGCGAAATTTGGCATTAATTGGATACAGCAGCAGACGGCCGGCGCGAGTGCCTTTGCTAGCAGCAGCGCCTCTCCTGAGCTCGTTACCATATCGGTTCGACCCTAGGCAACTCGAAAACCTTGGCCTGGTCAGATGAGTCCCGATTTCAGTTGGTAAGAACCGGTGACAGGGATCAGGTCTGGCGCAGATCCCACGAAGCCATGGACTCAAGTTGGCTACGAGGCACTTTGCAAGCTGGTGGTGGTTCGATAATGGTGTGGACTGTGTTGACATGGAATGGAATGGGTCCTCTGGTCCAATTGAACAGATCATTCACTGGAAATAGCTACGTTCGGATACTTGCAGAACATTTGCAGCCATTCATGGACTTCATGTTCCCAAACAACAATCGAATTTTTATGGATGGCTATGCGCTATGTAACTGGGCCACGGTTGTTCGCGATTGGTTTGAAGAACGTGCTGTAGAATTCGAGCGAATGATTTGGTCACGCAGATCGCCTGACATGAACCCCATCGAACATTTGTGGAACGTTATCGAGTGGTCTTTCCGTGCACAAAATCCTGCACCGGGAACACACTCACAGTTATGGCCGACTATAGAAGCAGCTTGGCTCAATATCTTTGCATGGGGCTTCCACTGGCCATGCCACGTCGAGTTGCTGCAGTAGGCCGGGCAAAAGGAGGTCCGACACGATATTAGCAGGTATCCCATGAGTTTCGTCAACTGAGTGTATGCCGGAGCTAACGAGGGGGCCGTACGAACTACCCTCATGTATTTGATTCATACTGACAGGGTGTGTAAGGCACAACTGACATTTCGACTTGTAAACAGGAATACGCACCTCTCAACTGTTCTTAAGGAAATCTAGTTTAAGAATTTTAAGCGTGCTTATATACTTCGTATGTTCACTAGTATTTAAGCATTCCACAGCCGAGCGCATAAGCGCGAAGTTTCGAAAGTGCTAGGACTGTAGATCGAGGCTTGCTTCCGTGTTTTTTTTTTTTTTTTTTTTGTTTTTTCTTTTTACCACGTAACTCTAACGACAGATATGCGTGGTACGCCACGAACTTGTGTGACCATTAACATCCATTTATAAAGGTAACCCAAGTTCGTTTTACGGTAGACACACTGAAAAAACCATGTACGTGCAAAAATTCAGCGTTCATCACAAGTGCTGTATGTCGCAAATAATTGTTGTCTCCAGTGTTTCTACGATCAGTATTATTCTGATTCGTGTAGTACCACATCATGTTGTCACAAATGTGGATACAATAATATAAATAAAATGACTATACTGATTTGATTGAAAGTTCTCGTGCATTCGTTTATTTCTAATCTCCCTACGAAAGTTTTTCCTCCTTTTTTCAGGAAATGGATTATGAAAATGATAAATGAACCATTAAAAATTGATAATTTGCACAATCATAATACATCTGTTGTTATAATTACGTGAGAACGAAAAAAAGTAGGTGCTAGCAGGGAATTTCGATCTAAAGACCTCCCGCTTTTGACAGTAAGCTCTTACTCGCTCGACTGTAGACACCTTCAGTGCTAGTAACAATACCATGTGCCTTACCATGCGTAAAATTTTCAAACTCGAATTTTTCTTAAGGGGAGTACGTAATTCCCATATCCACAGTGTTAAATTTGCAATATTGATGACCCATTATCTCAGAACCTGTGACAGATAGAGATCTGAAATTTTTGGGATTTATAGTATCACTCCTTTTCTGGTTACTGAACCAGAATCAAAATGTACAGAGAAATAATTAGCTAGTTACGATTTTTTAAAAAATTTTGTTCAATATTTTCTTTTAAAAGTCCACTTTTTCTTTCATAAGCAAAAAACCGTTAGAGATAGAGATGTTTTGGGAGGTTCAGTAGCTGCAGTATACTTAGTGGTAACGTAGTGTAAAATTAGAGATATGTATCTGTAATAGTTCCTGAGATAATGGGTCAAATAATTTTAAAAATGTCATTTCCGGCAAATCAAGTTCAAACATTTTATTTGACATTAACTTACACATGGAGGCATGCCAGCTTCTAGAAACAGCCAGGCCCATAATCAGCATTAATTGGATCCTGTTCTTGACTATCCTGCAAACCTAGAAGCTTCCTTCTTTTCCTGCCTCTTGCTTCTTTAGTCATTTCCTCTGCTGCAATCTGGGCTTTCATGATCCTAAGTCGATCCATTCGCTGAAAGGGTTGCAGTGTGTTGGCACCTGCAGTGATACCAAGTTCCTCTAGTACCCCAATTCTTCCCTTTATGCCGGCCGGAGTGGCCGAGCGGTTCTAGGCGCTACATTCTGGAGCCGAGCGACCGCTACGGTCGCAGGTTCGAATCGTGACTCTGGCATGGATGTGTGTGATGTCCTTAGGTTAGTTAGGTTTAATTAGTTCTAAGTTCTAGGCGACTGATGACCTCAGATGTTAAGTCGCATAGTGCTCAGAGCCATTTGAACCGTCTTCCCTTTATACCATCATTAAACGTTATCACAACATCACAAACACCCAAGCATAGAGTTTTCCTTCCTACAAAGACATTTTTTGGTATGCGAGTCCAAATTACATTATTGAAAGACTCATTCGCGTTTTGTGTTCGACCATGGAGACATTTGGAAAGAAGGTCAGGATGAGCTAATTCTCTATATATTTGTTTAATACCTTCCATCACTGCAAATGGTATGCTGTTTTTGTGCCTAAATTGTTCCTCGCTACCCGCTGCCAGAACTTTGCGGTACTTGCACCATGAATCAGCACCAGGTGGACAAAGGCCATGTATAGGTGTATCATCAGTGGAAGATTTGTGGAAGAATGTAGCCCACACTGCTCGTTTCATCCCTTGTAGGTCATGTGTATTGTTTCTTATTGCCATTCCATAATAATGCTGGAGTCCATCAATGTTTTTGTCTGTAAGTCTTCCTTTACCATTTAGAGTCTTTCCATCTGATAACTTCTCTTTTCCTTTTGTCTGCTTCATTTTTCGGAGACGTGTTCCCATCCGTTTTTGAACGTGGCCCACACATTCAATCTTAACAATCTGCTTATTACCATAAGGTTGGCTTTCCACTACTGATTTGTTAGCTTTTAAATCATCATCCCCCAAGTACTCAGTGAACGTCTGAACATAGAAACAACTGCAGTAGCCTCCATACCCCCACTAGTTACCTCATAATTCTTAGCACAATTTGTTTTATGGCTTTCACTTGTTTCATCAACTGATTTACACTGATGACAGTATTTAGTTAGTACTTCAATATCTAAAACTTTACCTGTGTCAACATTAGTGACAGTTGCAACTGCATTTTTTGATGTGTGACCTCTCTACTGCCATGTGCCATCAACTGCGACAGATAAATCTGTTGTGTTATTTAATTCTACTGCTTCTTTAGCAGCAGCTTTCATAGAAGCAACAGCAACAGATTTGGCAAATTCACCAATTACTTCTGTGTACTTACTTGATCTGGTTGGTGGGTCTGGTAAGTTCAGCGTTGCACATAATACTTCAGCTGCAGTCAATCCTTTCCCAGTGCACCTCATTCCATATAGGAATCTAACATTGATCTCAAACAAGTCATTCTTGCACTTTTCAGAAGTCCAAAATGATGTCGAGGGCCTGCAAACTTCGCACTGAATATCAAGTTTGTTAGCCAGTCCAGTCCTTGCAGATGAGTCCTTAGAGATGCTAATTTGCCCACCACAAACCTTACATGTCACAGCATATTGCAAAACTTGTCCTAACACACTCAAATCTAAAAGAACATAACCTAAACTATTTTGATTTTTGCCAATAAATAAATCCTCATGGTCTCCAAGTTTCCTCTTCGAAGCAGTAGTAGGCGTGTCCTTATCACGGGTCTGTGAAAAATCTATTTCAGGATCAACACTCGATTCAGATGTTGTGATATACTGATTTCCATGGAAACGTCGCTCCTTAAAACAACCCTTTCTTTTCGTCATGAAGAAAAGAGGTATAAGAGCGTATAATAACACACCAAACCACTATGTTTTCAGTTCAAAACTTATGAAACACGATAACCACAAAGTAAATAAAAAAAATGCATGTGCTATACCGCCATTTCTGTTTACACAGTGCATCCAGCCTCTTAACACCAACTTTAACATGATTACAAGGAATTAAGAGGTGAAAACCACAGCCTTCTAGATTGAATAGTTCAAGAGATAGAGATACTTAGGCAAGTCAGTGCGGAACGACCGGATAATTTTACACACGCACTATTAACTTTGAAATGATAAAAACTACACTTCCAATTGGAATTTTTTGACAAATAATGCATCAAATTATTCAGGAGAGGTCAAATATTAATAAGAGATAATAATCCGAAAATGTCACTTTTTGACCAGTTCCGCCATACGTACTCCCCTTAAACGGTTGAAGGTTGCGCCTTCTCTTTATTTATGTCGAACCCCTAGCCATGCCCTGCACATCCTGTCACTATGAATCAAATTAGTGAAGGGAAATAGCCGGCCGGAGTGGCCTTGCGGTTCTAGGCGCTACAGTCTGGAGCCGGGCGACCGCTACGGTCACAGGTTCGAATCCTGCCTCGGGCATGGATGTGTGTGATGTCCTTAGGTTAGTTAGGTTTAAGTAGTTCTAAGTTCTAGGGGACTGATGACCTCAGATGTTAAGTCCCATAGTGCTCAGAGCCATTGGCTGATCGATCCATTCCATGGCCCGATGTTTATTCTGCAATAGTGATGCTGTGTTGCAAGACGACAGTCCCCCTGTTCACACAGCTCGCGTTGTCCAGGAATGGTTTTCTGAGCACGAGGATGAATTGTCGCATCTATCCTGGACATCAAAGTCACCAGATCTCAATATTATTGAGCCTCTGCGATCTAAATTGGAGAGAAGGGTGAATATTCGCTATCCAACTCCATAGTCATTATCTGAACTTGACACTATTTTGCCGGAATAATGATATAAGATTCTTCAGTGTATTAGAAATAACAGCCAACCAGTAGCAAAACAGAGGATTATTAAACCTTGTATAAGATACCCTTGAAAACTATACTGGACTTGTATTTATCCATTCCGAGACGACTGGAAACTGTTTCGAATGTCAACGGTTTCCCTGCCCAGTATTAGGCATTATAATGTGTCGTGTTTTTGATTTTTCCATTTTGTTGTCCACTCAAAGACAAGTACTAACAGTTTGGGTTGCTTTGGGAATCACTATGATTTTACAGCGTACATTGATGTATGTACTAGCATACAGTCAATTATGTATTTATAGTTTAGGAAGTATGCTTTCTATCTCGGCAGGATAATTCTCAGACAATTATCTATCATAAGAGTCTAGAAGTTATTCTCGAACAGCTGCAGTCGCCAGCTGTCGTGTGATGTGACTACTATTAGAAACTATATTGCCGCCTGACATCACCACTCATCACAAGATACCTTCGAGTTCATAGTGAAGCAGCCGCTCAGCCTCTTCTTCATATATTTATCCACTTTTTTGTTTAATAAGTTAACTATCACATAGAGCTATTCACATTTCGTGACTGTGAACATTTTATTTATTTATTTACTTATATTACAGCATATTACCTAATATTCTACAGTAAGCTCTGTTTCCTGTCTACAGTTTTACAGTATTTCTACATTCACTTTATGAAAAGTAGGAACGACTCCATCGTTAAAAGTACTGCAAAAATAATTATTGTTGTTATTACTGTTACCACTGTTGCCTCGCGATACAAACGTATTGTTAGTATTGGAATCTTATACTCACATCTACCCAAGCTTATTATTTTTTTAGTATCACTTTTCTACCTCTCTTACCCACTTCTTATATATGATACCTAAGTATCTGGATGCTATTATTCTTTTTATGGGCACGTTGTTATGTCGCATTAGTGGATTTCTTAAGATAAAAGGGAATGTCGGATTTTGGGGCGCCACTGCTAACTTTACCATCTGTCTCCAATCGCGAACCTGATGAAGAACTACATTGCTTCTCGAGCTACAACTAACGAGGATCATTACATTATCGGCATATGCCATCAGGCCCATAACTGACCGGTAGTCATATAGCTTTCCTAGCTGTGGATCGAGTATCAAAACCCAGGACCCTTGTAGGCAGCTTTTGGATATTTTTCTTTTTATGAGTTAGTCCAAAGCACTCACACGGTCAACATGTAAAATGTAATTATATGATTTTTCCACCTATTAAATTACACAGCATCAACTACTGTACTTTTGGGTGTTTAAATCGGAAAGCCCAATAGTCAGAGATAAATTGGACAAACGAAAAACTTATTAGAACTGGAGAAAGACTCGATCCTTAATATGAAAGAAAGATTATTTTCATAAACTTTAGGGTACCACTGAATTGTAATACAAAATGAATAAAGAAAACAATACTTGAAATCTTTGCCCGCATCTCGTGGTCGTGCGGTAGCGTTCTCGCTTCCCACGCCCGGGTTCCCGGGTTCGATTCCCGGCGGGGTCGGGGATTTTCTCTGCCTCGTGATGGCTGGGTGTTGTGTGCTGTCCTTAGGTTAGTTAGGTTTAAGTAGTTCTAAGTTCTAGGGGACTTATGACCACAGCAGTTGAGTCCCATAGTGCTCAGAGCCATTTGAACCATTTTTTGAACTTGAAATCTTTAACAAGAAGAGCGAGCAGTTGCCAAAAATATGCAAAGGCCTAGCTGAAAGAATTGCTACGTCACTGGCCATAATCGTCCAGGAAAAACAAGACTTACAGCGTCCTGATACAACTTCTTGTCGGTGGTGAAGGAGTGTGACGGTAAACTGTAAAGGAAAGTGTTGGCGTTCGCTGCGAGTATCAGCCAACAGGAAAAATACGAAAGCTTCTCTGCAACATGGAAAAGAAACACGGCGATACAACGGCTGGTTGTGTTCCCGAGGCACGCCTGCTGAATGTCAGTGTCTATCACAAACTGCGTCTGGAACCGACGTCCTAGGCCACTTACGCTAAGCGTACGGTAGTCCATTTGAAAAAAAAAGACGCGGGGATGGCCTCACTGCAGTAATTGAATCCATAAAGAAGCTAAGAGCCGTGCCAAATGGCGCGTATCGCACAAGCGGCACGCTTGTTTTCTGACCTCGACACATCGAGGCGGCCGCTGATATTTTGACTCCGAGCACTCGGAGGCACTCTTGCGAAAGGAGCTGTATCAGCATTACTTACCATTACCAGTAAGCGCGTTGTGTGTGGTCGCTCGCCCACATGTGGTCCAGTTACACGGATCAACAACAAAGTACGAAAAGAATACATCATAGTGTTAACGTGTGTAAAATTTTCGCAATAAACACGAAGGTTTTATAAAATAAAATGCGTGTGCAGAAAGCCTTTAATTAGTTCGCGACCAGTCTTCTATGAAACTTGTAACTGTTTCTGTGTAATCATTGTTGTTTACAGCAAGCGTTTTCTCCCTAAAGATAATAATAATGATACGATTAAATACTGTCGGACAGGAGTATACGTATACTGCATAATAAAAACTTATTATAGTGTGGACGTATCAGCTGGTGGTTATATGAGGAAAACTTCAAGCCTTAGGCACTGAGATATGTTGTGCCGTTCGTATTTTCCTCCCTAGAAAGGCAATAATGACGGATGGAACAAAGCGCGGATATATACGCATTATTGCAGGTAGTTTTGAATTTTAGATCGGAAACAACTGGAATCTCTGATCCATGTATTAACAGTCAGTTGATAGATTGATGATCGCAACTTGCCCAAAACGAAATCACTCCCGTTTCGTTTCTTATGTTACGTATTTATTTGTTATTCATTTGTTGCTTACCATATTGTGCTGTTACCAATTCTTGGATTGCTAAATTTTTCCAGACTAACTAAGCGTGTGTTATAGTGTTTCTGTTGCGCCTTAAAAAAACTGAGGAAGATTTTGATGGTTTTAATATGGGCTACTCGTTCCATTTCACTGCGAATTTTCACCTAACGTCATTTTGTATAGGATGAACAACCCGAGGTATATGTTCAGGAATGCTATTTGACTTTTATGTGCAAGCAGTCTATCATTTCCGTGTCTCTCTATCTGGTAATCTAGAGCAGATATGTTAAACTGCATATCACGTTCAGCATTGTTTAATAGAATAAACACGTTGGCGTTCAGACACCCAATTCAGTAAGGATTTCCTTATTCGAACTCATTGGACATGTTTCTTTTGTGAAGCACGTGTGTCGTGTCATAAGCGTTTTAATGTACGCTACTGGCCATTAAAATTGCTACACCACGAAGATGACGTGCTACAGACGCGAAATTTAACCGACAGGAAGAAGATGCTGTGATATGCAAATGATTAGCTTTTCAGAGCATTCACACAAGGTTGGCGCCGGTGGCGACACCTACAACGTGCTGATATGAGGAAAGTTTCACACCGATTTCTCATACACAAACAGCAGTTGACCGCCGTTGCCTGGTAAAACGTTGTTGTGATGCCTCGTGTTAGGAGGAGAAATGCGTATCACCACGATTCCGACTTTGATAAAGGTCGGATTGTAGCCTATTGCGATTGCGGTTTATCCTCTCGCGACATTGCTGCTCGCGTTGGTCGACATCCAATGACTGTTAGCAGAATATGGAATCGGTGGCTTCAGGAGGGTAATACGGAACGCCGTGCTGGATCCCAACGGCCTCGTATCACTAGCAGTCAAGATGACAGGCATCTTATCCGCATGGCTGTAACGGATCGTGCAGCCACGTCTCGATCCCTGAGTCAACAAATGGGGACGTTTGCAAGACAACAACCATCTGCACGAACAGTTCGACGACGTTTGCAGCAGCATGGACTATCAGCTCGGAGACCATGGCTACGGTTACCCTTGACGCTGCATCACAGACAGGAGCGCCTGCGATGGTGTACTCAAAAACGAACCTGGGTGCACGAATGGCAAAACGTCATTTTTTCGGATGAATCCAGGTTCTGTTTACAGCAACATGATGGTCGCATCCGTGTTTGGCGACATCGCGGTGAACGCACATTGGAAGCATGCATTCGTCATCGCCATACTGGCGTATCATCCGGCGTGATGGTATGGGGTGCCATTGGTTACATGCCTCGGTCACCCCTTTTTCGCATTGACGGCACTTTGAACAGTGGACATTACATTTCAGATGTGTTACGATCCGTGGCTCTACCCTTCATTCGATCCCAGCGAAACCCTACATTTCAGCAGGATAATGCACGACCGCATGTTGCAGGTCCTGTACCGGCCTTTCTGGGTACAGAAAATGTTCGACTGCTGCTCTGACCAGCACATTCTCCAGATCTCTCACCAATTGAAAACGTCTGGTCAATGGTGGCCGAGCAACTGGCTTGTCACAATACGCCAGTCACTACTCTTGATGAACTGTGGTATCGTGTTGAAGCTGCATGGGTAGCTGTACCTGTACAAGCCATCCAAGCTCTGTTTCACTCAATGCCCAGGCGTATCAAGGCCGTTATTACGGCCAAAGGTGGTTGTTCTGGGTACTGATTTTTCAGGATCTATGCACCCAAATTGCGTGAAAATGTAATCACATGTCAGTTCTAGTATAATATATTTGTCCAATGAATACCCGTTTATCATCTGCATTTCTTCTCGGTGTAGCAATTTTAATGGCGAGTAGTGTATTTGTCAGTAATGAGAGCGTGTCGAGTTTAGAAGTCACCAGAAGGGCGAATGCGGGATGAACGCATGCTCCGCTTGCGAATACGCGTGAGCGAGCAAGGCTGCATTATTGATTGGCGTTTGGAGTGAAATTTGACAACAATGACAGGAGCACAACGTGATTCAAGTAATATGTTCACAACCAACATGGGTATTGTATGCGAATTATGTGTGTGCATGAGTGATTCAATATGTATTGAATGTTGTTTGAGGTGGCACAAATAAAAGAAAAAAGAAGAAAAAACTTGTACTGATTTGATTGAAAGTTCTCGTGCATTCGTTTATTTCTAATCTCCCTACGAAAGTTTTTCCTCCTTTTTTCAGGAAATGGATTATGAAAATGATAAATGAACCATTAAAAATTGATAATTTGCACAATCATAATACATCTGTTGTTATAATTACGTGGGAACGAAAAAAAGTAGGTGCTAGCAGGGAATTTCGATCTAAAGACCTCCCGCTTTTGACAGTAAGCTCTTACTCGCTCGACTGTAGACACCTTCAGTGCTAGTAACAATACCATGTGCCTTACCATGCGTAAAATTTTCAAACTCGAATTTTTCTTAAGGGGAGTACGTAATTCCCATACCCACAGTGTTAAATTTGCAATACTGATGACCCATTATTGATTGGCGTTTGGAGTGAAATTTGACAACAATGACAGGAGCACAACGTGATTCAAGTAATATGTTCACAACCAACATGAGTATTGTATGCGAATTATGTGTGTGCATGAGTGATTCAATATGTATTGAATGTTGTTTGAGGTGGCACAAATAAAAGAAAAAAGAAGAAAAACTTGTACATATTTAACTCGTGTTACAGCACTTCTCTTGTGAAGCTTAGTATACACTGTGATACATTGTTGAGACTCACTGCCGCAATTCTTCGTCGTGAACTTTTTATGGAAGACTTCTTGGCCGTGCCACGCAAAGAATCGTGTCCACATCTAGGTTTGATTCAAAGAAAGAAGAAAGCGGAAAGTTGAGAAATTTTCTGCGCTGCTGGAAGAAAGTATTGTATGCAAAAAAAATTGGAAATTTCTAATAAGGTCTTATAGGGCCAAACTGCTGAGGTCAACGGTCCCTAAGCTAACACACTACTTAATCTAACTTAAACTAACTTACGCGAAGGACTAAACATAAACACACTCATGCCCGAGGGAGGACTCTAACCTCCGACGTGGGGAGCCTCGCGAACCGCCTTAGACCGCTGTATGCAAAAGAAGCAAAGTTGCTGAAGAAGGTTTTCGGAAAACGATTTAATTGTAGAAAAAACAACATATTTTGGATTTGCATGTTTCTTCGCTCCGCTGTTGTTCGCAAACGATTGTAGGGGAACTATTGATAAAAAAAAATTGATTATTTCAAACTGTAAGTATCACTTCACAGCGTGAGGACGAAGAGGTTATCTTTTCGTCATTGATCATATTCATTACAATACTTCAACGTTGAGCGTCTTCTGCTCGTTTTCGAAGAACTTTCTGTGAATGAGGAGTGCGAACTGCAATTGCTACTCTAAGGGAAGCAGAAATTGGCACTCTGAAATTGTCATCATGTTTCTAAATTCGTCCCTCAACCATCTGTAGAAATATTTCGCAATCTTGTGAATTCATTCGCAAGAAGTTCTGGCCATTCAGAAAGATCGATCCCATGTCTTTATGATCTTTAAAAGGCCTGAATCTCTCTTCCACCATTGTAGATTCGTTTACCACTCTTCTGTATAATTTGAAAGTATAATATAAATATATATATATCTTCCGCCCTATCACGCAAAGAATTGTGTTTGTGTCTGTGTTTAACTCAAGCTAACTCTAGGAAAACAGGAAGCTGAAAGCTGAGTTATCTGCTTCGCTACTGCAAAACTTTTTTTTATATAAACGAAGCAAAACTGATTCCCATGCTGAAATAAATTATGGGAAAACGTTTTACTTTTCACATAAAGAACTGAAAACCACACGTTTTGGATTCTCATGTTTTTTCGCTATGTAGCTGTTTCAAGCGATTGCAGTCAAGTGGATCTCACTTAAGTGACTTGTATGTCCCAAACCAATTATCCAAACGGGGAAAGGGAAGCTACAGTGTAACGTGGAATGTGAGCCACGTTTTGTTTCTGGCGAATCTCCACATCATTGAGAGGTTAGAGCTAGGTTAAAAGGCAGAGTGAAAAAGGTAACCCATGCGAGATTCGATCCTAGAACCTCCCGATTTCCAGCCACATGCTCTACCGCTAGTTCACCAGACCAGACGCGAACTTAATCAGACTCACCGCTCTCTCTCGCGTTACTGCTGCTCTCTCGAGTTATGTCAGCTTTTCACTAGACGGAAATGGTATCGTTTTCACTACGTAACTTTAATTCATCGTAATTTAGAGAGTTTGTGCGAAATATTTCTAAATTATACACAAAAACCTTCCTCGTGAATCAGTGTATCTATTGTGATTCTTGAGTTTCTCCCGGCGTATTTGATAATCAAAATATCCACGGGTGTACTGCCGGTCTACAGTGTCCAACGGGCACAATATTTCGGCGATCATACATGTCGCCATCATCAGTTCACCTGATGACGGCGACATGTATGATCGCCGAAATATTGTGCCCGTTGGAAACTGTAGACCGGCAGTACACCCGTGGATATTTTGATTAGTGTATCTATTAGTGAAAACCGAAGCATAGTCCCTTCAGCATTGCCCAAGATTAGCTTGCACAGACACACGGTCGCTAAAAGGCGACTTCAGTTTATATACACTATGTGATCAAAAGCATCCGGACACCCCCAAAAACATATGTTTTTCATATTAGGTGCATTGTGCTGCCGCCTACTGTCAGGTACTTCATGTCAGCCACGTCAGTAGTCATTAGACATCGTAGGAGAGCAAAAAGGGGAGCTCCGCAGAACTCACGATCTTCGAACGTGGTCAGGTAATTGGGTGTCACTTGTGTCATACGTCTGTACGCGAGATTTCCACACTCCTAAACATCCCTACGTCCACTGTTTTCGATGTGATAGTGAAGTGGAAACGTGAAGGGACGCGTACAGCACAAAAGCGTACAGGGCGACCTCGTCTGTTGACTGCCAGAGACCACCGTCAATTGAAGAGGGTCGTAATGTGTAATAGGCAGGAATTCCAAACTGCATTAGGATCCACTGCAAATACTATGACAGTTAGGCGGGAGGAGAGAAAACTTGGGATTTCATGGTCGAGCGGCTGCTCATAAGCCACACATCACGCTGGTAAATGCCAAATGACGCCTCGCTTGGTGTAAGGAGCGTAGACATTGGCCGACTGAACAGTGGAAAAACGTTGTGTGGAGTGACGAATCACGGTACACAATGTGGCGATCCGATGGCAGGGTGTGGGTATGGCGAATTCCCGGTGAACGTCAAGTGCCAGCGTTTGTAGTGCCAACAGTAAAATTCGCAGGCGTTGGTGTTATGGTGTGGTCGTGTTTTTCATGGAGGGGGCTTGCACCCCTTGTTGCTTTGCGTGGCACTATCACAGCACAGGCCTACATTGATGATTTAAGCACCTTCTTGCTGCCCACTGTTGAAGGGCAATTCGGGGATAGCGATTGCATCTTTCAACACGATCGAGCATCTGTTCGTAATGCACGGCCTGTGGCGGAGTGATTACACGACATTAACATCCTGTAATGAACTGGCCTGCACAGAGTCCTGATCCGAATCCTATAGAACACCTGTGGGATGTTTTGGATAAATATCAGAGTGGAGTTCATTGTCTGGGAGAGGAAGTCGTTCAAGCTGTGTTGGGATAGGATATGGAGTGTGTGCAGGTGTAGAGGTGGTGGGACCTGTTTGTGAAGGTATGGCAGCATACCAAGGTTGGTGATGAGAGGGGAGACAATGTGACTATTGGAATCTAATTTGCAGGTAGTATAGCATATGTGGAGCCATTCAACGTGGGGCAGGAAGGGTGGGAATGTGGTGAGATAGTAGAGGAGCCATTTGGAGGAAGGTAAATGCATCCATAAAACAGAAACGAGTGCATCACGTTCGAGTATTTGGAGGGACTTATACAACTTTAGTGGGGTGGAGATCCATGCAACATTTGCATAGCAGAGGGGGTCAGATTAGGGTTTTCTAGGCACAGAGAACAGTGGACGGGTGTAATCCCCAAGTTCAGCCTGTTAGTAGTTTCAATTGTTTAAGTCTATTGTGGGATTTCTGCTGGATGGTTAGTGGGTGTGGTTTCTATGTTAGTTGCCGTTTGAGGATTAGTCCAAGATATTTTAGTGTGTTATTTAATAGGATAGAACAGTCGTAAATGGTAAGGTAGAAGTCATGAAGGTGGAAAGTGCACACAGTTTCTCTTATAATTATTGCCTGAATTTTGGAGGAGTTGATGTTGAGGAGCCATTGGTTACACCAGGAGGTAAACTGTTTGAGGTGGATTTGGGGGAATCGTTGGGATTTCTGTGTGTAGCGTAGACGGCGAGGAAAGTGGATTCATCAGGACACTGAAGGAGGTGGACTGATGAGAGTGATGTAGGCGTATTAGCAGTGTAGAGCAGGTAAAGGAGGGGAGAGAGGATGAAGCCTTGGGGCACTTCTGCTGAGGGATGGAAGGTTAGTAGTAACTGTCGTTAACAGCTACTATTGTTAATAGTAACAAAGAATGGCTGATTAGATAGGAAGGATGAAACAAGGTGGACACAGTTAACCAGAAGTGCGTATTTATGGAGCTTGAAAAGGAGACGGGAACACCATACACAACAGTAAGCTTTCTTTAGATCGAGGGAGAAAAAATTGTATATTTACAGGTGTTGAGTTTGTGGAGTAGGACATGAGCGAAGTGCAGGAGCTGGTCATTGAAGTAGAAATTGGGACAGAACCCACAATGGTTAAGGGAAATTAGGTGGTGTTGTTTCAGGTCTTGATGGAGGCATCAGGAGAGGATCGATTCGATGACCTTGCCGAATGGAGTGATAGGGGTTTTGTGCAGTTTGAGGAAAAGTAAGGTTATGGAGGTTTTCCACAGCTCAGGACAGTTACTTGTGGAGAGGACAGTCGTATAAAGGGTTGCAAGGGTGACTATGAAGGAGAAGGGGCGTTATTTAAGGTGTTGATAGGTGATGGAGTTGTGACCAGGGTATGTGCTGGTTTTTTGTAAAGTGCTTTCTGTATGTCATGTACTGTGACTGGTGTGTTTAATTCTGTTTGTGGTATAGTCTCCAAGTACTGGAAGCCGGGAGCTGGGGAAAGGACAGCAGTGGTTGTACATTCATTGGTGGTGGGGAACAGAAAATAATCAAATTGACGGTAATTAGAGACAGAGAATATCTTGGAGAGATAGGATGCTAAGTGGACAGATTTGCTTAGGTAGTCAGGTAATGAATGATTGTTGTAAAGGAGTTGGTAGTGAGACATGGGGTTATTGCCAATTGAATCGATAGAATGCTGTCCAGTACCTGAAAGTTAATTTGGAATGTAGGCTTGAGTCTGGCACATGTCTGGCGCTAGTCCTGGCGTTTGTTTCCATCTATTACAGTAATGATATGTATCTGTATTTGCCTCAGGCATGCAACTGTATCCCAGTCATGAGTTCTCAGGAAGAAGCAGTACATGTGATGGGATTCTCGAAGGGGAAGTAGCACTTCTGGGGAGAGAGTGGAATGGTGAGGGTATATGGCCATGGTAGGAATGTGGGTGGCTATAGTGTCTGACAAGATCTGCTGCAGGAAATATTTGGCATGAGGGATGTTGTCAGGTTGGACATTAGACGTTTGGAGGTCACAGAGTGGCTTCCAGTCAGTTGTCTATGGAGACCCGGTAGGTATTCCAGATGGTGCAGGAGTAGTCCTGGATAACTTATGAATAGAGATTCATGTGGGATGCACAGGGATGAGATTGTGTGTAAGAGATGGTGAGGAGTATAGGTGGGTGGTCACTTCCAGTTGGATTGCGGACTTCTGCAGTTGGGACTTCTGCAATTGGGAAATGCTGGGACGACATGTGGGGTGATGTTGCTTTCAGGATGGGTGAGGTATGGGATTAGAACACTGCCACCTTGCAGAAAATCAGTAAACTGATGCCACTACAGGAGTTCTATTGGCGATGCAATATGGATGTTGAGGTCAAAGGCAATAATATAGGTGAGAAAGGTACAGTATATGTGGGTGAGGAAGTCAGAGGGGATGAGCTGATTATGTCAAATGTGGATGGTGGCTTAGGCTTGGAAAGAGAGGGAATGATAAGGTGTTCAGTGAGAGTATTGTATAAGGGCTGTGGCTGAACAGAGATGTTCTTGTGTTGGCGAATCTAAACCTCGTCTGGCCAAGGGAAGGGGGTTGTCTATGCAGTGAGGATATAGGGAGAGGTGTGATAGGGTTGGAAGAATGTTTCATTTAGGATAAAGGAATGGACATTGTTTTGGGACAGGGTATGCATTAAAACATGTTTATTGGTAGGTAGGGGGCGGATGTTGTGGTACACGATTTGGTAGTGCTGTCATGCCATTGTGAAGAATAAGTGTGGTTTGTGTGAGTGAGGACTAAAGAAGGGTTATAGAAAGGTGTAGAGGCGAGTAAAGACGAAGTGGACCTGGTTGTGGGAGTAGTTAGTTTGAGTGATAAGACGGAAATTGGAGCAGGAAGCAAGGGAAATTTGTTGGAGGGTGTGTGGACATCGGAATGTTGGATGTTTTGGAGGACGATCGTCATGAATTGGATTATGTCTTCAGCTAGGGAAATTTGTTGGAGGGTGTGTGGACATTGGAATGTTGGATGTTTTGGAGGATGGTCGTGATGCCGGCCGAAGTGTCCGTGTGGTTAAAGGCGCTGCAGTCTGGAACCGCAAGACCGCTACGGTCGCAGGTTCGAATCCTGCCTCGGGCATGGATGTTTGTGATGTCCTTAGGTTAGTTAGGTGTAACTAGTTCTAAGTTCTAGGGGACTAATGACCTCAGCAGTTGAGTCCCATAGTGCTCAGAGCCATTTGAACCATTTTTGATGGTCGTGATGAATTAGATAATGTCTTGAGCAGTGGAGTAGGACTGAGGGAATTTTTGCGGTAAATGGGGGTAGCAACAGAATTAGTTCAGATTTGGAAGGTTGTGGCTTAGCTTACATTTTGCAGAAGAGGTGGTGTGAAAATCGTTGCAGATAGGAGGGGTAGCTTGGTTAGGTCACTGTTTAAGAAAATGGGAGGTTTTGCAGTGTGGACAGGTAGGTGGATTTTTACAATCTGCAGTAAGGTGCCTTTTTTTTGCCTTTATTGAGTTTCGATTGCCCCTGAAGGGGGCGGGCTGGCAGCAGCTTATTACGCCGCTCTTCAGCCTACAGAATTTGTTTTAAAAAGATGAAGATAATAAAAAATAACAGTTGGCGATAAAATCGGTGACTTAAAGGTAAAATGGCAGAAAATTCTGGAACTTAAAACATAAAACACAGGGTTGATGATGCTAATAAAATACACAGGAAGCAGAAAAGTAATAGACAGACAATTAAAAAACACGGCGACAGTCTGGTTTCTGTTCGCAAGAGATATAAAATGCACACCCAGCGACGGCATGATTTGTGTTCGCAACACTGTGGAAAGACGGACAACACTGAACACTGACTTAAACACTGCACTAAAAAGTTGGCACAAATATGACATACCACAGCCAAAAGCAGGTGGGGGGAAACTGGACAGATGACGGGAAAAAAGGGGGGGAAGGAGAGGAAAAGTGAAGGGGAGAGGAAGGAAAGGAGCCAATGGAAGATGAGGATCCATAAGAGGGGTGGGGGGTGCTGAGCAGACGTGCCAGGGAGTGGGGAAGGCAGAGGAGGGGAATACAAAAGGACTCGGGGGGGGGGGGGGGGGAGGATGCAGTGAGGTGATCATTGTAAGGGAGATATTTTTGGCAATAGTGGAAGTGGAAGTGGGAATGGGACTAGAAAAGTTTGATCCTGTTGCCCTGGTGGTATTTCACGGTTCCCTCTTTAAGAAGGAGATATATGGTGGTGGCAGATTAAGAAAAACAAGGACGAGGCTTACTTTAGAGTTAAAAATGATGTTTTAGGCACTAATTTGCAGAACATTTGTGTATGTGGAAAATAACATTTAGGTACTTGACGTAAATATTGCATTGTTTCGCGTTGCTGGTGTGTTTTCTCCGACATTTTAGACTTGGAAAAAACATTGTAACACTTGACAAATATTGTTGCTGTGGAAAAGAATTATTTAACGCTCTGTTGTCTCTTAAACCAAGCATGCTACTCAGATCGCACAGTGGACATTTTACCTGTGCGGCCATCTGTTGATGAAGAAGAGCAATAGGAGTTTACACCATTAGTTGCTTTCATTTCGCTTTTTTGAAGTTTTGCAGAAGAGTATTTGAAGTAAAACTCATGTTCAACAACTACATATTATTAATTTGTTACTTACATTGCACAAGGAAACGTTGATTTTCAACTGTTTATAGTGAGTGTGTTTTATATGCGTTCTCGTATTATATAGTGAGTGATGTATAGATTCAAATTAAATTTACCGATGTGGCTGGTGAGCCTGTCCATAAACGGTGTACTTAAGTCAGCAATAAAAATACAATTGGCAAAATTTTCGTTATTTTAAGTGTGTGACGCATTTTTTGATTAAAAATTCAGGTCACTCAGATGCACAGCCCAGATGGGGCTACGTTGTAATTGGCTTTTTCATTTTAATAGTGGCTAAACTATTAGGCTCTGATTGAAGGAGAGGAGGGAGGGGTGTGTGACGTATTTTTGGTACATAATTCTGATCATTTGGGTACTTTTGAATACAGCCCAGATGAGCCTACATTAAAATTGGTTTTCTCATTTAAATGGTGGCTAAAATACCAGGCTGGAGGAGAGGAGAGGAGTTAGGTTTCGTACATTATGCATTGTGTGTGTGTGTGTGTGTGTGTGTGTGTGTGTGTGTGTGTGTGCGCTCGTGCGCGTGTGCACTCGCGCGAGCGCGATCGTGCATGCATGCATTGGCAAATATGAGGGGAAGTTGAAAAGTAATGCCTCCAAATTTCTTATGTGAAAACTCTTAAAGCTTTTTATATAAAACAAACGTTATTAACTTTTTACGGCTTTATTCTTCATGTCTACATATTTGCAGCCCTCTTCCGCTAGAGAGCTCCATATTGTAGCATGTAACAAGACAGTGTGTAACGTAACTATGTCAGTGTGTCACAAACAGCGTGCTGTGATTGAGTTTCGGATTTGGAGAGTTCAACCATGCCTGGAGCACTTTCTCCTTCAACATAACAATGCCAGACCACACACGAGTTCTGCGACATCTGCAACAATCCATTAATTTGGGTTCACTATGATCAATCATCCTCCACGCAGTCCTGACGTGATTCGATCCGATTTTCATCTGTTTCCGAAACTTAAAGGACACCTTTAAGGACTTCACTTTGATAGCGATGAAGTAGTGCAAGCAGAGGGGAGGTTGTGGCTCCATCAAAAAAGTCAAACATTCTACAGTGACGGTATCAATAAATTGGTTTCTCATTGGGAGAAATGTGTTCTTTGTCAAGGTGACTATGTTGAGAAATAAATATCTAGACATGAAAAATAAAGATGTAGAATGTTACTAACGTTTGTTTTATTTAAAAAGCTTTAACAGTCTTCACATAAAAAATCTGGAGGCATTACTTTCCAGCTCACCCCTGTGTCTTTGCCATTTTATATGAACTTGTTATTTTTACACATTGTTTCAGTACTATGCCGTGACTGACTGGAAGGGAGAGGGGAGAGGGTCATGTTTCTTTCTTTTTATTTTAATTTAATTTTCACACTAGCATAAACAGGCTAGTTACACCATTTTGGATATTTGATTGATTGTTTCATTTTGTTCCATTGCTGTGATTGGTGGCAGCAGATTGGGGAGAGGGAGGAGGAAGAGAGGGAGGGAGGGAGGAGTGGGGGACGGGAGAGGGAAAGGGATGACAACATATATAAGAGGATGTGGCTCATGACATGCATTCATGGTCATTGCCCCCGAGTTTGTGTGTAGGTAACCCCAAAGCAAAAGTCAACTCTGCCATGACTCCCATAGCCATATTACTACTACTAATAATAATAACATAAGATAATTTTTTACCACTAATACTACTGCTAATAGTAATAATAATAATAATAATGTGCTTGTATTAGTGCTTACTCTCACGTTGCCCATGACAGATGTGGTACTGTACAAAATATGTTACAAGATATGTGCTGATATCATAATACATTATGTTCATCAACACAGAACAAGCTCTTACATCTCATAAAAGAGGGTAGACTGTAACATTTACGGTCACTTTAGATTTGTGAACCCATATCATACAGGTCGACATGATGTTCTTGAAGCTGTGGTAATGCGCTGTTTCGGTTTTGGAACCTAGAGGAATGTAAACTTTTCTCGGATGAAACTTCCATAGGAAAAGTAGTTAACTGAGGGTTCTAGCGAGCGGGCTGGCAATAAGCAGCAGGTGTTTTCTGCGATATCCTGTAGCAATGTCAGAGGTCAAATAAAGTTGGAATGGAGTTTCTTGAAAGTGATTCGAAGAATTTTTGACTGAAAAAAAAAATCCAGTGCACTGTGCTGGACAATATATAATCTGGTAAATACATGAAGTCCGTTTTTGGGAGGGACTGTCGAAGATATAAATTCGTTAGGAGGATTCTAGTAAAACGTGATGCGTGTACAATAAAAAGCGCGTGCAAGCTGCTAGAGTGATGTATGCTAGAAAACTGCTCAGTGTTTGGAGTACTTGCCAAGAATGCATGACAACAGACGTTGATCAGATTCAAAGACATATTCCTGGATTTGAAACAGATTCATATAGTCTGTCGAAAGGTGTATTGGTGATAGTGAAATGGGAAGTTTTGGAAGGAGCTGATGTTGCTACAACGAAACGCTGCAGGGTAAATTTACATACCCGCTGTACGGGGAAGACTATGCAAGAATTATCTTGCCTCCATAATGTATCTCTTGGATGCATAGCTTGGGCAATCATCTTTTTCTGACCCTACGCCGCAATGGAATTGGACTAAAGGTCACTAATAGTGTTATTACGTGCCCTTCCACCATGTGGTGGACACACTTGTGGTGTACATATAAATATGCAGATATACACTATCTGACGAAAGTATCCAGACAGCTATTAGTTAGTGACCATTAATATGAGGTTTGTCCACTTTTCGCCGTCACTGAGTTAGCTGCACTGCTGGTGGCGCTTTGGAGCTCATAGTTGATTCCTTCTGCAGATTTCGTGCGATTTTTTACAAGACCATCTGAAATGTTCGACGGATCCTGTCCGTCAGTACATGAGGCCTCCCAGATCTTGGTTTAGCTGTGGTTGTTTCTTCGCATTTCTGCTTCACAGTCACATCAGCAACAGTAGACTTGGGCAGCTTTAGAAGAACTGAAATGTCTGCAAGTGACATCCAATGACAAGCCCCCGTTCGAAGTCACTGAACCGCCTGGCCGACCCATTCTGCTGTTAGTGCTGATCCATTGACAACACAACACTCCCCACTCCTTGTACACTGGCGGGTTTGCTTCTTATGACATATAGCAGTCAGTTCCGTTTACATAGGGGTGCCCGTATACTTTTGACCTGATAATGATGTTCATATGTCAGTGTGCTGAACCTTGTTTTTTGTTTTTGAAAATGCATCCCTTGTTTGTCCTTCTCCGCCGTTTTTGAAAATGCATTTCTTGTTTCTCCTCCTCGGCCGTTAATTGCGGCATTGACCAAAGTTCCAAGATGTACGAGTACACGTGGCCTGTAATAGCTCTCAAGGCGAAGAAATATAGGCTAAAACCATATTTGATTTAGCTTTCATTATGTCAGTCGTCAATTAGAAAAGTAGGGACATCAAAATAATGCAAGAAATCTATTAATATGATCATATGTGAGGCTTTGTAAGCAAACAATGTTATATATGGCATCAGAGTTGAATAAGGTGTTTTGTAAGTTTATTTCCTGAGTCTTCTCTTTGAGAAGTATTGCTCAGTGGTATTTTTTGTTCGTTTTCTTGATATCCAACAGGAACTTCTCACTTCAGTTTTTTCGAACTTAAGATTTTTAATTTTCAGTGTAAACATAATGTTATAGGGATATGAATAAAGAGATATTTTGTGAGTATTTTGTAGCCTTATGTTGTGAATTCTTAGATACATTGAATAATTAACTCAAAAAGTGGCATCTGCAATCTATTATTAATAAAGTGTACTGTGCACCCTAATGAAATAGACGAATGACATTATTTATAGATACATACACAAAGCTGCTTGCTTTATTTTTGTTTTGACCGGACCTTTATCGGGCTACGAGACCATCTTCACGTCGTATAATTTAGTATTGTGCCCTCACAGAACTTCTGGTGATAATTTTGGAAGTTTTACTTTAGTTTTCGATTGGTTTTCTGGACGTCTTCGTTGTGTTAAAGACGACGCAGTGTGCTTTATATGTCATATAATACGTCATCTTAATTAAGGCAGTAGGAAACTGTTACTACAAAAGGGAATGAAATGTGCTTAGCTCTTAGCCACCTAAGGGATCGACCTTCAAAAAAAATATCGAGCGAACACTTAAACCAACGTAATTACTCTGACACGTTACGCACATCTACCACAGCTTTATATTTTTTTTTTGTCGAACTTTTTTTTATATGTCTAATACCGTTTACTGTATTTATCGACTCTATATGACTGTAGTAATTATATTGTTTTCGTACTTAAAATTGCTTCATTAGAAATGTGTCGTAATTACGCCAGAGAAATACTAATTGCCAAAGAGTGTAATCTCGCCCTGATTGGCAGATAATTTGCAAATGTTCGGATCTATCCGGACACAACAAGTTGGGGAACCCCACCCCCGCGAAGCAGAGGCGCGCTGCATATATGCGCTCAGTACGGAACAGTTTTAGTGGTGTGTACCCCTGGAAAGGCAGAGCTGTTCTGTGCTACGTGTGAGGCAAGATTAAAGCTTAAAACAGACTAAATGATGCTGCGTTCTGCTCAAGATAATGATTATCGGCTTCTGATCATTGTCCTCTAATAAGTACTGCTGTTGAGATAGCAATTGCACGTAAAATAGTACGAGGGAAAGAAGAACGTGCAAATGGTTCATGAGCTGTCAATATGACGCAACATGTTTGAACTTAAATCTCACCAACATCACCTAAAAGAGGCAAGAGCTGGTATTTGTTTCAACGTACTTTTGTAACAGGGGGAGGGTTGACGTTTTTCAAAAATTTGGTAATATAACACGAACCAAGTTCAACATGGTCAATTGACTGCAAACTACCCTGTTATCCAAGTTGTAATTTTTATCCTATTGTGTATTAACAAATTTTATCAAGCCTTTGTTTCATTAACAGTACAGAGAAGTACACAATCATCAGTTTTGCTTGCAGCTGCGAAATTAAGTGTGCATTGTGTTTTTCCTTTTGGCTGCATAAAACAGTAGGAGCCTTCAGCAATGCATTGTTCCACATTGTAACTAAATTCAGTGAAGTGTAAGGAATCTGCTCTAATAGGTATGCAATCAAAACTGGTAGTAAATGGAGTGTTTGTGCTTTCTCGAGGTTCAGTCAGTAGAAGACAACATTCTCATTGAAAACAGCTTTAACTTTTCAATACAGAGTTTCTATAGCTTTTTCAAAAATATAAAAGATTCAGGTGGATTGTCTGATTGTAAATGCTGGCTTCTGTCTCAGCCGGTGTGTTCTGCACTGCCACAGACCTGTTGATGTTACTAAGCAGGAAGGAAGTGTAGGAAGGGATATAAAAATTAAACGGCCATTGTTCAGTGTATCTTCTGATTTCGATTGCCTTACTAATGATTTACGAGTGTTGAATAGATCACGCTTTAGATACACTCTAGGTGTTTCATTAGTTAGCTTGTTAGATTCTGTGATAAAGTGACAATAGATTGCGCACTGACGGAAAACAATCCGATCACCAAGAAATAATTGACGTAGTTTACTGATGTTTCAGGAATACATTTGTCTAGGTAACATATTTAAGTGATTAACATTGTAAGAGCAAAGGTTAATGCAAGCGTGAGATAAGCTATTGCAAATGTGAAATGCTAATACATTAATAACCGGTGTAACAGCCAGAATGTTGCATGCAAGGATGCTGTACAGGTGCCGGATGTTAGTTTGTGAGATGGAGTTCCATGCCTGTTGCACTTGGCCGATCAATTCAGTGGCGGTTAACGCTGTTTGTGGCTGACGCTAGAGTTGTCGCCCGATGATGTCCCATACGCACTCGATTGGAGACAGATCTGGCAATCGAGCACGCCAAGGCATCATGTCGACACTGTGTAACATGTTCGCTCACGACAACGGTATGTGGGTGAGCGTTATCCTGTTGGAGAAAAGACCTTGGAATGCTGTTCGTGAATGGCTGCACAACCATTCAAATCACCTGACTGACGTACAGATTTGCAGTCAGAATACGTGAGATAACCACGAGAGTGCTGCTGCTGTCATTCGAGAACACACCCTAGACCGTAACTCCATGTGGTAGATCCAGTGCGTCTAGGCCAGAGACAGGTTGCTTGCAGGCCCTCACTTGGCCTCCTCCTAACCAACGCACGGCCCTCGCTTGCAACGAGGGAGAACCAGCTTTCGTCAGAAATCGCAACAGATATACCTCCACCCTGTTCTCCAGAGAGCTCCCGCATGACACCCCCGAAGTCGCAAATGGCGGTTGGTTGGAGTCAGTGGTATGTACGCTACAGGGCATCTGGCTCGGAGCTGCCATTGAACTAACCGATCTGTAACAATTCGTTGTGTCACTGAGGTGCGAACTGCTGCTCAGATTGCTTCTGCAGACGCAGTACGATGCACCAGAGCCGTACGCCGAACACGATGGTCTCCCCTCTCGGCAATGTCGCATAGCCGTTCGTTGTCATCTTGCGACCGTACATTCTCATGACCACTGTTGCCAGCGGTCATGTACAGTGGCTACATTCCTGCCAAATCTTTCCGCAGTATCGCGGAACGAACATCCAGCTTCTCGCAGCTCTGTTATACGATCTCGTTCAAACTCTGTGAGCTGTTAATTGGCCTCTTCGTCGTCTCAAAGGCATTCTTGACTAACATCAACTGACTGCGTCCAGTCTCAAACGTAACTAACGCTCACAACCATTACAGTGCGTATTTAAAGCAAACCTGATTTGCATCATCAGAGTGGCCCTACTAGCGCCACTCTTATGCGACTGGCGCGAAATTTGAATAGACATCATCTCTCAGACGTAGAAACACGTCAAACAATTTTCGTTTCTCTCGCGCAACTCCTTATTGGTGTTGGGATTTTTTTCCGTCATTGTACGTGTTTTGCTAGCTAATGTAAAAGATTATAAAAATATTGTTAGACGAGTGTACGAATAAAATAAAACCACAAAATTACATAAAAAATAATAGCATAGTTCTAACAGCATAGACAGACTGGATAATAATCACAACTCATTTGACGTAAAACAGAGAATAAAAGGGTATAAAGGCTAATACGGGCCGTGACAATATCCTCTCTTTGTATAGAATACGTTTTGTGCAGCTCCTGTAATATTTAGTTTTTGGGACATGACACGTCTTCAGAATCGCCATATCAACAGTAGCAGTTTTATAAACTTGTACCCTCTTCAATAAAATTCTGCGGACCCCCATGTTTCCAACTGCTTGCATTTGCGCTAAACAGTTGATATTAAAGCTCTTCCAAAACTTTTATGTTATTATCTAGGCGTGCTAGTACCCCAACTTCAAACGTAACAACACAGAGCTGTAGCAGCAAGCATTGCTCAAGCAATTTCTGATAACACGGTTTAGACAAAACTTTGCTATATCATTAAGTCCCGGTATCAACGATGCACGGCGTGCAATGTCCTTCAAACCGTATATTTTTTGTCCACTGCACGTACTAAAATATGACGAATGAACTCTGATAGGAAGCACAGCAAGCCCCGATCTGAGTCCTTACATTCCGCCACCACTGTCGCTAGAAAAAGGGCGACTGCGCTGCTATTAACAGCGAGATAAAGATAAAAAGTGGTTCACTTTAGCTACTATCCCACTGGCGATTACTTCGGCCACTGTAGTGAGCCTCACATAAGTAACTTGGAATAGTCCAGATCGCTCTCTACTCTGCTGAAAACAAAAAAGGCTATAAAACAAAGGAGCCACTGGTACACAGCTGAGATTGACATTGTTGGTATGTTACATCAGGTCCCATGCCAGATTCGTTAACTGAAGTAAGGACTGGACGAGAAAGCCTACATTGTACGATAATTAGCTGACAATTCCTAGTAATTTCCGATATACTTCCTAGCATAATGCAGCCTCACCTCCAGAGATTTTGTTGAAAGGTTTTTTATTTTCCTGTTAATCGTCGGCACCAGCGGCCAACAGAGCAATTCTTGACTGTTGTTCTCTCAAATCAGCTTTGAAATTTGAACTAAACGCCAACACCATATTCCTCCAAGGAATTCTTCTCAACTTACACGCCATCGACCTATACCGCACCGAAACCACAGCTACATGTCGTTTAATAGTATGACTTATCATCTCTCTAATATCTCTCTACTGTCATAATTAACTTCCAATCGTTCATAAAACAGTAATACCAGCAATAATTGGTTCTGCTCCAGCTTGCATCTGTGGCGTTTCAAGGCAAGATAACGATCTTATCTCCCAAGATCACCAAGACTTCCAGTGTCAGGTTACACACATTGTCTAGATGTATCCATGTTCAACCCCCACTCACCTCCCCCAAGGAAACCACGGACAGTTGATCAAGGTCATCCACAATGTTTATTATTTCCGGCACGAGGCGACTGCCGACACAAGCTGCTGAGCTATGCTTCAGCTTGTGCAGTATATATATCACACGTTTCCTGTATGCCTGTATCGGAAGTATCACTGCACAAACTTTCTTTTCGTCAAAGAAATAGTTCTTTCACGTTTCACAATCAGTGAGGATAAATTACAAGTATTGTTATGATACATGCAAGGTTACTTGGTCCATCTACATCTACATATTCCATCTATTTTCATACATCTGTAACAACAGAGAACTAAAGAGCCACGTTTTTACACCATTTTATTATTAGTCATATCAAAACGGTGGTATTAAAATAGAAACAACTTAAACACAGTAACAGAGAAAAACATGAAAAATTTGGAAAAATCAGGGCGGGTGATCGATCGAAAAGTAGTTTCATTTAGCCTTGGTTTCTCAATCAAAGAACTATGCACAGTTCCTTGTCAATGGAAAGAGAACCAGTGAGCCAAATGGCATTACTTCAAGAATTTTCGCCTATGAACCGGTGTCACAAGACAAAGATCAGTCAGAGATGTCGTCATTGGTTCTAGTCAATGAATCATCGCCACTGCCGACTACTGCATCATTAGGAGAAAAGAAAACACTAGTGGCAAAAACACTGAATTTTTGCAACTCAAAATGAACAAAATACTTTTGGTGAAGGGACACAAAGATATTAATGAAGATGATGACGCTAATTACTTCTCTGTTTTTCCTCCGGTCTTGAATGTTCTGCAGCACATACTGAAATATGATTTATCCTGAAATATGAACAAAATTTTTCAAGGAAGTTTTTACTTCCTTATGTAAAGTAAAAAACGCTGCTAAATTTCTGTCGCTGTGCATTGGATGAGTCCATAACCTCTTATTTCTTCTGTGCATAAAAGCTCGACGACTCACTAAACTGTCAAAACAATACTAAGAATAAAATCATTGTTCTAGATGAAGCATAGATTGGCTGGTTCAAATGGCTCTGAGCACTATGGGACTTAACATCTTAGGTCATCAGTCCCCTAGAACTTAGAACTACTTAAACCTAACTAACCTAAGGACAGCACACACATCCATGCCCGAGGCAGGATTCGAACCTGCGACCGTAGCAGTCCCGCGGTTCTGGATTGCAGCGGAAGCATAGATTGGATGGCGGTGAAAAACTGATGGTTGCACCTATGTTATTTACGACGTCAGCTGTTGTCGAGGAGTGGGGATTCCCTTACCACTTACCAGTGCAGCTTGGCGCGTCAAAAAAAAAAAATAATAATAATAATAATAATAATAATAATAATAATAAAATCGACGAGACGCACAACAGCATCGATCGTCGATCGGCAGCAATGTGTGCCGACCGTACTGTGCTTGAAGGTACGCTGAACCTACCCATTATTCTTTTTGTTAACCGTCTCCAATTACTTCGATATCGACAGACATGAAATCCTAACTCCCACTTCCTGTTAAAATAGAAAAATTTAAATCAGTGCTCTTTAGGGATATAGATGAGATGTAATTATTTACAACTTGTAGTACACTGCTCTCACAGAAATACAAATGTGAAAATTTCAAAACGGAACATCTTGTTGTGCATTATTCACCTTAGAGTTGGAAACATCTATAATTGTCATTCTATTTTTAGGCCTCTGTCGTTTTTCATCTCCCACTACAAAGCAATTATGTACAATATCGCAAGCTTTTGATACAATCCATCCACAGCAAAGTTTCAGATTAATTTCTTCTTATCTTATAGTTCCAAATACTAAATGTACATTCTACTAATTGTTGGATATTGACAGTAAACAATTGCTTGCCTTATATAATGTGCAGTGTGGCCTACTGTAATCACCGAGGGAAAAATTCGTATATAGTTGGAGTTTTCTGAACGAGGATCATAAAAAGAACGCGAGAGACCGACACTAGACCTGCAGTGACCGCTAGTAACTCGTTTTTTCTGTCCTGCAAAGTTTGACACTACGGTAAATACGCACGAACTCATAGGCTTATGATCGTGGCAATGACGCCATTCAATAACTCATATTTAGTTGTGAATGGAGAAAGATACCACTACCATTTCAAAAACTTTTTTGTAGTTTTAGCTATATTTTTCTCGCAATGATATTTGGTCTAAAACGTATCTAACAGTAAATTATCCGCTATCAAACTTTTTCACAAGAAGATTTGTAAATCAAGTGCACATGTTTGACAAAAATGCCGTCATTTCACACTGACTGTTACATATTGCGAAAAGGTAAATGTTTTATTGAGAAGATAAGATGCTACAATATCACGTATACAAAAATCAGACTTTTTAACCGCATACTTTCTTGAAATCGATTGAGAAACATTACAGAACTAAAAAAAACATGCGAAACCAAAAGTAGGTGTTTTTTCTCTCGAGGAAAGTAAAGTTTTGAAGAAAAAAGTAAGTTCATAAAACGATGTGGTGTAGTCTGATATAAGGTCAAGAGTTTTTACAGCACGAAAATCGGAGAACAGTGTGTATACTCTAAGACGGTGGATTGTGCCGCCTAGACGTGGCGTGGACCAGTACATCCCATCCCAACCCATTCTGGCATGCAACGTGAATGCTGCCTTAGTCTCGGTTCCCATTAGGGTCTACGGCGCGGCAAATGGTGTGGTAGCGGCAAGGTTGCCATGGAAATGCCCTCGGTGCCGTGTCATAGCAGGCTCTGTATCGCAGTTTGCACATTCGAACCACTACCGCTACTGCTGCCGCGTGCTGCACCTGCAGGTCAGTAGCGCCAATCACAGAATGCGGTGAGCGTGACGTCAGGTTACAGAACCCCTGGTCATGTAAACGTGACACATTCTTTTTCTACCAAAATGCTGTGTCGAGCAGACTTAGATTATTACCTATTCAAATTTTCGTATATCTAGTCTTAATTACATTTTACAGGTTTGTTTTCTGGGACATAATACGAGTTTCTATGTTGATTATGTGATCATGACATCTTTTCTTGTTAAGATTCCTAAAATTAGAAGTTAGGTGAGAAACCACATGAAGAAAAAAGTCGGCACTTGTATGTAGGCATGCAGTTCCACATTCAGATTCAAGACAAATGTGTATCTAGCAAAATGAGAGCGGATACATTTTGAAAAATATACAAAACGACGAACGGGCACCACTGTCTTACTGTGCAGCACATCAGAATGTATAGAGGTACATGTACCAGCCTGCACTAGCTTGCCAGTTGTCGTAGCTCACTGAGTACACTGCTGGAAAATCAAATCCACATCCACCATGGAACTAGGGTTCGAATTCTCGTCCGGTTCCTTTTTTTTCTATTTTTGAGACGTCCGTTTCCTAGTTCTCGTCGTTTATAAGCAGTGCACAGCCGTAACTGGTCCTGGCAGGTTCATGTAGGGCGGCTCCCCTATGAAGTACACAGTTGATGAATACGTTGATATGGTTTTGGTGCTCGATGCACCCAATAACAAGCTGCTGCTCCTCGTGCGTATGCTGCACAGTAGCTTCAAAGGAGCCATCCTAATAAGAATGTTTTTCGTCGCCTGGAGTAACACATTCAGGAAACCGCTAATCTTCGTGCGCATGTAATGGACTGAGCTCGTCCAAGGACTAGACGTGCTCCTCAGAGGACACGATTCTTGCAACCGTTCACCAATCACCCCGTCGAAGTACCTGTGATATTGTAAGGCTGTTCCAGATATCTCAAAGACTGGTTGTTGAAGTGTTGCACGATGAACTGCATCCACAGCCTTACACGTTAATTCAACACCAGCGGCAAGAAGACCATATCCGAAAAGTACAGTTTTGTGAACAGCTTTTGCATAAAGTGGAAGACAACGATCATTTTGTAAATAATGTGATATGGACTGACGAATCGAGTTTCATTCGTGAAGGTATTTTCAACTTCCACAACAGCCATTATTAGTCTGAACACAATCCACAGGTCACCGGTGAACCCGAATTTCAGGTACGCTTTGATATAAGCCTATTTTCTGGAATCGAGGGAGTGCTGTTAGGTTCTTACCTAATGCTGGACAAGTCGAATGCGCCACTGTATCGTACGTTTCTTTGCAGTATTTTGCCTGACGCATTAGCAAAGGTTGCGCTTGGCGTTTGGTGACGACTGTGGTTTCAGCATGATGGTGCACCGTCATAGTTTGAATTGAATGTGCGTAATGCTGTGTCAGCTACCGTGGGAGTCAGCACTGACACAAAGAAGGAAGGAGAGAAGTAGCGATGGCCAGTGGCAGGAATCCAAAATGATCTGTACATAATACTTTCAAATTAATGGGGCACTCTAGTTCTAAAAAGGAAAGAAACATAACTCCTCGTTGTGAAGTGGCTTCCTATGCCTCCTACATGGAATTACTTTGCCCACAATCACTACCCGCAGAACGCAGGGCGCAGGGTAAGTATTGTCTTCCTGTTACTCAGTACTGATGTTCTCGAGGTCTGCAACCAAAATGGGGCCGACCAACGATGGGCAGCTGGTTAAATCAGCGTTGAAAGGGGGCGCTGAACCCTGTCTTCCTGGGGGTGTGGCGCTGCCCACTGTTTCCATTGGCGCACGGGTCAGCGCGTTCTTGATGCGTTTCGCGGCGCTGCACTGGTCGGTATGCAGTAGATGTTTTAGGACTGCACACTCCTCCCCCCCCCCACCACCCCCCTCAATTAAAAAATGCCGCACCGTTGTCGTGTACGGGGGTCATCTTACGACAACGGGGAGGGGAGACAGGAAGGAGGGTAGCGTGAGGAGCCGGGAGGCGAACGGAGACACCGAACCCCAGTCCGCTCCCCGACATCGGTTCTGCGCTCCGAGGGGAACGTCGGTCAGAAAATCCCGAAAAGACGCCCAAATTTCGAAGAATTGTTTCTCTCTCCCAGCACCTGGTGTGACCAAAAACTCTGAAAAGAATAGAAATGGTTTAAATGGCTCTGAGCACTATGGGATTTAACATCTGAGGTCATCAGTCCCCTAGACTTAGAACTACTTAAACCTAACTAACCTGAGGACATCACACACATCCATGCCCGAGGCAGGATTCGAACCTGTGACCGTAGTAGCAGCGCGGTTCCGGACTGAAGCGCCTGGCACCGCTCGGCCACAGCGGCTGGCAAAGAATAGAATCATTAGGCACAAAGCGATACTTCCAGACTTGGAATGTGCCATGTGCTGTGGTGGATGTAGCAACTGGAGCAGTGTTCTGTGGCGCCGGCCAAGCAGAAGCTCCGTCGCGGGGCTGGGAGCGGTACGTTGAGAGCAAGAGCACCAGCGCTTGCTTCCGTATGTGGGAGGCATGCAGTTTGTTCCTCTGTTGCTTGAACGTACACATAGATCGTTCAGCGTCTCCATTCAGCCGAGAATGAAACAGAGCACTGGTAAGGTGAGTGATACCATCGGCTGTGCCATAAACTGTGGTCCGTTATTTGTAACCAACACTTCAGGTGAACCTTACAAACAAAAAATAGATGACAAAGCCTGAACGGTACTACCCAACGTAGTCGAGATCATGGGCACCGGAAATGGATATTCGGTAAAAGAGTCCACAACAATAAGCCAAGTGTTCCGAAAGGGACCAGCAAAGTCAATATGTACTCGTTGCCATATAGCTCGGGACTGGGGCCAAGCTGAGAACGTTTGGGGAGGGACCGCACAAGTGCTACATTGTGATGTCATCTGTTCAATGTGGGCGTCGATGCCTGGCCAAGTACAGTGTTGACGAGCTGTTTTGTGCGGACAATTCCCCAATGTCCACGGTGGAGCAGTTTCAACACACCTTTTTGCAACACTTGAGAAACAGGCAAACACGATTGTCCAGAGTCATTCTGTAATCATACTGTGCTGGACGGAGAAGTTATGTCGACGAGCATAACATCGGTGCGAAAAAGAATTCTGAATAGTTTACACGGAATGAGGCCAAACAGTACGGATGTAACACAAGAATAGGTTCAAGTCAGTGTCTGCTTCTGTGGCCTGTGCAGTTTTCTTATAGCGCAGTGGAGAAAGTCTGTAAAACTTCAGTGTCGTGCGCGTCAATTTGACAAGATGCGGCAGTAGCATCGAATTCAGAATCAGGACCAACAGGAAGCAGAAAATGCATAGGCCTGAATACGAAGACTAAACAAATCGAATGAACCTAACCTAAAAATATTTTCAAAGTCTCGTGAACGCAGAGTTGTAAATGTCAGTGTTCTGGTGCGATACTGTAAGGTGGCAGGCAAACTACATGTACCAAGCACTCGAATGTCGTGATCGTTATATGAAAAAAGTTGCGAGCAAGATTTTGTCAAATGTGGAACGTGGGTAGAGGTATTTTTCTGTTCCAAACACACAAACAGTACATGACCTGGCTTTCCACAGGTAAGGCAAGTCGCATTCCGCGAAGGGCAATTTTGTCTTTTATGTGTGGGAAAGCAGCGGGTCCTGCCAGGTTAGCTGAGAGAGCTAATGCGCTGCTTCCTGGACTCAGTTAGGTGCACCGGCCCCGGATCCAATCCGCCCGGCGGATTGACGGCGAGGGCCGGAGTGCTGGCCAACCTGGATGTGGTTTTTAGGCGGTTTTCCGCATCCCACTAGGTGAATACCAGCCTGGTCACCACGTCCCCGCCTCAGTTAAACGACTCGCAGACATTTGCACCGCCGGCCAGAGTGGCGCGACTGCTACGGTCGCAGGTTCGAATCCTGCCTCGGGCATGGATGTGTGTGATGTCCTTAGGTTAGTTAGGTTTAAGTAGTTTTAAGTTCTAGGGGACTGATGACTTCAGCAGTTAAGTCCCATAGTGCTCAGAGCCATTTGAACCATTTTTTTGAACCATTTGAACATTTGCACCACGTTTGCTCTATTTCATGGTTTACACTATATGCAGACAGCTGGGGTACACTGATTCCATCTTAGGGGGTATGGGGTGGTGGCAGGGAGGGCATCTAGGCACCCTTTCAATTAACTGTGGCAAATCCGATCACAGCTAGGCCGACCCTGCGAAAACGGCGGACAAAGACACAAGCAAATGAAAGGAGAAAGAAAGGGTGGAAAAGCAGCATGGACATGTTTTCACAGTAGACACACGCGTTGATACTTTTTTGCACCGTCCACGGTGTGGTGGACTGTTTATGCGTGGTGGCCGGTTGCAAGGCGTACCTGTTCGTTACTTTGCATTACGCTGCAAATGAGAGCGATCTGAAAGTTGTCTGTAGCACTATCTAATGGATCTTGATGTTCAATAATTGTAACACTTGTTTAAAGTAGGATCAGAATGTTTGAGAATTTGTTCATGAATGCTACTCTCTGGTACTAATCATGGCGTCACTATATTACCATCCACAGCTACATTGACAACAACACTGGCGTGTCAAACCCTGAAATTCTGGGACCCACTAATGGGATGTCTGATCCTTGTAATACTTAGTGAGGACGGAAACTTAATCATCAAAAACTAGCAGCTCCGGCCTACTAGTCGGGAATAACTTCTGAGCGACACGTGGCGGCCGTTGGCAAGAAACCGGAAAGTTTAACTGTACCTTGCACTTGATGTGTAGCACAATGAGCACCGAACTGAACGTACCACTCATTCCATTCCTCTTGTTGTTCATTGAAAGCACAGAAGGATGGAATGCACGGAGCCGGTGCTATGGTTGGGGCTGGCTGTTGTGACGGAGTTGATGAAGTAGCGGCTTGTGCTTTAGTGAGTTGCTTCACTGCCATGATCAACTCCGACATTTTGTGGTTCTGAAACTGAATAAACTGCATTAGATCGAAGCCAGCAGCAGCCGGAGGTGTAGGCGCAGGTGGTGTAGGAGGCAGGCTAGAGGCCATTTTAACGAGACGAGCGCCGCAACAAATTATAAGTAATGCAAATATACAAGTAGCGGTATCGTTGCGGCTAGTCTGCAAGAAAGAACACAACTAGTAGCAATGCTCCTCTGAAAGAAAAGGAAGAAGTATTAGTGACGCGCTGTGACGGAGCGGCGAAGAGCGAAGGCAGCGTTGGTTCTGTAATCTGCGGCGTCAGATGTGTCGACTACTGTGGGAGTCAGCAGCGAAACAAAGGAGAGAAGTTGCGATGGCCGGCGGCTGGAATCCAAAATGATCTGTACGTTACGCTTCCAAATTAATGCAAAACTTTATGTGAAAAAAGGAAAGAAACATAACTTTTCGTTATGAAGTGGCTTCCTGTGTTTCCTACATGCAGTTACTTTAGCCCCTATTACTTGCTGAACGCAGGGTAAGTATCGTCTTCCTATTACTCAGTAATGATGCTGAGCTCTGTCTTCCTAGGGGTGTGACGTTGCCCGCTCTTTCCATTGGCGCGAGTCAGTGCCTTCTTGATGCCGTTTCGCGGCCCGTGTGCAGTCGATGCCTCAGGACTGCACACGTAACTATTTAAATGAAGCATTCCCAGGGAAATGGATTGGTTGTGGAGGTTCAATGTTCTGAGAAAATGGAATTATTGTACATAGCATAGTGCACGATCTAGTGGAGCCTACCTATTGTAATTTTTTGTACCCCATTGAATACAGACGATATTATATCAACTGTAACACTTCGGTGACAAAAATCATGGGATAGTGATATGCACATACAGAGATGACGGTAGTACCGCGTACACGAGGTATAAAATGGCAGTGCATTTGTGGAGCTGTCATTTGTACTCAGGTGATTCATGTGGAAAGGTTTCCGACGTGACTATGGCCGCAGAACGGCAATTTACAGACTTTGAACGCGGAATGGTAGTTGGAGATAGTCGCAAGAGACATTCCATTTCGGAAATCGTTAGGAAATTTGATATTCCGATATCCACAGTGTAGAGAGTGCGCCGAGAATACCAACTTTTAGTCATTATCTCTCACCACAGACAACGCAGTGGCCGACGGCCTTCACTTAACGATCAAAAGCAGAGGCGTTTGGGTAGAGTTGTCAGTGGTAATAGATAAGCAACACTGCGTAAAGTAACAGCAGAAATCAATGTGGAACGTACATCGAATGTATCTCTTAGGCCAGTGCTGCGTAATTTGGCGTTAATGGGCTATCGCAGCAGACTACCTATGCGAGTGCCTTTGCTAAAAGCACAGCTTCTCCTGCAGCGCCTCTCTTGAGCTCGTGACCACATTGGTTGGAAACTAGGTGAATGGAAGACAGTGAGTCGGTCAGATGAGTCCAGACTTCAGTTGGTAAGAGCTGATGATAGGGTTCGAGTGTCGCACAGACGCCACAAAGCCCCGAACCCAAGTTAACAAGACACTGTGCGAGCTGGTGGTGTCTCCATAATGGTGCGGGCGGTGTTTAAATGGAATGGACTGGGTCCTTTGGTGCAACTGAACCGATCATTGATCGGAAATGGTCATGTTCGGCTTCTTGGAGACCACTTGCAGACATTCTCCCCAAACAATAATGGAATTTTTATGGAGGACAGTGCGCCATGTCACCGGGCCACAATTGTTCGCTTTTGGTTTGAAGAACATTCTGGGCAATTCGAGCAAATGGTTTGGCCACCCATCGAACATTTATGGGACATAATTGAGGTATCAGTTCGTGCAAAAAATCCTACATTAACAACGCTTTTGCAATTATGGACGGTTATAAAGGCGACATGGCTCAGTATTTCTGTAGGGGTTTCCAACGACGTATTGAGTCCACGCCAAGTCGATGTGCTGCACTACACCAGGAAATAGGAGGTCCGACGTGATATTAGAAGGTATCCCATGACTTTTGTCAGCTCAGTTTATGTTATAGAGGCTTTATTTGTGCCATGGACAAAGCAAAGTGGTCATTTACGTCTGTAAGATGTTCATGTTATGTCTTAATGTTTAAATAAAGGTAACAGTAACGTAAAGGTGTATACAAGATACAGCATATGGCGGTGTGAATTGGATACAGTTTTTTAGTTTCACTGGAAAAAAAGTTTGGCACGAACGTGACTCGTACATGTAAAAATGCTTTTTTATAGGATTGAGGATGCAGTGAACTACTGGGTACAATCTAATCTGTATTAGTGGCTTTTCAAAAAATACCGAACGAATGTCTGTCGATGTAAATAGCTGTACAAAGGTCCAAGTAATCAAGATGACCATCGTTATTTTCTAATTCACAAGTGAAGCTGATTTTTTTCATGAAGACTACTAAAAATTCCAAACAGCTGTTCATTTCATTCCAGGGAACCACTGTATATGTTCAATATTCTACGTACCGAGAATACGACAAAATACGCAGATCAGCAGCTGAAAAACTATTGTAGGAATTTTCTTCCAGCGAATTAATGAAAATATCGGCCAAGGTGCCTGCCAGTAGATTACCCATTGTTAGGCCCTCAGGGTGATGGTATAGTTTGCCATTGAAAACAAAATAGTTGTTTTTTACCACTATTCTTAGCAAACGAATTAGGTCAGTTATCTCCTCATCAGAAATATCTTTTTTAAAAGTATGTAGATTTTTTTCAACGATGTCAACAGATGTCTGAACAGGTACATTTGTATATAGGTTTGTAATATCTAGTGAAAACAATTTAGTATCTTGAACAAACTGCAGATTTGATTTTACTGCCTAGATTTTGACTGTTGACGACAGAATAATTATTTCGAAAAGCAAGAGACTTTTTCAATTTTTTTTTCATGAAGAAACCTTGCTAACTTATGATATGCACTGTTCATACTCTGTATGATCAGACATATTGGTAGTAAATTTTATGTACTTTAAACTGGGAATGCAATTTTGAGGCCTGTGGATTCATATTAATAAACTGTTTCTTATGAAATGGTTTAAATAAATACATAGCGCTATTAATGGCAAGTCTAATTTCTTTTTGTATCATAGAGGTCGGATCCTTATCTAGATCTGAAACATTATTCCCTTCAAAAAATTGCAAAGTCTTAGACACATATTCGTTCTGAGTATCAACGATTACAGCATTCCCTTTGCAGTCTTTGTTATAAGGACATTGCTTTCTTTTACCTTGACACTAACATTTTTAATCAATTTTTTATGACAATCGTATTGACAAGAGTTTTTAACTGCATGTTTCTCAAAAATACTACGTACATCATGAGCTACCCATGTTTGTTGCGAAGAGTCTAATTTGATGTTACTGAGGCCTGTATTCAGATCTACATCATATTTTCTACAACGAAGTTGTCTTCACTATGGTTAATATATTTCGACATTCTTTCACTTACATATGTTTTTGTCAATATTTTCATTTTTGTCTTCATATTTGTTTAATGTATCTTGTATTTCTGATCCTCTTAATGTGTAATGAATTGGTGATACATCTTCAAATTTTTCCAAATATTGATAAGTGTCAGAAACAATTTATTTCTCAACTTCTTTATTTTCTTTGGTAGCTCTTAGAACATTATATATGAAGACAGTAACTGGAACTCGAGTTCAAATGACATTAAATTTCGTTTAGCTGTTTTTAAGTAAGTTGGAGTTAAAATAAAAGCTATGTTACCAAACTGATATAAAATTTTAGTGAAGGATATGGAACTCAGGTGCCAGTTGTTAAATATGAGCCAAATTATAAACTTGAAAAATAAAAATTATATTGAAAAGTATAAAAATAACGATTTCTTTTTATGAATTAGGGATTACAGAGAAAGCAGGATTAAGTGGTAATACAAACTTTGTGATAAATATAACAAATTATTGTAATTCAGTAGAGTTTGATATGCCTTATTTCATTGTTGTTATGTTTCAGACTAATCGTAAAAATAAGCAGTTGATTGATTCACCATTATAGATCATGTCAAATCATGTACATTATATTTGAAAAATGGAATAAATGAAATATTTCCACAATAAATGTGAATTGTTGAGCCACCAGATTATTACTTGGAATTTTTATGGTTCCTTTTGTGATTTTAAATGCTTTACACAATTAAAAGAAGATGCTGATCTTAATCCACATAATTTTATTACAAATTAACCTATTTATGTCATAAACATGACATACAGAAAAAATATTCCAGCAGTACAAAAAAGACAATGAAATTACGAGCTACTATTAATGATAAAACACTGGTGTTACACTTTTGTATATAATTATGCACACAAAAAAGAATTTAACATATGATGTGTAACATAGAATACTATCTGAGAATTTTTAATTTTCGGATATTTTGGATAATGAGTGTGAAACTTTTAAAAATAGTATGTAAACATAAATGTAATATTTTAATATGTTGTAATATGTTGGAAATTTGTTTATTGGTAAATTATACTAATAATTTTGAATTTTTGTAGTCATAAAAAGAGAGGATTTGAGTTTTCAATTTCTTTCCAAATTATTGTAAAATTTTCATTACAAACAGGGGAGGTGGAAAGGGGGGGAGACTGTGGGGGCTATAGCCCCCCCTCCATGGAGTATCATATTACACTGGATAAAATGACTTCAGAAACCAGTCAATATACTACTCCAACAGATTCAATCTTTTTTTATAATTATGTACAGTATAGGTTGCAATGTATTCCAAACACATTTTAACAAAAGAATAAGAGTGGCAATTAACTTACTACATAAACCAATAAAAATCATTTAACTTAAATAGGCGTCTTATTATTTATTTGGACTCCAAAATATTTACCTAAAACTACTTTAAGCAACACCAAATTTTACCATTTTGTTGGTAGAGTACCCAAACCCTCCTTATGTTAAGCCATATCTCATTCATCCAAACCCACTCCCCCCCCCCCCAACCGACTTCTGGAATCGCCCCTGGTTATAACTATAATATTAAAATTCATCTACATACTCTCTGTAAGTATCTTTAAAATAATCAACCACATTATTATTTTTTGTATTTCTGAAATGTTCTATAATTAAAGATTATTTGAAATAATATTTGCGAATGTTACATTGAATTGTTTCTCTTGTACATGAAATGTATTCAGAGTTGCAAATTTGGCTTACCATCAGCTGTATAAAGCAACAATGACTATGAAAACTTGTGCTGCACTGGGACTCGAACCGAGATTTCCTACTTATCGCGAGCAGTGCCTTACCACTAGGTTATCTGTCCATGACTTGCATGGTTGATGACATATGGTTTGGGTCAGGCTGTGATTCTTGCTCAGATAGCCAAATGGTAAGGCACTGCTCGCAATAATCGGAAAATTTGGGGTTGAGTCCGGGTCCGGCACAAATTTTGACTTTTGCCATTCCAGTATACAACTGATACCCATATTTGCAACTGCGAATGCATTTAATGTATTTAATAACAGTTGTAAACACTGCACTGTGTGTTGCTTCGGCCATGCATGCATGTCTAAAGGAATATCACATCGTAATAAAGAATAATATATACACTTTAATATCGTATGTTTCTCTTGTGGTTTATTATTTCTCTCAACAAAAATATTTTTATCAAATTTCAATTCATCCCATACATTACTCATATTCGATGTCTTAGAAAAATTGTCAATATTTTGTCTTAATTTATTAGAAAAAAATTTTATCAGAGAAAATATTTTTTTATTTTTCCATAACGAATAAATTTAGATTTTTATATTAAATATTTTTTCTATAAGAATGGAGTCCCCACTTACGCTCTAATGTAAACAATAATAAATTCTTTAAGAAACTTAACGACATAAAAGTAGATGATTTGTATAACTTTACTGGATGTCATTATTAGAACACTAAATATGGAAGAAAAATTGGTTAGAACAAAATAACGTGTTTAAAACTATTTTTCCAATCAAATATCGAAAACTAGTAAGGAGATGGATTTTCAATTTTTTAATATGAAAATATTAAACTGAGATATAAAGGAAGGAAAAACAAACAAGTTGATTATAATGAATAACATCACAGAATTTTTAAACTAAATTTGAGGAAATGGTTTGAAACTTTTATATCTACATTTTATGCTTGAAAATTAACGATTTTTTTCTTTGAAATTTATAAAAAGGCTTTGAACAAAGGATGTGACTGTTCAAAATCATTGGTGAAAATGCTTAAAAAGCGATGATAATGTTTGAGGAAAACACAAAAGACGTTGAAATGACTGAAAAGATGACGATCGTTTCTTGTGTGTTGATTTGATTTTTTTATTATTAAAATCTGACTTTTTGACGAATGGTGTGTACTGCTTGAAATTTTGCGATTTTTTTGTTGTGGTCCCTTGATTTCTTTGTAGAAAGTTACATTTTGCATAATATATCTACTCTTAACAACACTGAAATCATTGTAGACAAAAAATATTTTTACATAGTGCACTTAAATGTGAATTGTTTTATGGACACAATAGATATATAATTCTCCATGTTTTTAGTTAACAACAAGTATGTCGGATATTATCTTCATAGTCTCCTTTCAGTTTAAATGAAGTGAATGAATACCGTTCTTTTCCTTTGACAAACAAAGATGTACATTACAATTTTCACATTTTTACTCCACGATGTCCCTTGCATTATGGAAATTTGCACATGGTAGGCACTGCACCATTTTCGTGAAGAGGCAAGTGTTGTGCTTCATCATACTGAATCTTTACAGGAGGCCTAGTTTCTCCTCGTTGCCTTTAAAGAGGAGTATCTGAAGATGTGGCAGATGCCCGCACTTTTCCCCCCTTTATTGTTATTATTATTGGATTTTATAAAAATGTTGTAATATGACAGCAACACGTCAAAAAGATCAACTCCACCTATGCTAGGGTTG
Organism: Schistocerca nitens; assembly: GCF_023898315.1. Lineage (NCBI taxonomy): Eukaryota > Metazoa > Arthropoda > Insecta > Orthoptera > Acrididae > Schistocerca > Schistocerca nitens. The sequence goes on along the minus strand of NC_064616.1, from coordinate 447,505,771 downwards.
TAGAGTTTTACAGTCTTGGTTCGACAAGTAGTATCATTTATTTGGTTCCTTGTATCAGCATTCATCTTCAGTTTCTCCTTTCCCAAAAAACTTTAATCTACTACAACTGTTTTGTTGTCAACCCATTTTACCAGTGTTATGTCATCTGTCGTTAAATTATTTTGTGAAAATCCTCTTCCCTTCTACAGTGCCTTCTTGTCTTTAATTGGATGAGGGTTAGCAGATTGGATGGCCCTGATAATTCCGGCACTTACACGTTTTCTTATTTTGGTACTTTGAAAAATCTTGTATGAGATATTTATGGAATACCTACTGTAGCAAGTAAATTGATATAGTCTGTTTATTTTACAGGTGACATGGAGATGGTTTTATCCATGTGTTGTTCACTAGGAGAAAGCTGGGCTGGAAACTCATTTCTCTGCAGTGAATATCCCAGTCCTGTTGCTGGAATACCAAGAGAGCAGCAGAGTGTTTGTTTATCAGCCATTGAAATTTGTTGTACTCGAACTAAAAGGTAATGTGCATAACATGGATTCCTTCATCGTTCATCATTTGCTTCAGATAATTGTTTTGAATACCTAAGTCACTCTTTGACTGCATCAAATTGTTCAAAAAGAAGAAAAAATGAAACGAGCACCAATGTTCTATTGTCTAACAGAGCTCTTGTTCTCTAAATCTACATTCATACACTGCATAGCACTGTGATTTTCATCACAAATGGTATTTCCCATTGTATCATGTATTACGGTCTCATCTCATACCATTCATGTCTGGAGTGTAGAAAGAATGACTACTTAAATGCACCTAGGCATACTGCTGTTAGTCTGATCTTGTCTTTACTGGTCATAGAGTGATGTCTATGGGGCTGTAGTATATTTTTAGTTTTCTCATTTAATACTGCTTCTTGAAACTAAGTAGGGTTTTGTAGGATGGCTGACAGCTATCTTCAGGCATCTGACAGTTCAGTTCTTTCAACATTTCCATGATGCTCTTACATAAATCAAATGACACTGAGACTATTCATGCTGCTCGTCTTTGTTTACATTTAGTATCCCCTGTTAATCCTATTTGGTGTGGTGCTCACACACTTGAGCAATATTCTAGGTGTGTTGTGCGGGTGTTCTGTAAGCATTTCATTTCTAGACTGACTGCGTTTTCCCAGTACTTTATCAATGAACCGAAGTCTACCACATGTCTTACCAAGGACTGATCATTCCATCCTGTATTCCCGCATACTGCTACATCCAGGTAGTTGTATGAGTTGACAGATGCTAATTGTGAATCATTGCTATTGTTGCCATACTATCTTTCTGAGTTTTGTGAAGTGTACAGTTTCATAATTCTGAACATTTAAAGCAAGCTGCCAATCTTTATGCAGATTTTAAATCGCTTCAACATCTGATTTAAAAATTGTGCAATTGTATTGAGGTGTAGTATCATTATAGACTACCGTATTTACTCGAATCTAAGCCGCACTCGAATCTAAGCCGCACCTGAAAAATGAGACTCGAAATCAAGGAAAAAAATTTTTCCCGAATCTAAGCCGCACCTGAAATTTGAGACTCCAAATTCAAGGGGAGAGAAAAGTTTTAGGTCGCACCTCCAAATCGAAACAAAGTTCGTCTAGTTGTAATATGAGACACAGTTTAGGTCGAATGAATGACGATACAGCTGCAGTAGTTTGGTTCGAGTCGTAAGCTTAGCAGTTACGGTTTACCAGGTAGCCATTGCTACGCGTCACGCGCTCCGTCCGTATTTATACGGATATCCTTCCTTTTTCACGTCCTTCGTCTGGTTTGAATTGATTGCTTATTTTTCTTTGATCTGATAAGTGCCGTTCTCGTTGTTATAGGTGTTTACGTCACTCCAAGCTGAAAATGCATTACTGCACTGTGTCATGCATTGTTTGTCGCATTCTGATAGTGCGTGTTTACGGCCTGTCGCCGCTCGCGGCGTGGCTTGCTTTTGTGCGCGCTACCGCCGCTTACAAATGAAAAATAGAGAGGAGTCGTCTCATTAGCGAAACATTTGTTGTTACTTACACTACTGCTTTCTTTGATAATGATCAACAAGAACCAAATAACAGACTGCGTATGATAGATGATGTTCTGAACGAAATTTTAGCGAAAATTTTTCTCCGTACCAAAATCTTTGCAGGCGCCTCTTTAGTTCATTACATTCTGCACAGAAATTAGAGTCATCTTAGATTTAAAAATCTAGTCAGTTGCCGTGCTTCATTTCTGACTGTATCACTATCAGGCATAAGAATAATACGAATATAAGCATGACATGATATGTATATTCTTCCGCGTTTGCTGTTGTCTCACTCTAGTTTCGTAGTTTATTAGGCAGACAGGATTTAAATGAGATAGTAGCAAACACGAAACAATACATGGCAAAATGTTTATATTCGTATTAATCTTATGGCGAAGAGAATACTACATGTGATTCACAATTCATAAAAGCTCCTATTAGCAACCATCTCTTCTCACAGGTAGGAAAAAATTCAGAACGTAGAGTTGGCCATATTGACAAACATCCCAAACACTCTTGCGAGTCGGATTTTCGTAGTACATTGAAATGCTGCTACATTCGAAGATCAGCAATACAGAATTTGTATTTACTTCGTTGGATAATGTACCAAAATGCATTGGTCGAAACTCTGGGCGGAGGAAAAAGGCTCGGCTTCCACTTTTTTTTTTTTAATTTATTTACTGACGCAGAGATTTTGGTGCCAGTATTTATCTTTGTGCCTACAAAGCATGCCTGTGTGGCGCTACATATATTCGATGGCAGAAGTTAGTTGTGGCGGCACCCACCAACATTTTTCAGAACTCCCGCTTGCTTTGCACTCGATTCTAAGCCGCAGGCGGTTTTTTGGATTACAAAAACCGGAAAAAAAGTGCGGCTTAGATTCGAGTAAATACGGTAATATATAATCAGCAAAATGTCTTAATTCACTATTAATATACCCCACCAGGTCATTAATACACATTACATGTACAGCAAGCCTCCCAAAACACTACCCTGCGATACATCTGAAGTTACTTCTACATCTGCTGATGCCTTTCTATCCAAGATAACATGCTACATCCTCCCTATCAATAAATCCTCAGTCCACTCACCCCTCATTTGATATCTCACATGGTGGTACTTTCATTAATAAACATTTGTGTTGTACTGAGCCAAATGCTTTTTGGAAGTGAACAAATACTGCATCTATCTAATTGCCTTATTCAGTCACTTTCAAGGTGTCCTATGAGAAACTTTGGGTCTCTCATTACTGATGTTCTTGGAATCCATGCTGATTGGCATTCTGTTAAAGATACCTCAATATGTTTGAACTTGTTAAAGGTACCTCAATATATTTGAACTCTGAACATGTACAAATATTCTACAACTGATAGATGTCAATGATATTGGAAGTAGTTTTGTGGATCACATCTGATATCCTGTTTGTAGATGGGTGTAACCTGTGTCGTATTGCAATCACTGGGCATAGTTTATTTTTTGAAGGCTCTGTGGTAGGCCTATACTAAGGGGGGGTCAGACTCAGTCTCTACAAAATCTGACCGGCATTCCTATCACTTATCTTCACTGGTGCAAGAATTATACTGGGCAGTACTCTTGGCTCTACCTTTGTGAAGGTACATTTGAAAATGGAGTTCAGTGGTTCTGCTTTTGCTTTGTAAGTGTGTAGACACTAACTTTGTTGCTACTAACAGCCTGCACATAAGCCCAGAATTTCTTTGGGTTTCATGAGCTTTCAATAATGTATGTCTCAGATAGTCACTGTAGGCTTCAAACATTACTCTATTGACATCCAAACATATTTCATTTGTCATATATCCTCAGTTTCATTATGATTTGTATTAAACCTATTGTGCAGTTGTTTTTTCCGTAGAAGTTTTTCACAGAGACTGTACACCAAGGAGAGTCCCTCCTGATCTGAACTATTAAAATTCTCTGTCTCTGCACAAGTTTTGAAAGCTTTCAGAGGCATTAAAAAAAAGAAACTTTTTACTTATCTTCATTTTCTCTTGTTGTTGGCGCAGTTCTTGAGTCTAGGGGTACATCCATGCGGCTGAAATTTTGACTCATAGGGTTCCAGATGGCTAAATAACTGATGAAGTACTATCTGTTGCTATGATTTTCTTTTATTTTATCCCATTCTTCTATGTCACACCAAATTTACGATTTGCACTTCAGAATGCAAATTACATTGTTGTTGACAAGATAAGAAATAATGCATTTCCATCAGAGGCATGCCCACTACTACTTACATTCTGCAGTACTAACTGTATTCCAAAGACTTTACAAAGCGAAATGAGTTTATATACTTTCTTGACAACACAGGAATCATCATCAAGATATAACATTACTTTATAAATGAATCTAGAAATAAATTTAATAATTAGCATTAGATTGTGTAATTAATAATATGAATTTTAAGTATGCCAGATATTTTGTAATTTGAAATAATTCTAAAATAAGAGTAACTTTAACTGTATGTACAGAGTACTAACAAATTAATTTCTTTTTATAAATTTTAGCCTGAAATATAATACATCATATACAAAATCTCATGAAATCCATGTGGTTAAACAGCAGATATAATGTTCAATTATACAAGAATTGATAGTATACATGGTATCGGTTTTCTGTAAAGAAAGATAATGTTAGAGGAGGGTGTCCTATTACAACTACTACATACATATATATCCAGGACTTGGTCACCTGTTCTTCTGAACTTGAACTGCAGTTCCACTACATGCTCATGCCCAGTTTCAAGTTCCTCATTGAGATATGACACTGGTGCAACTTTCTGTAGTTTACTGAACATATCCACATTGACCACAAACATATATTTTTCATATTAGGTGCATTGTGCTGCCACCTACTGCCAGGTACATTGTGTGAGAGCAGAATGGGGAACTCTGTGGAATTCAAGGACTTTGAACCCGGTCAGGTGATTGAGTGGCACTTGTGTCATATGTTTGAGCATGAGATTTCCACGCTCCTAAACATCCCTAGGTCCACTGTTTCTGATGTGATAGTGAAGTAGAAATATGAAGGGGCACGTACAGCACAAAAGCATACAGGCCGACCTCATTTGTTGACTGACAGACCGCTGACAGTTGAAGAGGGTCGTAATGTGTAATAGGCATCTATCCAGACCATCACACAGGAATTCCAAACTGCATTAGGTTCCACTGCAAGTACTATGACAGTTAGGCTGGAGGTGAGAAAACTTGGATTTCATGGTTGAGCGGCTGCTCATGAGCCACACATCACGCCAGTAAATACCAAACGACACCTCACTTCATGTAAGGACCCTAAACATTGGATGATTGAACAATGGAAAATCATTGTGTAGTGACAAATCCCAGTACACAATGTGGCAATCCAATAGCAGGGTGTGGGTATGGCGAATGCCCAGTGAACACCATCTGCCAGCATGTGTAGCGCCAACAGTAAAATTCAGAGGCGTGGTGTTATGGTGTGGTCGTGTTTTTCATGGAGGGGGCTTGCACCCCTTGTTGTTTTGTGTGGCACTATCACAGCACAGGCCTACATTGATGTTTTAAGTACCTTCTTGCTTCCAACTGTTGAAGAGCAATTCGGGGATGGTGACTGCATCTTTCAACACAATCGAGTGCCTGTTCATAATGCACAGCCTGTGGCAGAGTGGTTACATGACAACAAAATCCCTGTAATGGACTGGCCTGCACAGAGTCATGACCCGAATCCTATAAAACACATTTGGGATGTTTTGGGACACCGACTTCGTGCCAGGCCTCACCAACTGGCATTGATACCTCTCCTCAGTGCAGCACTCTGTGAAGAATAGGCTGCCATTCTTCAAGAAACCTTCGAGCATCTGATTGAACGTATGCCTGCAAGAGTGGAAGCTGTCATCAAGGCTAAGGGTGTGCCAACGCCATATTGAATTGCAGCATTACCAATGGAGGGTGCAACAAACTTGTAAGTTATTTTCAGCCAGGTGTCTGGATACTTTTGATCATCTACATCTACATCTACATCCATACTCCGCAAGCCACCTGACGGTGTGTGGCGGAGGGTACCCTGAGTACCTCTATCAGTTCTCCCTTCTATTCCAGTCTCGTATTGTTTGTGGAAAGAAGGATTGACTGTATGCTTCTGTGTGGGCTCTAATCTCTCTGATTTTATCCTCGTGGTCTCTTCGCGAGATATACGTAGGAGGGAGCAATATACTGCTGGACTCTTTGGTGAAGGTATGTTCTCAAAACTTTAACAAAAGCCCGTACCGAGCTACTGAGCATCTCTCCTGCAGAGTCTTCCACTGGAGTTTATCTATCATCTCCGTAACACTTTCGCGATTACTAAATGATCCTGTAACAAAGCGCGCTGCTCTCCGTTGGATCTTCCCTATCTCTTCTATCAACCCTATCTGGCACGGATCCCACACCGCTGAGCAGTATTCAAGCAGTGGACGAACAAGCGTACTGTAACCTACTTCCTTTGTTTTCGGATTGCATTTCCTTAGGATTCTTCCAATGAATCTCAGTCTGGCATCTGCTTTACCGACGATCAACTTTATATGATCATTCCATTTTAAATCACTCCTAATGCGTACTCCCAGATAATTTATGGAATTAACTGCTTCCAGTTGCTGACCTGCTATTTTGTAGCTAAATGATAAGGGAACTATCCTTCTGTGTATTCGCAGCACATTACACTTGTCTACATTGAGATTCAATTGCCATTCCCTGCACCATGCGTCAATTCGCTGCAGATCCTCCAGCATTTCAGTACAATTTTCCATTGTTACAACCTCTCGATACACCACAGCATCATCTGCAAAAAGCCTCAGTGAACTTCCGATGACATCCACCAGGTCATTTATGTATATTGTGAACAGCAACGGTCCCATGACACTCCCCTGTGGCACACCTGAAATCACTCTTACTTCGGAAGACTTCTCTCCATTGAGAATGACATTCTGCGTTCTGTTATCTAGGAACTCCTCAATCCAATCACACAATTGGTCTGATAGTCCATATGCTCTTACTTTGTTCATTAAACTACTGTGGGGAACTGTATCGAACACCTTGTGGAAGTCAAGAAACACGGCATCTACCTGTGAACCCATGTCTATGGCCCTCTGAGTCTCATGGACGAATAGCGCAAGCTGGGTTTCACACGACCATCTTTTTTGAAACCCATGCTGATTCCTACAGAGTAGATTTCTAGTCTCCAGGAAAGTCATTATACTCGAACATAACACATGTTCCAAAATTCTACAACTGATCGACGTTAGAGATATAGGTCTATAGTTCTGCACATCTGTTCGACGTCCCTTCTTGAAAATGGGGATGACCTGTGCCCTTTTCCAATCCTTTGAACGCTATGCTCTTCTAGAGACCTACGGTACACCGCTGCAAGAAGGGGGGGCAAGTTCCTTCGCGTACTCTATGTAAAATAGAACTGGTATCCCATCAGGTCCAGCGGCCTTTCCTCTTTTGAGCGATTTTAATTGTTTCTCTATCCCTCTGTCGTCTGTTTTGATATCTACCATTTTGTCATCTGTGCGACAATCTAGAGAAGGAACTACACTGCAGTCTTCCTCTGTGAAACAGCTTTGGAAAAAGACATTTAGTATTTCGGCCTTTAGTCTGTCATCCTCTGTTTCAGTACCATTTTGGTCACAGAGTGTCTGGACATTTTGTTTTGATCCACCTACCGCTTTGACATAAGACCGGAATTTCTTATGATTTTCTGCCAAGTCAGTACATAGAACTTTACTTTCGAATTAATTGAACACCTCGCGCATAGCCCTCCTCACACTACATTTCACTTCGCGTAATTTTTGTTTGTCTGCAAGTATTTGGCTATGTTTATGTTTGCTGTGAAGTTCCCTTTGCTTCCACAGCAGTTTTCTAACTCGGTTGTTGTACCACGGTGGCTCTTTTCCATCCCTTATGATCTTGCTTGGCACATACTCATCTAACGCATATTGTACGATGGTTTTGAACTTTGTCCACTGATCCTCAACACTATCTGTACTTGAGACAAAACTTTTATGTTGAGCCGTCAGGTACTCTATAATCTGCTTTTTGTCACTTTTGCTAAACAGAAAAATCTTCCTACCTTTTTTAATATTTCTATTTACGGCTGAAATCATCAATGCCGTAACCGCCTTATGATCGCTGATTCCCTGTTCTGCGTTAACTGTTTCAAATAGTTCGGGTCTGTTTGTCTCCAGAAGGTCTAATATGTTATCGCCACGAGTCGGTTCTCTGTTTAACTGCTCAAGATAGTTTTCAGATAAAGCACTTAAAAAAATTTCACTGGATTCTTTGTCCCTGCCACCCGTTATGAACGTTTGAGTCTCCCAGTCTATATCCGGCAAATTAAAATCTCCACCCAGAACTATAACATGGTGGGGAAATCTACTCGAAATGTTTTCCAAATTATCCTTCAGGTGCTCAGCCACAACAGCTGCTGAGGCAGGGGGCCTATAAAGACACCCAATTGCCATGTCTGAGGCTGCTTTAACCGTGACCTTCACCCAAATCATTTCACACATAGTGTATACTCTGTGAACCACTGTGAAGTTTATGACAAAGGGTATGCCCCACAGTACCAGTTGTTATGGCTTTTTCCTGTTCCGTTAACATATAGAGCACTGGAAAAAATGATTGTTTAAATTCCTCTCTGCATGGAGTAATTGTCTAATATTATCCTCATGATCCCTATGGGAGCCGTATGTGGAGAGTTGTAGTATGTTCCTAGAGTCATCATTTAAAGAGTTTTAACAGAATAAAAAAACTCCTTCAATTGTCAGAATTTATTGTTTATTGCATGACCAATTTCAAAGCCTCAAGCTTCATCTTCAGGTGCCACCAACTGCGAATGAAAGGAGGAGCTACTGGCATAGAAGAACTATGGGGTCAATATACCAAAACAAAAGGCAAAGCCATGAAAAGTGATGTGCTCACTTAATTATTGAATTATACATGCATGGCTGTCAGGTCAGTCAGTCAGGGGGGTCACATCCACATCAGACGTACATGCATACATCAATATTTGTTCCATAGATCATGAATACGACTATTCATAATGATATGGAATGTGTCACTTTAACATAAGTTCCCTTTACGCAAACTATATATATATATATATATATATATATATATATATATATATATATATATATATATATATATATATATATATATTTTTTTTTTTTTTTTGTGCAATTACTACTCTGGAATGCTGTTTGTGAATGGCATCACAACAGGTCAGATCACAAGATTAACATACAAATTTGCAGTCAGGTGTGTGGAAGAACCATGAGAGTGCTCCTGCTTTCATATGAAGTCTCACCATAGACCATAACTCCTGGTTTATGACCAGTGTGTCTAGCATGCAGGCAGGTTGCTTGTGGGCTCTCAACTGATCCCCTTCTAACCAACACATGACCAACACTGGCACCAAAGAGAATCAGCTTTCATCAGAGAGCACAACAGACTTCCACCTTGCTCTCAGTGAGCTCTCGCTTGATACCACTGAAGTCACAAATGGTGGTGGTTTGTGGTTAGTGCAATGCACATTACAGGGCCTCTAGCTCGGAGATGTCCTTGAAGTAACTGATTTATAACAGTTCATTGTGTCACTGTGATGCCAACTACTGCTAAGATTGGTGCTGCAGATGCAGTAGAATGTGCCAGACCCATACACAGCACATGTTGGTCTTCCCTCTCGGTAGTGCCATGTGGGCTTCAGGAGCCTGGTGTTCAAGAGACTGTAGATTACAATCTTACCAAGTCTTGCTGCAATATTGCACAATGAACATCCTGCTTCTCATAGCCCTACTACACAACCTTGTTCACACTCAGTGAGGTGTTTACAATGGTGTCTAACATCAATTCATCACATCCAATCTCAGAGGTAACTAACACTCACAGTCGTTACAGCATGTATTTAACTCATCGACTTAATAATGTTTTTCCCCATAATCAGCCCTCTACTTACTATTTAAATTTCCAAAAATCAGCATGTTGTCTTACACACTTTTCTCAGAATTGTATAATCTTTTGATAAAAATTCTTTATAAATCTGTCCTTACTATTTATTGAAGTGATGAGGAGTGAATGTAATACTGTTTTAGAAGTTTTTGTTGGAATGGTATGCCTGAAAAACTACAGGCATGTGCAACGCCACCAGACATTTCTTACATTTGTACCATGTATCACTTTTCTCCTTCCTTGTTTGCACAATGTACAATTTCTGGAGATGTTTTCTTTCTGGGACTTGGGAGGGGGGGGGGGGCTGGCAGATAAACATAACAAAACCTGAAAACAATTGCTTATACCTCCCAAAATATTGAAAGAAGTCCAGTGTGTCATACAACACTAAATAGATGAATTTCTCAACTTCCCAATGTTATATGACATGTCATGCCATGTATTAACAGAGAAGAAGAAACTATAGCTGCTCAACCTGTCTCACAACTGGCAATGTAAGAGTATACTTGAAGCCTGTGACCAGCTGTGAGCCGGCTGTATAAGCTAATGGGTTAAAGCAAACCTAATTGGCATCCTCTTAGTGATGCTAATAGCTCCACTCAAACATATCCGGTGCAAAATTTGAATAGACATCATCTTTCAGATGTAGAAACATGTGTACCAACTTCCATTTATGTCACACAACTTCTCCTTGATTATGTGATTTTTTTTTCTGTCACTGTATGTTTACAACATTTCAAGGAGGAATTCCTGGAATCAAAGTTTTGGAAACCTGCCTGTTTATCCGTGTAAGTAGATGACACTTTTGTCATATGACCACATGGAAGAACCAAGATGAATGACTTCCTCATAAGTCTCAGTTCCATACACCAGGACATCCCCTTTCAGGCTGTCCTGATAAAAAGAAGAGCAAACAGCATGTTGTACCATAGCATGTACTGGAAGAAGACCTATGCTCATTTGCAGACAGCTACCACCATCCAGCACAGAGGGGTGAGGTGCTCACAACATAGGTAGATAGGGCTCACATCCTATTTTACAATGAAATTTTCAGTGAAGAACTTGACCATCTGAGGAGAGTGTTCCAGAAGAACAACTACAAGAAGTGGAAAATTTGGACAGCCCTACATCCTACATCCACTGTACAAATGGCAGAAACAGAAGAGACACCTCAGGAGGATGCGGCCATTGTTTTTTTTTTTTTTCCTTTTTATGGCTCATTATCTGGAAAGATAGAACAAATTGTCCAGTAACAGTGAACAAAGACAGTTTTCTGCCCACCAGTGAAAACACAGTCACTGCTGGGTTATATCAAAGAAGACCTCAGACTATTGAAATTATTGGTCTATCAGATACCATACCAATGTGGCAAGACATATATGTAGGTCAGATGGTGCATACTGTTGCTGAGAACATGAATGGCATACCACACTGCAGCAGCCTAACAAATACACGATCATGGATCATGGCCTGTCAAAATTATAGGGGTGGGTTAGAACCTTACTAAGGTTCTGACACAGCATGTAACTTCTGCTCACCAAAGAATCCATCAAGATTCATTTCAGAGAACCACAGATCAATCATGAATGTGGGTACATCCTTAAGAGCAGCAGCAGCAGTAGTAGTAGTAGTAGTAGTAGTAGTAGTAGTAGTTGTTGTTGTTGTTGTTGTTGTTGTCATTGTTGTTATTGTCTTTGTCATGGTCTTCAGTTTGAAGACTGGCCTGAAGCAGCTCTCCACACTACTCTATCCTGTACAGTCCTCTTGATCTCAGGGTAACTACTACAACTGACGTCCTTTTGAGCCTGCTAACTGTATTCATTTCTTGGTCTTCCTCTTCAATATAACTGCCCCTCCCCCCAACTCCCACCAATACTAAACTGGCAATCCCCTGATGTCTCAGAATGTGTCCTACCAACCAATCTCTTCCTTTAGTCAAGTTGTGCAACAATTTGCTTTTCTCCTCAGATTTTATTCTGTATCTCATTGTTAGTTACATGTCTATCCATCTAATCAGTATTCTTCTGTAGCACCACATTTCGAAAGCTTCTATTCTCTTCCTGTCTGAACCGTTTAATCTCCATGTTTCCCTTCTGTACAAGGCTATACTTCAGACAAATACTTTCAGACAAGATTTCCTAATGCTTAAATCTATATTCAATGTTAACAAATTTCTTTTCTTCATAAACACTTTTCTTGCCATTGCCAGTCAGAATTTTGTATCCTCTCTACTTTGGCCATCATCAGTTTGTTTACTACACTATATGATCAAAAGTATCTGGATACCCCCAAAAACATATGTTTTTCATATCAGGTGCTCCATATCAGCAACCTCCTAGTCATTAGACATCGTGAGAGAGCAGAATGGGGCACTCTGCAGAACTCACGGACTTCGAATGTGGTCAGGTGATTGGATGTTACTTGTGTCATACGTCTGTACACAAGATTTCCACACTCCTAAACATCCCTTTGTCCACTGTTTCCAATGTGATAGTGAAGTGGAGATGTGAAGGGACATGTACAGCACAAAAGTGCACAGGTCAACTTTGTCAGTTGACTGACAGGGACTGCTGACCGTTGAAGAGGGTCCTAATGTGTAATAGGCAGACAAGCTGCTCATAAGCCACACATCACAATGGTAAATACCAAATGACACCTCACTTGGTGTAAGGAGCATAAATATTGGACAATTGAACAGTGGAAAAATGTTGTGTGGAGTGACGAATCACGGTACACAATGTGGCGATCAGATGGCTGCGTGTGAGTATGACGAATGCCCAGTGAACATCATCTACCAGCATGTGTAGTGCCAACAGTAAAATGGTGTGGTTGTGTTTTTCATGTTTTCCACAGTACAGACCTACATTGATGTTTTAAGCACCTTCTTGCTTCCCACTGTTGAAGAGCAAATCAGGGATGGCAATTTCATATTTTAACATGATCAAGGATCTGTTCATAATGCACAGCCTGTGATGGAGTGGTTACACAAGAATAACATGCCTGTACTGGGCTGGCTTGCACAGAGTCCTGACCTAAATCCTATAAAAAAACCTTTGGGATATTTTGGAATGCTGACTTTGTGCCAGGCCTCACCGACCAACATTGATACCTCTCCTCAGTGCAGCACTCCATGAAGAATGTGCTGCCATTCCCCAAGAAACCTTCCGGCACCTGATTGAATGTATGCCTGTGAGAGTATAAGTTGTCATCAAAGCTAAGGGTTGGCCAACACCACAGAATTCCAGCATTATCGATGGAGGGCGCCACAAACTTGTAAGTCATTTTCAGCCAGGTGTCCGGATAAATTTGACCACATAGTGTACATAAATAGCAAAACTCATCTACTACTATTAGATTCTGATTTCCTAATCTAATTTCTTCAGAATCATCTTATGTAATTCAACTCTGTTCCATTACCCTTGTTACTGTCTGTTGTGATCACCTGCTCTACAATGTCCTTTGCATTCTCTCACAGAAATACAATATCATCAGCAACTCTCAAACTTATTATTTCTTCTCTCTGAACTCTTAATTCCTTCCCCAAATTTCCTTTTGTTTGCTTTACTGCTTGCTCAATGTAAAGATTGAATGACACTGGGAATATGTTACAACCCTGTCTCACTACCTTCTCAATTACCGCTTCCATTTCATAACCTTTGACTCTTTAACTGCAATTATTTTTTTGTACAAGTTGTAAGGAATATCTTGCTCCATTCATTTTGTCCCTGCTACCTTCCAAATTTGAAAGAGTATAGTCTTGTAAACATTGTCAAAAGCTTTCTCTAAATCAACAAATTCTATAAATGTAGATTTATCTCTTTTTACTTTATCTTCTAAGTCGAAGAATCAGCATTGTGTCACTTGTTCAAATGGTTCAAATGGCTCTGAGCACTATGCGACTTAACTTCTGAGGTCATCAGTCACCTAGAACTTAGAACTAATTAAACCTAAGTAACCTAAGGACATCACACACATCCATGCCCGAGGCAGGATTCGAACCTGCGACCGTAGCGGTCACGCGGTTCCAGACTGAAGCGCCTTTAACCGCACGGCCACACCGGCCGGCTGTGTCACTTGTTCCTACACTTATCAGGAACCCATATTTATCATCCCTGAGATCAACGTCAAGCAGTTTGTCAATTCTTCTGTAAAGAACTCATCTTAGTATTTTGCAACCATGACTTATTAAACTGATAGTTTGGTAATATGCATACTTGTCAGCTACTGCTTTTTTTTTAACTGGAATTATGTTGTTACATTCTTCTTGAAATCTGAGGGCATTTTACCTGTGTCATACATCTTGCACTCCAGATGGAATTGTTTTGTAATTGCTTATTCTTCCAAAGATATCAGTTGTTCAGACAATGTCACCTGCTCCAGGGTCCTTATTTCAACGTAGCTCTTTCAATGCTCTGTCAAATTCTTCTCTCAGAATTATATTTCTCATCTCATCTGCATCTACATACTCTTCCCTTTCTATAATATTGCCTTAAATTTCATTTCTTTTGCATCCCCCCAACATATACTCCTTGCACCTGTCAGCTTTCTCTTCTGTGCTTAGTACTGATTTTCCACCTGAACTCTTGGTATTCAAAAAGCTGCTTCTCTTTACTCCAAAGGCCTCTTTAATTTTCCTATAGACAGTTTCTTCTTTCCCTAGTTATCTATACTTATATATCCATACATTTGTCCTCTAATGATTGGTGTTAAGCCATTGTGCTCTTACTGTTAATCTAATTTTTAGACTTTGTATTCCCTTTTGCCTTCTTCAGTTGCTGAATTTTTAATTTTCTATCATCAATTAAACTCAGTATCTTCAGTGATATCCAAGGCTTTCTATTCAGCCTTGTCTTTTTATCTATTTGAATATCTGCTGCCCTCACTGTCTCGTCTCTTAAATCTACCTCTTCGTCTTCTGTTGTATTCCATTCCACTATTTCTGTGAATCATTGCCTGATGCTCCCTCTGAAACTCTCAGCAACATCGACAATATAGGAAAAGATAGATTGTTACTTACTGTAAAGAAGACACGTTAAGTTATAGATAGGTACAATTAAAAGACACTTACACAAAGCTTTCGGCCACAGTCTTCACCAGCAATAGAGAAATATAGAAGCACACACAGTTTATACACAGAAGCAAGCACACCTCATGCACACATGACCGTCAACTCCAGCAGCTCAGGCCAGAATGCAGCTATCACATGGGATTACAGCAGTGATCTGGATGGGGTGGGGAAGGGGTAGTAGTCTATGGTTGGGAGGACAGCCGAACACTGGCTGGGGGAGTGTGTAGGGGCTAAAATGCCAACAGGTGCAGCAGCATCAGGTGGTTGTGGGACAGGGAGGTGGGGAAAAAAGGAGTGAAAAGGAGAGAAGCAGGAAAAGATGGGCAGGTGTGTTGGCAAGGGCAGCAAACAAAGAGGCTGGGAGACAAGAATGGGGAGGAGATGATAGGACGGGGGATGGGGGGATGGAAACTGTTGGGTGAAGGGTGTGGGGACAGTATGTTCCCATAGGTTGAGACCGGAATAATTATGGGAGTGGATAATGTGTTGTAAGGATAACTCCCATCTGCACAGTTAAGAAAAGCTGATGGTGGAGGGGAGGATCCAGATGGCTCAGGTAGTGAAGCAGGCATTGTGCTTCTGGGTCTTCCATGGGATCTAGAAAGGTGGCACACTGGGTTGAGAAGGACCAGGTGAAGTGGTTGGCAGAGATGGTGTTGAGGTTGTGAAGAAATGAAGACAGATGTTGACCTCCTCCTCTCTGACAGCCCCATTTGCACCTCTGTCAACATTAAACCCACCAAGCACTGACAGTACCTGCATTTTGACAGCTGTAATTCCTTTCACACCAAAAAATCCTTCCCATAAAGCCTAGCCACCTGGGGATGGCATATCTGCCGTTACAAAAGCTCTCTTGTTCACAATGCTGAGGGTCTCACCAAGGCTTTCACAGACAGGCACTATCCCCCAGACCTAGTCCACAAACAGACTTCTGCGCCATTTCTCCACACACTGCCAATCCTCCCACTCCCCCAAGAACTGGCCACAAAGGAGTGCCTTCCCCGTCACCTAGTACTATCCTGGACTGGAGCAAGCGAACCACATCCTTTGCTAGGGCTTTGAGTAGCTATCATCATGCCCTGAAATAGGGACATCGTAGCTGAGATCCTTGCCACACCTCCTAAAGTGGTGTTTGATTGCCCACTCAACCTCCACAACATCCCAGTCCATCCCTATGCCACTCCAGTCCCACTCCGCTGCCACAAGTATCATAGCCATGTGGAAGACTCAGATGCAAGACCTGCGCAATCCACCCACCCAGCACTTCCGATTTGAGTTCTGTCACAGATTTATCCTGCCCCATCAGGGGCTGGGCCACCTGTGAAAGCAGCCATGCTCTGCTGCAACCACTGTATAGCTTGTTATATTGGTATGACTACCAACCAGCTGTCCACCAGGATGACTGGCCACCGCCAAACTGTGGCTGAGAACACCTTTGGTATAACATGGAGCTGAGCATAACATGCTGCATCACTACCCGAGCCATCTGGATCCTCCCCTCCACCAGCAGCTTTTCTGAACTGCACAGATGGGAATTATTGTTACAACACATTCTATGCTCCCATAATAATCCCAGCCCCACCCTCCACCTAACAGTTTCCATCCCCTCTGTCCTATCATCTCCTCCCCATTTTTGTCCCTCAGTCTCTTTTTTTGCTGCCCTCTGCCAACACTTCAGCCCATTTTTTCCTGCAGCTCTCCTTTCTGCTCCTTTTTTTCCCCCACCTCCACACCCCACAGTCTCCTGATGCTATGCCTGTTGGCATTCTAGTCCCTGCACATTCTGCCAGACGGTCATTCCTCTGTCCCCTCACCCATACACAACCGTCCCTTCACCTTCCCCACCACCTCCAGATTGCTACTGCCCTCCCACATTATAGTTGCATTCTTGCCTGAGCTGCTGGAGTTGGCGGTCATGTGTGCATGAGGTGTGCTTGCTTCTATGTATGAATCGTGTATGTTTTTCTGTTTCTCTTTTGCTGATGAAGGCTGTGGCTGAAAGCTTTGTGTAAATGTATTTTAATCATGCCTATCTGCAACCTAAAGTGTCTTCTTTACAGTAAGTAGCAATCTATCTGTTTTCCTACATTGTTGATATTCCTACGCAGAGTTTCCATTGCCTCAACCACCTCAAGTTCTCTCAAATTATCCAGGTCCCATCTCCTTAAGTTCCTACTTTTTTTTGCAGTTTCTTGGGTTATAATCTACAGTTTAAAACCAATAAATTGTGCTCAGAGCCCACATCTGCCCCTGGAAATATCTTCCAGTTTAAAATCTGATTTCAAAATCTCTGTCCTATCATTACATAGTCAATTTGAATCCTTCTGGTGTCTCCAGGTCTCTTCCATGTATACAGCTTACATTCAGATTCTTAAATCAAGTTTCAGCTGTGATTAAATTATGCTCCGTGCAAAATTTTGCCAGGCAGCTTCCTCTTTCATTCCTTTCTGCAAGTTCATATTCACATACTATTTTGTCTTCTCTTCTTTTTCCTACTATAAAATCTCATTCATCTGCCTCAGTTAAATTTTCCTCTCCTTTAAACTATCTGAATAGTTTCTTTTATCTTATCATACATTCTTTCAAGCTCTGTATCATCTGTGGAGCTAGGTGGCATATAAATGTGCACTATCACAGTGGGTATTGGCTTAGCATCTGTCTTGTCTATGATAATGCATTCACTATGCTGTTCATAGTAGCTACCCACATTCCTATTTTCTTATTCATTATTAGACATATTCCTGTGTAACCCCTATTTGTTTTTGCGTTTATATTGCTGCACTCACCTTACCAGAAGTCCTTTTCCTCCTGCTGCAACCAAATTTCACTGATTCCTATTGCCTCTCACTTCAACCTATCCATTTCCATTTTTAAATTTTCTAATCTACCTCTGTGATTAAGGGATCTAACAATCCATGCTCCTACTCATAGAATACCAGTTTTATTTTTCCTGATGACAATATCCTCCTGAGTAGTTCCTGCCCAGAGATCCGAATGGAGGACTATTTTACCTCCATAATATTTTACCCAAGAGGATGCTATCATCATTTAATCATATGGTATAGCGATATGCCCTCAGGGAAAAATAATGGCTGCAGTTTCCCCTGGGTTTCAGTTATTCATAGTACCAACACAGCAAGGCCATATTGGTTGATGTTACGAGGCCAGATCAGTCAGTCATCCAGACTGTTGCCCCTGCAACTACTGAAAAGACTGCTGTCCCTCTTCATGGACCACGTGTTTGCTGGCCCCTCAACAGATACTCCTCCATTGCAGTTGCACCTGGCATTGCACCTGTATCATTGAGGCTTGCAAGTCACCCCACCACAGCAGAGTCCATGGTTCATGGGAAGCATCCTTAGTAAGGCCTGGTAACCTACATTAATCTGATTAAGAAGAAGAAGGATATATCCCTCAATAAACTGACCTTAGTGGCAGGCGGAGGAACAGCAGAAGTTCCACCTGCTTGTGTACCTGGGTGAGAATGGAGGATGGAGCAGTGTGTCAGCAGGAAGAGTGGGGGAGGAGATGCTCAGCACAGACAGCAGACAGAGTAGCAAGTCAGAGGGGGGGGGGGGGGGGAGACAGAAGTGCCAGAAGTGCCATACTGACCTCTAAGCAGTCAGTTCATCAGTGCCACTAATGATAGCAACATGGTCACATATTGAAATATTGTGCCTGTTGGATAGTGACATCTGGCCGTTCACCTGTGAACTTTTTCATTAAGAAGCACAGCAGGAGCAGCTGGAGAAACACACTACCTATCTGTGGCCAGAAAACTTGTCTGGCGTAGGGGTAATTTTGTTTACAGGCTACTAGATAGAGTTGTGATTGAAATTCAGAGAACAATGTAAGGTGACTGAATATTGTCATTTTTGTATAATTGAAATGATTTAAGCCACACATGCCAGGGCATTCTGAGGAGGCATAAATGTTACCTGTTTCACATTTAACTGGTGTTTGGAGTGACTACCTTGTGAGAGTAAAAGGAGCTGTGAGCTACCACACATCCCATTGCAGTACCAATTGGGCATGAGCTACAGCCATTTACTGGCTGCCAAACTGCAATGCCAGTACAGTATGGTGCACTCAGATGCTACAGAGTTCAGCATGAGCTATGCCTACTTGTTGGCTCCCTGGCTCCCATGCCAGTCCAAAGCGAGTGTCATTTACTGTGTGACTTTATTCCACATTTCCCAGTGTAACATCACTGCGAAGGTACCTCTGTCATATAACATGATGAAGTTGCACCCTCTGCCATAAACATTGGTAAAAAGTACCCTCTGTTAAGCATCATCGGTACAAAGGACCCTCCACATCAGTAAAAAACACCCTCTGCCAAACAACATCTGTGTAACACACCGTCTACCATGCAACATTAGTATGAAGCATCCTTTACCAAGCAACATTGGTACGAAGCCCTCTTGGCCACGCAAAGTTGGTATGGAGCACACTCTTCCATGTGACATTGGTCTTTAGCCTGCCATGAAACAATGTTATGAAGCACCTTCAGCCATGTAACATTGATATGAAGCAGCCTTTGTCATGCAACATTGGTGCAAAGCATCCTCTGCCAAGCAACATTGTTATGAAGCTCTCACGGCCATGCAACACTGCTGTGGAGCACCCTGTGTCATACAAAATCAATATGCAGCTTGTTATGGAACTTCATTATGAGGCACCCTGTGGTATGTAACATCTATACAAAGCAAACTCCACCACACAATGTTTGTACAAAGCACTTTCCACCATGTAAAATTGTTACAGAGCACACTCTCCCACTCAGCATTGATACGAAGCACCCTCTGCCATGCAACACTGGTATGAAGTACCCTCTGCCATGAAACATCACTAAAAAGCACCCTCTGCCATCTAACATTGCCATGCATTGTCACTGTGGAGTACTTTCGTATGGAGCACCCACTGCCACGCAACACACAACATCGATACGAAGCATCTCTGCTATGAAACATCATTACCAAGCACTCTCTGCCATGGAACATTGGTACGAAGCACTCTCGCCCACCTATTATTGATATGGTTACCCTCAGCCAAGTAACATTGGTAAAAATCAATCTTCACCGCCCAACATTGGTACAGAGTACCATCTGCCACACAACATTAGTTTGGAGTACTGTCTGCCATACAACATCGATACGAAGTACCTAATGCCATAACACATTAATACAAAGTACCATCTGCTGCACAGCATTGGAACGAAGTATGTTCTGCCATGCAACGCTGTTATGAAGTACCCGGCACAATGTAAAATTTGTAGGTAGCACCACTGCAGCACCAGGCTGCTGAAGATAGTGTGATTCTATTGCATTCTGCCACTCACCACTAGATGGCAATACCGTTGTTTTCTCAGTAGTGTGGGACTTTAATTAATCATAGTTCTGACAATTTGCATGAAATATTTATCAATTGTATACATAAACTTTCCTCACATATCAGTCTGTCTATTAGTGACAATCATATCCTGGCAGGTCTGATCTGAATCAAGCTGTGTGTCTGTGAAAACCATATCAAAATCCCTGCAGAAGTTCCTAAGATGAGCATGAACATGCTGACAGAAACCTAGGTGGGGAACTTTAAATGATAATATGTATAGAAGAAGTAGATATGTATAGATTATGGCAATAATTATTCAGTGTGATTCAGTGGCCTTCACTTCATTCCTGTACTGGACAACACTGACTTGTTCAATCAGGATGCACAGATAGCACAAAATGTACAAACTCCAGAATGGAAAATGACAATGGGTCACACACCCACGACAATGGTGTCTTTAAGTGAGTCGAGAAACATCACTGCCACAGGGAGTGGTAAAGATGGAGCAAACTCTCTTGATTGTGTATCACAGAGATGTCACCATAATAATGAAAATGAAGATAACCATCAAGACAAAAACCACTCACATTGCTCTGTGAGTAGACAGTGACAGCAGTTGCATGAAAACAACTATGAGCCAAGCTACTGAAATAATGAACACTGGCATGAGCAATGGTGACAGAGCCTTCATCCAAGAATGACAATATGTGAATCAGTCTGTTACTGACCTCTGTATCAGAATCCCTACAATAGTTCCTGAGAGTAGCTTTCTCATACAGACAGGAAAACACAGTGAGAAAATTTAATGTATAAAATGTATGGATGCTTTTAAAGAGTTCTGCAATTCAACACAAGATGGCAGTGACAGATGCCTCCACTTCATGTGCTGTCATCCGTGTTGTGATTAGTAGTAAAGGTTAGATAGGAGAGAAGAAAATGCTGGAGCCATCCATAAGGCTATTCTTGTTATGCAAGTGTTGCATTTTTCTGTGTGATGCTTCAGTAAGTATTTTAGGAGACATCAGAAACTCATCCCAAACAATCAGAGTGCAATACTGCATAAATGTAACATTGTTTCTTTGCACTGAAGCATTACAGATGCTGCAAGTATCGCCAGCATAAAATTTCAGGGGAAGTTCAAATTTAAAATGAGCAATTCACAAACAAGTTCTGGTGCTCACACTGGTATGGGGCAGCAGTCAGGCAGCCTTTCACCTATCACCACTGAATGACAAAGGAATGTGAGAGTGGACTTTAATTCATCATAGTCCAGCCAATTAGCACTAAATATTTATGAATTATATGCACAAGCCTTCCTCGCAAATCAATCTAACTATTAGTAAAACTGTAACAAAATTCCTACAGCTGTTCCTGAGATTAGCATGAATCTGGCCTCCACTTCATGTGCATACTGGGCAACAAAAGTGGGCAAAGGGCTTCGATTTATGTATGCAGAAAAGAGGAGGAAGGAGAACAAGATGATGATAGATAGAAAAAGAAGATATGACTACATATTCCTGGCACAGACATTACTTTTCCTTCTATTTAATTCACAATTTACTATTTTTAATCCAGTCTGAAGAGTATGCCTCTTGTTCAGCATTTCCTTTATCTCTATATTATAGACTGTAGTTCTGTGACTGGGCCACAGTGAATTCCTTGTTTACTTACCCACAACAACCACCACAGGAAATGGCTGGGGAACACAAACCTGTAACACTGATATCCCCTTCAAAAACTGACTGTATGTGTTTTTGTAATGAAGTCATCTTGCTTTCAGCTGTCAGTGTTTTATTTGACAATATCTATTGTGGCATTATGTTGTTGTCAAGTATAAGATTTTGAGATGTAGGTTTACATTATCTTGTGGCATTATGCTGTTATCAAGTACAAGATTTTGACATATAGATTTACATTATTTTTGCCTAATACGAATCTGTATGTCAAGGTCTTATGCTTGAAAATGGCATAATGGTGAAACTGCTATCGTGAAATAAAACACTGACAGCTGAAAGCAACATGACATCATTTAAAAAGTTCGTAGAAGCTGTTGAGCCCTGTTACAATAAATTAATGGACTATATGTGTGTCACATAACTCATTACAAATCTGATATCTTTTTTAAAAAAAGAAAAAAGAACAACAGTAAGCCAATGAGGAAAATTCATAGTACAAAATTTTGCTCTTCATGATCTGCAAAGCTGAACCAACCTTGAAGTGGTTAGCTGAAGCAGGTTCATATAAAATTACTAAATGCAGCTCAAAAACTGAACATCATAATAATATAACTGAAATTGTATTAATCAACAAACAAACAATGAAAAATAGCCTCTAATTCACATTTGTAATGCCTAGTAATGAATACTTTCCCAGGTTTACTGGAAAAAAATAGTGTACGTCCTGTAAAAGTGAAAATTGATGCTCCACAAGATCAAAATTCTGGATGTGCATTCTGTATGCATGTCAAGTAATTATCTACACTCATACACTTTAACTGCAATAATATTTTTTATAATTGTGGTTTGCTAAAATCTAAAATGATAAACTGACATGACCTCACTGTTCAGGTCAGGGAGGTTGTGAGAATGAAGGATATGTTGCAGTTCAGAAAATCTTGTGTTGATGGGGACAGTATCCATGTAGTACAGACAATGAAGAAATCAACAGAACAACATTATGTTGCACTGAATTCTCTACAATAGACCAAGTGAGATGGTGTAGTGATTTAGATACTACACTTGCACTTGGGAGGCAGTTCAAATCCCTGTCTGGGCATCTAGGTTTAGGTTTTCTGTAGTTTCCCTAAATCACTTAAGACAAAAGCAAGGATGATTCCTTTAGTAAGTACATAGCCAATATTCTTCCCTCTCCTCTTGCAATCTGTGCTTCAACTCCATCTCTAATGCCCCCATCATTGTTGAGATATTAAGCCTTAATTTTACTTTCTTCCTTTTTTCTTTGCAAATGTACTAGGTACTTTCTTAGTTTGCCTCTGCCCATTCATCCAGTTGGATAGTTGTTTTGTAGTCATGTAGAATACTGTGCAGTGATTTCAGTGGAGTTCGTACATGATGTAGCTGCTGTCTCTAATTTGATAGGAAATGACAGTGGCAGGGATAGGATAGGTTGTGAACCGATGTACGAAACAGATCCTGCACCTGGGCCTTCTACAGGGATATGACCCATGTGACTAGGGCCAGAAGGAGAACAGTGATGGAGTGATTTTAAATTTGCTGTAAAATACTTTAACTCCATGATGATCTTTATTTGTGTTGGGAGATGGTTGTACATTTTGTTCCCATATATTTAATATCTTTGCTGTACATTTTTGTTGAATCAGGAACCAATCTTTGTAAATGTTTTGATCTTGTATTGTGGTGGTAACTATCTGAACTCTTATCCAATTTACTGATGTTTTTCTTCGCATAATGTAACAGGTCTAGTATGTGTTGGCATGAGAGGGGTAATATACACAGTTTCTTAAAGAATGGTTTACGTGTTTCTTTTTGCTGTTTGAACAACATTGTTCTGATTGATTTCTTTTGGAATTTAAGCAACTTCATTGTCTCTGCACATTTATGAAAACTAACAGTAGTGAGCCCAAACCAGAATTTCTTGGCACTCCATACTTAACTTTCTGGCATGTTGAGTAATACAGTCTGCCATCATGAGATATTTCAGCTCTTTGCTACTTAGCACATAGCTACAACTTAAACCAACTGTGGGCTGCTCCACAGACACAACAGTACAGTTTCTTGTGCAGCAGCACAGGATGAGTAAGACAAAACACCTACAACAGATATAAAACTAACTCACAGTTTATTTCCTCCTTATCTGATGAAGTTATAACCTGTTTCAAGAAGTGATACACAGCTGTTTCAATATTGATCTGTTCTTTCTGAAACCATTCTGTACATTGGTGACTATTTTGTATTTATTCACAATGTTTAACTGTCTTGTAAATAATATTCTTTCAATTTCTTTAGAAAAGCCAGACGGTTGAGATACTGGTCTGTAATTTTGTTTGTTAAATGTATAGTCCTTTTTACAAAGTGGCTTCATTGTTGATTGTTTAAGTGTAAATGGGAATACACTAGAAAAGGAAGTATTCATTATATCAGCTTGTTGGGTATTTATATTTTCTGACCTATGTTTAATCACCCTCTGAGGAATGACATCAAATCAAAAAGAATTATTAAGAATTATTATTATTATTATTATTATTTTCCATTCACTATCTCTGAATATGGGTCTGCATAAAAACACAATCTTTCCATTTATGGTAACTTTCATGTTTTTATTATTTGTTTTTCATCCGTTCTTAATTTCGTTTTGTACTGCAGTTGTCTAGTCATCATTAAATATATTATCAACATATTCACAGTCTTTAATAATTTTTCCTTCTTCATTTATGATGAGCTTATTGTTTTCCACTTTACATTTAGCCAAGTTGCCATTTACTGCCATCCAAACTGATTGTTTTTTTGCTACAATTTCTAGTAAAAAAGTCATCATTCAACCTTTTATGCAGCATATATAGGCTTCTGACAGACATTTCCCTAACATCTAAGGTATGGCTGTATGCCATTATGCTTCTCCTACCTTTCCAGATTCCTAAGTGTGATTGCCAACTTTTTTATATTGGAGTTAACCATGAATTTGATTTTTAGTTGTATGATTTTATTGTTTGTAACAGAGAAAAAAGGTAGGAATTTAAGGAGATGGGACCTGGATAAACTGAGAGAACCAGAGGTTGTAGAGAGTTTCAGGGAGAACATTCGGGAATGATTGACAGGAATGGGGGAAAGAAATACAGTAGAAGAAGAATGGGTAGCTTTGAGGGATGAAATAGTGAAGGCAGCAGAGGATCAAATAGGTAAAAAGACGAGGGTTAGTAGAAATCCTTGGGTAACACAATACATATTGAATTTAATTGATGAAAGGAGAAAATAGAAAAATGCAGTAAAAGAAGCAGGCAAAAAGGAATACAAACATCTCAAAAAATGAGATCAACAGGAAGTGCAAAATGGCTAAGCAGGGATGGCTAGAGGACAAATGTAAGGATATAAGGCATATCTCACAAGGGGTAAGATAGATACTGCCTACAGGAAAATTAAAGAGACTTTTGGAGAAAAGAGAACCACTTGTATGAATATCAAGAGCTCAGATGGAAACCCAGTTCTAAGCAAAGAAGAGAAAGCAGAAAGGTGGAAGGAGTATATAGAGAATCTGTACAAGGGTGATGTACTTGAGGACAATATTATGGAAATGGAAGAGGATGTAGATGAAGATGAAATGGGAGATATGATACTGCATGAAGAGTTTGACAGAGCACTAAAAGGCCTAAGCTGAAGAGCACTAAAAGACCTAAGCTGAAACAAGGCCCCAGGAGTAGACAACATTCCATTAGAACTACTGATAGCCTTGGAGAGCCAGCCCTGACAAAACTCTTCCATCTGGTGAGCAAGGTGTATGAGACAGGCAAAATACCCTCAGACTCCAAGAAGAATATAATAATTCCAATCCCAAAGAAAGCAGGTGTTGACAGATGTGAAAATTACTGAACTATCAGTTGAGTAAGCCATGGCTGCAAAATACTAACACGAATTCTTTACAGACGAATGGAAAAGCTGGTAAAAGCCAACCTCGGGGAAGATCAGTTTGGATTCCATAGAAATGTTGGAACACGTGAGGCAATACTGACCCTATGACTCATCTTAGAAAATAGATTAAGGAAAGACAAACCTATGTTTCTAGCATTTATAGACTTAGAGAAAGCTTTTGACAATGTTGACTGGAATACTCTCTTTCAAATTCTGAAGGTGGTAGGGGTAAAATACAGGGAGCAAAAGGCTATTTACAATTTGTACAGAAACCGGATGGCAATTATAAGAGCCGAGGGACATGAAAGTGAAGGAGTGGTTGGAAATGGAGTGAGACAGGGTTGTAGCCTATCCCCAATGTTATTCAGTCTGTATATTGAGCAAGCAGTAAAAGAAACAAAAGAAAATTTCAGAGTAGGAATTAAAATCCATGGAGAAGAAATAAAAACTTTGAGGTTCACAGATGACATTGTAATTCTGTCAGAGACAGCAAAGGACCTGGAAGCACAGCTGAATAGAATGGACAGTGTCTTGAAAGGAGGATATGAGATGAGCTCAACAAAAGCAAAACAGGGATAGTGGAATGTAGTCGAATTAAACCGGGTGATGCTGAGGGTATTAGATTAGAAAATGAGATGCTTAAAGTAGTAAATGAGTTTTGCCATTTGGGGAGCAAAATAGCTGGTGATGGTTGAAGTAGAGAGGATATAAAATGTAGACTGGCAATGCCGGGAAAGCGTTTCTGAAGAAGTAAAATTTGTTAACATCGAGTATAGATTTAAGTGTCAGGAAGTCATTTCTGAAAGCATTTGTGTGGAGTGTGTCCATGTATAGAAGTGAAATGTGGATGATAAATAGTTTGGACAAGAAGAGAATAGAAGCTTTCAAAATGTGGTGCTACAGAAGAATGCTGAATATTAGATGGGTAGATCACATAACTAAAGAGGAGGTATTGACTTGAATTAGGGAGAAGAGACATTTGTGGCACACCTTGACAAAAAGAAGGGATCAGTTGGTGGGACATGTTCTGGGGTATCATAGAGTCACCAATTTAGTATTGGAGGGCATTGTGGAGGGTAAAAATCATAGTGGGAGACCAAGAGATGAATACAGTAAGCAGATTCAGAAGGATGTAGGTTACAATAGGTACTGGGAGATGAAGAAGCTTGCACAGGATAGAGTAGCATGGAGATTTGCATCAAACCAGTCTCTGGACTGAAGACCACAACAAAACAACAACAACAGCAATGAAGAATGCCACATCATACCAATATTTAGAATTAGAGAAACATTACTCAAATTTTTTATCTGCATTTTGCAGTAGGTCTTTGTCCCATTTAACCCTCTGCAGCATATTGTTAACAACACTGATGCTGCTATCAGTAATGAATCTTCTTTGTATATATCTGTCATTGACCACAGAATTCTTCTTAATTATTTTCCTTAGTTCCAAATTAACTGTCAAGTTCTTGCAGAAACCAGTCTCTGTTACTTTAGTATCATTATAACAAGGCCGTTTATAAACACTTTGTCCATTCCTCCAAAGATAAAAAGTCAGTAGTCAGCTGCACAAGAAAACCTATACTTGGTTCACTTAAATGGTTTTGACAGTTTAAATTGTCATTTTCAGAACTTAAATAGGCTCAGATCATTAATTAACAAATGTCAAAAATAAGAATCAGATGGCTGTGTCCTTTACTACAGAGTCAATGAAACAGACTCTGTAGCAAAGAGCATTAATGTCCGATTCTTATTGTTGACATTGGTTTGTTAACGATTTGTGCCTATTTCACTTCTGAAGACAACAGTTTAAACTGTTGAAAGTGGTTAGGTGAACCAAATAAAGGTTTTCTTGTGCAACTGATCACTGACTTTTTTATCTGTGATGTAATATTCTGCAGCTGCTGATCTACAGCTATCCACAAAATTATAAATGTGGTCAATTACTGTGTTAGATCTACCTAGTAATTTCAGGTACCATTGCTTCCAGGCTGTATGAAGTTAAGAGATTTATCAAATGCTTCTTTTGTTTATCATTATTTTTAAAACTGGTTTAGAAATTATTCATTGTGCATTTTCTTCTATGTCTCACAAGGAACTCCGTGCATGTGATGTCACAAGCTCAAGTAAAGCACATTTGAAAGTGTTGGGTTAACAGTTATGACAAGAAAGATATTAGCTGCTAATGACTCACCATGTGAATCAGGAGAATATCAGGTAGGTGACATAAAATGTGGGTCCAGGAGGTTCAAAGATTAACTTTATGTGGGATGTATTACACTTCACAAAATGGATATTGTCGACATTTCTTAAGTGTTCAGAACAAATCATTAACTTGCACCATGAACACCAAATGAAAAATGGTGCACCACAGTGATCACAAAGATTTGCAACATCAAGATCAAAGGCAAACTCCTTGGGAGCTACAAACCACGCAGGATGTTCTGTTGGATATCCACCCTTAACCCTCAAATGGAGTGGTGACTTCTTTGTGTCATAAATGGTGTTGTGGGGTCCAAAAGGATACCGCATTGTTTTAGCCATGAAGATTAATTTATTTTAGTTTCATCACAAATATTTATTCATAAATTTCATATTATCATATATTACAATGCAAACATCAGTTTAACACAAAAAACTCAACATAAATCAAAATAGGAAAAAAAGTTTACATAACCCTGCATAGCAGTGAAATGAAATGAAATGAAACATAAAAATTTAAACTAGTTTATTGTGTTAGAAATAACAGGAAGCAGTAATAGATTGCTGTGAGATGAACATATAGAGTATGGAAAATTAGCAGCATATAATGAACATCAAATATAAATTGATACAGAGTCTTTCACAAATGGTCAGTATTCGCCCAAAATTCTCTCCACACACCACCAAATGATCAGTCTGGCAAACTGGATGACTGCAGCAAGTACAGTAATGATTGATCTTTTTATTGCTGGCACAGGGCCACGGAGCACATCATTTCCTCTTTGAATACAGAGTGGGTCTTTATGATTTTGGGAAAGATTTCTTCAAAACTCCTGAGATTAAAATCACTCCACTCCATGATTACCACAGTGGCATTGGTGCAACAACTGTAATAGATACTTAGAACAGAAAAAACAGTCTTGGTAGCACAAGATAGGTTTATTTAATCTTCATGTGATGTATTTCACCTTTTCTATGCATCATCAATAAGGGATCATTAGAAACTAGTTTAAGTATAAACTGCATTAAAGGCAATAATAAATGAATAAATCAAAAACAACAACCCGAAGACTTACATTTATTGGACTATGGAGTGCAGTGCCATATTTGTGTTTCAGGAGGAGGTGAGGGGTATAAAATTTCAACTCATAAAATATTTCACTATAACTGAGCCTAGCTATAAAAACTTCTGTTAATCATAACTGAGGTGAGGTGTCAAATGCAATTAACAGTTCCCTAGAACTGGGAGGTAAGAGCCAGCTAGCCACTTTCAGTGCTTCTTTGTCCCAAAACTGCAATCAACAAGAACATTCATAATGTGAAATTTAATGATTAGCAATGCAAAGTGTTTGAAATAACAGGTGGCATTATGCATAAACAGCTTTAAAATAAAGTAAATTCAAGATTATATGGATTTTTGCAAGCTCAGTGCCATATTTATTGAATACTGACCAAAAACAAAACCAAAATTGAATATCTGGATCATCTTAGAAAGAAGCCAACTGATTTTGAGGATAAGAATATCACTATGGATGAGACATGATCCATGATTCAGGCATAAATGAAACAGTAGTCAAAGACTGGATAGGTGCCCATAGCTGTGAACTAAGAATGATGAAAATCCTTGTATTAGGATGAAGAAAAGTGCTTTGGTATTGGGAAAGTCATGATATCTGAAGTATTACTGCAACGATCATCATATTTTGGCATGATATCCACTGGACCTGACGGGATACCAATTCGATTCTACACAGAGTACGTGAAAGAACTTTCCCCCCTTCTAACAGCCGTGTACCGCAAGTCTCTAGAGGAACGGAGGGTTCCAAGTGATTGGAAAAGAGCACAGGTAGTCCCAGTCTTCAAGAAGGGTCGTCGAGCAGATGCGCAAAACTATAGACGTATATCTCTGACGTCGATCTGTTGCAGAATTTTAGAACATGTTTTTTGCTCAAGTATCATGTCGTTTTTGGAAACCCAGAATCTACTATGTAGGAATCAACATGGATTCCGGAAACAAAGATCGTGTGAGACCCAACTCGCTTTCTTTGTTCATGAGACCCAGAAAATATTAGATACAGGCTCCCAGGTAGATGCTATTTTTCTTGACTTCCGGAAGGCGTTTGATACAGTTCCGCACTGTCGCCTGATAAACAAAGTAAGAGCCTACGGAATATCACACCAGCTGTGTGGCTGGATTGAAGAGTTTTTAGCAAACAGAACACAGCATGTTGTTATCAATGGAGAGACGTCTACAGACATTAAAGTAACCTCCGGCGTGCCACAGGGGAGTGTTATGGGACCATTGCTTTTCACAATATATATAAATGACCTAGTAGATAGTGTCGGAAGTTCCATGCGGCTTTTCGCGGATGATGCTGTAGTATACAGAGAAGTTGCAGCATTAGAAAATTGTAGCGAAATGCAGGAAGATCTGCAGCGGATAGGCACTTGGTGCAGGGAGTGGCAACTGTCCCTTAACATAGACAAATGTAATGTATTGTGAATACATAGAAAGAAGGATCCTTTATTGTATGATTATATGATAACGGAACAAACACTGGTAGCAGTTACTTC
Organism: Schistocerca nitens; assembly: GCF_023898315.1. NCBI lineage: Eukaryota > Metazoa > Arthropoda > Insecta > Orthoptera > Acrididae > Schistocerca > Schistocerca nitens. The sequence goes on along the minus strand of NC_064616.1, from coordinate 447,474,977 downwards.
TGTAAAATATCTGGGAGTATGCGTGCGGAACGATTTGAAGTGGAATGATCATATAAAATTAATTGTTGGTAAGGCGGGTACCAGGTTGAGATTCATTGGGAGAGTGCTTAGAAAATGTAGTCCATCAACAAAGGAGGTGGCTTACAAAACACTCGTTCGACCTATACTTGAGTATTGCTCATCAGTGTGGGATCCATACCAGATCGGGTTGATGGAGGAGATAGAGAAGATCCAAAGAAGAGCGGCGCGTTTTGTCACAGGGTTATTTGGTAACCGTGATAGCGTTACGGAGATGTTTAATACACTCAAGTGGCAGACTCTGCAAGAGAGGCGCTCTGCATCGCGGTGTAGCTTGCTGTCCAGGTTTCGAAAGGGTGCTTTTCTGGATGAGGTATCAAATATATTGCTTCCCCCTACTTATACCTCCCGAGGAGATCACGAATGTAAAATTAGAGAGATTAGAGCGCGCACGGAGGCTTTCAGACAGTCGTTCTTCCCGCGAACCATACGCGACTGGAACAGGAAAGGGAGGTAATGACAGTGGCACGTAAAGTGCCCTCCGCCACACACCGTTGGGTGGCTTGCGGAGTATAAATGTAGATGTAGATGTAGATGTAGGGCATCAATCAATGCCAAGCTGAATAACTGCTTGCATAAGGGCCATAGGTGGCTCAATACTTATTGACTTGCTCAATTTGTGAAGCTCTTTCTCTCTCTTTGTCTTGAATAACCATCGTATTTCTGTGAAATTGTAATCATTTGTTTGTCTTTAAATGTACATCAAATCTGTTGATTTCTATCCTATTTGCATAGTTACCTTGTGGTTTTATGTGTATTTCTTCAGGCAATAAACAGTCCAAAACGAAACAAATAATTATCTGATTATGCTGTATTTCATTTTATCCATTTTAACAAAACACACACAGCATGGTGGCAGAAGCAGTCTGAGTGCTGGAGTTAAAGAGGAGGCTGGGGTGGGGAGAGGGAAGGATAGTAGGGTAGTGGTGGGGGATGGTAAAGTGCTGCTTATGAGAGCATAGAGAGGGATGAAGTGAGGAGAGGGTAGAGTAACTATGTGCAGTTGGGTGGTTTGTCAGAGATTGGGGGGAAGGGGGGGGGGGAGGAGCAGAAAAGGAGAGAAATAAAAAGACTGTGGGTGTGTTGGAGAAATAGACATTGAAGATTGATTACAATTTGTATATGGTTGTGGATCATACTTGTTAATATATATGAGAGCTGATTTCCTATTCTTATGTGACTGAATGTCAAATACACCTACAATAAGTCCAAATAACCACTCCAATTTTGTCCTCTTATCAGACAATAAATGTAAATGACTGTAATGTTGTGTACATACTATTTTCAGAGACGAACAGTGTGAAAGTGGAAAAACTGCAGCAAGATCAGGGAAGGACTGTACTCCAGAAGATAAATGTGGAGGACAGTTTCACAAGGTAACAATGTATAACACAGTTTATTACATTAGATTAAATGACAGATACTTTTTGTTCCAATTGATCCATAGTGAGGAGATCCTCAAACCACCCAATAAATATTTACAATTAAAAACAAATAAGCTGATGTAGCTTCCACATGTCCCAAGTGAAGTCATTGTCATGGATGTGGAATGACTCAAAAAATGTTAAACGTATCTGAATTTAAAAGGCAATAAATACTAAATTGAAAAATCACTTTACAACACTAATTTACAAAGATCAAATCAATGCATTGAATTTGTAGAGAACACAGATTGTACTAATTCTCACATTATTTGATACTATTAGTAACAAGTGCACACTAGTTGGTTCTCTCTTAAACTCATCAATGGAGTAGAAGGAATTGGGCACCAATATAGACTTTTAGGTCCTTTATTGATAGTTAAACTTTTAATGGCTGCTGGCAAGTTATTGAAAATGTGTGTTCCTGAGTAATGAACCCATGTGGACCAAAGTAAAAGACTTTAAATCTTTGTGAAGATTATTCTTATTATAATAATGAGTCCCTGAACTGAGCTGTTAGTCTGAAAAATAGATATATTTTTAATGACAAATTTTTTTAAGGAATAAATGTATTGGGAAGCAACTGTTAATCTCCCTAGTTCTCTAAACAGGCCTCTGCAGGATATTCTTGAGTTCACCCCACAAATAATTATTGTTACACATTTTTTGACCTAAAACACTTCAGTTTGACTTGATGAGTTACCCCAAGAAATAGTATGGCATTATAAATGAAAGTAATCATAATATGCAAGATTTTTCATTTTTATATTCCCTATGTCTGACAACATTTACATTGCAAATAGAGATTTGTATAGGACTTCAGCAGTTATGTGTTGTGCTCCTCATTGTTGAATTTATTATCAAGTTGTAATATCAAGAATTTGACTTTGTCCACTTTTATTGTCTTTTTTAGACCTCTTACAAGTTCTGAACTGAATATAGTGAATTTTTTCAAAGTTTAGTGACAAAAAATTAGCTAGGAACCATATGTTGATGTCCATGAAAACTTCATTAACTGATCTTTCTAAGATTACACTTGATTTGCTATTTATTGCAATGTTTGTATCCTCTGCAAATGAAACGAACTTGGCAGCTGAAATGTTGCTAATGAGAGGTCATTAAGATAAAGGAGAAAAAGTAAGGACCCTGAGATGGAACCTTGTATTGTACCACATGTAATTAGTTCCCAGTTGAATGATGCCTGATGTCTCATTGCATGTCTCTTCCCAAGTGAGTTCCTTTGTCTCCTGTCAGAGGTATAGATTTGAACCATTTTGCAGCATTTCCTGCATTGTAAAGAACAATTAGAAAGTCCAGCATTTCAGTTAGAAAGGTCCTATAAGAAAACACAAAACAAAATGCTCCATTCATCAATTGTTGTTGAAAGTACACTTGCTCATCTACATGCCTCTACTGAGCACTTATAATTATGGGACTAATGACTGTCGTACACAAAAGAAAGATTATGTTATAGTGGATAAGAAAAACTTTTTGTTCCATAGGCCAATGGTGAGGGTATCCCCAAGGATGTTGGACATCTAATAAAAAAATGAATAAATACATATTGAAAAAAAAAAAAGAGATCTGCTAATGTCCCTTCCACAGATCCTAAGTCAAATGTTCATCAAGGCTGTGGAATAAATAAAAAATCTTAAGCATATTTTCGTTTTGCAGGTAATAACAAACTTCTCATGAAACATGTAATTGTACAATACATTGACATGCATATTATATTTCTTAAACTGTTTGTAGCCACATATAATTAAATCAGGAAATCATTTTACAACACACATTGATCACATTACTGCACTGAAGATGTGGAGCAGTAACACCATATTATTTTATATTATTAATAAGACACAAATTAAACAGTCTACTAAGAAATTTTGTCAGTGGAATAGAAATAAACAGTAATTTTTTCAATGAAACTAATAATCATATATATTTATCTCTGGTCTATTTGTTATTTAATTTTTATTAAAAATTTCTGTACAGGACTGCTGTGAAGCATGCAAATTAGGACTGTTTTCGGGATCAATGGCAATGGGATGCACCTTTCAGTCATTTTCTTTGGGTCATCCATGGGATCAAGCATACAAGACTTGCTGCGCTGAAGTATCCTCCAGTACAAAGTTTTCGGAACCTGCAGACAATCCTGGGATAATATCAACACCACCATTACCAGGTGAGCACTACTCATGTCTTTGAAAAAACTATTTATTTACTTTTTTGTGATGGATATCTGCATAAGAAACAGGAGGAAATGTGAGATAAATTTTTGTGATAGTAATTTTTTTGTCTGTAAATTCCACTCTGGTGGCAGCTGGTAGTAGAGGTTCCTTTGCTGTCTCAGATTTTGTTAATGTCCATTTGTGACTTACTAGTGTAACACAGCTTATTAACATTTCATCACAAGTTACTGCACACATTGCACTTACATTAGATTAGCTTAGATGTACTTTTCATTCCAATAGATCCATGGTGAGGAGAACATGTCAGAAAATGAAAATACACAATAAATATTTACAAAGAAAAATGCTAGTAAATATGGTAAAGTACCTTCCACAGATCCCAAGTGGTCCTCATGGATGGGGAATAAATCCAGAAATCCTAAATACATTTTCATTTGAAAGGTGATAGCAGCCTTGTTCAGTACAATGAGCTGCATATGATAATTCTTAGGCTATTGTAGCCATGCATCATCAAATAGAAAAATCATTTTACAACACATTACTGCACTTAATTTGTATAGAAGTCAGAGAGTTCTAACACCCACATTATTTGATATTATTAGCAATATACACATACCGAGCGAGATGGCGCAGTGGTTCGACACTGGACTCGCATTCGGGAGGTCGACGGTTCAATCCCGCGTCCGGCCATCCTGATTTAGGTTTTCCCTAAATCACTCCAGGCAAATGCCGGGATGGTTCCTCTGAAAGGGCACGGCCGACTTCCTTCCCCATCCTTCCCTAATCCGATGAGACCGATGACCTCGCTGTCTGGTCTCCTTCCCCAAAAACAACCCAACCCCAATATACACACATCAGTACTACGAAAAACCAGCCAAAGTTGCAGATTTCACTTTTTTTTTATTTACTCAGTGACTAGTTTTGGGCTGGGATGCATTTTCAAATCATCATGCCAATAGTCAAAATGGTATTTCCAAAAATACAAAAACCATGTTAAAAATATATATGTATTATGAACTGCAGATGAACAGTTACATAATACACATATATTTTTGACATGGTTTTTGTATTTTTGGACATACTATTTTGATTATCTGGCACAATGATTTGAAAATGGGTCCCAGCCCAAAACTAGTCATTGAGTAAATAAAAAAAAGTGAAATTTTCATCTTTGCCTGGTTTGTCACTGTATTGATTGCTGACCTGCAATTATTCCAGCATGCTACAAGTTTGTACGTACACATCAGTTGGTTATACTGAGAAATTCATCAGTGAAGTAGAAGGAGTTGCCCACCAATAAATCCTTTAGGCTCATCTTAGACTGAATTTTATTAGTAATTGAACTTTTTATGGCTGCTGGTAAGCTACTGAAAATGTGCGTTCCTGAATAATGGACACCCTTCTGGAGCAACTTAAGCAACTTTAAATCTTAATGATGATTATTCTTATTTTAGTAAGGGGCAATCAGAGAGTTTCCACTTCAGAGCATTGCTGCAGTGTATATGCAATGTTGCATGACTCCTATCTGGTTATACAAGAACTGACATGTAGTAAGGGGTTAGTGTAGCATTCACGTCTTTCTGATGTGCATGTGGTGAGTGCAGAAATGTTAACTATGATGACCTTATTACCAAATGGATCCAAACAGAACCAAAATGCTGTTATTCTTTTCTTGGCTGCTGAAGGACAAGCACCAGTAGATATCAATCATAAAATGAAGAATGTGTATGGGGCAACATGTCCATCAAAAATCACCATTGTGGAATGGTGCACCAAGTTCTGTGGTATAAATGATAATTAATTGAAACCCTCAGCTGCCAACAGGTGTTGTTGGTATACCTTGATGGGGTAGCTGAAAATGTGTGCCCCGACCAGGATTCGAACCTGGGATCTCCCGCTTACATGGCAGACGCTCTATCCATCTGAGCCACTGAGGACACAGATGAATAGTGTGACTGGAGGGACTTATCTTTTGCATGCTTCCTGTGAGACAGGAATCGTCACCTTAGTTGGCACAAGTAATGAGTGGATGGGCAAATATCTGTTAGGAACATTATGTATGTAGATTGTGGACAGTTGGAAATGTGGGTCTCATAGGAAGTGTGCAAGGGATAAGTTCCTGCAGTCACACTATTCATCTGTGTCCTCAGTGGCTCAGATGGATAGAGCGTCTGCCATGTAAGCGGGAGATCCCGGGTTTGAATCTCGGTCGGGGCATACATTTTCAGCTGTCCCCATCGAGGTATACCAACAACACCTGTTGGCAGCTGAGGGTTTCAATTAATTATCATTTATTCTAGAGAAGCTGCATGGTCATCAATGGTATCTGTTCTTTTGAGAACAGTTACTATCTTCATATTAAGTTCTGTGGTAGCTGAGATTTGACACAAGATGCTGGTCAATCTGGGACGCCAGCCTCATCCAAGTGGGAGGCTTTTGAGTACCCCATCTATAGTCCTGGTCTCTTTCCCATGCAATTATCATGCCTTCAGTCCCTCAAAAAAGGACTTGAATGGTCAGTGATTCCTGATGCTCGAGGAATGCAGAAGGCAGGTACGGACTTCTTCACACAGCAGGACATGGTGCTTTACCAAATGGATATCTTCAACCTGGTGCATCATGGGATGATTGTCTCAGTATTCATGGTGAATTTGCCTGATTGGCACACTTGATTCTGGACTGTACAGCCTTTGAATGGAAGCTTCTTGATCACTCCTTTAGTGTTTGCTCCATGAACTGAGCTTTTGGTTTGAAAAAGGAATATATTTTTAATGCCAAATTTCATTAAGGAATGATAGCACTGCACACACATCCTTTCAGTTGACATCAGGACCGTGTTGATACACCTGCCTCTCCATTACATTATTTGTACATCTTCATTTGTCTCTCTGTAAAATCTTAATCAGCATCCCTCTACAATAAATGAGATGTTGAGCTCAGGGGTGTGAAACGAGGCTAGCATTTTCCATCACAAATCTTTGTTTTGTAGTAACATGCAATATTCTCTGAAAATATATTGTGGAATGACAGAGATGTTTTATTTTGTAAATTTTTGTCAGCTGCAACATTTTTTTTATTAAACCTTACTTTGCTTATTTAAGTAATGCTCAATGTATTATTAAAGAGGTATTTCTTAAACATTTTGGTTTTAGCTATACCTTTCATTTGCTTGGGCAGTTTGTTGTATGGTTTGATTCCCTGGCAGAAAACACTGTTTCAGATTTTCTTTTTAATTTTTCTTAGTACATTTAAGTTATGTCTGATTCTTTTCCCATTTTAATAACTAGAGCTGTTAGTGTAATAACTATTAATGTTTATCTTGTCATACATAATACATTTGAAGTCAATGCATACATTAAAATTCACTTTCCTTGCTACTGTAAGAATAATTCATATTGTATGCCATGACTGGTTGTTTCAGCTTTGGAGAGTCTTTGTGACACATTGCCTGGAGAACTTTGTGCTCACATCTGTATACCAGTTCCAGGATCGTACCGGTGTGAATGTAGAGAAGGCTTCTCTTTAATGGCTGATGGAAAATCATGCCAGCAAGATAATTTACCTAACAGGTATGACTAAAATTCAGGCAAGAGTACAGCTTTAGCGTTGGTGATAAGGGTTCAAAATTGATTTGAATCATCCATGATCCATGAAAAATAACTTTCTGTTCATTAACTGTTTGGAACTTTTCATTTGATGCTTTGCTCTGCTCTTGTCTGTTGATTGATTCATTTAAGTATCTGCTGCAAGTCTATTTAGAAATGTATTGCTAACTTTTTGTACATGCTTTCTTTGTTTGATTCTTCACTTGGCAACTAAATTTACAAGTTGCATTAGGCTACTTGATTATCCTTTGGGATACTGTACCTCATTTCATTTGTTAATAATTCTAATTTAATATATTTGAAAACATGTGCTTAATTCTATAAAATTCCACTGAGTGTTGTACAAAGTCACATTGATGTTTAATTATTTGGGCCAAAAGGCAGCAGTACAGAACCGACCCTAAGATATAGTTGAGCCAGAATTATTGTAGGTTGTGTTCTTGCTCAAACACTACAGTTTGCTACTGAAAGAACCTCAGTTAACACATAGTTGGTTCGTTCATCCAAATGTAGCCAGTGAGCTCACATGTAGGCTGCATTAAAATTTCAAGAGAGAACTTTTCACTGAGCAACAAGATTGATTTTCTTATGAAACTCACAGACAAATTAGTACTGTACATCAGATGGGGACTCGAACTTAGGATGTAGTTTTTTATTGGTGATGTCTTACTGAGCTATCTATCCATGCCTCATATCCTTTCTCTTACACTATGTGATCAAAAGTATCTGGACACCCCCAAGAACATACATTTGTCATATTAGGTTCATTGCGCTACCACCTACTGCCAGGTACTCCAAATCAGCGACCACAGTAGTCATTAGACATTGTGAGAGAGCAGAATGGGGTGCTCCCCGGAACTCAGGGACTTCGAACATGGTCATGTGATTGGCTGTCACTTGTGTCACACGATTGTATGCAAGATGTCCACTCTCCTAAACACCCCAAGGTCCACTGATTATGATGTGATAGTGAAGTGGAAACATGAAGGGACACATACAGCACAAAAGTGTACAGGCTGACCTCATCTGTTGACTGACAGACTCCCGACAGTTGAAGAGGGTCGTAATTCGTAATGTGTAATAGGCAGACATCTATCCAGACCATCATACAGGAATTCCAGACTGCATCAGGATACACTGCAAGTACTATGAAAGTTAGGCATGAGGTGAGAATACTTGGATTTCATGGTCGAGCGGCTGCTCATAAACTCCACATCACGCCAGTAAATGCCAAACGATGCCCCGCTTGTTGTAAGGAGTGTAAACATTGGACCGTTGAACAGTGGAAAAATGCCCTTGTTGTTTTGCATGGTACGATCACAGCACAGGCATACATTGATGTTTTAAGCACCTTCTTGCTTCTCACTGTTAAAGAGCAATTTGAGGATGATGATCGCATCTTTCAACACAATCAAGCACCTGTTAATAATGCATGGCCTGTGGCAGAGTGGTTACATGACAATAATATCCCTGTAATGGACTGGCCTGCACAGAGTCCTGACCTGAATCCTATAGAACACCTTTGGGATGTTTTGGAGCACTGACTTTGTGCCAGGCCTCACTGATCGACATCAACACCTCTCCTTAGTGCAGCACTCTGTGAAGAATGGGCTGCTATTCCCCAAGAAACCTTCCAGCACCTGATTGACTGTATTGCTGTGAGAGTGGAAGCTGTCATCAAGGCTAAGGGTGGGCGAACACTGTATTGAATTCCTGCATTACCGACGGAGGACACCACGAACTTGCAAGTCATTTTCAGTCAGGTTTCCAGATACTTTTGATCACATAGTGTGTCAGCTGATTAAAAATGTGACACAATTTTTGCATGAATATCTCAGGTGGTAAGGGCATTTTCCATGAAAGATAAATGTACAAGTAAACTCACAGTCCACTACAATGATTTAATTTGTCAGCAAGTTTTCTCATATTAAAAATTAACAGCCATCAAAGATTACTTGCTATAATCTGTTGGTGCCTAAAAAAGAGTAGAAATACCATTTATACTGTGGAGCTATTTTTTAACCAGTAGTCCTTGTTTAACTTTAATGCGAACAGTTAGGCTGTAAGCAGTACTGTAACGAATAATGTTAGTAACAGTGATTTTTTATCCCTGAATCTAGGAACCCAGATTATTTACAGAAGACATTATTCTGCAATGTGCTTTTAATTTACTTTTTCTTTAAATTTGTAATGATACCCACTTTCTTGTTTCACATCTGTAGGCATGCTGTTAAGACTTCTGTACCAGAACATGAAGAACCAATTCTGAATTCCAGATAAGGAATTGAAGTATATGTGGGAGTTATTTTTGTATCATTCCTGTTGGTTGTGTGTGTTGCAACTTATTTGTTATGATTTTGATTACAAGGAACAAATCTCAAGAAAGAGTAAATTTGCTGGGGATTGATTAAGTTGGTCTCTGTAGTAGTTCTCTCAAGCTGCGCAGTCATCTGCATTGCTTAGTTTTCTGAATCATAGCTTTTGCATGAAAAAAATGCTTCAGTTTCAGCTGTAGTATCTTAAAAATTAGGAAAACTGTAACTAAAATTAAGAAATCTATTCATAAACACAAAATATTATGCCCTGTGGTTTTGGTCTGTTTGATCAGCACTAGGTGATAGAGATGTCAATACCTACTGCTACAGTTCATTACTGACAGAATTTTTAAACATGTTTGAGCAGTTAGTGTATTCTATAATATAGGGGCAACCTGTATCTCTGCATATGTGCAGCCCTTTGGCACACAGGCCACTCTCTCTCATTTCAGTGCCCATTTCCCCAACCATCCTGCTATGCTGTCTGAGTGGGAACTGCAGATGCGCTGTTTAGCTTAGACAGTAGAAGAGTTGTGCCCAGAACACAGACTGGCTCACATGTGACTTGGTTTCATATTATGCCATATTAGAAAATTCAAGAAACTTGAGCTATGTATCATGGACAGCAGTGTTAAACTCTTACTTACTGTTGGTACAAGTGCATATGTCTACAAAAATTAAAAAAAATTTAAATTGAAGTTGAGTTTGCAACTACATTACATCACTAATATTGTGTGAGCCACATAGTCCCATGTAAAATTCTTACAACATTTCAACTTACATATAGAAAAAGATGCAAAAACAAATAGTCTCTATAGAATCCCATTAAGGATTTAATCTACATGTTAAGGGAAAAAATTATTACCTATCACTTCTCTAGTCATGGTATCATGGCTACAATTCTCGATAAAATGTATCAGGGAGAAAAAGACAATTCTCATCATTCTTTAATTACTTCTGATTCACTGAAGACAAAATAAAATTGATATCTGGTATAAACTGTCAGCACATTGACAGGTAGAGGTAATTTATCCGATTGTCATCAAGCAGGCTGCCATGTAATCATGACTTATTTAGTTCCCTTATCGAAAAATCTTTCACACACATATGTTGATCCAAACAGGATATCACTTTTACAGTCTCAGTATAGAGATGTGGAAACTCTTCCTGAGGAAAACCTTCATAGAATTCCTGGACAGGTGTAACATAATAGAATTGGTCTTTAATCAGAAATTACACTCCTGATCAATCAAATTGATTTGCAAATGAGCAGGGGCAGTATCAGCTGATACAAAAAATGGTCCTGAAATGTCTCAAAAACGGATGTGGGGTTGGCAGTGTCCCACAAATGATTTGAAAAATGTTCCTGTATTTCTTCCAGCACCAAAATGAGTTGTTGAAAATTCACATTTTCTTTAACACCAGAGAACTTAGCGAAATGGAGGATTTTCTTTTTCAGAAGTTGTTTCTTCCACAATGTGATTTTGATTGTAAATACATCCACCTTTCCCATTAAATCAGATATTAAATGCATTTTACCTTGCTAAGTCTTAGTGAGGGTGTTCAAGTGTGCAGTCAAGTCAACTAAAAATGTGAGGTTTGCAATCCATTCTGAATCTTCTAATGTTAGTTCATGCTTTCCTTTGTGCTTCATAAATTGAACAATAGTAGATCTTAACTCGAAAAATCATTACATGTGTGACCCTCAACTTAACCACAGTAGAAAATCTCTATACTGTTCTGTAGTTCCATCAAAAACTGCTTAAAGTGACGTTGTAAGAGTCCGTCTGACTTTAGAAAATTTACTATTCAGACCATCAGTTTCATATGACAGGCTCTATCCCCTAAAACTTAGCACAAAATGCTTCTTGGTGTGCAAAACGATGACTTAAACACAAATGGTTTGTTGATCATTGTAATTTTTTGCGCAACGATGCTAAGAGCCCATTTTGTGCCACTCACATCACTAGCACTCCACTGGCAGTAACTAAGACCATCATGTTCTAATTCAGGCCAAGGGCTTCAATTGCTTCTTCAATGATTTTTGGCAAGTCGATCCCTCTCATTATGTCTTGCATTGGCACCATATCTAATAGTTCTTCTGTCATATGCATATTGCTGTTGACTCCCTGAACATAAACTGCAAGTTGTACTGTGTCCAAAATGTCGATCGACATGTAGAACAATTGAGAATGCAATGAACTTGCTGTGATTGTCAATTAACTGCCTGTAGACATAGACACCCATTACCGTAACAGCTATCTGGTGAGTTATCATTTGTCATGAAAGACTGATTTTGAAGAACTTCTGTACCTCCAATGGCACCATGAGTTCCACTGTCCCAACAATGTGCACTTGAATGAACTCATCATCACTGAAAGGTTTATCAGATCTGGCAATTTTGAGCTTTATTTTGTAGCTAGCATTTAATGATGGGCTGCTACAGTTTGTTGCTGGCTAAACTAAAGAAACAGTAGAGCAGACTGTAAACACATTGGATTTCTACAGGGAAATACTTAAAAAATGCAAAGAACACGAACACAATGATTTTCATATTGAGATCAAGTTACTGTGCAGTACTGCCAACTAGATTTTCTCTTTCATTATAACTAAATCTTTAAATTCCTTATGCATTGTGGTGTAATGCCATTGTATAGTATATTTGTGGTTTTACTGCATAATAGACACAGAGAATTTTTGTCATTCTCTTTGAAAAAGTGCTACAATTCCCATTCATATTTCAGTGATCGTGACAGTATGTTGCTAGCTGCCTCTTTTTGAGTGTGTATGCCACTGCAAAAACCATTGTTCTTTTACATTTCCTTTAAACCACAAACAAATAGTGACGAATACACAGTGATGGCACTTTGAAAAATACCACACCATATATCAGATGAAACAGTGCCATGTTGCTCTACTACATGAAATGTTGTGCCATACTGAGTACTTCCATGAAGGATTGAGAGAAGTTGAGACAGACCGAGCCCTGGCCCACACATGGCCTGCACATTGTGCACACCTACAGTTTTGCATGTTACGGCCAGTCCTGCTATAATAGTATCCAACCTGAGCAACCATAATATTCTCAATTAATCACAGTTTGGATTTCAGAAGAGTTGATCAACTGAGAATGGGACCAAATTTTACAGGCATTAAATAGCAAAATAGCACCAGATGGTATTTTCTGTTACCTACGTAAGGCACCTGACTGTGTGAATTACAAAATTCCAGATAAACTGAGGCTTTGTTGAGTTGATGGTGTTGTTGTTGTTGTGGTCTTCAGTCCTGAGACTGGTTTGATGCAGCTCTCCATGCTACTCTATCCTGTGCAAGCTTCTTCATCTCCCAGTATCTACTGCAACCTACATCCTTCTGAATCTGCTTAGTGTATTCATCTCTTGGTCTCCCTCTACGATTTTTACCCTCCACGCTGCCCTCCAATGCTAAATTTGTGATCCCTTGATGCCTCAAAACATGTCCTACCAACCGATCCCTTCTTCTAGTCAAGTTGTGCCACAAACTTCTCTTCTCCCCAATCCTATTCAATACCTCCTCATTAGTTACGTGATCTACCCACCTTATCTTCAGCATCCTTCTGTAGCACCACATTTTGAAAGCTTCTATTCTCTTCTTGTCCAAACTATTTATCATCCATGTTTCACTTCCATACATGGCTACACTCCATACAAATACTTTCAGAAACGACTTCCTGACACTTAAATCTATACTCGATGTTAACAAATTTCTCTTCTTCAGAAACGATTTCCTCGCCATTGCCAGTCTACATTTTATATCCTCTCTACTTCGACCATCATCAGTTATTTTACTCCCTAAATAGCAAAACTCCTTTACTACTTTAAGTGTCTCATTTCCTAATCTAATCCCCTCAGCATCACCCGATTTAATTTGACAACATTCCATTATCCTCGTTTTGCTTTTGTTGATGTTCATCTTATATCCTCCTTTCAAGACACTGTCCATTCCGTTCAACTGCTCTTCCAAGTCCTTTGCTGTCTCTGACAGAATTACAATGTCATCGGCGAACCTCAAAGTTTTTACTTCTTCTCCATGAATTTTAATACCTACTCCGAATTTTTCTTTTGTTTCCTTTACTGCTTGCTCAATATACAGATTGAATAACATCGGGGAGAGGCTACAACCCTGTCTCACTCCTTTCCCAACCACTGCTTCCCTTTCATGCCCCTCGACTCTTATAACTGCCATCTGGTTTCTGTACAAATTGTAAATAGCCTTTCGCTCCTTGTATTTTACCCCTGTCACCTTCAGAATTTGAAAGAGAGTATTCCAGTTAACGTTGTCAAAAGCTTTCTCTAAGTCTACAAATGCTAGAAACGTAGGTTTGCCTTTTCTTAATCTTTCTTCTAAGATAAGTCGTAAGGTTAGTATTGCCTCACGTGTTCCAACATTTCTATGGAATCCAAACTGATCTTCCCCGAGGTCCGCTTCTACCAGTTTTTCCATTCGTCTGTAAAGAATTCGCGTTAGTATTTTGCAGCTGTTCTAATGGAATGTTGTCTACTCCCGGGGCCTTGTTTCGACTCAGGTCTTTCAGTGCTCTGTCAGACTCTTCACGCAGTATCTTATCTCCCATTTCATCTTCATCTACATCCTCTTCCATTTCCATAATATTGTCCTCAAGTACATCGCCCTTGTATAAACCCTCTATATACTCCTTCCACCTTTCTGCCTTCCCTTCTTTGCTTAGAACTGGGTTGCCATCTGAGCTCTTGATATTCATACAAGTGGTTCTCTTCTCTCCAAAGGTCACTTTAATTTTCGTGTAGGCAGTATCTATCTTACCCCTAATGAGATAAGCCTCTACATCCTTACATTTGTCCTCTAGCCATCCCTGCTTAGCCATTTTGCACTTCCTGTCGATCTCATTTTTGAGATGATTGTATTCCTTTTTGCCTGCTTCATTTACTGCATTTTTATATTTTCTCCTTTCATCAATTAAATTCAATATTTCTTCTGTTACCCAAGGATTTCTATTAGCCCTCGTCTTTTTACCTACTTGATCCTCTGCTGCCTTCACTATTTCATCCCTCAGAGCTACCCATTCTTCTTCTACTGTATTTCTTTCCCTCATTCCTGTCAATTGTTCCCTTATGCTCTCCCTGAAACTCTCTACAACCTCTCGTTCTTTCAGTTTATCCAGGTCCCATCTCCTTAAATTCCGACCTTTTTGCAGTTTCTTCAGTTTCAATCTGCAGTTCATAACCAATAGATTGTGGTCAGAATCCACATCTGCCCCTGGAAATGTCTTACAATTTAAAACCTGGTTCCTAAATCTCTGTCTTACCATTATATAATCTATCTGATACCTTTTAGTATCTCCAGGATTCTTCCAGGTATACAACCTTCTTTTATGATTCTTGAACCAAGTGTTAGCTATGATTAAGTTATGCTCTGTGCAAAATTCTACAAGGCGGCTTCCTCTTTCATTTCTTCTCCCCAATCCATATTCACCTACTATGTTTCCTTCTCTCCCTTTTCCTACTGACGAATTCCAGTCACCCATGACTATTAAATTTTTGTCTCCCTTCACTACCTGAATAATTTCTTTTATCTCGTCATACATTTCATCAATTTCTTCATCATCTGCAGAGATAGTTGGCACATAAACTTGTACTACTGTAGTAGGCATGGGCTTTGTGTCTATCTTGGCCGCAATAATGCGTTCACTATGCTGTTTGTAGTAGCTAACCCGCACTCCTATTTTTTTATTCATTATTAAATGTACTCCTGCATTACCCCTATTTGATTTTGTATTTATAAATCTGTAATCACCTGACCAAAAGTCTTGTTCCTCCTGCCACCGAACTTCACTAATTCCCACTATATCTAACTTTAACCTATCCATTTCCCTTTTTAAATTTTCTAACCTACCTGCCCGATTAAAGGGTCTGACATTCCACGCTCCGATCCGTAGAATGCCAGTTTTCTTTCTCCTGATAATGACGTCCTCTTGAGTAGTCCCCGCCCGGAGATCCGAATGGGGGACTATTTTACCTCTGGAATATTTTACCCAAGAGGACGCCATCATCATTTAATCATACAGTAAAGCTGCATGTCCTCGGGAAAAATTATGGCTGTAGTTTCCCCTTGCTTTCAGCCATTCGCAGTACCAGCACAGCAAGGCCGTTTTGGTTAATGTTACAAGGCCAGATCAGTCAATCATCCAGACTGTTGCCCCTGCAACTACTGAAAAGGCTGCTGCCCCTCTTCAGGAACCACATGTTTGTCTGGCCTCTCAACAGATACCCCTCCGTTGTGGTTGCACCTACAGTACGGCCATCTGTATCGCTGAGGCACGCAAGCCTCCCCACCAACGTCAAGGTCCATGGTTCATGGGGGAAGGAGTTGATGGTATAGCCAACCAATCAATAATATCATATCTAACTAGAAGAATTAAGAAAACTGTACTCAATAATTTTACCAAATGTAAGGAAGGGGTATTCTTCTGTGTGGGGATAAACCAGTTAAGGGCTTCCACAAGCCTCAGTCTGATGTTCACTACTGTTTCTCACATATGCAAACAACTTTTCATCCAATATGCAACATGCAGACCTAGTTCTTTTTGAAGATGAAACTAGTATTGTAATCAGTCCAAACCTACATACGGCAAAAGGACTCACTCTCAATTTCAAAAAGTCACAACGTAGTCAGTTCTGCACATCTAGATGTACTACACCAATGATAAGTGTAATTCACAATGATAACTAGGGTGTAAACATCAAATATTTTAGATATCCATGTTGATGAAACTTTAAACTAGAAAAAACACACTTTTGAACTAAAAAAAAAAAAAAAAAAAAAAAAAACACTTCAGTCATATTTGCACTTTGAGTCATTAGAAATCTTCGGAGAGACATGTCAAATGGAATAATGTTCTGGCACAATTCATCACTAAGAAAGTCTTCATTGCTTAAAAACCTGCTGTAAGCATAATGTGTGGAGCTCACCCACAATCACCTGGCAGACAACTGTTTAGGGAGTTAATCATTTTAACTACTACTTCATAATATAATTATTCCTTCATGAAGATTGTTGTAAATAATCCACTGCAGCTCAGAACAGCGATATACATAATTGTTTCAATACCCGAAGAAAAATATTACATTCATTATTCCACAGTAACGTTATCTTTAGCATCAAAAGGGACACAATGCTGCCACTAAAATTTTTGGTCACTTCCCCAGTGATATAAAGTGTCTGGCAGGCAGCAAAGTTAAATATGAAAAAAAAACTGAAAAAGATTCCCCTTGACAACTCTTTTTATTCTGTAAAAAGAATTTCTATTTTTGTAATGTGTAAAAATTTGTGGGTGGGAATTAATAATTCACATATTTATTAAAAAAATAAAAATAAAGAAAGCACTTGTAAGAAGTCAGGATGTAGCCATACTTACACATGAATGTTTGGTGTGAATGTAAAATGACTCATTCCCCACAACTATGATTAACTTTACTAATGATCAGTGGAACTTGAAACTAACTATATTGTCACAGAAGCTGAGTAACACCATGGTGTAGTGGTTGTGATACTAAACTGTTGTATGTAGGGTCGCGAGTTTAAAACTCACCTGGACTGTACAATTTTAATTTCTGTATTTGGTTCAAGTACATTCTAGAAGTATCCACAAATGTCAAGAATCATTCTATTGGAATGTTCTGTAACTTTATATATACTGTATGTGTTCTGGCCGGAGGCAGTTTGCTGCGCGTTCTTGTATGTGCAAGTGGTGAATAACCTTCGTTAAGTGAAGTTAGTGTTCATCATTCATTTACTTACACCTACTTACACATGACATTATTCTGGTGGAGGCGCTGGGTATTGGACCTTGTGATAGTGCACATTATCGACAACATAGTGGCTCCCATCAGGCCACGCCAGAGCCACCATTTATGTGGCGAGAAACCCAAGTTCGAGCCATATTCAACAGATCTCAATCTATCAGAGACAGAAGAAGAAGAAGACGTTACAATGACAGCAACTGTGTGCCACCACATGAGACACCCTTCCGGGTTCTCTGGTGATGATGGCCAAGATCCAAACAAATGGCTGGAGGTATATGAGCGTATAGCCAAATTTAACATATGAGATGACACCGTGTGTTCAGAAGGCACTTGGATTGCACGCGAGCAAGAAACAGAGACACTTCAAGGGGTCATAAGGGAGGAAGTGGAACAGACATTGAACCCAATCTCTTGTCCTTCATTTCCCTTTAAAACAGTGAAAAAGTCGAGACCCAGGTGGAGTTACGTTCCTACAATGCTGCATGAGTAACCTGTTTGGGCACCAAGAAAGACTAACCCCTGGAGGACCCAGGATAACCAACCAGTATGTTTCCACTGTGGACAACCGGGACATGTGGTGTTATATTGTAGAGAAAGGCAACAGATATTTGATGATGCCTGTGTCAGAAGACAGCAGACCGATCTTAGCCAACGCCAACTTCTGGACGATGAAGATGAACAAAAAGATGGGGGTGCAGGATGATGTAGGTCACCATCACCACACGCTAGCCACTGGAGACGACACTCCCCAACATGCTGATCAAGGTCTACATTGCCATTTAGAAGCTCCAGCCGATCACCTAGCCAACGCAACCTGGAAAACTAAAGGGTGTGACCTTACTTGGAGGTGAGGCCACTGAAGAGAAAAATCCTCCTCCATTGATCACTATAAAAATGATAGGAAACTACGTTGATATCCTCATGGATTGCTGACCAGCCCAAGCTCTTGAGGACTCCGGAGCATCACATTCAGTCATTTTGGAGAAGTACCATCACCAGCTGCAGAAAACCCTATTCATTGACAACAAAACATCTCTGCTGAAGATGGCTAATGGGAAATATGTAAAACCTACAGGAAGATGTACCATTCATGTGGGTATAAGTGACCATACACAGCCCTTAGAATTCATTGTCTTACAAGAGTGTAGGCATGATGTCATTCTCGGATGGGACTTTCTGAAAGCTTCTCAGGCAATTATAGATTGTGATTGCTCAAAGATTATGCTAGATGAGATGAGAAACTGTGGACAGGAAGATGCACATCCGAGTGGGAGGAGACTATGTGTGCTGGGTGAAGTGATCATTCCTGCAGTCGGCACTAAAAAGGTAACTGTCGTGTGTCATGCCATGCGTCAACCCATGGATCTTGTAGTGCAGGGCTTAACAACTGGCCGGTTTTGAGCGCGAGTACTCGCGTATGCTCAGGCATGTGCTCGCGAGCAGGTGCAAGGTCGCGGAGTAGGGAAGGAGGGGAAGGAGGGGAAATGCGCGCACACGTTTGAATAGGGCCGCAGCCTGCCTATTGAATTCGCGCCGACTGTGTAACGTTTAAAGTACTACGATCAGCTCTAACAGTCACTTCGATGGTTAAGAATCATGTCAAGTGGCCGTTCTGTAACCCCAATCATGCTTTCGCAGTTCAACCCCCATTGGGAGGAATTGTGTCTGTTTACAGAAAAAGATGGTGTTGCAAAATGTTTAGTATGTCACAAAACGCTGAATTCTTTTAGGAAATTTAATTTGCAGTGACATTATATGTCGTACCACGCGAAAGACTGCGGAAGTGGAAAATGTGATGGACCAGATCGTGCACAGGAAGTTACTAAACTTAAAAGGAAGCTATCCGAAGAAGATCTGGACGACGAAGAAAAATCAACTGAGGCAGCTCTCAGAGTGAGTTACAAAATTGCTGGATTTTAGCAAAATCCCTGCGCCCCTTCACTGATGGTGATTTAATAAAAGAATGTTTGGTAGTTGCAGCGGAACATTTGTGTCCATCTCAAGTTGAACAGTTTCGTATTGCGCCATTATCTAACATGATCATTATGCGTCACATACAGGACATGGGAGACGACGTCCAGAGCCAGCTTGTAAATAACTGTAACGATTTTATAGCGTATTCTCTAGCTCTGGACGAAAGTGTTGGTATCACTGGAACAACGCAGCTTGCCATATTTATTAGAGGTGTTAATAGAGATCTTCAGGTGAGGGAGGAGCTCCTCGATGTAGTAGCCATGAAGAACACTACAACCGGAGGTGATATTTTAAGTAGTGTTGAAGAAAGTGTTGGAAATATAGGATTGTCGTGGAATTCTTTAGTTTCAGTGTCTACAGACGGTGCACCAGCGATTACAGGGAAAAAATCAGGTTTCGTTGCGCAGTTGAAGGAGAAAATGCAAAAACTGACCGTGCCGAATGAAATAAGGGGCGTTCACTGTGTCATCCAACAGGAAAACTTATGTGCAAAGAGTATCACTCTAAAAAATGTGATGAGTGTTGTTGTTCGTACAATTAATTATATAAGGAAACATGGGCTACAACACAGGCAATTTAAAAGCTTTCTTGAGGATGTAGAAAGCCAGTATGGTAGCCTGCCTCATTACAGCGAGGTCCGTTGGCTTAGTCGTGGCGAATTATTAAATCGATTTTTTTGCCTATTAGATGAGATAAATATGTTCATGGAAATAAATAACATGTGTGTTCTTGAATTGAAAGAGCCTTCATGGAACTGTGATCTCGCGTTTTTAGCAGATTTAACTAGCCATCTGTATGCTTTGAACATTTCACTACAAGGTAAAGATCTGCTAATTACTCATTTCATAGATCGAATACGAGCTTTTAAAATGAAATTGACACTTTGGGTGAGTCAGCTGGCAACAGGAAATCTAGCTCATTTTCCTAAATTATCAACCATGCAAGATGTTCACAAAGACTGTGAACGTTATTCACATAGTTTAGTTGCTCTTAAGCAAGAATCTGATCAATGCTTTCAAGATCTGACAGCACCAGACAGTGATTTTTATATGTTCCCCTCTCCATATTCAGAGAATATTGAAGAGATTCGTCCTGAGCTGCAACTAGAAATTATTGACCTGCAGTGTGACAGAGAATACAGAGACAAATTTCAGAACAAGAAAAACATTTTGGAATTCTACAGACACTTCCCTCAGGATAGATTTCCTCATTTGCACAAACTGGCGGCTACAATAATATCAATGTTCGGTTCCACGTATGTTTGTGAACAACTGTTCTCTGCAATGAAATGTAACAAGACGCGCCTGAGAAACACATTGTCTGATCGAAATTTAAACTGCACGCTGCGCCTACAATGCACAAGAACAATTACCCCGAACATAGTCGCAATTGTAAAGGGCAAAAAGTACAAGATAACCGAGAATCCCACACTTCAGTGACACCTTTTATTGTGTAACAGTTCACAAATTAATACATATGTAGAGGCATACACTAAGCTAATAAAATTATGTGGCATGTGTACATTCTCCTTTATTTGTTTCATTTGTCGCAGTAATAATTCGTGAGTGATATCCCCGCAGGTGGCTGCGGATTTACATTGCCTGGCGGCAGCTGTTGTGTGCCCCACGCGACTCTCCCCACTCTCCGCTCTGGTCCGGTAGTGGGGGTAGCGTGCTCGCGCTGCTCAGTGCTCGCGCCTTGCTGCTCACAGCTTGCTCCGCGAGCACGTATGTTGTGAAGCCCTGTTGTAGTGGAATGTAAGAGAAGCATACCTCTGAAGAATAACTTGGTCATCCCAACCTCTGTCATCTCATTTAAGAATGGATTCGATGAATTATTGGATAGTTAACTGTCACCGAGAACTGCAGATCCATGTGCTTGTGCATAGCAAACAATGAGCCGTTAATTGCAGAACAGCTGGGCATCATAGAAACCTCCCATGCCAATTCTGTGGGTGAAATTAGCACTACCACAACGAGACAAGATCTTCTAGCTTGACTATCACCAGATCTCACTAAGGAACAACAGAAGAAGCTACTTGCCATTCTTCAAGAGTTCTCTGAATGCGTCAATCCACGGGTGAAGAGCAAATTAGACAAACCAGTGAAGCACTGGATTAGCACTGGAGACCATCAACCAATAAGCCAGAGACCATACCATGTGTCAGCAATGAAATGTTGAATAATTCGTGACGAGGTAGAGAAAATGATGAAGAATGACATCATTCAGCCTCGCAGAGCCCATGGTCATCACTAGTGGTTCTCGTCAGGAAGAAGGATGGCAGTTGGCACTTTTGTGTTGTTTACAGGAAGCTTAATAAGATAACTAAGAAGGACATTTACCCTCTTCCACAAATTGATGATATGCTAGATTGTCTGAAGGGGGCTAAGTTTTTCTACACCATAAACATGTACTCGGGATACTGACAAATCGAAGTAGATGAGGCTGATCGTGAGAAAACTGCATTCATCACCCCTGAGGGCCTGTATGAGTTTAAGGTAATGGCATTTGGTTAGTGTAATGCACCAGCAACTTTTGAACGAACGATGGATAATCTTCTAAGGCACCTGAAGTGGACAATTTATTTATTTATTTATTGTTCCATGGGACCAAATTAAGGAGAAGTCTCCATGGTCATGGAACGAGTAAATACATGATATTATAACACGATATTAGAAACAGATAAAATGAAATATAAAAAAACATAGTCAGGTGACAAGTCGTAAGTTTAAATAAAGAAAATCAACAATGTAACACTGGAATTTGCTTAATTTTTTAGCTCTTCCAGGAGCTCCTCGACAGAATAGAAGGAGTGAGCCACGAGGAAACTCTTCAGTTTAGACTTAAAAGAGTTTGGGCTGCTGCTAAGATTTTTTAGTTCTTGTGGTAGCTTATTGAAAATGGATGCAGCAGAATACTGCACTCCTTTCTCCACAAGAGTCAAGGAAGTGCATTCCACATGCAGATTTGATTTCTGCCTAGTATTAACTGAGTGAAAGCTGCTAACTCTTGGGAATAGGCTAATATGCTAACAACAAACGACATTAAAGAAAATATATACTGTGAGGGCAATGTCAGAATTCCCAGACTATTGAATAGGGGTCGACAAGAGGTTCTCGAACTTACACCACATATAGCTCGAACAGCCCATTTTTGAGCCAAAAATACCCTCTTTGAATCAGAAGAATTACCCCAAAAAATAATAACATACGACATAAGCGTATGAAAATATGCGAAGTAGACTACTTTTCGTGTTGAAGTGTCACTTATTTCAGATACTGTTCTAATGGTAAATAAAGCAGCATTTAGTTTCTGAACAAGATCCTGGACATGAGCTTTCCACAACAGCTTACTATCTATCCGAACGCCTAGGAACTTGAACTGTTCTGTCTCGCTGTCTTTGTTATTTAGATGACATTAGAGTGTTCTCAGAGACATTTGATGAACTCATAAAAAGACTGAGAGCTGTTCTTAAGTGTCTCCAACAAGGCAGACTGAAACTTAATCCAAGAAAGTTGTCTCTTTGGAGCAAAAGAAATCAAAATACTTGGGCAACTTGTGTCAAACGAAGGTGTGTGGCCAGACCCAGAAAAGGTGAGAGCTATAACGGAATTTCCTATTCCTAAAAGTATTAAAAATGTGAGAAGCTTCCTCGGATGGAAAAGAGAAGGTTATAGCCTACACTTCTAGGACACTTACAAAAACCGAGAGTAACTACTCAACTACAGAAAGAGAATGTCTTTCTGTGATCTGGGCCGTGTGCAAATTTTGACAGTATCTCTATGGATGGCCATTCATAGTTGTTACATACCGTCATTTACTTTGTTGGTTGACAGGTCTTAAGGATCCAACTCGCCAGGTGGGCACTACGCCTTCAAGAGTATGACATTACCATAGTGTACAAAAGTGGAAGAAAACACCAAGATGCCGACTGTCTCTCAAGAAACCCTGTGCAAGACCATCAAGACTTTGATGAAGATAGCGACTGTCTCACTGCACTCCAGGATCTCTCTGCTGAGCAGAAGAAGGACGTCAAGCTATCTCAAATTATGCTTGCCTTAAATCGGTCAGAGGATGTGAAAGGACAATTTAAGGTAGTTAATGGATTACTCTGCAAGGAAAGCTTTGATCCATTTGGAAAGAGGTGGCTACCAGTGATTCCTAAACACGTGCGCTTAGATGTTCTATAGAAATTCCATGACACACCTGAGGCTGGACATTTATGATTTATTATGACATGCGATAGAATTCACAAGAGATTTTTCTGGCCAGGTTTATTTAGGAATGTCTGTCACTGTGTGTTGCACTGTCAGTAGAGGCAGAGGAGAAAGGCAGTTCCTCAGAAACCACCTGGCTGACTCATACCAATTCCACCAGCCGAAACGCTTTTTCCAGCGTGTTGGATTGACCTCATCGGACGATTTCAAATGTCTCGTAGTGGCAATAGATGGATTATTGTTTGCACTGCTATGCCATTACAAAATCCATGAAAACAGCTGAAGCATCCAAGGTAGCCTAATTCATCATGGAAGACATTGTATTAAAACACAGTGCCCCAAGGTCATTTATTACAGATGGAGGGAACGCTTTTCAATCAAATCTTGTGACAGAGATAAACGGCTGGTGCAACATTACTCATCACATGACGACTGCCTACCATCCGCGAACTAACGAGCTTACTGAATGCCTTAATAGACCTTGGCCGACATGCTCTCAATGTTCATCAATGTTGAGCAGAGCATCTGGGATGAGGTGCTACATTTTGTGACGTTTGCCTACAACATGGCCAAAAAAGACACCACAGGATTTACGCCAATTTTCCCGGTTCATGGGCGTGAGGCGACGATGACGATGGACACTGTGTTTCTGTTACATCCTGATGATGTGGACAATGACTACATCGGCCAGGTATTAGCCAGAGCTGAGGAAGCTTGGCAGTTAGGTCAACTCCGCATGCTGCAGGCTCAAGAAAACGTTCGCTGAAGGTATGATGTGAGCCACCGCCCTGTTGTCTACCAGCCTGGTGACCTTGTCTGGATCTTCACTCCTGTTCGGAAGGTTGGTCTCTCTGAGAAGCTCCTGAGACACTACTTTGGACTTTATAAGGTCGTAAGACAATTGTCTGATGTTACTTATAAAGTTGGAGATTTCGACCCCGACACAAGATGATGAAAGATCAGACATACGGTCCACGTCCATCAAATGAAGGATCCTGCAACCCAGGGTAAATTTGAAGCTCCAGCAACAGGCAACTAGCAGAAAGGTGGTGAAGAGTGTAGCGGCAAAAGAGGTTCTGAGATCACTGCCAGGGCGAGAATCAGTCATTGGCACTCGGAGTATGCTGGACCAATGCCTCGTTCCTGCTATATTCTTAATGAGGGAGCAATGTCGCAGAAGTAGCTGAGTAGCACCGTGGTGTAGTGGTTGTGATACTAAACTGTTGTGTGGAGGGTCATGAATTCAAAACTCACCTGGACTGTACTGTTTTAATTTCTATATTCACTTCAAGTACCTTCTAGAAGTATCCACAAATGTCAAGAATCATTGTACTCGAATGTTCTGTAGCTGTATATATGCTGCATGAGTTTTGGCCATAGGCAGTTCGCTCCACGCTCTTGTATGTGCAAGTGGTGAATAAACCTTCATTAAGTGAAGTTAGTGTTCGTCATTCATCTACTTACAGCTTCTTCTACGTGACAGTATGATTAACATTTTAATTTATCTGAAGTGCTTTTCATATGCTATCTGAGGGAAAGTCACTAATGGGTGGTAGCGTAGTTCTCTTGACCTGGAAGTAACCATTTAAAATTCTGGTGTATGTAGAAATTCTTATCACAGTTAATTGGTAAGCAATGAGAGGAAAGATCTTGTCATAATGTTCCTGGTCACCATGGTGACAGCCAGCTGTGGTGGCCAGGCACTTCAGTCTGGAACCGCGCGACTGCTACGGTCACAGGTTCGAATCCTGCCACGGGCGTGAATGTGTGTGATGTCCTTAGGTTAGTTAGGTTTAAGTAGCTCTAAGTTCTAGGGGACTGATGACCTCAGATGTTAAGTCCCATAGTGCTCAGAGCCATTTGAACCATTTTTAATCATAGTGACAAACATTGTGCTGGGTTGAACTGAAAACTTCCTCACAGTGTCTCACTGTGTGAATGCATGTTACATTGTTGATTATGTTCTATCCACTGGGTGGGAAGATCATGTCTTTCAACACCTCATGTTATTGTTTCAGAGGAGTATGCCATGTACTAACACTGGGTTTCACCTCCTTTCCGTACAATACTTACCTGTAACAACACAACACAATACTGCATTAGCACTCATTAATCACCCATATTATGCAGGTACACACAATACTTCATACTAGTTCAAAGAAATGCAATGGCAAACCATTTCCATGAGGGCCTAGTTCAGGCCCAATGCTCAAATGAATGCACTTTAGGCTGGTTGTGACCCAGTTAGGCTTCCATGTTGTGACAAACTCAAAGAAAAAGCCAGTGGATATTTTTTTTTATATTTGACTTTATCAGGTCTTCATTTATGATGTCGTATGTAACAATCTGTAAAAGATTCTTTTAAAAAGCTGGAGTGTCAACCTGTAAAACTTACTCTAAAGAGTTGTTCAGCATTCCACTGTGGGCTACATTCTCAAATTCTCTTGAAAAGACTTAGTGTGAAATTATTCTCTAATTAGATGTTATTTATTTATCTGTCATTAAGTCCCAGAATTAACAAATTAATTTACAATATTGTTATATGTATTGCTCTTGGGTGTCCAGCCAAGCACAGTTATTTATGAAAATCAATATTTCGACAGCATATCATACTGTCATCTTCAAGTGATACCTTTACAGTGAGCACCTTTGTTGCATGTCACCTCCTTTATGCTATTATTGCTCCCCACCCTTTTCCTCACTGCCCAGCTGCTCACCGCAGGGGGTGGAGTGTTGGGGAAACATGACTGCCGAATGCTACATATAAATTCCAGTTCTTCTGCTGACCCTGTTGGATGTGGAAGTTGTTCTCAGCCCATAGTGTGACTTCAGTTGGCTGAACACTGGGTGCCACACTTTACTGAGAGTAAAGCCACTCTCTGTATTGTTTAGCCCATCAGCCACTCATAATTCAGCAGCCTCCTGTAGAACAAAATGCCAAAAGGTGAGGTCTGTCTTATCACTTCTGTTTGCTCATATTTCTTTGAATAGTTAAGCAATGTTCTGCAACTTTAGCTTTTGTGGATATCTTGAGTTTGGTGTGTGTTCTGTGCTTCTGGCATCTTTCCTCGACTGGCCGTAAAGTCTGCCTGATGTATGCATCGAATAAGATAGACCGCAGTTTATACATCCCCCAGTCACCTTTCACCATACCTCATAGCACATGTGTTTTCAAAGGCGGGTGGAAAATGCATTTAATGTTGTGTCAAGCCAAGGTTCTGCTGATTTTGTTTGATACTTTTCCAGCATATGACAGTTACACAATTATCCTCCTCATTGTGTTCTATTTTCTGGCCCTGTACCTTCTGCCTGAAAGCATACTGCACTTATTTATCATCTTATCCTTTCTTTAATATGTCCTTAGGATGGTTGAGTTAAAGTAGCAGGCTTTCTTCACCCAGTATTAAACAGGCCTTGTTGACCAGTATATGTAGCACATCCTCACGCTATGAAGAATGATAGCAGACAGAGGCATGCAGGTATCAATCAATGTGGGTGACTTTCCTGGACCCAATGTGTCCTATAGCTCTGACTACTTTGCATTTAAGTAGGACATCAAAAAAGGCGAGTTTGCCATTCTCTTCCATGCTGGGATGCAGAGAGTTCAGATGTTGGAGGAACTCCAGAAACCCTTCACATCTATGTGACCACACTACAAATGTGTCATGAACGTATCTGAAGAAGCATGTAAACTTTAATGCAGCTTTTTGTAGAGTCTACAGAAGCTATGGTTTTGGGAGACCGTATAACTACAGGTGCTCAATGAAATATGAACAAATGGAAGTGCTATGACAGACATCATATTTTCAGCAATGTGCTCTAAAACAGGCTGTTGAAATGAGTAGTCAATGGTCTGATCAGTGGAGACAGTGGCTTTACGCTCAGTAAAGTGGGGCCCCCAGCACTTGAACAACTGAAGTCACAATGTTGACTGAAAACAACTTTCGTAACCAATAGGATCAGCAGAAACAATGGAAGACTGGAGCTCATGCCGATCATTTAGCTGTCACATCCCCCAGCACTCAAACTGATGTAGCATGTAGCTAGATAGTGAGAGAAGGGATGCAGAGTGATTATTCTAAGAGAGGTGTGATGTAGCAAAGTCGGTCATTTTACAGGTATCACCTGAAGATGATAGTAAGATATGCTGTCGAAATATAACATTAATGTTCTAATTTTGCAGTTAATAAAAGTAGAAATACCATTCACATAGTGAATGGCCATGATGAAAGGTATGTTTGAAATGATTATGGCACAAAAATTAAAAATAAAATACAATGACTTTTACTAATAAATAAAATAAGTGCTCTGTGTGTGTGTGTGTGTGTGTGTGTGTGTGTGTGTATTGGGGGGGTTGGGCTACTGAAAAACATTCAGTGTCACTCCAGAGGGATACTCCTAGACATTTTGTGACTATTTCTGATTCCAACCATAGAGTGCTAATTGTGAAATCCAACAATAATGGTTCATTTCAGCTATTATGCATAATATGTCACATTTATTTATTCTCAAGATAAACTGGCATCTGAAACATCATCATTTGTGAACAGCCTCATGGAGCTTCCAATGACTTATTCCAGCACTTCATGGTCCTTATCATCATCATTTTCATTAAGCACATTCTGTTGCTTGAGGTTCAGATTAAACTTCCTGTCTTCTTCATTCATGAAATCTGATAGTTTTGTTAAACCTTTGTGTTGATATTTGCCTTGCATCTACGTATTTTGGCACTAGATTTTGCAAGGTGTCTCCAAACTGTGGGAAAATGAAAAACTGTGATCTCCCTCAATGTGACTTGCAGAGAATGAGGGCTTCATAAGACTAATGAGGAACATGTTACTTTAAAAACATCAAGTTACCTTCCATTAGGGATGTGGGTGCACTCAACGACTGTTATTTGCCTTTCAAATGATAGAGCACAGCAATCAGTCATCCTTTTCCTTCAGGTTTTATTTGGCAAATCTAGATTTTGGCTAGTGTTTAGCCATTATCAATGCATTATTTCATAGTATGAATGCATCTCCTTGTACATCAGTCCCCTGTTGTTCAGGTTTCTGTCACAGTTTGTTCAAGATTTGAGTCTTGAATGAACTGTGACAGAAACCTGAACAACAGGGGGCTGACATACTAGGACATGTACACATACACACAATCAGCAATTTTATATGTAGTAATAGTTGCAATTCCCTGTGACACTTAGAATGGTCAGTGTCACCATAGAGCATTATTGTGGTTCGTGTTCAGTGCTCTTGCTGGTCTGGTAGGACATACAAGAGACATGAAGAGTGTCAAATACTGGGTGAGGACTGTGAAGGATACAGTGGTCCTCTGTACTCATTTGAGACAGTGTTATCAGCACGACAGTTTGAAAGGGGCTTCATTTTGGGTCTCCATTTGGCTGTTTGGTTTAATTGTGCAGTATCCAGATTTTCAGGGCATTCGGGTGTGCAATGGCCTGATGTTAGACTGCATGGTCTGACACAACCACTTCCTATGTTCACTTCAAAAATCTGTCTTATATAACTTGGTTGGAATAAATTGCATTTCTTCAGCTAGATAAAACAGCTATTAAAATGCAAAATTGTAATTGCTGGAAACAGTAGTGTAGAAAGACAGTTCTGAAATGGCTATTGCAATGAGCAGAAAAGTTTTAATACTCATCTTGTTTTGTGATATATTCATGGCTCTGAACATCATCGTGTCTATCATAATGACATATTACAGTTTGGAGCAGTTTGGAGTTCTAGATTGTTGCAGAGTGGTTATTAATCAAATTGGATTGCTCATATTTTCCTGTATGTATGAGTGAAATGGTACAAAGGAAACACAACTCTCAAGGTTAACATGGTGCAATTTTTCAACAGAACAATGCTCATCCACACGCTATGAACTGTTGGTGTGAAATTGAGGTACTCCTGTGGCCAGGAAGCGTGTCATATGTTTCCCCAATATGTGTGGGCCCAGTTCGGACATCAACTGTGTCCAGTGTCAGCATCCAGGCTATGAAGGACCAGTTACAACAGTTGTGGGCCAGTTTTCTTCAGGAGAGGATACAAACTGATTTATGACACATTTCCCAACCAAATCAGTGTATGCATCCAGTGCAGAGGGGGTGCAACATCATACTGATAGGTGGACTCATACTGCCAAGTTCCCTGTAAATTTGTCTTGATTTTGTAGTCACTCAAATAACATCATGTATCCTCTCAACCCTTGAAGTTTCTCTTTGTTTCTTCTTCCTTTTCTGGGTGCTTCACTGTCGTTGTCATTGTCATTGTCGTTGTTGTTGTTTTGTGTGTGTGTGTGTGTGTGTTTTTGACACATGAGATCCAAAAGACAATAGATATGAGCATGTTATGAAAGTCAATAAACGTGACATCAGTCTGGATGCCAGTATGTTGATCTTATGGTCAAAAGGAGTGAAGTGAGTTACATATGTTTGCTGTTTTGCAGAATCCATATTGATTTCTTCTGAGGGAATATTCAGTCTCCAAAAATGTGTTAAAAATCAAGCGTGAAACATGTTCCATACTTCTACAACAGAATGATATTGGCGATATAGACCTGTAGCTATACACATATGCTTGATTACACTTTTGAAAATGTCAGTGACTTGAACCTTTTTCTAATTTCTTGGGGAGCTTCATTACTCCATAAACTTAACAATAAACTGTTTCCAGAAGGGGAACAGATTCTTTGGTTGGGTTGGGTTGTTTGGGGGGAAGAGACCAAACAGCGAGGTCATTGGTCTCATCAGATTAGGGAAGGAAGTCGGCTGTGCCCTTTCAGAGGAACCATCCCAGCATTTGCCTGGAGCGATTTAGGGAAATCAGGGAAAACCTAAATCAAGATGGCTGAACAGATTCTTTGTCATAATGTATGAACCACAGAACTTGCCAAGGTTGGAGGTCTTGAGTGCCTATACAATACAGAGAGCTGTGTCATAGGTGCAACTAGAGCAGAAGAATATTTGTAGAGAGGCCAGACCAACCCAAGGTTCCTGAAGAGGGGCTGCAGTCTTCTCAGTAGTTCAAGGGGCCATAGTCTGGATGATTATCTCATCTGACCATGTAACATAGCCATCATAGCCTTGCTGTGATGGTACTTTGAATGGCTGAAAGCAAGGGGTAACTAACCCATTATTATTATTATTATTATTATTATTATTATTATTATTATTATTATTATTATTTATGAATTCTCCCAATAACGGAAGACATTAAGCAAATGACATTAAGCAAATGACAATCAACTTTTTTTCTGGTTCTTCTTGTTGCTCCAATAGATCTCCATTCTTTTTGAGAAGGCTTGCTTTCGCTCTTCTGACCACTTCGGTCTGTACTGTTTTTGTTTTGGTTGCTCTGGTAAAACTTTCCACTTCTCTACTTTGTGCTTAAAAGTATCTCTGTCTGAAATATCGGTTGCTGTTATATCCGCGTTGGTGAGGTCTTTTCTAACTTCGATCATCCAAGGTGTTGAAGCTTTAAGTGAGGTTACGTAATTTATTAGCTTTCTGGTCAAACGGTTTTCTGGTAATCTGCTAAGATGACCAAAGAATTTCAGTCGCCTTTTCTTAAAATCAATTTCTATGTTTGAAAACTTTTCTGTTGTTTTGATTGTTTGCAGTCTGTAGCCATCTTTAGTCTGTCTCGCTCCTAAAATTTTCCTAATGATTTTTCTCTCTTCTTTTTTGATGTCTTCGAGTTCTCGCTTTCTGTTCAGTACTAGTGTTTCACTTGCATAGAGGACTGTTGGTTTTATGACGGTATTGTAATGCCGAATTTTAGTTTGTCTTGACAAGGATTTCTTGTTGTAGAGGTTGTGGACTAACCAGAATGCTTTTTTGACTTTTTGTAAACGATTTTGCTGTGATACTATTTCTTGGCCTGTTGGTTCAATGTATTCTCCGAGGTACTTAAAATACGGGATTCTATTGATTTTGCCATATTTTGTTTTTAAGCTTGCAATTTCTACTTTTGAACATAGGAATTCAGTTTTTTCAAATGAGATTTGTAGCCCAACTTTCTCAGCACATTCTTTGAGTGTGTCAATCTGTTTAATAGCGGTCTGCTCATCCTCCGCTAGTATTGCTAGATCATCTGCAAAAGCGAGGTATGGAATGTAAAGATTGTTTTTGGAAAAGCCAAGTGAAATTGGTTTCCAACACTCATTTTTCCGTAGTTGTTTCTCCCATTCCTCCATAACTTTGTCAAGAACGATGTTGAACAAAAGAGGAGAGAGTCCATCGCCTTGTCTCACACCTGTCTGAATGCCGAAGGGCTCCGAAATTTCTCCCATGAATTTTATTTTAGACTTCGTGTCAGTTAGTGTTTGTTTTATTAGTTCTCGTGTCTTGTAATCTAATCCCCTTTCTTCTAAAATTTGAAATAATGAGGGTCTATCTATTGAATCGTATGCTTTCTTAAAGTCTACAAATGTGCATACTAATGGCTTTTGTCTGAGAGCTCGCATTTTGACTATGGTTTTGAGGTTAAAAATTTGTTCTGGGCATGACCTGTTTGTTCTAAATCCTGCTTGGTATTCAGATAATTTTGATTCTAGTTGTTCTTGTGTTCTCTTCAGGAGACAGGCTGACAAAATTTTATAGGTGACTGGTAAAAGCGAGATCCCTCTATAGTTGTTCACATCTGATTTGTCACCCTTTTTGTGTAGTGGGTGAATTAGTGCGATCTTCCAGTCATCTGGGATTTTTTCGGTTTGCCAAATATTTTGGATAATGTGTGTGATTTCTCTGAGTGAATTTGGACCTAAATTTTTCAGGAGTTCAGCTACAATTCCATCTTCACCTGATGCTTTGTTATTTTTAAGCTTCTGGATATGTGAATAAATTTCTTCTTTTGTTGGTGGTGCTGAGTTTTCTGATACGGTTTCTGGTTGTATTTTCGGAAACCTCTCCTTATTATTATTATTCCAGAATGGGATTTTCACTCTGCAGCGGAGTGTGCGCTGATATGAAACTTCCTGGCAGATTAAAACTGTGTGCCCGACCGAGACTCGAACTCGGGACCTGATATCAGCGCACACTCCGCTGCAGAGTGAAAATCTCATTCTGGAAACATCCCCCAGGCTGTGGCCAAGCCATGTCTCCACAATATCCTTTCTTTCAGGAGTGCTAGTTCTGCAAGGTTCGCAGGAGAGCTTCTGTAAAGTTTGGAAGGTAGGAGGCGAGGTACTGGCAGAAGTAAAGCTGTGAGTACTGGGCGTGAGTCGTGCTTCGGTAGCTCAGTTGGTAGAGCACTTGCCCGCGAAAGGCAAAGATCCCGAGTTCGAGTCTCGGTCGGGCACACAGTTTTAATCTGCCAGGAAGTTTCATTATTATTATTATTATTTTTATAATGCAGCACTACTGTATGGCTTAATGACAAAGGCATCCTCTTGGCTAAAATGCTCTGGAGGTAAAATAGTCCCCTATTCAGATATAGAAGTGGGGAATACTCAGGAGTTTGTTGTCATTATGAAAAATAAAACTGGCTTCCTCCAGGTCAGAGCATCCAATATTAGATCCCGTTACTTAGTAGTAGGTTATTAGAGAATTTAAAAAGAGAAACGGATTGGTTGAAGTTAGACATAGTGAGAACTGGTGATATGTGGTGGCAGGAAGAATGTGTCTTACACTGATCAGCCAGAAAATTAGGACCACCAACCTGCTATTGATATAAACGCATCTAGACAATAGCAGCACCGCCTGGCGAGGAATGACTGCTAGTTAGACACATGCATGGTGCAAGTAGTATCAGTGAGTGTGTTGTCCATGATTATAATGGGGAAGGCATGTGCTCTATCTGAGTTTCGACTGAGGGAGGATTGCAATGGGCTAGGGGCTTGGCACGAGCATTTTGGAAACTGCACAAATTGTCAGGAATTTGAGGAGTGCTGTGCTGAATGCTTACAACACATGTTGAAATCAAGGTGAAACCACATCCAGACATCGTCGGGTTGGGCAACCACCACTCATTGCAGATGTCAGATGATGTAGGCAGGGCAGACTGATAAAACAGGACAGGCACTGGACTGTTTTAGAACTAACATCTGATTTTAATGCTGGGCAGAGTACAAATGTGTCTGAATACACAGTGCACCTAACACCTGATAACCCATGCATGTGCCAGTGTTAACACTACAGTATCGGTAGCTATGACTGAAATGGGCACGTGATCATCATCACTGGATATTGGTACAGTGGCAGAGCATTGGGTGGTCTGATGAATCTTCATCATGCTGATGGGAGGGCACAAATTTGTGATCTACCAGGGGAACAGGTCCTTGACATCTATACTGTGGAACGGAGAAAAGCTGACAGTGACTAGTATGCTCTGGGGAACATTCATATGGGCATCCATGGGTCCAGTGGAGCTCGTACAAGGCACCATGATGGCCAAAGAGCATTGTATGCTGGTTTGCAGACCACATACACCCCTTTATGACTGTCATGTGTTTCCCGATGACAGTAACATTTTTCAACAAGATAATGTGCCATGTCGCAAGGCCAGGAGTGTGATAGTGATTTGAGGTACACAGTGGCTAGTTCCAATTGATGTGCTGGCCCCCACAGCTTGCCAGACCCTGAACCTCATTGATCACATCTGGGATATGATTAAACATGGAGTCAGATCTCATCAACTCCCTCCCCAGAATCTATGGGAAGTAGTTGGCTTGTGTGTGCAGTTGCAGTGCCACCTCCATCCAGCACCTTTTAAAAGCCTCATTGCTTCAATGCCATGCCATGTCACTGCTGTTATCCATGCCAAATTTGTACATACTGGCTATTAGGTAGGTGGTCATAATATTCTGGCTGATCAGTGTATGGTCAGGACAGTACAGTGTTATCAACACAAAATCAAATTTGGGTGATGTAGGAGTATGTGTAAAAATGAATAAGAAAATAGACATGCATGTAAGGTACCTTCCATGTGCCACCTTATATGCTGAGAGACCAGTGCTATCATGTGCTATTGAATTACACACAGCCACAACATATGGTAGGTAAACATCCCTGTCATTATGGTGACTACTGACATATTAGCTCAGCATCTCGTTGATGATTGTTTGGAGAACACATTATGTCTGTGTCCTTACATTAGCCTGCAGGTGAAATGGAATAGCTCTTAGGTTTTATATACATAATATATGACACAGTTATTTAATTAGCTCTGACATGAAATTGGTGCCCCAACCCATGATTATCATTTCAGGGATGTCAGATTTCAGTAACCAGTTGTTTACCTCTGCCTACAGTAGTACACTTATTTGCTGATTTGGAATGGTGATCACTGCAACATACTGTGAACAGTGGTCTGTAACAGTATTGGTTTCCCACTGGCATTGGCTAAATGGATCTAACATGCCCATTCCAATCATCTCAAATGGTTAGGCTGCCTTTGGTAACCTCTGAAGCAGTATCTCCTGTTGACTCAAGTCTGCACATTGTGCAAATGACACACAGTTTCTCACATACTGTTTCTGCATCCTCAACCAACAACATTAAGCTACTCTATGATTCGTATCCTGTGTTCTCATTGCCCAGATAACATGTGGTTGTGCACATCTTTTAGTACTTCCCCTCATAGTGCAGCAAGCACCGTCACCTGTGGCCCAAGCCTCGTGATCCTAGATAAGAAGCCATCATGAATGGGACACTGAAGCTGCATTTTGAATAACTTGTGGTCTCCATCAGCAGTCCGTGCTTTCTGCTGTTCTGGGGTACTACAACCAATTGTTCATATTACACCAATTTTCCTGCTCAGTCCATCTGTGTTACCATGTAACTATCCAGTTTGTGATTCACTTCAAAGTCAAATTCACTCAATTTCAATAACCCACAAATCAGGCTGCTTGAAGAGTCTTGTGATGCTGCATGGTTCATCAATACTTTAAATCTCTTGCCATCCATATAACACCTGAAATAAGTGACACCGTATATGAAACTTGACATTTCCTTTTCCTTGTTTGAGTAATTCTTCTCACTATTATTAAACTTCTGTGATGTGTAAGCCACTAAGTGTTCTTTATTCTGCTCTTCTTCATTTAGAGTACACCCTATCAGCTGGTTGGTGTGTCACATGACAGGATAAAATCCTTCTCATATTCTGGGAATACCAATAAAGGGCTAGCTTTTATTGCCTCCATCAACTTCTCAAATGTGACTTGACATTCAGTCATCCACTGGAATTTTACATCCTCCTTCAACATCGAATATATTGCTTCCCCCTACTTATTCCTCCTGAGGAGATCACGAATGTAAAATTAGAGAGATTAGAGTGTGCACGGAGGCTTTCAGACAGTCGTTCTTCCCTCGAACCATACGCGACTGGAACAGGAAAGGGAGGTAATGACAGTGGCACGTAAAGTGCCCTCCGCCACACACCGTTGGGTGGCTTGTGGAGTATAAATGTAGATGTAGATGTAGAACAACTGCATCAGTGGTTTTGCTATACTTGCAAATCCCATTATAAAATTTCTACAGTAATTAGGTAATCTTAAAAATGGTTGTAGCTTTTTAGTCGTTTGTGGTGCTGGGAAACTGTGCACTACTAGTATCAGTCTTGGATTGGTTTTAACGCTGTCTTCACTAATCATGTACCTTAACACAAAATGGCACTTCATCAGTACTCAACATCAGTCATGTGGAATGCAACCAACCTCTTAATAACTTCTTTCAATCGTGGTGCACGTTCCTTCATAACCTTTGGAAACACGGTAATGTCATCCAAGTATACCATGTGTTGATGAAGCTTTAAACTTCTTTGGCCAGTTCTCTGCCAGTACTTCCAGTTGATGATAACCACCCTTCAGGTCTGTTGTGGAAAAGTCTGTGCAATGGCCCAAGTTGTCTAGGGGGTTGGTAATATTTGCTATTGGAGATGCATTTGTAACTGTTCTACCATTCAAATAATGATAGCTGCAAGCAAACACATAATTCTTTGTACTGCCTGACATCGTTTTGGTTGATTAATGACTGGTGTCGTCCGGGGACTATCACTTTTTATATTATTCCTTAGTTTAATTGCTGATTAATAAACTCCTCCATTATTGGCTATAACTGATTAGATTCCCTGTACACTTTTTGATACATAGGAGATTTTTCTCCAGCCCAAATTAGAGATGAGTCCTTCACAAACTAACGGGTCCAAAGGAACGGTTCACCAAGCTGAATGGAAGGAGCAAGAACAAATTATAAGGAACGGTCTTTCATAGTTCACTTTGGTCACGGCTTTCTACTTATAGTTCCCAGGAACGAGACATGGTTGGTCTTGTTCCTGCAACACATGTCAGCTGATCTCATTCCAGCCTCAATCGTGTTCCCTTCTCTGTCATGGTCTTCCTCAGTTGGACTCGTCCCATTTGCAGGCCCACTCATTGCAGTTCCACTGCTGACTGCTCCTAGTTACTTCAGTTTCGAGTTGTTGTTTGTTTAATTTGCTGCGCACACCCATTCTAGATCTGTTTCAAGCCTTTCTTGAACTCTGGACTTCTGGTTCTTTTCATTTCCTAAACAGTGTCCAAGGCCATTAATTAAAGTGTATTTTATAATTATGTAAATTACATAAAAATTATGTTATATGTAATACATAAATCTTTCGAGGTAACAAAAGGGCACATCAGCTTACTTCATTATTTTGATGAACAGCAGAGGACATAAAGAGGCAAGTTTTTTTTTTTGTTATTACAAATGCAAAGGAGGTCGGCACAGCACACACGAGTGCCCATTTTTTGTCTTTTTTTATTTTTTTATCTAAGGTAAAACAGCATGTTCATTGTTACAACCGAATGAAGCCTGTGCTCCACAATCGAGTGTCTGGTCTCATATTTTGTAAAAAGAATATGATAACTTCCACAATATTATTTCTGTGGTACAGGGTGGCACACAAAAATCAGCCTGAGTACTAGACTGCTCACTGTCACCCACCAATTGTCATCTATTGTTTAGAAGTTGTTGTTTGCTTTAGCTTATTTGTTATTTCTTTACTGCCTAATTATTACATGTTTATCTATTCTGCTCGTGGGCGGCGGCCTTGCCACAGTGGATACACTAGTTCTCGTCATATCACCAAAGTTAAGTACTGTCTGGCATGACTGGCACTTGGATGGGTGACCATATGGGCTGCCATGTGCACTGTTGTCATATTTCAGGATGCACTCAGCCTCGTGATGCCAATTGAGGAGCTACTCAACTGATCAGTAGCGGCTCTGGTCAAAGAAAACTATCATAATGACGGGGAGAACAGTGTGCTGACCACATGCCCCTCCTATCCGCATCCTCAGCTGAGGATGACACAGTGGTTGGATGGTCCCAATGGCCCACTTGTGGCCTGAAGATGGAGTGCTTTATTCTGTTAATAGCAGTCAACACATCATACATAATTGGTGAGCAGTCTGTACTCGGGGCCAGTTTTTTGTGTGCCACCTTATATTATTTCACTGTGATCAGCCACATAACACTACAGTTGGCTAAAGGAGAGGTTTTGCAGAATCACGGAACTTACTTCTACAAGTGTGTGAGAATTCTGTAATGAATAAAAAAAACTCAGTACTCCAGGGGGGAGGCAGGTGGCCCCCTCTTGTCATCTTCCATCCTTCAGTCACCTACGCTACTAATTTTAAATTTCTCATAGGAACCATATACCATGCGCAAATGAACAGTGATCATGTAATAATGAATGGTTCCCAAAAAAGAATGATCACCAGTGAACTAGTTCCCAAGGATGAACAAGTTTGTCCATTTCTAGTCTGAATCCTATGCTGTGTTATAGATGTTGTCAGCAACGGCTCACAAGGACTGAATAATTAACTTTTGCATGTAATGTGGGTGTATTGGTGATTTGCTTATGCCTGACGTTCACACTTGACCTGTCTAATACATTCTCATCCAGAACATCCAAATTGGCAAACAACAATCCTTTTTTCCAAGTCACTTCATTGGCACCACAGTTCTCTACAGTGATAGGAATCACATGTTCCTCATCTACTTCTTGTAAGTGTACACTATTCCTGCATATAAAACATGAAAGTGTATCTAGTTCTTCATTGTCTACCAATGTCTCTATCACACAAAAGATAATAACCAGTAGGCCTGTACCTATACTCATCCAAACCATCTTCCATGTGCCCTGTATCACTTCATCACGCAAATCAAGTCTCAAAACATTCTCTGCAGAGGAAGATTTGATGTCTTGCATGTACTGTGTATTGGCCCAACAGTGGCCTGACAAAAAGTTTGCTGAAATGTGGTGCAGGTCACCAATGTTCCGAACACCACATATTACACCTTCTGGTGACAAACAGACCCGAACTATTTGAAACAGTTAATGCAGAACAGGGAATCAGTGATCATAAAGCGGTTACAGCATTGGTGATTTCAGCCGTAAATAGAAATACTGAAAATGGTAAGAAGATTTTTCTGTGTAACAAATGTGACAAAAAGCAGATTTCAGAGTACTTGACAGCTCAACACAAAAGTTTTATCTCATGTACAGATAGTGTTGAGGATCAGCGGACAAAGTTCAAAACCATCGTACAATATGCATTAGATGAGTATGTGCCAAGCAAGATCGTAAGAGATGGAAAAGAGCCACTGTGGTACAACAACCATGTTAGAAAACTGCTACGGAAGCAAAGGGAACTTCACAGCAAACATAAACATAGCCAAAGCCTTGCAGACAAACAAAAATTACATGAAATGAAATTTAGTGTTAGGAGGGCTATGCAAGAGGCATTAAACGAATTCAAAAGTAAAGTTCTATGTACTGACTTGGCAGAAAATCCTAAGAAATTTTGATCTTACGTCAAAGCGGTAGGTGGATCAAAACAAAATGTCCAGACACTCTGTGACCAAAATGGTACTCAAACAGAGGATGACAGACTAAAGGCCAAAATATTAAAAGTCTTTTTCCAAAGTTGTTTCACAGAGGGAGACTGCACTGTAGTTCTTTCTCTAGATTGTCGCACAGATGACAAAATGGTAGATATCAAAATAGAAGACAGAGGGATAGAAAAACAATTAAAATCGCTCAAAAGAGGAAAGGCCGCTGGACCTGATGGGATACCAGTTCAGTTTTACACAGAGTATGCAAAGGAACTTGCCCCCCCTTCTCGCAGTGGTGTACCGTAGGTCTCTAGAAGAGCGTAGTGTTCCAAAAGATTGGAAAAGGACACAGGTCATCCCCATTTTCAAGAAGGGACGTCAAACAGATGTGCAGAACTGTAGACCTATATCTCTAATGTTGATCAGTTGTAGAATGTTGGAACACGTATTATCTTCGAGTATAATGATTTTTATGGAGACTAGAAATCTACTCTGTAGGAATCAGCATGGGTTTCAAAAAAGATGATCGTGTGAAACCCAGCTTGCGCTATTCGTCCACGAGACTCAGACACTGGTTCCCATGTAGATGCCGTGTTCCTTGACTTCCACAAAGCATTTGATACAGTTCCCCACAGTCATTTAATGAACAAAGTAGGAGCATATGGACATCAGACCAATTGTGTGATTGAATTGAAGAGTTCCTAGATAACAGAATGCAGCATGTCATTCTCAATGGAGAGAAGTCTTCCGAAGTAAGAGTGATTTCAGGTGTGCCGCAGCGGAGTGTTGTAGGACCATTGCTATTCACAATATATATAAATGACCTTGTGGATAACATTGGAAGTTCACTGAGGCTTTTTGTGGATGATGCTGTAGTATATCGAGAGTTTGTAACAATGGAAAATTGTACTGAAATGCAACAGGATCTGCAACGAATTGACGCATGGTGCAGGGAATGGCAATTGAATCTCAGTGTAGACAAGTGTAATGTGCTGCAAATACATAGAAAGAAAGACATTTATCATTTAGCTACAATATAGCAGATCAGCAACTGGAAGCAGGTAATTCTATAAATTATCTGGGAGTAGGTATTAGGAGTGATTTAAAATGGAATGACCAAATAAAATTAATTGTTGGTAAAGCAGATGCCAGACTGAGATTCATTGGAAGAATCCTAAGTAAATGCAGTCTGAAAACAAAGGAAGTAGGTTACAGTACACTTGTTTGCCCATTGCTTGAATACTGCTCACCGATGTGGAATCCGTACCAGATAGGGATGATACAAGAGATAGAGAAGATCCAACGGAGAGCAGCATGCTTCTTTACAGGAACATTTAGTAATCGTGAAAGTGTTAGAGAGATGATAGATAAACTCCAGTGGAAGACTCTACTAGAGAGATGCTCAGTAGCTCGGAGCAGGCTTTTGTTGAAGTTTCGAGAACATACCTCCACTGAGGAGTCAAGCAGTATATTGCTCCCCCCTATGTATATCTCACAAAGAGACCATGAGGATAAATTCAACGAGATTAGAGCACACACAGAGGCATACCGACAATCTTTCGTTCCGTGAACAATACAAGACTGGAATAGAAGGGAGAACCGATACAGGTACTCGTGGTACCCCCCGCCACACACCGTCAGGTGGCTTGTGGAGTACGGATGTAGATGCAGATGTAGATGTAGATGTAGATGTACTACATCTTTGATGCCTTGTTATAGGCAGCCCAGAAGTAGATGGATCCATTTATAGCTAAACACGTGATGAAACATGATCAGAGCTAGTGCCCAACCATAATTACTATATTTTGCTATGTACCTTAAAAAAACTAACCTGCCATTGACAAATGATAGTGTGTGTATTTTAATGTCCAACAAGTGACCCGTCCGCAGCTCGTGGTCGTGCGGTAGCGTTCTCGCTTCCCACGCCCGGGTTCCCGGGTTCGATTCCCGGCGGGGTCAGGGATTTTCTCTGCCTCGTGATGACTGGGTGTTGTGTGCTGACCTTAGGTTAATTAGGTTTAAGTAGTTTTAAGTTCTAGGGGACTGATGACCATAGATGTTAAGAACCATAGTGCTCCGAGCCATTTGAACCATTTGAACAAGTGATCTGTTTTCCACAGCAAAGAATGCAGCACAACAATCGGGACACAGGTTGAATCAAATAATTGGAAAAGAGCTTGAAAAGGTGTTATCAGGTCACTGGTAGGCCGAGAAGCAATAACATATTTTAATTCTTTATCTTAAGCTGAATAAATATATACTTTTCAGCCAAATTTCATTCTGATAGGAAAGAAAGAATTGAATTGGGATACATGGTGGGCAGGGGGAATGAGTTAATGAGATGACACAGTTTAATTGGTTCTACCCTCATGACAGGAGAACCTTGCAACAGTACACCACTGGTGGCAGTATTCCACAACCAGAAAAATGTTTTCAGAGTTCCAGGGTGCAGTGCAAAAGATTAATTTTTGCAATGTGTATTTAAGAAA
Source organism: Schistocerca nitens (assembly GCF_023898315.1). Classification (NCBI taxonomy): domain Eukaryota; kingdom Metazoa; phylum Arthropoda; class Insecta; order Orthoptera; family Acrididae; genus Schistocerca; species Schistocerca nitens. Next base: position 447,433,043 of record NC_064616.1, on the reverse strand, counting down.
TCTAAATCTAAGATTGTGCAGATTACTTCATGTACATGGGTCAAAGCCTCAGTATGCTCTCAGAATTGTATTCCTCTGATGCAAAAACCTAGTCACTGAACCTTGCAATGCCACATCATTATTTTCTACCCCATGGAACCTACAATGTGGAGGGTTCAGTCTCCTTTTACCCAACGGGTCCAAACTTGCCACAGACACATGAGACTCAGTCTCCAACAACACCGTATGCTTCTTACCATTTATTGTGCTAATTAAGCAACATTCTCTCTCTGCATTCATCTTCTTCATGACACTGAAACTTATTGAAAATGCTCTCTGGTAGATTTGGATTTCCCATTGTCATTTAGTGCCCTGTTATTACATAATTGCCAATTCCATTTTTTATTCCTACTATCTTGCTCAGCTTGTCTGATCACTCCATACTGATTATGTTGTAGTTGGCAAAACTGCTTCTAAATGTGGTCCACCTCTACAACACCTTATGTCCATAGAGAATGCACCCCTTTTCTCTTATATCCCTGTTGCTATGTACACTTCTTCTGACTTCATGGCTACACTAATGGTTGTGGCCAGGTCCTTAGGTTTTCTGTAGCCACCATCCTCTTTGACATATTGTGTGGGAACCCCTTTAGAAAAGCATCCAATGCAATATTCTGTGCTTCCTGAATAATAAATCTGTTTGCCTCGCTGTTCTCCCTCAACTGATATAACTGAGTATTTACTTTACCTATCCTGTCCAGAAAATTTTTCACCAATTCATTCATCTTGTGAGACACTCCACTCAGCTGCTCACAAAACAGCCTCATGCTACTGTGTTTCCTATAGTGCTATAACAGCCCTTCCTTAGACTGCTAGAATGTACACACATTTTTCAACTCCTTGTGATACATATTGTACACCTTTGCTTCATATAATAGGAGCAATTTGACCATCTGCAATAGCCATTCATCTGTCCAAAGATCCAGGCTTACGTCAGCTTCATAATCATCTATGAATCCCAACATATTTTCCATAGTTTTGCTCAAATGAAGAGTATAAACTAGTAAACATGTGCTCACACTGGAAGGAAGATTACCTTCCCTCACTTCAGTTAACACCTTATGCATTTATATGTTCCTTACCTTTAGAGTTTCTTTTTGATCTACCAAAGCCTGAAATGCCTCTTGTGAGGAAAAACCCTTTGGCTCTGACTGTAACATTGTGGAACATTTTTCCACCAAATTAAAAAAAAATAATACAAGGACAGAGAACAAACAAAGACAATAATAATGCAGTATGAGCATTGACTCCATGTTGAGAACTACAACTCTCCCTATGTAGGGGAACATTATTATATACAAGTAGATTTACTCTAAATTTTTGCTCCTTGAGGTTTTGGTCTAGGGGCAATTTATATCATTGCAAAATAGTTCCCTTTATCATGCCCTAAAGTTTATAACATCCTAGGAGACCTGCTAGCTGTATTGTGATTAAATTTATGTAGCTAGGGTTCAATTTCTCTAACGAAACTAGGTGACACAACAAACTCATTTAAATTGTTCTGTTTATTTAATACCAAAATTTTATCAGTGTCACTAATTATTTCTATCATTTCAGCAGCAGTCAGTTTACCAGACAGACTTCAAGTCTCAGTAACAATTTGCAAATAACATCTCTAGTAGTTCCTGAGTATGACCACACTTCCCAAAACAACTTTAATGCTCACATGTAATTCCACTGGCATAAGTATGCCAAGCCAAGACAAATGCATTGAGTGCTCAAAGTTCTAACAGTTAAACCATATGTATATCTTCTAAATCAAGATATGCTCTCAATAAAAGTAAAGTTTGGACCCAATACAGTTCAGGAAACACTGCTCCTTCTAAAACTGATAGTCTCGATCTTCTCATTCTATGACCCAAATCCACTTTTACTAGAACCAAAACGTCTTGAGTCTTCAGACTTGCAGACAGAAATCTGAATGTAAGAGACTCAGCTCCTCTGGAAACGGAAATATGAATAGATTAGATTAGATTAATACTTGTTCCATAGATCATGAATACGACACTTCGTAATGATGTGGAACGTGTCAGGTTAATAAAAGATGTCTGTACAAGATATTACATTATACAAAAATGTTGGTTGGCTATCTGTCAGGCTTTTCATGCTGTTTGGTAGGTGATCAAAGACTTTTGTGGCAGCATAATTTACCCCTTTCTGTGCCAGAGTCAGATTTAACCCTGCATAGTGAAGATCATCCTTTCTCCTGGTGTTATAGCTATGCACACTGCTATTACTTTTGAACTGGGTTGGATTATTAACAGCAAATTTCATAAGTGAATATATATATACTGTGAGGTTACTGTGAGGATCCCTAGATCCTTAAATAGATGTCTGCAGGATGACCGTGGGTGGGCTCCAGCAATTATTCTGATTACACGTTTTTGAGCAATGAATACCTTTCTACTCAATGATGAATTACCCCAGAATATGATGCCATACGAAAGCAGTGAATGAAAGTAGGCATAGTAAGCTAATTTTCTAAGATTCTTATCACCAAAATTTGCAATAACCCTAATAGCATATGTAGCTGAACTCAGACGTTTCAGCAGACCATCAATGTGTTGCTTCCAGTTTAGCCTCTCATCAATGGACACACCTAAAAATTTTGAAAATTCTACCTTAGCTACAGACTTCTGTTCAAAGTCTATATTTATTACTGGAGTTGTGCCATTTACTGTAGGGAACTCTATATACTGTGTTTTATCAAAATTTAAAGAGATTCCATTTGCTGAGAACCACTTAATAATTTTGTGAAAAACATCATTTACAATTACATCACTTAGTTCTTGGTTTTTGGATGTTATTACTATACTTGTATCATCAGCAAAAAGAACTAACTTTGCATCTTCATCAATGTGGAATGGTAAGTCATTAATGTGTACCAAGAACAGTAAAGGACCTAAGACCGAACCCTGTGGGACCCCGTGATTGATTAGCCCCCAGTTTGAGGAATCAGCTGTTGTTTTAACATTACATGAACTACTTATTTCAACTTATGTGGACCCTCTGGAGTCTCCCAACCAGGTCCCCATTTCATTAAAACAGCAACCTACGTGAAGCAACATCTGGCCTATCTAGAGTCCTCGACCAATGTACCCTTCTCTCTTAATATCAGTGTCCCACTAAACATTCAATATTTTCTGCATAACCTTCAGTTCATCTGCTATAAGCTGGCTGCCTCTGTGCCTCTCCCATCATTCTATTACATCTTTGTGCCGTGCAATTAGATACAAATTTATACAACTGTAAACCAAATGGTCACCATTAAAACTATAATTAAACAAAATTTATATTCTAACTCACACTTAAAATTGATTAATTACAGCAAACACTACATAGTTGTTATATCTAACCTCTCTCAACAGCTATGTCATCTTGAACTCTCACTACCCTATGTTAATTCTGTCATTGAATTAACTACACAATTGTTCTTCACAGTCCACTGATAGACACTGCCATTCATCTTTTGATATAACAATATATTACATGAAAAACAAAAAAGTGAACAGTGAGTCTAATGCTAAAATTACTTAGCTATATGTGGAAGTCGCTCTTGACCAGAGCCAACGTAACATACATTGGTCTTTTGAAAGCAAAATAAGACAGTATGACTTACTTGTGACCATCCCTTCTGCGACATTTAACAAATATGCTAACAGTAGCCCAGATAACTAATACACAATGCCAGCTTTTCCCTTTTGTAGGGAAAAATTGTGTGACCATCTGGAGCATTTGAGGAGAAAATTTCCCTATGAAAACCCTTTTAAAACCATGTGTTGTGGAGATGCCTAGACCTCAAGAAGCATCTAACAGATACTATCAGTTTCAGTCACAATGCAACCCAAACTGGTAACTAATGGAATCTGCTGGTTTCCAAATGATTTGCCTTTGAAAGAGTGCAGCAAGCACCTACATTTGAGAAGAGAGAATGACTTTTCTGTCGCCATTTAAGATAAGAATTCCCTTGGTGTCAGTGTAGTGTTTAGAATGTAGGGAGTAAACAATAGGACCAGCAGTTAAGCTAAGGGCACTCCTAAAGAGTGTGACCTGCTTGGTCGTAAGAACGGGAACAATATTGTCTTTAGTTGTGTGCTTCAAACATATCTCATTGGTGCCGGTGATGCCTCCAGATCACTCCACTCAAGGGCACTCCACTCTTAGCAGTATGTGTGAAAGACACCAACACTCTCTCACCCCAGCTGGTCTTCGCTATCCTGCTGTGCCATTGCTATGTAGCACAATAAGCCACATACAATGTTCAGCCCAGAACTCCCCTTGGCCAGCCCATGTGCAGAATGTAACACAGCGGGGACCTCATTTGTTGGCTCTCAACTGACCCTTGCAGGGGTCACACTGCATGTAGTCGTTTTACCTTTACTGTTTGGTTAAGTGACCATTAGACCAGTATGTGAGACTTAACGGTTGCTGACTATGCATGTGGTATGCTGCGACCCAGCAGACTGCACTGCATGCATTTCACTGGCCGCATGACAGTGTAATCTTCCTTCACCACATTGTATCATCAAAATCACAAGCTGAATCTGTCAATGATGCCCACAATCCAGTCTTTAATCTACATCTACATTTATACTCCGAATGCCACCCAACGGCGTGTGGCAGAGGCCACTTTACGTGCCACTGTCATTACCTCCCTTTCCTGTTTGAGTCGCGTATGGTTCATGGGAAGAACAACTGCCGGAAAGCCTCCTTGCATACCTGAATCTCTCTTATTTTACATTTGTGATCTCCTCGGGAGGTATAAGTAGGGAGAAGCAATATATTCGATACCTCATCCAGAAATGCACCCTCTCGAAACCTGGCGAGCAAGCTACACCACGATGCAGAGCGCCTCTCTTGCAGAGTCTGCCACTTGAGTTTGCTAAACATCTTCGTAATGCTATCACGGTTACAAAATAACCCTGTGACGAAATGCGCCACTCTTCTTTGGATCTTCTCTATCTCCTCCGTCAACCCTATCTGGTATGGATCCCACACTGATGAGCAATACTCAAGTATAGGTCGAACGAGTGTTTTGTAAGCCACCTCCTTTATTGATGGACTACATTTTCTAAGGTCTCTCCCAATGAATCTCAACCTGGTACCTGCCTTACCAACAATTCATTTTATATGATCATTCCACTTCAAATCATTCCGCACGCATACTCCCAGATATTTTACAGAAGTAAGTGCTACCAGTGTTTGTTCCGCTATCATATAATCATACAATAAAGGATCCTTCTTTCTATGTATTCGCAATACATTACATTTGTCTATGTTAAGGGTCAGTTGCCACTCCCTGCACCAAGTGCCTATCCGCTGCAGATCTTCCTGCATTTTGCTGCAATTTTCTAATGGTGCAACTTTTCTGTATGCTACAGCATCATCCTCGAAAAGCCGCATGGAACTTCCGACACTATCTACTAGGTCATTTATATATATTGTGAAAAGAAATGGTCCCATAACACTTCCCCGTGGCACGCCAGAGGTTACTTTAATGTCTGTAGACGTCTCTCCATTGAGAACAACATGCTGTGTTCTGTTTGCTAAAAACTCTTCAATCCAAGCCACACAGCTGGTCTGATATACCGTAGGCTCTTACTTTGTTTATCAGGCGACAGTGAGGAACTGCATCGAATGCCTTCCGGAAGTAAAGGAAAATGGCATCTACCTGGGAGCCTGTATCTAATATTTTCTGGGTCTCATGAACAAATAAAACAAATTGGGTCTCACATGATTGCTGTTTCTGGAATCCATGTTGATTCCTACAGGGTAGATTCTGGGTTTCCAGAAATGACATGATACGCGAGAAAAAAAACATGTTCTAAAATTCTACAACAGATCGATGTCAGAGATATAGGCCTATAGTTTTGCGCATCTGCTCGACGACCCTTCTTGAAGACTGGGACTACCTGTGCTCTTTTCCAATCATTTGGAACATTCCGTTCCTCTAGAGACTTGCGGTACACGGCTGTTAGAAGGGGGCAAGTTCTTTCGCGTACTCTGTGTAGAATCGAACGGGTATCCCATCAGGTCCAGTGGACTTTCGTCTGTTGAGTGATTTCAGTTGCTTTTCTATTCCTTGGACACTTATTACGATGTCAGCCATTTTTTCGTTTGTGCGAGGATTTAGAGAAGGAACTGCAGTGCGGTCTTCCTCTGTGGAACAGCTTTGGAAAAAGGTCTTTAGTATTTCAGCTTTATGCGTGTCATTCTCAGTTTCAATGCCATTATCATCCCAGAGTGTCTAGATATGCTGTTTCGATCCACTTACAGATTTAATGTAGGACCAGAACTTCCCAGGATTTTCTGTCAAGTCAGTACATAGAATTTTACTTTCAAATTCACTGAAAGCTTCACGCATAGTCCTCCATATGCTATTTTTGACATCATTTAGCTTCTGTTTGTCTGAGATGTTTTGGTTGCATTTAAATTTGCAGTGAAGCTCTTTTTGCTTTCGCAGTAGTTTCCTAACTTTGTTATTGAACCACGGTTGGTTTTTCCTGTCCCTCACAGTTTTACTCGGCATATACCTGTCTAAAACACATTTTACGATTGCCCTGAACTTTTTCCATAAACACTCAACATTGTCAGTGTCGGAACAGAAATTTTCATTTTGATCTGTTAGGTAGTCTGAAATCTGCCTCCTATTACTCTTGCTAAATAAACCTTCCTCCCTATTTTTATATTCCTATTTACTTCCATATTCAGGGATGCTGCAATGGCCTTATGATCACTGATTCCCTTTTCTGTGCTTACAGAGTCGAAAAGTTCAGGTCTGTTTGTTATCAGTAGGTCCAAGATGTTATCTCTGCAAGTCGGTTCTCTGTTGAATTGCTTGAGGTAATTTTCGGATAGTGCCCTCAGTATAATGTCACTTGATGCTCTGTCCCTACCACCTGTCCTAAACATCTGAGTGTCCCAGTCTATATCTGGTAAATTGAAATCTCCACCTAAGACTATAACATGCTGAAGAAATTTATGTGAAATGTGTTCCAGATTTTCTCTCAGTTGTTCTGCCACTAATGCTGCTGAGTCGGGAGGTCGCTAAAAGAGCCAATTATTAACCTAGCTCGGTTTTTGAGTATAACCTCCACCCATAATAATTCACAGGAACTAACCACTTCTATTTCACTACAGGATAAACTACTACTAACAGCGACAAACAAGCCACCACCGGTTGCATGCAATCTATCCTTTCTAAACACCGTCTGTGCCTTTATAAAAATTTTGGCAGAATTTATCTTTGGCTTCAGCCAGCTTTCCATACCTATACTGATTTCAGCTTTGGTGCTTTCTATCAGTGCTTGAAGTTCCGGTACTTTACCAACACAGCTTTGACAGTTTACAATTACAATACTAATTGCTGCTTGGTCCCCGCCTGTCCTGACTTTGCCCCACACCCTTTGAAGCTGTTGCCCTTTCTGTACTTGCCTGATGCTATCTAACCTAAAAAACCACCCAGTCCATGCCACACAACCCCTGCTACCCGTGTAGCCACCTGCTGTGTGTAGTGGACTCCTGAACTTGAAACCCCACCACACTATGGCGCAAGTCGAGGAATCTGCAGCCCACATGGTCACAGAACTGTCTCAGCCTCTGATTCAGACCCTCCACTTGGCTCTGTACTGTCGACAATGCTGCAGATGGTGAGCTCTGCTTTCATCCCACTAGCGAGACTGGCAGTCTTCACCAAATCAGATAGCTGCCGGAAACCAGCGAGGATTTCCTCCAATCCATAGCGACACACATCATTGGTGCTGACATGAGCGACCACCTGCAGATGGGTGCACCCTGTACCCTTCATGGCATCCGGAAGGACCCTTTCCACATCTGGAATGACTCCCCCCAGTATGCACACGGAGAGCACGTTGGTTTTCTTCCCCTCCCTTGCAGCCATATCCCTAAGGGGCCCCATTACGTGCTTGACATTGGAGCTCCCAACTACCAGTAAGCCCACCCTCTGTGACCACCTGGATCTTGCAGACTGAGGGGCAACCTCTGGAACAGGACTAGCAGCCATGTCCGGCCGAAGATCAGTATCAGCCGGAGACAGAGCCTGAAACCGGTTTGTCAGACAAAATGGAGAGGCCTTCCATTCGGCCCTCCGGAATGTCTTTCGCCCCCTGCCACACCTTGAGATGACCTCCCACTCTACCACAGCTGAGGGGTCAGCCTCAAAGTGGGCAGTATCCTGGGCAGCCACAGCCGTAGTCCGATCGGGGGATGTGTGGGACGAGCTGGCCGTCCCCGACAAACCCCCGTCCGGACCCCCACAGTGATGCCCATTGGCAACAGCCTCAAGCTGTGTGACCGAAGCCAGCATAGCCTGAAGCTGTGAGCGAAGGGAGATCCAACTCAGCCCACAACAGTCACAGTCCCTATCCGTGCTGAATACTGTTGTGCAAAGAACGTCTGAACTAATCTACAGAGAGCACAAACAATTCGACACATAATTTAAATGGTTATTAAAATACAAGACTGCCTAGTAAATGCAGTAATGCTGCTAGTTGCACACTGCTGACACACTGCTCGGCAGCAGAGAACTGTTGACTCCACCTGTTTACGTCTGGGTTTACAGTTTCTACTGGTGGCAGGTAAAGGTGTCTGTGAGAGGTCAGGATGTATGTAGTTCACCTCCCAGGGCATGGCTGCTGTGGATCTGGTGGAGTGTGTCAGTGGCAGACTGTCATGGAAACAGTGTTGGTTGAATTATTCCTTTACTGCATAATAATTACAGCAGTGGATGCAGAACTGTATAGCTGACCAGTGCCTCCGTGAAGTAGGCAGCCATGGCCTGTGAAGTGAGCCCATGTCAGTAGTAGCCTGCCAGAACGACTTACACTGCATGTTCCCTCAGGTGATGGAGGCATCCTGCAAGGTGCTGCTATCAGCACAGTGGCATCGACACTGACTCATAAGCATCACTGTGTGGCACATGGTGGACAGACAGCATGTGGGCTGAAGTATTTGGCTTGGCCCATGTTGCTCAACGTGGCATGTACTGGTTGAGGCAGGATCAAACCATGACCTCCAGCATGAATAATGATGGTCGTTTGTGCCCTCACTGGCCAGTGTACACTTAGGTGACAAAAGTCATTGGATACCTCCTAATATTGTGTCAGACCTTGTTATGCCTGGCGTAGTGCAGCCACTCGATGTGGCATGGAATCAACAAGTGGTTGGAAGTCCCCTTCAGAAATATTGAGCCATGCTGCCTGTACAGCCTTCCATAATTGCAAAAGTGTTGCCAGTACAGAATTCTGTTGTGCATGAACTGACCTCTCAGTTATGTCCCATATATGTTTGATGAGATTCCTGTTGGGCAATCTGGGTGGCCAAATCATTCACCTGAATTGTCCAGAATGTTCTTCAAACCAGTTTTGAACAATTGTGGCCCAGTGACATGATGCACTGTCATTCATAAAATTTAATCATTGTTTGAGAACATGAGGTCCATGAATGGCTGAAATTGTCCTGATGGATCTCCATAGCCAATAGAGGGCAGTGTTGCCACAGTGCTGCACTCACTTAGTGAGTGTGCCACCGTCTTGCCACGTGAATATGCTGGCGAGTAATGCCCCTCATGGCTCGCATAAATACCGCCGCATCCTACCCATTCAATCAGTCATGTAATTTGCTGAATAGTATTCGTTACTATCTCCACCATACTACTGGCTATCCACCAATGACTTTGCTTTGATATTGGTTTTCCTGTCTGGTCTCCATTTGGATTGTGGCTCATAGTTGATCTGTTGACAGTATTGTGTTGAAAGTTCATTGCACTTAGTTGTAGCCTAGATAGCTATTGCCTTGCTCTTGTTGTGTTGGGTCCATCGTTGTCTGCACTGTTGCTCAACTCTGACATGGATTTGAGTTCTGACTGCATGAGGTCTGCCAGCTGGAGTGGCCGTGCGGTTCTAGGCGCTACAGACTGGAACAGAGCGACCGCTACGGTCGCAGGTTCGAATCCTGCCTCGGGCATGGATGTGTGTGATGTCCTTAGGTTAGTTAGGTTTAATTAGTTCTAAGTTCTAGGTGACTGATGACCTCAGAAGTTAAGTCGCATAGTGCTCAGAGCCATTTTTTTGCGGGAGATCTTCCCACCTTGGGTCATCATCTTTTCTTGCCTGTTCTCTGATGTGAACACCAGTATCTGGCACTTGCAGTAATAGCAATTGGTGATGAGGAAAAAGGAAGTTGTTTCGTAGCATGGATGCTAAATTGGTTAGTCTGCTCGAGCAAAAGCAGCAGCTGATGCACCAGTAGCAGATACAGACAGACTTGTTACAGAAGTTTTTTTCAATGTCAATAATCTTCACCAACAGCTGTATATTTTAAGATATTTTATTTTATTCTGAAAGCAACCAGTTTCAGCAATTCATCTTGCCATCTTCAGGTCCAATACGTTTTTATCCAAATAAACAAACTTATTGTATAGCGCCATAAACCACTGGATATCATGAATTCCAGTCATATAAATGCTTCATACAAAGACATGACAGCAATATGAATTGCTGAAATTGGTTGCTTTCAGAATAAAATAAAATATCATAAAATATGTGGCTATTGGTGAAGTTTATTGACATTGAAAAGTACTTACCAGCCGATGTCCCCTGGCTGTGATGGACCAACAGAGATTAGTAGTAGTAGTAGTAGTAGTAGTAGCTTTATTCATCTGTAGATCTCTTTTTACAAGGATATAGGACATGTCAAAGTATTTCCAAATGTAGATCAATTTAAAATAAGCTAATTTGTATACACGTATATTTACATACTTCTAGTTAGAGACAATCATTGATTTACTCCTGGTATATAATACTTTTTTTTACAAATAACTTATTAAATAATGTAATGCCACATTGCTCACTCATATCTCACTGCACACACTATATACACATTGTTTCATAACACTTCACACACACACACACACACACTGGTGATCTCTGGGCCATTTTCTGTATCACAACTCCCCATTTGCTATCCTGAAAACTGAGTCAGCATCCCTCCATAATGAGGAAGATGTTGAGCTCAGAAGGAGGAAGAGGTGTTAGTATTGTGCTATGCATAGCTTGGGGGTAAGAATTTCTAGAAAGGAAAAAAATAAGGAAAAATCATAAAGTGAAGGTGTTATGTGGAGTGTTGGATATTTTATAATCAGTATTATTATTATTTATTTATTTGTATAACATTTTTTATCAAAGCCCTACTCTGTTTTATCTAAGTAATCCTTCAATGTATAAAATGTGTTGCATAACAGGTACTTTTTAGCTGCTTTTTAAATAAGTGTATTTTTGCAATTTCTTTAATCTCTTTTGGTAATTTATTGTACAGTTTTATTCCTTGGTAGAAAATGCTGTTTTGAGTTTTATGTTTTTTTTATTGGTAATTGTAAGTTGAGTCTATCTCTTGTTGCATGCTCATGGACAGAGATGTTTGTACAGTAATTACTAGTGTTATTTTTGATGTGTACAACTGACTGGTAAATGTATTCACATGGAGTAGTTAAAATCCCCAGTGATCTGAACAGATCTTTACAATGAGCTCGACTAGTATTTTTGGTTATTATCTGTATGGCTCTTTTCTGGAGTTTGAAAATTGTGTTCATATTTTGTGCATTTGTTCCCCAAAAAAGAATACCATATCTAAGAATTGAGTGTACATATGAATAATATGTAACTAAAAGACACCGCATGTTAAACACTGATGATAGGATTCTAAGGGCATAACATGCTGGTGACATTCTGTTTGCAAGTAACTTTGTGTGTTCACACCACTTCAACTGAGAATCAGTATTCATTCCTAGGAATTTTGCATTTGTTACACAGTCTATAGAGCTGCCATCTACATTTAATTTAACATTGTCATTTTTCCTCTTCAGACTGAAATTCATGGCATTAGTTTTCTTTGTGTGCAATGTCACTTTATTACTTATTGACCAGTCATAAACTTCCTTGATAGTTTCATTTGGTTTCTCGGCAAGGGGTTCTCTTGTTTTCTCAGTGACTAAAATATTGCTGTCATCAGCAAAGAGGACTTTTTCACCATGAGTAACCCTACTGGGAAAGTCATTGATGTATATCAGGAACAGTATTGGTCCTAATATGCTACCTTGCAGAACCCCTATATTAATGTATTTTGGTTCTAATAAGTGTTTTACTAAATGTTTGGATCTATTTGAAGTATGTGTTATCTCTACTCTTTGTACCCTATCTGTTAGGTATGATCGAAACCATTCATTAGCTACCCCTCTTATTCCTAATGCTTCTAATTTATTTAATAGAATCTTGTGATTGACTGTATCAAATGCCTTAGAAAGATCCAAAAATATGCCTGTGACACACTCATCTTTATCAAAAGCATCAAATACAACTTTTGTGAATTCTATTATGGCTGACTCCATATTTTTGCCACTTCGGAAACCAAACTGATTTGCTTAAAAGATTGTATTTATTCAGGTAATTCATTGATTGCTTCTATTATTTTTTAGAATGCTGACAGCAAGGAAATGGGCCAGTAATTTTCTATGTCTTCTGCATTACCTTTCTTAAGCAAAGGTAAAACTCTTGCCTGTTTTAACTGCTCTGGAAATGTCCCTGATGTGAAGGATTCATTTATTATATTTGTTAAGGGGCTTTCCTGTAACTGACGGTCTACACCTCACCCATGGCTACTACCTAGCAGCAGCACTTTCTTCTTCCTAACAGTTTGTACATTCCTAGGCTTCTTGGCCTCAGTTGAAGTGTGCTGCACATTTCCTGCTCCTCGTTCTACCTGAGGCTCTTCTCCACTTAACTCTGGCAGTGGTAGATACCTGTTTTTGGTGTTGATGATAAAACTGTCAGTTTTTGTTCTCTTTCTTCCTATCCTCGTACCAGCTGTCAGTTCCCAACCACCCTCCTCCCCCCTATCTCCCTTGATCCTTATGAGTTCCTTCCTTGCTTCCTCCAACTGTGCCTGAAGGGCACAGATTTTCCTTTCCTGCTTTCCTGTTCCCCAAACAACATGTTCGTACTGCATACTCTGCAGTTCTAGGAGAGAGCCTGTTCTCTGCTCCCAACATTCGCCTGACTGCATCCCTCCCCCCCCCCCCCCTCCAGCGAAAATATTTCCTACAAGATTGGCAACAAATCTCTCTACTCACTACCCTATAACAGCTCCCACAGTTCTCACTCATGGTCAGTTTCAAAAGAATAATTAACTTAAAAGAATGTTTTAAATTTGTCAAGGATGCGAGATTGGCTGTGTGTAAACAAAAGAACAACACAAAGGTCTTATGTGTGGTGGTTGTTTTTTTTTTGTACTGATTTAGAGATACAATAACAGAAGAATGAATTTGTAATTAATTTGCTTTTAGAGAATTTACATTATCAGGCATGTTTGGTCAGGTTTTTAAACTTTTATAACTGGGACATTTTAGGCCTAGATCGAGTCTATCTAACTAGTAAACAATACAAATACTATTTAGAAACATTTAATTACACTTTTACTGCACAATAGACACTGATGAAACTAGTAGCAGACTCTTTGAAATGAATTTTGCACTATCAAGAAGACTTGAATAGAATTTTTCGTGTTTATGTCATGCAAAATTTTGCATTATGTCACAATTATCAGGACTTTAGCTAAAGAACAAGTTTTTTCAAGAACAAGCACTGCTAGAACGCTAATATTCAGTTGTGTGATGCAGGAAACAACAGCAAGTATACAAAACAAAGGAGATTTAAATTTGACACTATTCCCTCTTAAATAAGTTTTTTTAGCAGACGAAGGAAATACCTGTGATCTCACTCGGCAGCCATCTTGCTAATCCATCTTGATGTTACAAAAGTCTCTTGACCTCTAAGCGGACAAACTTCATGTGGAAAAGCCTGCTGCGCCCCATGGACTGGCACCCCTTGCAATTGACACCACATCGTGTCCTCCATCATTTCCCCCTTTAAGTGACACTGTGGAGGAGTGGGACATAGTTCTCTCTAATTACGGCTCACAAGCCATTGGTGGCATTATTCAGGCTGCATTCCAATCTCCCAGGATGAACAGCACAATGCCTCCAGCACTGGGCATTGTTCCTCAATGCTTACAATTATACTATCTGGTACTAGCCGACAGCCCAGCGTCCTACTGCTGATGCATTGTCCCATATACCGCTTGGCTCAGACCTGGATTTCACTCACAGGAGGTCCTCTGCTTCCACATCTATGTCTAACGTCAACATCCATTGGACAGTTTCCCCCTTGTGGCCATATGTGTTTCTGCTGCAACACACCAGGATCCCTCCCTACATTTGCTATGTAATCCATGGTTGGCCCTATTACCTCACTCGTCATTTGATGACAGAGATCTGCCAATGAAAACAGCTTTTTTACCACTTCTCAGTTGCAGATGGTGTGATCCTTTTGGTTACTGAGATGGATGCACATTGAGTGGTTATTCCGGCAGAACTGCATTGTTGGGTATTGAGTTCGCTTCACTGGGGTCATTGGAGCATGTCCTGCATGAAGACACTGGCACAGCCCCCTGTGTACTGGCCAGGGATCAACAGCAACATTGAGAAGATGGTCCCTAGATGCACAGCATCCATCCACCGCCAGGTGGTGCCCCCTCAATCCTTTGCCCCCTGGCCTACTCCTTGCCTCCCTTGGGACCACATTCATATCGATTTTGCAAGCGCATTTTTGAGTTCTATGTGACTGCTCATTGTGGATGCTTATTCAAAGTACCCCTATGTCATACACGTGGCATCCACCATGACCCAGACTACTCTTACTGCCTTGGCCTAAGTTTTGGCCATCGGAGGGCTGCCCCACACATTGGTCTCTGACAGTGTCCCACAATTCATGACCTCTGCCTTCGAGGACTTCTGTGCCACTAATGGCATCGAACAGATCTGTAGTCCTCCTTTCCATCCTTCCTCCAATGGGAAACTGAATGTCTGGTCCAGACTTTTAAGCAGCAGATGAAGAAGGCTATCAAATCCTCAACCACTATGGCAGCCCTTACTTTGTTATTGAGCACTTATGCCCATCTCCAGTGATGTTCTCCATCACCTTTACCATTCAGGCAGTCGTGTTCTTTGTCTGATAGCATTTATCATTATCTCCATCATACTACTGACTACTTGCCAACAACTTCACTTTGATATTGGTTTTCCTCTCTGGTCTCGATTTGGATTGTGGCCCATGCATGATCTGTTGACAGCGTTGTGTCAAAAGTTTGTCGTACTTTGTTGTAGCCTAGATAACTACTGCCTTGCTCTTGTTGTGTCAGGTCTGCCATTCATCTGCCCTGTTGCTCAACTGCGGCATGGGTTAGAGGCCTGACTGCAGACGGTCTTCTCTCGTTGCATCATCATTGTTTCTCACCAGTTTCTCTGACATGTGCACCATATCTGGCATCTCGCAGATGTAGCAGAAACAGAAGTGGTCCTGGGCACTAAGTCATAAGCGGTTTGAGGTGCCAGGTGTAATCATTACAGATTCAGCCATAGCTTTACCATCATGTCAGTGCCTCTAGTAGGCCTGTCAGTGCTGTAATGTGTAGCAACTCGTTGTTTCAGAGATCCTGAACAGTGTCTTCTGCATTGTCAGCATACTGAATGCATGCTCTTACACCAGTGCACCTAGTTATTGAGGTATCTTGTAGTACCCTTCATATGGCATAATTTGGTGAGTCGCTCTGTGAGAAATATATATTGAGGGAATCATGTGCACTTCACATAGCACCAGTTTTCAACACACATTTCAGCAATTGTGAAGGGGCCATTTGCTGAGTAGAACAGCATAGCTCTTCCTAAATGGCTTCAAATTATGTAACTTATGTTTGAAAACTCACTGTATCTGGCTAAGAGGAGCAGGCAGAAAGTTGGTACTTGTTTCCCAAAACCCTTCCTATTTGGGTGCAGACCATTATTGAAATTTAAGACCATTTAAAAATGTGCTGTACTGCATGAAAACCACATGAGGTGTTCTTTTGAGGTCACAAAACTACGGTTTCTTCACTCCATTAATTTCTTTTTTCATTCCATTTGCTAAATTCACAAGTCAAAATTTTTCTAGTGCCATATTACGGTTCCATTCATAATTTACATCTTGCCAATAATGTATAATGATTGGAACAAAAATTTCACACTGGAGGGATGTCATATCAGATGTCCCATGAGGATCAGTATTGGGCCCATTACCCTTCTCATTATATGTTAATGACGTGTCAACATTCTCAGAAACTGGCATTCGTTGAAACTGGCAATGAATGCTCGTGTAACATATATTTGTGGCTTACACTTTTTTGATCATATCACACTGGCAAATTATCGTGGCCATGTGCTGATAAGCAGAGAGACTATCATACTTTATGTTCGCTCTGTTATTTTCTCAATCACTGCTTCCCTCTTATTTGTCCTCAACTGTTACACTACTACATGAGCAGCACAGCAGAAATAGTCATTCTCAACAAAGTAGAATTCTCTGTGTACCATAACATAACACTGCCATGTTCTCTAAATTATTTTCTAATCAGGAACCAGACTTTGGAGCCATATTCCTCAACATACGAGAGAAATGAATTCCTTCCAAAGTTCAAAAGACAGTTAATGGTCCACCGTCTAGCACAATAGCCATTCCTCCCACATTCTCTCCAGCTCACTCTCTTCAGCACCCCTCTGCCACAACTTTTCCTTCCCACTTGTCAGCAGAATTCTCTGTTCATATTCTGTTCTTTCGTAACAGCCATTGTCACTGTCATTTCAGTCTTCACCTCCTCCTTCTTCCATTTCACTTCTGATGACACTAAACAGGACTTCCAATGTGCTAAGCTAATCTATGTCATTCTAAATTCCCTTTACTATTATTGTTAGTGTCATTTGTTATTCTAGTAGTAGTAGCAGCTGTTGTTGGAAAGATTTTGTAGTATCTTTAGTGTGCATTGTTCCTGCTCAAATGTAATAGAGGGCCTTAGGATTCTAATGTGGTCAGGCTAAATCATTAGTGAGTAAATAAATAAGGAAATCAATATTTTCCAGATGTTTCAAATTAACACAGTAACAAACACAGTTTACCTAAATTGAGAGCTAAAGACAACACCAATTCACACAGCCTTGCTCCAGCTTTTCAACTAGAACTATCGGTAAATCAGGCTGCCCATACCAACATCCGAGTATTTCTTGCAAGTGTTCCATCTTTGACTCCACCAACCATCATCAGGTTGCAAGTCTGTAATCCTAGACATGAGATGACACAGAATTTCTTGTATGATTTTAAAGGACACATCTTCCGTGCTGAAAATGGTTCAATGTAACATAGTGGACAACACAAATATTTCACTTCACCAATAATTTTCTGATTTTAAACTCTTTATTGTGACTTCACAGATGTAAGCAGAATAACCCATGTGCTCACAAGTGCTTGGATACGGGAGTAGCTGTTGAATGTACCTGCTATCCTGGATACCAGCTGGATGCTGATGGGAAATCCTGCAATGGTAAGAACTAATGACACTTATTTTGAACTGTATATCTGGATGTGTACTTTTTAATGAGCACCATGGTTAAAAAATAAGACACAGAGGCACAAAAGCTACAGAATTAATTGTGGCTATGCACTGTAAGAATATTTAGACAGGTAGCTGACCTACAATGATGGTTCAGTTAAGTGTAGGATTGACACAAGAAAGACTTCTGATTTATTCTACATCTGCCACAGTATGGTATATGACAGAAGGTACCCTATACCACTACTAGTCATTCTGCATTTCCTTTTGCGTTCCACTTATGAATAGAGCGAGGGAAAAATATGTGCCAGTATGCCTCCACATGAGCCCTTATTTCTTGTTTCTTATCTTCATGGTCCCTGCGAAATATATATAGGCAACAGTAGAATCATCCTGCAGTCAGCTCCAAATGCCACTTAGCTAAATTTTCTCAATAGTGCTTCTCGAAAAGAACATCACCTTCCCATCAGGTATTCTCATTTGAGTTCCCAAACCATCTCTGTAACACTAGCATGTTGCTCAAACCTACCAGTAACAGATGTGGCAGCCCAAATTTGAATTGCTTCTATGTCTTCCTTTAATCTGACTTGGTACGGATCTGGAACACTGGAGCAGTACTCATGAATAGGTCACAGTAGCATTTTATATGAGGTATCTTTTACAGATGAGTCATAATTTCTCAAAATTCTCCCAATAAAACGAAGTTGACTATTTGCCTTCCCTAGCAAAATCCTCAGATGCTTGTTCCATTTCATATCACTTTGCAACATTATGCCCAGATACTTAAACAATATGACTGCGTGAAGCAAGATATTACTAATGCTGTATCTAACCCTTAAGCGTTTATTTTTCGTACTCATCTGCTTTAACTTACATTTTTCTATGTTTAGAGCTAGTTGCCATTCATAACACCAACTAGGAATTTTGTCTAACCAGGAACCCTTTGAGTGCGAGGTTGCAGGTTCAACCTTTAGTAAGGCTCATCGGAAAGTCTGTGTTAACAATTATGACATAAAAATATTAACTACCATTTACTCACCATGTGCATCATGAGGGCACTAGGAAATGAGTGTCTGGCAGGTACAGAGATCAACTTTCTGTGGGAAGTATGTATTAGACATCACAAAATGGACATTGTTGACATTTAAGAAATCTTCAAAACCAACCATTAACTTGTACCATGAACACTGACTGAAAAATGGCATGCCACCATGATCCTGAAGCTTTGCGCCATCAAGACTGAAGGCAAACACCTTGGGAGTTACAAACCATGCAAGACATTGAGTCAGGCATCCACTCTTAAAGAATGCATACAGAGACTGGTGTGACAAGGTCATGAGAACTGATGGAATATGATGGCATGCAACCAAATGAAAATCTGTATGGCACTTGTCATGAAACTGGAAATCCTTTAAGGCGTAGCTGTAGATACTGTGATAATATGCTTTATAGGCATGGAAAAAAACACTTTTCAAATGATAGTTTTCTCTAAAGGAGGAAGATTTTTAAATGCAGACCAGGAATCAATCAAAAGCAAGTTATTTTGACCAACTATTGGAAAAGCAAGTTATTTTGACCAACTATTGGTCAAAAGCAGTGCTAATGCCATAGTTGTAGTTATCTTCCAACCATTTTCCCACTCTTGCTTACTGTGACATAAATATTCCCTACTGCCCTTGCAGTCATGGACATGAGACAGAATCATAGGGGGCAGAGCACCTTCAACTTCATGCAGCACAATAAATAACTTTCCAGAAAATTTACTTCCAAGATAAACAGTCAGCGTAATTGTATACGAATGTGTTAAAGTGATGATGTTAGTTGATCTTTATACACCTCTCTTATTCTTGTTACCTCTAATTTCGAGTGTTCCTTCCATATGTGTTTTCTCTTCAAATCCCAATTTGTTGGTGCTGAAAAAAATTCCTTATTGAGTGATGGGATAAGTTTGTTTATCTCATCTACAAATTTTTGTGCCGATTCTGGAGTTTGCCGTGTGTCATCAAGTTGATCCATTGTTTGGAATTTCTTTATCTTATATCTACCAATTCTGTAGTGCTGTTTGAAGTTATGCAACCATCTACTGCTTCCATTTAAATCATTATAATCTATCTTGTGCACAATTTGAAGTGCATAACATAGTAGGTCACTATCACGCACATCCTCTAAATTGTATCGAGCATCCTTGAAATGTGCAAACACCAGTTTTTGTAGCAAGTGCACCATGCCCTCCTTTAGTTTTTCTGATGGATTACACACTCATATTGCTGCACACTTATTCAAAACCAGTTCATAATATTTTTTACTTATACTGTGGATGAGTTTCCATATACGTAATAATGTTTAGTACCTGCTCCTTGAACAACAATTGTCGTTTACTACATTTCCCTGGAGATAGGATTTGTGGCTCCCTGTCGGACAAGGACAATGAACTAAATGGCTTGACACCTATTTCAATATCACTTTCACTTGTTAAGTGTGTATTGTCATCATTGTACTCCACATGTACATTGTCCGCACAGTTGAGTGTATACAACACCACACATTCCACTGACTCATCCTGTAGAAACACTAATATTTCATCTGCCACTTTTTTCTCACTCTGTAAAATTCTTTGGGTTCCTTTCTGATGAAATGTCAACTTTGGCAACTGTTGTTGTAGATATAATAGAATGTTTGCTTTGTTTATCATTGCCATTGCACTGCTTTGCATCAACACCGCAAGCACTGTACCATGTTGGGAGTTACTCATCGATTAAGCAGTTCAGCTATGCACTGTAGCCTCATACTGTGCTCACCATTGGATACCTCCAGTCCTGACCCCTGTTGCCATTAGCAGCCAATGTTGTGGTTGCATGGTAGACAATATGTGGTGCTTCGAATGCTGTGAACATAATTGGCCTATTGTGACCTTGCACTCGAGGGGTTCCTCATAAGTCATCTTGTACCCTCCTACAATAACTCAACTTTGCACGTTGCTGCACACCACAACATCATCAGCAAACAATTGCAGATTGCTGCCCACTGTGCCAGTTCATTTATGTATATAGAAAATAATAGCTTTCCTATGATACTTCCCTCAGATACTTGTGATGATATCCTTGTCTCTGATGAACACTTGCCATCCAGGACACCATACTGGTTTCTATTAGTGAAGAAGTCTTTAAGCCACTCGCATATCTAGAAACCTACTCCATGTACTTGTAGCATTGTTAACAGCCCGCAGTGAGGAACCATGTCATATGCTGTAATTTTTCCTCCTATCTACGTAATTCTGTAGCTCTCAATTCGTTCGAGCACTCAATCATTCATGGTAGGAAACACAGTCATAGCTCAGTCACTCAAAATGATTCTGAAATTTTACTTGTTAGAATGAAATCAGGTGATGATTCTTCTTCTCTGCAGGCTCGTGCTTTGCGGCAGTCTGCTAATCTGTACAAATAAAATGCCTCGTAATTTTGGGAGCGTTGTACGAGGTGCGGCTAGAAAAAAACCGGGCTGATGCTGGAAAAAACATTTATTTACAATTATTTACAATTTCATGTTATCTCCTTCAATGTACTCTCCTCCTCGGTCTCTACACCGCTCCATACGAATTTTCCACTGTTCATAGCAATGCTGCAGATCATTTTCGGTAAGTCCATACATTACTTCCGTCGCTTTTTCTTTTACTGCTTCAACAGTCTCAAATCTAGTTCCTTTCAAAGCTGACTTGACTTTAGGGAAAAGAAAAAAGTCACAGGGGGCCAAATCAGGTGAGTAGGGTGGATGATCTAAGATGGGAATGTTGTGTTTTGCCAAAAACGTCTTCACTGACAACG
Source organism: Schistocerca nitens (assembly GCF_023898315.1). NCBI lineage: Eukaryota > Metazoa > Arthropoda > Insecta > Orthoptera > Acrididae > Schistocerca > Schistocerca nitens. Next base: position 447,411,696 of record NC_064616.1, on the reverse strand, counting down.
CACTGTGAGCTGGGGCATTGTCTTGGTGAAGGATCCATGACTTTTTTCTCCACAAATCGTTCCGTTTTCTCTGTACTCGCTCATGTAGGGTAGCCAGGATGCTAATGGAGTAATGCTGATTCACTGTTTGTCCCTCTGGTACCCAATCAATGTGCACAATCCCTTTGATGTCAGTTTTTGCTGACAATGGTCTGCCAGTGCGAGTGTCATCACTGGTGTCTTCGCGGCCATCTTTAAATCGTTTAAACCACTCAAACACTTATGTTCGTGATAAACAATCATCGCCATACACTTGTTGTAACATTACAAACGTTTCACTTGCAGATTTTCCTAGTTTGAAACAAAATCTGATGTTAACACGCTGTTCTTTCTGTACACTCAACATTTTCCGACGCACAGACAAAACGTCAACTACTTAAAACAGACGCCACGGGCAGACTGAGTGCAGGAGGCAGATGAAACTCGAGCAGTAGGCGGAGCGAGAGTCACGTGACAGGCCACATGACTTTCAGCCTTATTGCATTCGTTTTATTGTTTCACCAGTACTAGTCCGGTTTTTTTCTAGCCACACCTCGTATAATCAATCGGGAAACCTCATATCAAGCGGATATTTGGCTTTGATGAAGTTTAACCTTCCGAAGAAGGAATGGAGCTCTTGGATTATTAAATGCAGGTTCGTATCCAGTCTTTCGGAAGTTCCCTTCTGATTAACAACTACGCAATATATCGATAAATATCATTAATTCTCAAATGTCAAATACACACCTTTTATTTGAAGGAGCAATCTATATATATTTCCTTTTTAATCGTACAGTTTTGTCTCAGTTATCTTCTGTCATAAATCTCAATAATCAGATTACAATTCTTCAAACCAAGCTCAGGCTAATCGGCACGAAGACAATCTCGGAAGCTTTTTTTCTTCTAACAACCACCAGAGAGAGTACTACTAAGAATAATTATGCGCTCATGGGATAGATATTGTATGAAACTATTTTGCGCATGGATTCTGCGAGTATGGAGATAGAAAATTAGTAAACGTCATTCAAGGGTAGAATTGTATCAGAATAATTCATCGAATATAAAGAGATATTACAACTGCCCCTCGCAGCAAGCAAAGTTAATGATAATACACTTTGCGAGCTAACAGGAAAAATTTGTTGGGTTGTTTATTCAAAAGAGGAATATTTTGAATTAATAGAATTTTACTGTAGAGAGTATGGGTAACATGTTAAGACAGTAAGTTACGAGAATACCTAAGCTGTAGCTTTTACATGTACTGGGGTATACCCGCATCCCGAGTACATAACCAGGGAAGATGTAGATTGGTGTAATTACGAAAAAGGTCTACCCATTTGGGTACTGGCCTTCACAGGGAAACCCTGGAAAACCCGGAAGAATAGACCCCAGCTCAGGTATTAAAGAAGATAGGAAAGCCTAAATCCAGTAATTTTGAAATATATAGAAGCTCCATAGATTAGACCGAAGGAAAAGTGCCTCATAGCCAAAAAAATTTTTACAATATTGCTGAAAAAAAATTTTCAAAATTCTTCTTTCGACGATGTAGCCGGCGATCTCATTGTGAAGTCGATGGAACAGGAACACTGGGTACGGACACTGGGTAGGCGACGTACAGCGTTTGGTGGAGGCAGCACGGAGGACAGGCGATGGCTTATGGTACAGGATAGAAGCTGGTAATGTGCCGTAGAAACAGGAAGATGATCTCAGGAACAGATGGTCAGGGACGTGAACATGAAACAGGTTTAAAGTGGAATAAGAAAAGGTTCTGACTGAATAAATCCCTGGAAGAGAGTTGATTAAGGCAATGAAGTCCATATTTCATCGTTGAACTCAAAATCGGAGTGGATTCTTATATTCTTCCATCTGTACTAGACTGGAACATCCATCAGTCCTGACAATCGCGAATGTTTTTGTAGTCCTCAATACCAAAGTTGTTTTGCATTACAACTGCTGATTGTCCAAAACATTGCCAAATAGACTGTGGGCATTTAAATTTTGTTGTAGCTCATATCGAATGTATTCCTCTCAAAAAATTTTTTAATCTAATCTTCGTTTTGTTGTAGTGCAGGTGGAAGTAGAGCATTGAATCTGTCTGAGGTTTGCTTTCAATTACGAAATTATGGATAAAATTTAGGTTTACACCTGATGGAAAATTTTAAACATAGGCATATGACACTGACTCCACAAAAGGAATAATTTGAAAAATTTTCATTATTCTTATCATTAATTGATTTATAGTTTTCATTATTCTTATCATTAATTGATTTATAGATCCACTTGCAAATAAATATCATTAATGATGACGTATGTTCATTTAACAAATCATCCAATCGCAGAATCTTCTTCATCCTCTCATGAACATTTATGGAAATATATTTCAACAATTATGTCCATAATATGAAACACACAAACTGATATTCTTAAAAAGTTAATTACAATTCTTAAATTAATTCTCCTGGTAAAGAAGGCATAATGAAAAATCTAAAAATTATAATAATTTTCTCTCGCGCAACCAGAGAGTTTCTTCAATTGTTTGCAACAGTGACATTATCGACTGTTGCTTCATTTCACAGTTTATTTGTTTTGTTGCGCGAACAGCGCACATCATACACACAGCGTATTTACCTACATATCCCACACTTTTCAAGTTTCACACGCAATTCTCACATAAGTGCTGTGTCTTGAGGAAATGTAGATGCACTTTCATTGTATATCACTGTGGCTTCTGCTCATAGTCCACACTTACAGACACTAGTAATTAACAAATTCTTCTACCTATCTTAAAATTTTTGTGCTAAACTATCACAGGAGTAATTTCACTGTCTCTTAACCTATCACAGGAGTAATCTCACTGTCTCTTAACCTATCACAGGAGTAATCTCACTGTCTCTTAACCTATCACAGGAGCAGTCTCACTGTCTCTTAACCTCTAGACAACATAAACTTCTTGATATTTATATACACATTCGACTCATAGTCAAATTCCACTCTAAATTCTTCTCCATATTTGGTATCACAGATCTACAATCCTTCAAAAATTTCTTAATATCATTATGTGGAAATAATCCCTTTATTCTTTTCGATTCGGGATATGCCAACAAGTATGATCCAGGATTTGGTATATTTACAATAACATATGGTCCGGTATAAATAAGGTTCCATTTCTTTATGTTCTTCATCAGTTTCAAGGAATGGATGTGTCGCCTCAATAAACTCTTTTCTCCAAGATGAAACGTCTGAATCCGGTGAATCCATTTATCATATGTCAATTTCCGTTGTATTGCCTTTTTAGTTAAATTGACAAGTGCGAGTCGAATCTTTTCCTCCAATTTTAAATTCTGGTCTTCATATTACAGGTACTATTATTTTATTAATCTCTCTCGCATCCAGAACTAATCTAACGTTACCTCCAGGTTTTGGGACGACTAAGAGCGGAGAACAATATGGACTAGTTGATGGCTCAATCAAGTTCCATTCTAACATTCTATTTATCTCCTTTTGAATGGATTGTTTTAAATGCCAGGGGATCGGATAGTGCGTGTAACAGTAAGTCTGATGTGGCTTCACTTGTAGGTGACAAATATACCCTTTAATAATTCCTGGTTTCTCATCAAAAATCTCTTCATATGCCTCTAACAAATAATGAAGCTGCTGCTTTTGTTCTCCGGTAAGCTGATATGATTCACTAGCTTTTATCATTGTTGTTTGGTTAAAGTCCTCCTGTTGTATCAAATCCTTTGAAAGCGCCTTCCAATGACCATTTGTAGTGTCAATTAATTGAATTATGGCACCGCGACAATATTTCTCATGCACCGTTTCCTTTCTATTTAAATCCAGTGCTATCTCTTCTCCATGTAATCTAAATTTAACTATTCCTTCCAAAAAATCAATCTGATAGTCGTACTCCTGCATACTCCCAATACCAAGAATACAGTCCACTAATAACTTCTGCACTACAAGGAACGTGCATTTTATTGCTACATTTCCCATTTTCATCTCTAATTGTGTTTGTATTTTGACATTGGGAGAGCGTGCTCCAATAGCTCCAATGATTTTGCAGTTCTGTACTGGCAAAATTGGTACCTTCTTCTTCCTAATAATTCTCCGAAAAAGAGCGCCTGAGATGACATTGGCGGAAGCGGCGGTGTCTAATATCACATTTGTTGGAACTTCCTCTATTTCAACAAATACTTCCGATACCGGAACACTCGATCTGTCATTATGACATGTTATTAAATCCTTTGTTAATTCTTCAGTCAACAGCTCACCATCATTATATCTTAACAATTGTAATTTTACTGTTTCGCCCCTAACAGATCCCCTGACCGCTCCTCCGGGGCACGATGCGGTCATGTTTAGTTTGAGTGATTGTTGGTCCGATTGGTATTTGTCTCTTCAGCTACTTCAGTGATTATCGGTTGTTGTGGTGAATTCTTTCTATGTTGTCTTGCTTGATTCGTGCAATTATTGTTGTTGTTCTGCTGGTGTTGGTAGAACTGTCCTGTGTTGCCATACATTGGATTATATCGATTAAAATTCCTACTGTTCCTAAAATAGCCCCTCACTGCACCATTACTAAAGTTTCCATTATGGTAATAATTATTGTTTGCATTTTGTCCATTGCTAAGTCTCCTCGGAGAGTGTAGTTGGTTATGGTTATTGTTACTGCTACCATTACTGCCATTCCCACTCGAGTTGCAGCTCAGCTTCGCTTCTATTGTTCTTCTTTGATATGACATTCTCTTGCCCTTTTATTGTCCTCCTCAATTATATCAATACGATCAAGCGTAGTCATAAATGAGTCTATATCCTTATCATTTATATATAACAGCTGATTCCTTATACTGGTGGGTAGTCTGGACTTGAGTGTTCTAAGTATATCCAGCAAAGGAATCGGTACATCCCAATACAAAGATTTATTAATGTATTTCTCAAAATATGTCTTTAGAGATCCTCTAGAAAATGAGAAAGGCTCAGGATATAACACTTCCTGCCTAAGTCTTTCTTGTACTCCAGCAGACCAATATTTTGCTAGAAAAGCCTGCTCAAATTCTTTGTAACATTTACAAGAAGATGTTTGTTCGGATGCCCACAATGCTCCTGATCCTTGTATATATCCAGATACAAAACTAATCTTTTGCCATTCTGTCCAAGATCGTGGAAATAGACCTCTGAAACTTCGAATAAAGACTACAGGATGAACATTCTTTTTGTCAGGGTTAAAGATTTGAAATTGTCTCTGTTTAATCATCTTTTCCTCAATGGTACTGTGATTCCAAAAATCATCCTGTTCGTACTTTTCCCTGTGGCTATCCGTTATATCGAATCTAACTTGTGACGTTCCAGTTCTGTCTACATCGGATCTTGACGTGGACGGAATGTCACGCGCAGATTGAGAATTTTGTTTCCTACTTCTTGCTGTTTCTAAATCCTCCTGCGAGAGATTTAGTGATCTTTCAATATTTCCTTTCCAACACGAGAATTCTTCGCCAAGTTGTTCACAAACTTCCTTTAACCCTTTGTTGAAAAAATTCTCCTCGGAACTCTCTGAAATTGACTGTAAAGCTACTTTCACAGTTTCTTCTATGGTTTCCGAAGGAAAATTTTGCTGCTCTAATGTCATTTCTGAAAACTTTCCCGCAAGTACATTTATTCTATATTCCACTGTCTCCTGTTTTTCCTTCACTTCGTCAAATTGCTTCTTTAGATTATCTTGGGATCCTATAATTTATGGTATCATAGCTACGGAACACTGTATGTCCTCTTGAGCTTGTATTACTTGAGGAAACAGTTCTACTTGTTTTTGTATCGTGTCAATTTTGACGGATACATATTCGGTTAGTTCCGCTTTTAATTTACTGTTGTTTTCTTGGTATTGTTGGTGGACCTGCTCAATTTTAGCAATAAGATTCTGTTCGGTCCTTACTGCCTGTTCTTTTATTTCCTGTGTCTGGGTATTTAATCTCTGATCTAATTCGGTAAAGGTTGCTCTTAATTGATTTTGTAATTCGGTTTGATTTTCAGCTAATTGATTTTGGAGTTCATTTTGTATAACGGATAAGTCTCGTTTTACCTCCGCTTGGCCTTCGGCTAATAGAGACAACTGTTGCATAATAACAACTAATGTGTCAACAACATTCTGATCAGCTGTTGTATGAATGTTTTCTGAACCAGCGGGATTATTTATATTGCTACCTAGCCACAACAGTCTCAGAATTGTTATCCGTGGCCTCTGCTTCTGAGCAAACAGCTGAAGGCTGTTGCACGTCTCGTTGCTGATTCAGTGACATTTTAAATGCCGCTCTAGTCAATACCATTAAATAACTGTCAATATCAGGTTCTAATCACTAAATACAGTTTCAAATTTACTGTCGTAGACACACTTAACTTTCAAATTACTTCACAGATGCTATAAAGTTCAATGTCCAGATAGGAAAACCACACAATATACAGTTCTACAATCTAACTGCTATCTGGAAAAAAGTTCTTTCTAAATTGATTTCAAACTATTTTAACTACAGGATAAAAAAATTAGATTTCTCTGGCCTTGTTCTGTAGTCTCGGTGTTGTCCAATAGTTGAAATCGTTTCTTGGTATCAGTAATCTTTTACTATGGGCACCGAATCTCTCTTCAGATTAGTTACCTCTCGTTCTCGTTGGTTTTCATGAAACAAAAAATACATATATTATATAACAATCCAATAGAGTCCTGTCACACTGGCGCCACTGTAATTTTTCCTCCTATCTACGTAATTCTGTAGCTCTCAATTCGTTCGAGCAATCAATCATTCATGATAGGAAACACAGTCATAGCTCAGTCACTCAAAATGATTCTGAAATTTACTTGTTAGAATGAAATCAGGCGATGATTCTTCTTCTCTGCAGGCTCGTGCTTTGCGGCAGTCTGCTAATATGTACAAATAAAATGCCTCGTAATTTTGGGAGCGTTGTATAATCAGTCAGGAAACCTCATATCAAGCGGATATTTGGCTTTGATGAAGTTTAACCTTCCGAAGAAGTAAAGGAGCTCTTGGATTATTAAATGCAGGTTCGTATCCAGTCTTTCGGAAGTTCCCTTCTGATTAACAACTACGCAATATATCGATAAATATCATTAATTCTCAAATGTCAAATACACACCTTTTATTTGAAGGAGCAATCTATATATATTTCCTTTTTAATCGTACAGTTTCGTCTCAGTTATCTTCTGTCATAAATCTCAATAATCAGATTACAATTCTTCAAACCAAGCTCAGGCTAATCGGCACGAAGACAATCTCGGAAGCTTTTTTTCTTCTAACAACCACCAGAGAGAGTACTACTAAGAATAATTATGCGCTCATGGGATAGATATTGTATGAAACTATTTTGCGCATGGATTCTGCGAGTATGGAGATAGAAAATTAGTAAACGTCATTCAAGGGTAGAATTGTATCAGAATAATTCATCGAATATAAAGATATATTACAATGCTTTACAGAAGTCTAGAAATATAGAATCTGCTTGTTGCCCCTCATTCATAGTTGTTAGTATATCATGTGACAAAAGGGCAAGTTGAGTTTCACACAATGATGCTTTCTAAAACCATGCTGATTCTTGGACATAAGCTTCTTGGTCTTAATGAAATTTACTATATTCAAACTGAGAATATGTTCAAGGATTCTCCAGCAAACCAATGCGAGGGATATTGGTCTGTAATTTTTCAAGTCCAATCTTTCACCATTTTTGTAAACATTAGTCACCTACACATTTTTCCAGTCACTTGGGACTTTGCACTGGGTGAAAGATTCATGATAAATGCAAGCTACATAAGGGACCAATGCTGCATATACTCTTTGTATAACAAAATTAGGATTCCATTGGGACCTGGTGATTTATTTGTCTTCACTTTGGACAGTTGTTTCTTTACACCAGGAATGCTTATTACCATGTCATCCATATGGGAGTCTGTCCAGTGTTCAAGCGATGGTATATTTGTACAATTCTCCCATGTAGTCAATTTCTTAAAAGCAAAATTTTAAATGTTCGCTTTTGTTTTACCATCTTCAACTGCCACCCACCAGACTGGTCAAAGAGTGACTGATGGAAGCCTTAGACTGACTTAGTGATTGTATGTAGGACCAGAATTTTCTCAGGTTCTTGCCCAGATCTTTTGCTATGATGGTGATAATTGTCGTATTCTTCACACATAGAACTTTTCGCAGATACACAAATCTCTGCTAACTTTTCCTGTCATCATTTGTATGTTCTCTTTTGAACTGTGAGTGCAACAACATTTGTTTCCTCAGCAATTTCCAAATTTTGTTGTTAAATTGTGGTGGTTGTTCCCATCCTTAATCCACTTAATAGCACACAGTTCTGTAGACAATGACTTACAATCTGTTGGTAAACTTTGCTCATAATTCCTCTACATCCATCTTACTGGAATTAAGTGATGTCAGCTCGCTAACTTATGAGATGCTAACAACTGTTTATCTGCTCTTTCTAGAATGAACACTCTTCGAGCCTTCTCAACTGATTTATTAACTTTTCTAACAATAGTTGCTATAATCACATTATGATAACTGATCCCCATCTCTGTACTGACACTGTTGATAAGGTCCAGTGTGTTTGTAGTTAATTGTAGGATCTCTGCCATACACATAATGAATTTCAGATTTGGGAAGCCATTTTGCATTCTTGGTTTCAACAGGTGCAGTTCAATCACAGCTTACCAATGAGCTACATCAGCAGTAGATCAGATATTGGGGCTGGGTGTGTATGGATCTCACATTGCATCATTGGCCTCCAGTGTCACCCGATTTCACTGTGTGTGTGGGATGAGGGGGGGGGGGGGGACAGGTTGCATGGGTGCAATATTATCTTAAGGCATGTTCACAAAAGCATGGGAAGAGTTTGACTGCCATCTGGATGTTTTTTGCATCAGTGGAGGGAAAAATTTCTGAAAAGTAAATTTATACTTTGACATTTATCTTCATTATGTTGTATGTGTATGTATGTGTAAGATACACCCTTGTAAAATAACTTTTAACAGGAGTCATTGAAAGCTCACTGTCAACTGGAGCAGATGGGTCCCGGTGACCCCACGGGATTAATTTTTTTTCCTTGGGCCGGTTGCACAGAATGTATTGAAAGTATTTTATTTAAAAGTTAGTTACATTTTGTTAGAATAGATATAAAGTGTTAAAGACAACAAACATAAATTTCAAAAATATTATGAATAATAGATAATATTTATGTTAAACCTTTTTCATGTTTCCTTTAATACTGAAAAGTGGATAGGACAATAATAATAATAAAATAATACCACTTTCTTCAAAATATTGCAATTTACATATGGAATAGTAAACAAGAGAAAAAAAAACATTTTTCTGTTCTACATAATTTTGTAAACACATATTACAAACAAGTGTTTTACATTCCTTACAATATTTTGAGATTTTCTTTCACTTTTTTTGATGGGCAACTGTAACACCTCTTCCTTTAAAGTATTAGCTGCAAGATGATCAAAGTGAGGGGCGTTCAGACATTTTTTGCGTTCTTCAAACTGGTCATTGTAACCAAAAATTCTTTAAAATAAGACATTAAAATAGACAATTATGTTATTTTCAAAAAATTAAATAGTCTTAAATAAGTCATAAGAATAGATAATTATTGTTAGTGATCTGTATTCATGACAAACATGAAGACAGAAAACTTACTTAATTGAAGCAGCTTGATCTTCAGGTGCTTTTCCACAAACTGAGAGTGATGTAGCAGTCTTCAACAATGAACATTGTACTGGCCTCCACAGTCAACTAAAATGATGAAGCTACAGATAAATACATGGTGCAGTTAACAAATATATGATTCATAATCTGAGCTTCAGGCCGTTGTGAACCAGACTGCTCCATTTAAATGATAAAACATTTGTTGTCCTACCCGTGAATCAAAATTTACCACAAGTTCTATCTTAGTTCATGTGAAAGATATATTCTTGCAAAATTATATGAATATTTTTGAAACGCCCTGTACTTTTTTCATCATTCAGAAGTGCACAGAGACCATTCCATTAAAGGTGGATCCTTTTGAAAAATGTATGGCAAAACAGTTTCTCTTGTAGTATCCAGAATTATATCTTTTGACATGCAGTGATATAACCTTTGGGACTGACTAGGATTTTTTATCTTAAAATAAAAGAAAAAACTCTTGCCTTCGAGTAGTAATTTGTATTAACTGAGCAAAAGTTACAACCACTCTTGAACCCTAGAGATTGATATTTCAATGAACTATGTGCCCTGTTAACTAAATACTACACTCACACCAGCCTAAACAGGAAAAAGAGTTATTTGAAGAAATTTACTGGGGCTGTGGACTCATGACTATTATGCAGTGCACTGAAATTCAAACACAAGTCCCCAACTCTTTTACTGAGTGAGCCAACTTTATATCATGCCTAAAGCAAAATTTCAGTTTATCACAAAGTCTGGAGAGCTCTTTTGCTATCTATGGCTCCATGACTAAGTGACATTTCTGGCTCTCAAATAAATGCAATATTAGTTTAAGAAGAATGGCTCTGTTGCTTTTTTTTTTGGGGGGGGGGGGGGAGGGGGGATGCAGAATGTGATAAGCAACAGATTGAAATGATGTCTTGTTGTAAGATGTCTTTTGTTAACAGAGTGCTAAAGTAATGCTATTCGAAGATAAGGAATTGTATCAACTTTGCACTAAGCTTCTTTACTGTTGTATGTAGTTTTTCTTCCCATCACATTTCAGCAGAGTATGTCTTGCACTCACCATTATTATGTGTGTGATTTTGTATAGAAATCAGCCTGTGATTCACCAGACCTTAAATCATTACTACATTCTTTGCTAAAGAATGTCTGAAACTATACTATGGGTAAGTGAGTTGTGCTGAGATAGCTCACTGATACAAGTTTCAAGTTAACCTTTATTTCATTACATTTACAATCAACAGTAAGACTCATTTCCTGGCACACAACATTATTGAACACACAATTCTGTTTAGAAACCAGCATATGATTCACCAAACCTTAACTTATCACCATCCCTCCCCCCTGATTTCACGATGGGGCTCTTGGTCCATGGTCATCTCTGGAATGTCACTGAATACTTCAAGAATGGTGGCAAATACAGCAAGTTCAGGAAATTTAAATAATATATCAATTGAGTGAGTAAAATGATCATCTGGATGATAAGACTGTCATTTTTATAATGTTTAATGGTGCATATTCAAAGATTGGTGAATTGTTACACTTTTAGAAAATTCAGTTTTGCTACAAAGGCTGTATATTTTCACTATATGCTAATCATGAAATTTAGTCAAGTGAATGCCTCAGATACTTAAGGTTGTATTTGACATACAGTTAAAGCTAGAATAGACCGAAAACTGATAAGTGCAATTCAGTTAAATCCTCTTGTCTATTACTGTACTCTCAAATGTTCAACAACCTCCCTACAGTCCTATCCACCCATCCCAAAGTAGTATTATAATGCATGTCCAACATACACAATATCTTTGTCTGTCACTACACCTCCCCTGCTTCCAACTACCTGTCACATGGATTATATCCTTGCAGAAGACCATGTTGCAATCTTTTCCGTATCTGTCTGCTCACCATATAATAGTCCAGACCTGTTATTACCTTTCCTTGCTATATCAAAAGCAGATCCACCTCTGAAAGCAGACACACCATATGCCAGCTAACCTGCAAACACTGCACAGCTTTCTAGATCAATGTATCAACAAACTGCCAGTTTACATCAGATCGTTCCAGCCAGGCACTTATGAGCAAGGGTGAGCAAACACCATACATGCAGGCTGTCAGACACCTGGACCACAGCCTTACACAATTATATAACTCACTCCAGTGCCTGCAGGCAGGGGTGGGTAAATGGCTCATTTATGTGACATAACAAGGTACGAACTCGGTGTCATAGGCCACTTGATTGATAGCTTATAATACCTATGCTTGCCCAGTCAGTAGGCTGAAAGTGCTCACAGTTGCATTTGCCTGCTTTGGAAAGGCTTCCAAGAGCTGAGAGGTATACCTCCAACAATTTGAACTGTATTCTCTTGCATATAGCATTTCTGGGAAACAACAAAGTGCTTGACTCTTGCCTTCGAGCAGTAATTTGTATAAACTGAGCAAAAGTTACAACCACTCTTGAACCCTAGAGATTGATATTTCAGTGAACTATGTGCCCTGTTAACTAAATACTACAGTCACACCAGCCAATCAGTGGAGTTCTCACTGGACACCGGAGCTGCCATATCATTAATGAATGAAGACTCATGTAAGTAGTTCAACTCAGCTTCTTTGGAAAGGCCTCAGTGACAGTTGTCTTACTGTCAAAAGACAATTCCTATCTTTGGAGAGTTGCCGCTTACAGCTAAGTACAGAAACATTGAGCATCTACTAACAGTCTTAGTAATGGAGTCTCCTACAACGGTTAACATTTTCAGCTGAGATGCTTTTACAGCATTTTATGATGTAGACTCTCATTGCAATATATAAAAAGAAATGTTTGAAGCATCACTATGTTGTACAAAAAATTTTAGTGCACATATAATTATGAAACCATTGGCGGTGCCAAAATTTTGTAGAGCTCACCTGCTACCATTTTGAGTTAAAGATGTTCACATCAAGTTTGTAAGGCTTCAGGAACGAGGCATACATTTTTGTGATTTCATCTAGTCAAGACACCACCTAGGGCTGGCATTAAAAAAGCCTAATGGGTCTTCACACATTCATTGTGATTTGAAGGTGACTGTCAATGCTCAGTCCAGTGTTGATCTTTGTCCTATGCTTCACCCAGAGAGTTGGTAATGAAACTAACCAGGGAAAAATAAATTTGAAAGATCAGTTTCAAGGATGCTTATATACAACTTCCATTAGGTACTGTATCAAAACAGTTGCTTATCTTAAATATGCCATTCAGCTTATACCAGAATGATCATTTAGCATTTGGGATTGGTAGTGACCAAGCCATGTTCCAAAAATACTTAGAATAACAGATTTGGGGTATTCCATATTGCATTAACTATTTAGATGATATCGTTGTAACAGGATCAACACACACAAAACACTGTTGGAACCCTGAATCCATTTTCAAGCAGCTCTTGGAAACTGGTCTACATTGGCAATTAGACAAGTGCAGTTTTTTCAAACACAGTGTTAAATATTTGGGGCACATCCTCCGTAGCAAGGATATTATGCCTGCACATGATGCTGTTAACACAATAATAAATGTACCAGTGCCCACTAACCTCAGTCACAGTGTTTAGTGACCAAGATCACTTACTATGCAAATTTTATTCCCCAAGCAACACAAATTGTGCACCTACTCAACCAGCTGCACAAAACTGATATCAGATTTGTGTGGTCATCTTTCTGTCAACAGGCTTTGCAGCATCTAAGAATTGTCTCAAAACAGCACAATACCTGATGCCAGATACACCAGGCCTGTGGATGATGCTTGCAATGGATGTGTCCCAGTATGGGATTGCAGCAATTTTGTCACATAATATTGTCAGACACCTCTGAAAGTACAACTGCGCATGCCTCCAAAACATTAACAGTGATACACCTGAACTATTTACAAGCTGATAAAGAGGCATTAGCAATAGTTTATGGCATCAAGAAATTGTATGAGTATTTGTACAGCAACAAATTCCACCTCTTAACTGACCAAAAACACACAATTTCGCTTTTTGTCATTGCTCTAAGTTCCCAGGAAAGACAGCATAGGATCTGCAGTGGTTGGCGCTGTTTTTAAGCATGTATAACTATGAAATTAACTTCCATCCTACCATCCAATATACCACAGCAGACACCCTGTCCTGCCTTTCCATTGGTACCAATGCAAAGTGATTTCTTTTATGTTCACTCTGCACTTGCAACAAACCCTGGATGAGTTCCCAATGATGGTACATGAAGTAGCCACAGCATTGCCTCACGACCCAGTTCTGTGTGACATTTTGTCAGCAGCGTGGTTGGTGGTTGGGATGGCCTGAGCACTTATCAAAATGAGCAGATCCAGCATTTCACAACTATTTTGCAACATGACATAGGGTCAGTGACACTGTAGCGGCTGATACCAGGAGGTAGAATGTGCCATATTAAAACTCGGTGAGAACTTTCCAAATTATTTATTGTTTCGAACTACAGTGTCCTCGTTCACCTTGATCCATGTCACAGGGCCCTGCAATGCTGAGGAAGCATTCCAGTGGCCTGTGCAATGCAATGCTGTGTTGTGCTGACCTTGGCCAGCCTGCTGAGTTCCGATGATGTCTCCGCACTGCTCTGCCGGGAGCCATAGCACGGCCAGCTGACAACCGCAAAATGCCCGTGCTGCGTGTACTCACTGGCGTGGCCCAAGTAGTGGCACCAACAAGCGCCCGCGATCCAGTGTCCACGCCATGTTCCTTCGCCAGTGTGGCTTAGGATGCGGCGCCGACAAGTGGTCGCAATCCGCAGCCGAGTCTGCGACCCTCGGCCCGGTTGTCACTGGCGTGTGTTGGAAGCCAGGATGACTGCCTGCGGTAGTGAGCCGTGGAGTGTCCTGCCGCTGGCTGACTGGCTGGCTGGCTACAGACCCTGTGTCAGCCTTAGGGGGTCAAACCAATGACCCGCCATGGACTGGAACATTGGTGCCCCATCTGCTGCTGTGTGAAGCTGGTGGTGTGACATGCCTCACTGTCCAAGAGAGCTGTCACACTTCAGTGAATCTTTTATTTATACTTGGCTGTGCACCCCTGTTTTGCTAACGTGCCACTCCGAGTCACGTACGCACCACACCTAAGTTGCTCCAGTGGGCCTCTTCTGCCTGTAGCTTGCGCTGTGCAAACTGCTGTGTGTGCCTTCTCTGGCAGTTCTGCATCCCTGTGGCCTCTATTTGCCTTCACAACTGCTGGTATGCCTAACTCACTGCAATCCGGCCTGCACCTGGCTGTAACTAGTGCTCAGAATACCGCACAAAACTAACTTTTGCTATCCTAAACAGAATCTTAATATAAAGCACGGACTACACTGAAAGGCGGAGCTTCATCCCACCTCCCCCTCTAGCACTGCATCCTCCTTCAACATTCACATTCGAGGATAATATGCATGAAGGTCTTAGCCAAGTGGCACATAGAATGGCCTGGTGGCCTTTATTCATGCTGAAATTGAATGTGTATGCCACTCTTGTAGTGTGTGTGCTCCCTTAACCAGATGGCCCCAGCACAAGGTTTTTCTCCATGGCAGCACTCAGATCAACCATGGGAGAGAGTGCATACAATTGTTACATAGATGTTGTCACTGACCACACATGCTATGATCCATGCCCTCTCTTAAGCCTATAGCCAACCCCGGCTGACTACATTGTCAGAATGTCAAATGGTTGATGTTTGAAGCTGGGTGGCAGGCCGATGGAGGCCCAAAGGGAAGTGGCTGACAAAATCAGTAATTTATTTTCCATGTTACATCAGCACTGTGTCAATACGGGGAGGTGACCGTAACTCCAACCCACGAAAAAAGGGATGGTAGCTGGCCAGGTGGCTCTCAGCAGCCGGCCAGTTGGTTGCAATGCATGCTCGCACTTCATTTTACTGGAACCTGCACTTGGTGCCTTGCATGCACCCACTGTTGTTTGATCCTCAGCACTTTCATCACTGGCATATGGAGATAGGAATCTTGCAGAGGTAGCCAACTCCAGAGGCAGTCAAAGAATACAACAAGGAGGTGCGCCCACCACCCTGTTTTCGGAAGGTGGCTACTGTGCCTGGGATGTGACCCACTGCAGATGGGCAAAAGTACAGCTGCAGCTGGAGTGAGCTGGGAAGGCCTACTGTGTTGTGGCAGCCAGTTCAGAGGGTACACTCAGTGCAGGAAGCTGGTACCACTGCAGAGACTCAAACTGGTGGCTGCTTATGGCAGCTTCATGCCACTTCCTCATCTGGTGTAGTACCTTCATTTTTGTAGACTGCTGGGCTGTGAATTAATCTACTACAAAATCTGCAGTTATTTATTCCAGATATCAGGCTAGTAATTATGCCACTGCACCACTTCCAATCACATACTCAACAATACCACAGAAATCCTGATGGTTGAGAAATTGTCTTGCCTGGGCCATGCATTACTGCTGTGTTGGCAGGTTACACCATGCGAGCCTAGCCCATATCACAATAAATCAACGTCACTGCCCAAATGATGACACTGCATGCTCACCAGCTACTGCTAGCTAATGCAGTATTCCACTGTATCTTCTCATAGATTTTACCATTAAAATGGTAGCAATTCTATAAGTTTTTGTGATCAAGGGAGCATCACACACACTTGTGTCTGAAAACATTTCCCTTTTCACATCCTCACAGTTTGAGGCTTTCCATTTCTGCAATGGCACTGAGCACCTGACCAACACCCCCTCTCACCGAGACACCAATGCTGAGGTGGAGCAGATGGTATGGACATTTCGGCCCATGAAGCGATTCACAGCTACTTCACCATGTACCGGTCCACCCCTATCAAAGGTACCAATGTAGCCAAAATCTTGCACAGCTGCATTCATTGGACCCTGCTAGACCTCCTGCACCCCTTGTAGTATGCCTAGATGAAGTGCAGGTGATCTACATGCAGGGCACCTGTGTCTGGGCATGTACATTTGGCCAGCATCCATGGCGGCACAGGAGTTCATTGTAGGCTACAAGGGGCATAAGCTGTTTGACAATGTGGTCAGTCACGAGCTCCTGCCCTGTCACCAAAACCAGTTCTGGCAATGATTGCTGTTGCAAATGGCACATCCACATTTGACCCAGGTGCCTGACACCTCCATTAGCTGCAACCTGTACTGCCAACCCACTGCTATGGTCTGCACCCTCCTTACCCCACTCAAAAGCATGCAAATTAGTGGCCCAGTGTGTGGAAGCACATGGATGTGAAACCACTCCCACCAGCTATGCCTCTCCTAGCCCAAGTAGTACCAATGCAGCACTCTGCCTCTGACATGCTGCCAGCTCCATCTCCCCATAGTACCAATCTGGGACATCTGAGTTGGCCAATCCGGATGAGGCTGTTTTGCTCAATCCCTTGGCAAGAAGCCAGGAAACTCTACCATGCCACTCCACCTTCCTCCACCTTTTTCTGCCAGCAACAGAACAAACACTACCATTATTGGCCCTAAATGCTGATTTTAGAGGAGAAGGGTTTAATATCCCTGTCTACAGTCAATATCGATAGTGACACTGGGATAAATACCTTGATATTGTGGGAGCTTCTGCTGCCAGCTGGCACCTGCACAGTGGCAAGTATCATTTTGTTCTGTGGTATATGAAGTGCTTCTCACCTCATCATATTGCTACACATGCTATGACCTGTTCAAAATGGTTCAAATGGCTCTGAGCACTATGGGACTCAACTTCTCAGGTCATTAGTCCCCTAGAACTTAGAACTAGTTAAACCTAACTAACCTAAGGACATCACAAACATCCATGCCCGAGGCAGGAGTCGAACCTGCGACCGTAGCGGTCTTGCGGTTCCAGACTGCAGCGCCTTTAACCGCACGGCCACTTCGGCCGGCTGCTATGACCTGTACCTGTTACTTGATGTACTGGTTTTGTGTATTGGTATTCATTTAGTATGTAGCATATGACAACCTTCGCTTTATTTCCAGCTTACAGTTTTGTAACAGAACTGGATAGAAAACTTTCACCACCTTATTCCACCCTCATTTTCCCAACATCAGGCTCACATTTCCCCTATTACTTTATTACTCATCATTCCATCAAACTCACACATACTAGCCTTTTCTTACCACTCTCTTTTCCTCCTACCTTGTATTCTCTGAATTTGCCCTGTACTTTGTCCTTTTTCCTCTTGTCATTTCTACTCCTAATGTGCCCTTGCTTGCACCTGTTCCTCAGCACCATCATTAATAGCTCCTCTCAACCTTACTCCACACCTCTTCCATTTCCACAGTATCTAAACAAGGCTAGATTCGTAATTGCTCCAATGAGTTAGTAGTATCTGCAGACAAGATTGGCTGTGTGAGTTGTGTGTGTTTCTTAACTGTGAAGAAGATTTTGTTTTGTTGGAAAACAAACTTCTTCCATTTTTCTATTTGCCTACATGCTACTCAGAATCTAGTCTATTTTGTGAGTAGCAGTCTATCTTCATTGACATAATGTATTACATCTTTGATTATTTGTCAATACATAAAAGCTACTGAGCTTAGGAACTGATTTACATAGCTCATTTACCAATGCCACAAATATTTGAACTCTGCAGTTCATAGTTAGTGATTCGTAGGAGACAAAATTGGTACAGTATATTGCAGACCATAGTTGACTTGCTACCAAAAGTTCAAGATGTTAGTGAACGTATGTGGTGTAGAACTACTTTTTAAATGACAAGAAATATAAAGCATTTATGAGGCAAATGATCAAATCTTGGTAGTTACAGTACCACCTAAAGAAGAGGAAAAGTACATAATACCTTAAAATGGGTAGATCACATAACTAATGAGGAGGTATTGAATAGAATTGGGGAGAAAAGGAGTTTGTGGCACAACTTGACAAGAAGAAGGGACCGGTTGGTAGGACATGTTCTGAGGCACCAAGGGATCACAAATTTAGCATTAGAGGGCAGTGTGGAGGGTAAAAATCATAGAGGGAGACCAAGAGATGAATACAGTAAGCAGATTCAGAAGGATGTAGGTTGCAGTAAGTACTGGGAGATGAAGAAGCTTGCGCAGGATAAAGTAGCATGGAGAGCTGCATCAAAGCAGTCTCAGGACTGAAGACAACAACAACCACCTTAAAATGTAATTCTCCATACCATAATGATACCTGCTACATTTGATGGAGCATTCTGGAATAGTGTACAGCAAGTGAATCATATTTTTCTTTATAAATATTTCAAATATTGTGTCAACTGTGTTCAGTTTAGTCAATAAATATAACACTAATCATAGTAATGTTTTCCCATTTAATGCAATTTCTGTTAGTAATTTTGTTAATGGTTTCTGCTTATACTTTTATTTTATATGAATTTAAACCACAAAAAGACCTTCATTACGCCTGTTTGCTCTGGCATTTCTCACTTCTAGTTCATTTGTTATTCTATACAACTTGTGTAGCAGACAAGAATGATGGTAAAATTTTGTTAATCGTCCAATTAATATTCTTTTTTACTTTTGTAGATATTGATGAATGTGCACTAGAAGTTCATTCTTGTGATATCCAGACACAGGAATGTCGTAATCAGCCTGGAGGATATGTCTGTGTGAATCGAGATGGAACAATCAGCAAGCCCCACCAGCCAACACATCATGGTAAGGCAGCTATTGTTTATTTGCAATAAACAGTCAAGGCATGTATTTCAAAATATAGTTTTATTAGCATCATATCTATTTGTTTAGGTTGTATTTTTCTAGTATCACATGATATTAGCTGATAGTGAATGGAAGAAACAGAATTTCCAGAAGTTTCCCCATGATGATGGTGTAGTGTCATAGTTTGTGACAAATGCATCTAAAATTAATTAATTTTCTGCATTATATTGATATTTGAATAGGAACTTGAAGCAATTTGCAGTACTTTCTCTTGAGTGTATATTTTCTTTCTTGTAGATTTATAATTTGTCTTTAAATATTTTTGCTTGTGAGGCAAAATGAGGATCTGCTTCAATAAAGAAGTAGCAGCATCAACACAATTTATCTACTGGCAATAATGGCTGGAAGGATTGGTGACATGCTGATCACATGTTCCATGATCATAGACTGCTCCTCATACTGCCTTGTAGGCAGCAGTCACACAGTCAGAACAGGCATAATTTCTAATCCATGAATGGTGTTTATTTTACCACAAATAATGGTATGAGAATGAACCAGAAACACCATACAAAGGAATGATTGTGTGTTAGATTGGCATCTACACGCATATTCCACAAGCCACAACATAGTGCAAGGATGAGGGTACTTTGTACCATTATTAGTCATTTCCTGTCCTGTTCCACTCACAAATAAAGAATGGGAAACCAACTGTCCTTATGGCTCCTCGTGGCCCTTAACAAAGTGTACAGTGACAGCAATAGAATTGTTCTACAGTCAGCCATGTCTAAATTTTCTCAGTAGGGTTCCATGAAAAGAACATTGCTTTCCCTCCAGCAGTTCCCATTTGAGTTCATGCAGTATCTCTGTAGCACTTGCATAAGGATCAAATCTACTGGCAACAAATCTAGCAGCACATTTATGAAATGCTTGAATGCTGTCCTTTAATGAGAGGATCCCAAACACTTAAGCAGTACTCAAGAATGTGCTGCATATGTGCTCTATATGCGGTCTCCCTTACTGATGAACCACACTTGGGTTAACAGTTGAGCCTAGCATGCAAACTTCATAAGAACACAGGCCGGGAAATTTCAGCAGTTCTTGTGAGACAAAGCAGTCAGCGGGTGGCAAGTCTCAGAAACTCACCTTAAGCCTCGTGTTTTCATGTGAGTGGGCAAGTATAAGTGCCACTATGCAAATAGGCTGACTGCAGGATGAAGTATGGCTATTTACATAAAGACCTCCTTCAAGCACGCTGTAGTGCAGCTGCCACAATTCAGAACAGTTGAAGCCACTGTCATTGCAGTATCAACATTGTCAGGCTAAATTACCTTTGTGCCTGCATAGCAGACACCATGAGGTTCTTAGATCCAGCAGACTTTGAGGCATTTATGTCTCTATGTTTCAAACTTTTTGGCCCAGGGGACTTCAAAGCCAAACACTCTGAATGGAATTCTAGCATCACAAATATCAGTGGATGCCACCTGCTGTGTGTGGTTAGGCAGCATTATGCAGCAATCCTGGGGTCATATGACTCCACTATCTGTCCCAACAATAATGGCCAAGGAGATATGCTGGATGTAGTGGTACTGAGGGGTGTTAGACACCTCATTATCTCAATGATGGTACGTGCTCTGCCAGCAGACCATCTCCCAGTCATCTTCAGTGTGGAAATTATTGATGTAGAGCCACCAAAACAGTGCAGGGAGCTAGGCAAGGTGGACTGGGAGAGCCTGCAAGACTGTCTCGATGTTGTGCCAGATCCAAATGTTGTCAGTGCTGATGAAACTATAAGGCAGCTAACTGACATAAAGCTGAAGCAGTAGATGCTGCTATTTCCAGGGGCTAGCTACACAGGGTAAGTAATCGATGTCGCCAGCTGCCCTCTGAGGTACCGAAAGCGATAAAACACAAAAAATAGAATTTTCTGTGAATGCAGTTAATGAGGTACCCTACCACAAAACACCACTTCAATCAGCTGCAGCATGAGTTGAAGGTGGCAATGGAAAACCACAGCAACAGAGACAGGGCAGGCAAGGTGGCCAATCTGTGGCATGAGATAAAGTTGCCAGTGGAAAACCACAGAAACAGACACTGGGCAGGCAAGGTGGCCACACTTTGACATGACAGTGGCATTACCTGGATAACTACAAAACAAGTCCTAAGGAAATGGTAGTGCATTTCCTCCCCTGCAAGTCGGCAAACAAGTTGTCTGTTAACCTGACACCAAGATTAGTGTTTTGGCTGACACATCTGTAGATGACTTCAGGCCAGTAGAGGATGTGATTGACGTGGAGCACACTCGTAAATGCGGCAAAGATTAGCTTTATTTATTGTGGACAAGTCAGCAGGTTATGCCATAGACACCATTACTGGGGAGGAAGTGGAAATCCAAGTTCATAATCTAAACCCTAAGAAGGCTGCAGGTTACGACAAGGTGCTGTATCCTACGCTTAAGCAGCTGCCACCTGGCACCCTCTGACCCATTTCTGTACCCGTTTAATCATTAGGACTGGTGACTGCCCCACTGCTTGAAATCATGCAGAGGTAGTTGCCATTCCTGAACATGGAAAAGATGCTACACTGCTGCAAAACTGTTGACTGTTCCCTGCCATTTTGAAAGTCTTTGAGAATCTGTACAATGGGAGTGTTGGAGCATCAGAAGTACTCAGGGGTGGTGCTTCTGGACATTTTCAAGGCCTTTGAATATATATGGCATGAGGGACTCTTCTAGAAATTCTTTCTATTGCGGGTATCAACATCACACGTCTTACCTGTGTAATCGCACACTCAGTGTCATGTCGGAGGTGATGTATCGGCAGCAAGGCCTGTACTAGTGGGAGTGCCATGAGGGTCTGTCCTTGCCCCCTGCTGTACTCTCTGTATACCTCAGATGTCCAAAA
Source organism: Schistocerca nitens (assembly GCF_023898315.1). NCBI lineage: Eukaryota > Metazoa > Arthropoda > Insecta > Orthoptera > Acrididae > Schistocerca > Schistocerca nitens. The sequence goes on along the minus strand of NC_064616.1, from coordinate 447,389,467 downwards.
GATGGAGAGAGCGACAATGAAACTTTATGCGTATGATACAGCACTCAACATTCACTACCTAGAAGTTTATATCTTGTGCCATCATCTGCAGAGGGCATGCAACATGACCTGGGCCACTAAGTGGTGTCTGAAATTCAATGCTGCAAAAAGCCAGGTCATAATAATTATGAGGCACAGAATGCCTTTGGACCTTCAGTCAGTGCAGATTAAGGGAAGCCCCATTCCATGGTATTGCACTGCAAAGTATTTTGGGTAACCCTAGACAGATGTCTCACCTGGGAAACACATATTAGTGAGGTTAGGGGCAGATCGCTTGACTGTCTACAAGCACTTTACCCCTTTACTAAACTCTTGAGTCAACATTGCCACCTCACTGCGACATCATTCTATATCTAGCGATGACCCAACCAGCAATTGAATACATGGTCATAATGTGTGGAAGGCAGGTGATGGTCATCTCTGTTATGTAAGGCCTGCAAGGCAGAGTTCTAAAGCTTGCCATGCATCTCCTGCAGGATTTCATGACACAGGAACTGCACAAGGTCGCTGGTGCCCAACTGTTGTGAGACCGGTTTACACCGACTGTTTGGCAGTTTCATGAAATGTTGCAGCACTCAGGGAACCTGGGCAACCAGCGACATAGGAAGAAGACCATTCAATGACCCTGCCTGCCTCAGCAGTAAATCATCTGCTGTAACAAACATAGGTTAAATAAATATATGTAAACTGCTCTAAAACAGGTAGAACAAACACAAAATGGAAAAACAAACAAGCAAAGTAATTAGAGAATGTGGGAGTAATGCTATTACTTAGACTATACAGTGATGTGACAGTTAGGACTGTACACCGAGGTTCGAGCGTGGTTGTCATTCACCCTCTCCATAGTACTTACCTTGTGACAATTTGAACGTGACAGCCCCTCTATTTAAATGGAATGATAGATGGCATTATTCATCACAGTAATAGAGCCTTTTTCCAACACAGACAACAGTCAAATGAACCTATTCTTAAAAATTTCTCCTTTCATTTCTGAATGATAGTTGGATTGACAAGAATTTTTAAAACCACAAAAAGCAAGTTTGGCCTCTGGTACAGAGCCTGTGTTCAATGAACCAGTAGGGGCAATGGTTAGTTTGCCACATGTACCAATATACACTTTCAAAGAACCATTTCCTTTGGAATCATGCCATGTATACTTATTGGTATGGTTTTGTGAAACCAAAGTTTCATCCAACAAGGAACCCCCTGAGTGCAAGGTGACAAAAGGCTAATGATATTTATGGCATTTGGTGCCCCACATATTATCTACCATGCAATCACACTGTTGGCTGCTAATGACAACAGGGGGTGGCACTGAAGGTATCCAATGGGGAGCATAACAGCATAAGGCTGTGGAGTGTAGTCAAACTGCTTAGTCAGTGAGTAACTCACCACAGTGGTAGTGGTGTTGATACAAAGCAGAGAAATGACAACAACCAACAAAGCAAATATTGCATTATATATACAGCAACAGTTGCCAAGGTTGACGTTTCATGAGAAAGGAACCTAAGGTTTTTTGCAGAGTGAGAAAAAACTGGCAGATGAAATATTAGTATTTCTGCAAGATGAGTCAGTCGAATGTGTGTTGTCATGTATGCTCGACTATGCAGACAATGTAGATGAGGATCCAGTGCTTAACAAGTGAAAGTGATATTGAAATAGGTGTCAAGCCATGTAGTTCATCATCTTTATCCAACAGGGAACCACAAATTCAGTTGATCAAAGTAAAGTACAGCTGCTGTCCAAGGAGTGGGTGCTAAACATAATTACATACATGGAAGATCATCTGCAGCAGAGTAAAAAAACAATTGTGAACAGATTTGAATAAGTACACAGCAATATGACCATGTAGCACATCAGAAAAACTAAGGGAGGACAAGGTGCACTTGTTACAAAAACTGGTGTTTGCACATTTCAAGAATGCTTGATACAGTTTACATGATGTGCGTGATAGTGATGTACTATGTCATGCACATCAAATTGTGCACAGCACAGATTATAATGATTTCAAGGGAAGCAGTAGCTGGTTGCATATCTTCTATTAGTGCTACAGAATTGGAAGACATAAGATAAAAAATTTCAAACAAAGTGTCAACTTGAGGATGCACAGCAAACTGCAAAATTGGCCCAAAAATTTGTAAATGAGATAAACAAACTTACCCCATGATTCTTTCTCTTGTGCATGATTTTGCAAGGGCAGCAGGGAATATTTATGTCACAGCAAGTAAGAGTGGGAAAACTGGTGTAAGAGAACTACAGTTGTGGTATGAGTACTGTTTTTGGCCAATAACCGGTCAAAATAACTTGCTTTTGCTTGATTCCTGGTCTGTGTTTAAAAATTGTGCTCCTTTAGAGCAAACTATCATCTGAAAAGTGTGTGACATTGCAGTTCATACCAGCTGGAACTACTGGACAAATTTAGCTTCTGGAAATTTGTTTTTTTCCATGCCTATAAAGCATATTATCACAGTATTTGCAGGTACGTCTTAAAGTATAGCCAGTTTCATGATAAGCACCAAACAGATTCGTGTTTGGTGGCATGCCATCACATTCCATCAGTTCTCATCACCTCATTACACCAGTCTGATTCTATATGCATTCTTTAAGAGTGGATGCCTAGCTGAATGTCGTGCATGGTTTGTAATTCCCAATGAGTTTGCCTTTGATCTTGATGGTGTGAAACTTTGTGATCACTGTGGCATACCATGTGAAGGATAATATGCACTTACCATAGAAGGTTGATCTCTGCATCTCCCAGACACTCATTTTCTAGTGCCCTCATGATGCAAATGGTGACTCATTAGCAGCTAACATTTTCCCTGTCATAATTGTTAACACAAAACTTTCAAGTGAGTCTTATTATGGTCTCGCGGTTCTAGGCGCGCAGTCCGGAACCGTGTGACTGCTACGGTCGCAGGTTCGAATCCTGCCTCGGGCATGGCTGTGTGTGATGTCCTTAGGTTAGTTAGGTTTAAGTAGTTCTAAGTTCTAGGGGACTGATGACCACAGCAGTTGAGTCCCATAGTGCTCAGAGCCATTTGAGTCTTATTAAAGATTGAACTTGTGACGTCGCACTCGAGGGATTCATTGTAAGTACAGCAAAGGCCTATTGTTCTTAGCATGCAATAAATGTATTGTATTCAAAAACTTTGCTCTTGCTGCTGCAATGTTTCTGTGTTCCATTAAAAATTTTTGTCCATCATTACACTTTCTGAAACAGGAACCAAATGAATGGAGAAGATGAAAGATGGAAGCTTCTGAGCCATAATAATTAATTTTTCCACAGAGATCATCCAAGTACATTTCTCTGCATGGGCTCTTTGTTAAAATTGTCAAATTCTGTAAATTTCAATTTTTTTATATCTTTTTCTTGGATAATAACAATGTGTTCACATCAGGAGGTTCTGCCAGTGTTACTGCTGTGTTAATATGGCCTACAGAAAACTAAAAAATACCACAGGCTTTTGCTGTCAGTTTATGAATTTGCATAACATTTATATTATTCGGGACTTCTTCACTGTTGGCCAAATCAGTAAAAGACTTCAGTACATTCTGTACAACAATTTTTGATTGCTTCCAATTGTCTTTTTGCATTTTATACACACCAACCGGAGTAGCACTACACATAGGCCAATGCTCTGCGTTTCACTCACTAAAAAATATGTTAGTGTACCTTTCCACAGAAGACTGACACCACACGTGAACACATGCTACTGCAAAGGAACACTGAACATTCAGCTGGTGCTGACCTTCTTCACTGTTACAGTGGATAAGTGTCAACAAAGCTACGAAGCTGCAGAAACATGGTGCTTCATGCCTGCAGACTGTGAGTGTGACTTGGAGGTATTTTCATGACAGCCACTATAGTCTGTCATTGCCATGAATATTCCACATTTCAGACTACATCATTAATAACATTTCATCATAAAATACTATGTATACCAATAACAGAACACCGTTATACTGCAATAGCAAAACATTAAGGAAAGGCCACCAAAACAATGCAAGAAACTCTTGTGCATCCATCACTTCAAGCAAAATTCAGTATTTAGCATGAATTAATTAGTATCAGCCACTCGTGATTACAAATATTTCATACTTTGGAAGCATTTGTTGAGATCCATTTCAATACAAAATCATAAACATCCTGTACACAGTTAACTACAGAACCACCCAGAATGAATCTTTTATATACAGGTTGATCAGAAACAGTCTGAAAAGCTCATGAGGGTGTTTCAGAGGAAATTGTGCTGAGAAATAACGGTTAAGAAAAAATTCAATACGTTGCACCATTTCTGAGCTATTTGGCATTAAAGTTAGCCAGTGAGGTTGTCATGCACACAAATTAAAGTGGCCTGCCTGTGATGGAGTCACCAAGCATATTCCTCATTTGGTTTCCTCAGACTGAACAGATGTAACTTTTGCTCACATATCTTAAATTTATCACTTCTGAAAAAGGCACATTTTAACTGGTAATGAGCTTTTGAACAAATGATAATTAACAGACTCACAGATGTCTGTGTGTTACTGCATTTTAGCGTCATGCAAGTGCTTGAATCATTGCATGCAATGACTTGATTGGCTAACTTCAATTCTAAATAACTTGGAAACATTACAATGTATTGAATTTTTTTTGTTAAAAATTATTTCTCGGCATAACCTCCCTGGCAAAACCTTTACAAGCTTTTCAGACTGTTATTGTCCTCCTGTATATCATATATCTCAGTTGCAGGGAAAGCATTATGTAAAGAAATAGCTTGAGTGATTCATAGTTTCTGGCTGATAGCTGATCATTGGCAACTCTGTACTATCCTCCAATTGACTACCAGCAACCTGACAAGTGATTGTACACTATGCTACAAACGAAAGCAGAGCATGGAAGGCCCACAGTAGAGTTTAGTCAATTCTTCTGTATTTTTAAAAATGGCAAAAATATGATCAAGACATCCTTGAGTCTTGTGGGCCTGTTGTTGATAGAGTGTAAATTGTAGAGTCTTAGTAGGTTTTTCAGTTAAATAACACCACATTTATGTGTTGCTTCATCAAAACCTGCTTTCAGACCTCTATCAATTGCAATATCATTATTTATCCAACCAGTCTCTCTCTAAATACATTCAACAGCATGTCAAATTTTTCAAAAATATGTTAATGATACCCTGTGGTGATCTTTACAAGGATATTACTACTAACTTAAAACTGTCAATAACTATACTAGCAGTTTCAAAGTTCTCTTCTTCACACAAAAAATCTAGATCCAGTCTGGTGACTAAGTAACTGAGTTATTGTTTAACACAGGTTACCACATCACTTTTCATGTGCAATGTTCTGTACTAACTATTTGCTATATTACTGTCATCAAATTCAATAAATGTTAAGTGTAGTCAAACCAAATCAGGTGATGCTGAGGGAATTACATTAGGAAATGAGACACTAAAAGTGGTCAATGAGTTTTGCTATTTGGGCAGTAAAACAACTGATGGTGGCCTTAGTAGAGAGGACATAAGATGTAGACTGGTAATGGCAAGAAAAGCATTTCTGAAGAAGAGAAATTGTTAACATCAAATATAGATTTAAGTCTCGGGAAGTCTTTCTGGAAGGTATTTTTCTGAAGTGTAGCCTTGTATGAAAGTGAAACATGGATGATTAACACTTCAGACAAGAAGAGAATAAAAACTTTAGAAATGTGGTGCTACAGGAGAATGCTGAAGATTACATGAGTAGAGCATGTAACTGCCAAGAAAGTACGTAATAGAATTGGGGAAAAAAGATATTTGGGGCACAACTTGATTTGAAAGAAGGGGTTGGTTGATAGGACACATTCTGAGACATCAAGAGATCACCAGTTAATATTTGAGGGAAGTTTGTGGGGCAAAATTTTAGTGGGAGACCAAGAGATGTCGGCTGCAGTAGTCATTCAGAAATGAAGAGGCTTACACAGGATATAGTACCATGGAGATCTGCATCAGTCCAGTCTTCAGACCAAAGACCACAACAGTGCAACAGCTAATGATGTATACCTATCATGACTGATCAGTGGTTCTACATCTAAAATCTCAATATATTCTTTGATGACATTCTAGAAGTATCCAGAAATGGCAAGAATCATTGTACTGGAATCAGGGGCGGATCCAAGGGAGGGGGTTGGGGGTGGGGGGTGAGCAATGGGGGCAATTGCCCCCCCCCCCCCCCATGCCCCCGGTGCGTGACCAATCTTTTTTTTCCGACTGCTTTAGGGGCTGATTACGTTGGCCTATCTAGCATGTTTTACTTGAAGTTGAAGATGTAAACAATGGCCCGCAGTTTGATGTAACAATTCAAAAAGAGACCTTGAAGCCCCTTCCATTTAGCGAATAAACTACAGAAGAAACAACTATACTTACGAATAAAATGATAATATTCACTGAGGCATGAGCGATCTGTGTCCCTTTTTTAGCACTTTCCCTGCAGTGTGTATGTAAATTTTTTTTCTAGTGGCAATTTGCAAAGAGATGGTGTTGATGATTAAGCGATGAACACCGAAGGAATACTTGAAAATATTCTCATTAGTTGCAAATAGTGAGAACCTTAAGACAGTCCCTTTTATTCTGCAATTGCACGTTTTCGATCTGGATGAACGCTTCTCCCCCATTTTGGCTTTCTCCTCACTTTTGATGCGGAATGTGAACAAATATTAATTAGCCAAATGTAATAATGTACACAAAAATCACGTCTGTGCATTCATTCACAATCCATTCTCTCATACAGTAAGAATATAAATGTTACGGTCAGCAGATTCAAACAGATACTGAAATCTAGAAAACTCAGATTCATTTCTCTTTCTCCAAAGTGAAGAGGGCAACTGAGGAAGATGCATTTTCCTCATCAGTATAATTTATTCTGAGGTACTAAGCATATGCTTCTACCACAATCTGAAAAAAGCATGAATTTCATAACAGTGTTAGAACTTAAGAGTTGTGGCTTTGCTTTAAACTGTTTGCTTATTTTGGAAGTCAAATCTTGAAGAAACAAACTGGTGTTTGCAAATAGCCAAGGAAACTGCCGGAGTAGAAGGAAGAATCTGCTCTTGAGCTTGCTAAACTGTCATAACTATATTTAAAGAAAAAATGAGCTCCTGTTGCTAGTTCATGAATTTTTATTGGTTACATCCTGTTTCTGAATCCTATAATGCCATCATTCCCCACCTGCTTTCCTCCCACATGATTTTATTGATAATATATATTTCGCCACCAGTTCATAAGTATTTCACAGGACTCTGAAAACCCAATGGTGCTCGGTACAGCGGAACAGCTTTAGGCGTTGTCATGAGCCGCGTGTACACGAAGGATAGTGATGTCTGGATTAAGCTACAATAAGTTAGCACTAAGCTGTCTCAAATGACCACATTTTCAACAAGTCGTTAAATAACAACATAAAAAAAATGTAGGCTTCGAATTTTTTGCTTCTCAAATTCAGTGAAATACGATAGTGATAATGTACTGTATGTCACCACTGTAGTAGGCCTAGAAGCGTGATTTGACAGAAAACATTCATATATTAGAAACTACTGCGAACTGCTGAAGTCAAGAAGGTTGTGTTGAGGTGCAGTTTGACTGTTAAGAAACTGACAGCGTGCGAACGCTTTGGGTGGCCACCGGCCGGTGCTCTCAGTCTGACCTGTGTTGTGTTGGCTTTTGGCTGAGGCAGGTTACAGGACTCCCCGTTATGTTGTTACCTGCTAGTCTACGAACACGTAGCGTTCCGTGTGAATGCAGTAGTCTGGCCGCACTCCGCAGTTGGAAGATGTCTGCAGTTGCTAACCTTTGCCGTTTCTGTTATTTGTGGAAATTGTTAGAAATACCATGGTGAGTTTTCATAGACTTTATTAATTTTCTGTAATGAAGTTTGGAGAGCGAGCAAGTTATCCCATTTCATTAGATTACTATTTGTTTGTATTTGTGACCCAATTGATTTTAAGTGCAGTGCAAATTTGTTATCGTTACCTGTAGTTTTCAGTGGGGCATTATTTTTATAGAAATGTCTTGAAGGTGTGGGAGTACAAGAAAACACCCCCATACTTCTGGAAGTACAGGAATAGGAAGTTATCTAGTTGCTCTAAAAGACGTACAGTACGCTTTCTCATCACTTGACCTCTCCTGTGCAAATGATTGTATCATTACTTTATTGATTATATGAACTAGTATATTTTTTGCTGCTGGAAAGGATGTCATACATAACTTATGGGTTTGATAGTGCACTACAGATAAAGGTGACAACTACGACATTCAGCTCGGTCGTTTGAACTATTTGCCATACAGTAGTTGGCCTCAGGTACCAGGGCGATTGCTATGCAAAAACAATTGTTTTATTTATTTTCTTTTTTCATCTCCAATTTAGTCTGGTGGTAAAAACATCGAACTCGAACAAAAATTTAAAAAAAAATTAATAACCCTCTCCTTATTTTGAAAATTTACAATAACAAAAATTCTGAACATTTTCCAGTTTCTAAAAGCCCTAAATGTGCTGAATATAGTTGTATCAAAAAGCATAATCCAAAGTTTAGGTAAAGTGCCCAGACATCCCCTATTGAAAGGAACAGTCCCGTTTTTCAACCTGTTGTCCCAACAGATTTTGTTATGAAGAAGCATTTGTACTTTATTCTCTACTATATGATAGCCGCGACTTTGTTTGCGTAGCAGATCATAATGTCAACAAATGCTATATTCACAGGAAAAGATTACATCTGTGTGACATTTTTAGCACTGCAGATAATGATCACTTATAATATGTAACAATCTTTCACTAAAGTGCATTGTAGACCATCATGATATGGCCGCTATGTGGGAGCTTGCTAAACATTTTGGCACTGTTCTTCAGGTTTCCAACTGTATGAACTAAGGCGTTTTGTACTCCTGGATCTGACTGATTTGCGAATAGTACGCTGGTTTCAAATCGTGCTAAAGGACTATCTAATAGAGAAAGCTGTGGTATAATGTGTTTGTACATCTGCATCTGATACAGTGATAGCAAACCACGAATAATTAGTAATGGAGCACATTTTTTTCTAAGTTTCATTTCTTTTCTGTTTTTGAGAACACAATTTTATGCCCAAAATTTGTCAAGGACCTAGATGTTTGCATGTTATATACAGTGTTGTCACTTAATTGAAACAAAAGCAGTTTTTACCAGCTATCTCATAATGCAATCGAACGTTTAAAAATGATTTAAATCTTATTCACGTTTTCGTTTTGTCACTTGAGTCTGAAATAAGACCCTCACATAATTCAAATGTTTTATTCACGACATATCAAAGCTTGGTGCAAAACACGTAATGAAGTGTTTGGAGACCCGTGTTCAGTCCTCAGTCGGGCCATCAAGATTTGGATATCTGTGGCTTCGCTTATCGCACCAGGCAACTTTTGGTATGTTGCCTTGAAAAGTTCCGTCCTCTCCAATAATCTAAAACCTCAGATCGAAAGTTCTTTCTCCAGTAACCACAGCTTTTGACAATACATAAAACATCAAGCTTTACTTGGTTTGCTTTTCAGAGAACGTGTTCGGCTTTCTGCATATTGATAGCTCAATGTCAGCATGTTCTAGATTGAAAACTCCTGTTTCACTCAGCATTCACAAAACTTTTACCGTATGTAAGTTAGAAGTCAAAATCTGTACAACAAAGGGTGGGTGCCTCACGAGTCCTTCAAATATTCAAGCCAAAAAAAACATGGCAACACGCCCTGCAGCGTGATAAGAACAGACAAAGAAACAAATAAACAAATAGTCTTAGAGTTCTCCCAGAATCATCATGTCTTCGGAAATGGTTTATTGGTCACATAAACGCAACAAATTTTAAGAAAAGGCCATTCTGCTACAAGCAAATTGATGTATCAGTCACATCAACAGACTTTTATCTTTATATTTCAATACAAACACAACAAATTTTAAGTAAAAGCAAATAAACTTCACGCCTTATCTTTAACATATGCCACACATGTCACTGGTAACTCGTTGTCTTGCATTTACATTTTCAATTAGCTTAAATAAAAATGGATTTTATGTTACTGCTAGTGGTTTACTTCATTTATTATGGTCTAGTAAATCATTGTTACTGTAATAGCTTCAATGAGAAAAAAAGGGTAGTCTACATTTCCCCCTTATATCCCTGAAATCAGTTAGTAGCACATTGTACTAGAATTGGTAACTCATTGATTCAGATTTTTTTTTAATTTAATTGGTCATTACAAAATTAAAATTTAATGATATGAATTAAGAAATCGTCCCCTACAATTGCTGCGAGTTCCATTCTGCTTATGCCCCCCGCATGTCTTTTCTTTCTTCTTCTTGAATATGGAACTACTTACCCCTTTTAACACTACTTTCCTTCATCCCACAGGCAAATCAACGACCACCGTTGTCAGTGAAATGAACCCGAAACATCGACTCATTTTTTCAGCCTGTCCGTAAGTGGGCAGTTTTGGCTTGTACTCCACCTTCTGGACCTCGGCTTGATTTTGAGCAAAGTACTGAAGTTGTGACTCCTGTTGCTTCAGCTTCTTCCCAACCCGTTGAGTCTACTGCGTGTGACAGTTTTAGTACTGTGCCAGGGTCGCTTACATCTTCTGAGTCTAATTCGTATACTGGGTCTAGTGTCCCCTATGACATTGGAAATTTCTTAGATAAACATGTTGATGACTACACAAAATATCAACTCTTATCGAATCCTTGGCAACTGAAAGATGACTATGAGTTTCCATTTTCCTTACATATGAACAAAGGTAAAGAGGTGAAGCGATATTTTGGGAATAAATACCTCAGCAGATACCCTTGACTTGTCTTTTCACATGCAAGAAGAGGTTTATTTTGTTAATACTGGATGCGTTGGCGGAGTTCAAAAAACTGTGCCATTGCAAAAGCTTGTGACCAAACAGCTGACAAACTTCAAGGATATTGCAGGGCAGAATGGCGATTTGGAAGCACATGCCAGTCACATTTATCACAGAAGAGCCATAGAACAGGGGAATGCAATATGTTCAATAAACCAATAAACCACACTTGGAGGTAATCAACCGTGTACACCAGGGGTCTCCAAACTTTTTAGTCCGCGGGCCACGTTGACTCCTCCACAAAGTCATAAGGGCCAAGATCTACCTAGTGCGATTAAAGCACCCTAGCACTCCATGATCACCGTAATGTAAGGCTAAAGGAAAGATGAAATCGCAAAAATGTAAGGTTGTGGGAATAGCTAGCACTGAAACGAACTACGATTTTTATTTAATTACATAATTTTGATTGGTGGACGTACCTGACCGAAATTCTGGTGTATTTTATTCTGGCGAATTTTACCAACAAAAAAGTGTGTCACTGCACATTCTTCACGAAAGCGTCCTGCAAAGTTAACGAAATCTCAAAATCATTGTTAGCAACACTATTACTGCAAGATGTAACAGAGGTACAGTATGTCAACCCATTGTTATTTCAAGCGGTACAACAATAAGTGTAGTTATGTAGTCTTGTAGCGAGTAGCAGAGCGAATGTCACAGTGTATTGGTCGCAATAGGCCTCGAAACTCAATTGTTGGCATTATAGGTACCACGTTAAATATTTGGTGGGCCGGATACCAGGGGTGTCCGGCCAGCTAACGCGGGCTGGTTTGCCGGCACTCACGGGCCGGTTTCAGCCCGTGGGCCCTAGTTTGGAAACCCCTGGTGTACACCAACAGTGCAGCAAAGAGGTGGAAGGAAACAGGGAACGACTTCGTCCTATAGTCGAAAGGGTTATTTTCCTTGGGGGGCAAAATCTACCATTCCGTGGACACAGAGATGATAGACAGATATTTCATAAACAGGCAAATTCCAAGAACTCCATTGTTGCTGTGAACGAAGGAAATTTTAGAGAACTGCTAAGATTTAGAGTGTCTCCTGGTGATACAAAACTGGAGCAACACCTGCAGTCAGCTTCGTCAAATGCTACATATATTAGTAAGACAACTCAAAATGCTCTCAGTTCATGCTGTGTGAAAGAGATTTCAGAGCAAATTTTGAGTAGCGTACGCTCATCACAATATTATTCATTACTTTTTGACGAGACAAGAGATGCTTCTCACTCATCTCAGCTGAACCTTACGTTACGATACGTACTTAATGGTAATATCCGTGAGGATGATTTCCTGAACGGTCAAATACCCTATTATAACTTTTCGCAGTCGTATCGTCATTGGTGCGTATAAACACATACGCGAATTTGATGGCAACATTCTGTCAAATGAAAGCAATTGGTGAACTCATTTAGAAGATTTAAGAATGGAAACAAATGAACATTAGCATTTTTATAGATTATTTTACATTAGCAGACAAACATAGAGTTTTTGAAGTGCACGTGTCATATTTGAAAAATATTTTTATTTCATTAAACACACAGCGATACACAATTAAACTAAAAACAGAATATGTGTGTGTGTGTGTGTGTGTGTGTGTGTGTGTTTGCGCATGTGCGTATAGAGTATTAATAGTTTTATTTGGAATTAAATTTTTGGAAGGCAGGTACCCCCCCTCCCCTCCCCCCTGACTGAGATCCTGGATCCGCCCCTGACTGGAATGTTCTGTAGCTGTACATTTACTGTATGTGTTCTGGCCGGAGGCAGTTTGCTCCACACTCTTGTATGTGCCAGTGCTGAATAAACCTTTGTTAAGTGAAGTTAGTTTTGGTCATTCATCTACTTACACCTTCCTCTATGTGACATTATTCTGGTGGAGATTCTGGGTATTGGATGGAACTTGTGATACTGCACATTGTCGACGACACAGTGGCTCCCATCAGGCCATGACAGAGCTGCCGTTTACATGGCGAGAAACCAGAGTTCGAGCCATATTCAACAGATCACACTCTTATCACAGACAGAAGAAGAGGAGGACGTCACAATGACAGCAACTGTGTGCCACTACATGAGACATCCTTCCAAGTTCTCTGGTGATGATGACCAAGATCCAAGCAAGTGGCTGAAAGTATATGAGCGTATAGCCAAATTTAATAAATGGGATGACACTGTGTGTTTGGCTAATTTATTTTTGTACGTGGAGGGCACTGCCAAGCAATGGTATGAGAAAAATGAGGAGAAGTTCACAAGCTGAGAAGTATTCCACGTGGAACTGTGCAAGTATTTCGGTGACAGACAACAGAAATGCAAGGATGAAGATAAATTAAATTGCAGGGCACAGCGTCCAGGAGAAATGACAGCATCCTACATTCAAGATGTCTTGGAGCTGTGTAAAATAGAGGATCCTCAAATGAAGGAGGAAGATAAGGTTGCACATCTAATGAAGGGTGCTGCTGAGGGCATGTATTGAGCCCTACTTCTGAAGGAGGTTTCGACAAAGGATGACTTCATAAAACGGTGCCAGTATATCAAGATAATGCATCAAAAAAGAATTATACACAACACACAAGAAGTTTGAATGGCTTCCAAATGTCGTATCAATGTCTGTGATTGAGGAAGAAACTGATTTCACGAGTGTTCTTCGTCAGATAGTGAGAGAGGAAGTTCAGAAGGCACTTGGATTGCACAGTGAGCAAAAAAATGAGACACTTAAAGAGGTCATAAGGGAGGAAGTGGAACAGACATTGAACCCAATCGCTTGTCATTCATTTCCCTTTAAAACAGTAAAAAAGTCGAGACCCAGGTGAAGTTATGTTCCTACAACGCTGCGTGAGGAACCTGTTTGGGCACCAAGGAAGACTAACCCCTGGAGGACCCAGGATAACCAACCAGTATGTTTCCACTGTGGACAACCAGGACATGTGGTGTTATATTGTACAGAAATGCAGCAGATATTTGGTGATGCCTGTGCCAGAAGACAGCAGACTAGTCTTAGCCAACGCCAACTTCTGGACGATGAAGATGAACAAACAGATGGGGGTGCAGGACGATGTAGGTCACCATCACCACAAGCTAGCCGCTGGAGACAACGCTCCCCAACATGCTGATCAAGGTCTACATTGCCATTTAGAAGCTCCAGCTGATCACCTAGCCACCGCAAGCTGGAAAACTAAAGGGCGTGACCTTACTTGGAGGTGAGGCCACCGAAGAGAAAAATCCTCCTCCATTGATCACTATAAAAATGACAGGAAACCATGTTGATATCCTCATGGATGGCTGACCAGCCCAAGCTCTTGAGGACTCCGGAGCATCACTTTAAGTCATTTTGGAGAAGTACCATCACCAGCTGCAGAAAACCCTATTCATTGACAACAAAACATCTCTGCTGAAGATGGCTAATGGGAAATATGTAAAACCTACAGGAAGATGTACCATTCATGTGGGTATAAGTGGCCATACACAGCCCTTAGAATTCATTGTCTTACAAGAGTGTAGGCATGATGTCATTCTCGGATGGGACTTTCTGAAAGCTTCTCAGGCAATTATAGATTGTGATTGCTCGAAGATTATGCTAGATGTGATGAGAAACTGTGGACAGGAAGATGCACATCCGAGTGGGAGGAGACTATGTGTGCTGGGTGAAGTGATCATTCCTGCAGTCGGCACTAGAAAGGTAACTGTCATGTGTCATGCCATGCATCAACCCATGGATCTTGTAGTGGAATGTAAGAGAAGCATACCACTGAAGAATAACTTGGTCATCCCAACCTCTGTCATCTCATTTAAGAATGGATTCGATGAATTATTGGATAGTTAACTGTCACTGAGAACCGCAGATCCATGTGCTTGTGCATAGCAAACAATGAGCCGTTAATTGCAGAACAGCTGGGCATCATAGAAACCTCCCATGCCAAGTCTGTGGGTGAAATTAGCACTACCACAACGAGACAAGATCTTCTAGCTCGACTATCACCAGATCTCACTAAGGAACAACAGAAGAAGCTACTTGCCATTCTTCAAGAGTTCTCTGAATGCATCAATCCACAGGTGAAGAGCAAATTAGACAAATCAAAGATGAAGCACTGGAGACCATCAACCAATAAGCCAAAGACCATACCGTGTGTCAGCAATGAAACGTTGAATAATTTGTGCCGAGGTAGAGAAAATGATGAAGAATGACATCATTCAGCCTCGCAGAGCCCATGGTCATCACTAGTGGTTCTCGTCAGGAAGAAGGATGGCAGTTGGCACTTTTGTGTTGTTTACAGGAAGCTTAATAAGATAACTAAAAAGGACATTTACCCTCTTCCACAAATTGATGATATGCTAGATTGTCTGAAGGGGGCTAAGTTTTTCTACACCATAAACGTGTACTCGGGATACTGACAAATCGAAGTAGATGAGGATGATCGTGAGAAAACTGCATTCATCACCCCTGAGGCCTGTATGAGTTTAAGGTAATGGCGTTTGGTTAGTGTAATGCACCAGCAACTTTTGAACGAATGATGGATAATCTTCTAAGGCACCTGAAGTGGAGAATGTGTCTTTGTTATTTAGATGACATTAGAGTGTTCTCAGAGACATTTGATGAACACATAAAAAGACTGAGAGCTGTTCTTAAGTGTCTCCAACAAGGCAGAATGAAACTTAATGCAAGAAAGTGTCTCTTTGGAGCAAAAGAAATCAAAATACTTGGACAACTTGTGTCAAATGAAGGTGTGTGGCCAGACCCAGAAAAGGTGAGAGCTATAACGGAATTTCCTATTCCTAAAAGTATTAGAAATGTGAGAAGCTTCCTCAGATGGAAAAGAGAAGGTTATAGCCTACACTTCTAGGACACTTACAAAAACCGAGAGTAACTACTCAACTACAGAAAGAGAATGTCTTTCTGTGATCTGGGCCATGTGCAAATTTTGACAGTATCTCTATGGAAGGCCATTCATAGTTGTTACATACCGTAATTTACTTTGTTGGTTGACAGGTCTTAAGGATCCAACTCGCCAGGTGGGCACTACGCCTTCAAGAGTATGACATTACCATAGTGTACAAAAGTGGAAGAAAACACCAAGATGCCGACTGTCTCTCAAGAAACCCTGTGCAAGACCATCAAGACTTTGATGAAGATAGTGACTGTCTCACTGCACTCCAGGATCTCTCTGCTGAGCAGAAGAAGGACGTCAAGCTATCTCAAATTATGCTTGCCTTAAATCGGTCAGAGGATGTGAAAGGACAATTTAAGGTAGTTAATGGATTACTCTGCAAGAAAAGCTTTGATCCATTTGGAAAGAGGTGGCTACCAGTGATTCCTAAACACGTGCGCTTAGATGTTCTATAGAAATTCCATGACACACCTGAGGCTGGACATTTATGATTTATTATGACATGCGATAGAATTCACAAGAGATCCTAAGAACTTTTGGGCTAAATATTAAATCAGTAATGGATCAAAGCTGTCTTTCTATATATTCTTTAAACATAGTGGCAATGACAGACAAAGCAAAAATCCAAAACTCCTCCACTGTGGCCACAGAAAGACGAATCAGGACTGACTGACTGCCATGGCATCCTCAGCCTGTGCCATCATTTGGATTCATTATGCAGGGGTGTGGAGTCAGCAGACTAGTCTGCCCATGGTTGTCTGCTCTGCAGACCTTGGAGTCACTACTTGTCATTCAAGTAGCTCCTCAGTTGTCATCACAAGGCTGAGTGCACCGGGTCCAGTCCTCCTACCAAGGAAAAATCCCTGGCAGTACTGGGACTTGAATCTAGGTCCTCTGCATGGGAGTCATCTACATTATCTGATCACCTATGAAGGCAGACATGATGACATACAGAAGACCCAATTCTTAAATCCCTTTTTCCAAAATTGGTTCCCCTACAAAAATTTTGCTGTGTTTTCTCCTTCCTAATTTCATGAATGTTGCCTCACTATAGATGGGTTTCTCTCATCCTGGCCTCCAAGGCGGCCCACAGCTCTTTTAGTGGGTACATGTGTGGCATGCACAAGTCTCCGAGCTATTGCAGCCTTTCTTCTTTTCTGGGCTGCTTTACCTTCCTCTTCCTTCTCCCTACCTGTCCTTATTCCTTTCCCTTTGCTCCTTCCTTTCCCTCTCTTGGTGTTCTTATTTATGTCAGCCTGGCTATCCTCCTAACTTTGCTTTGTCTTGCAGTTTTGGTTTGTTTGCTTTTCCTCCTCTTTTTGGCCTTTCTTTCTTGGTGTCCTCATGGGTTTGACATACATCTCCAAATCTGAAATCTGTAGTGTGAGCCAGATGGGGAGGAACTCCCTCTCTGTTGTCTTTGCCATGCGTTCCTCTCCCACTCTATCTATTCACCCTCTCCATATCCCTCTCCCTTTTCCCTCTCCCTTTTCCCCCTTCCCTTCCCTCCCTGCCATAGCCCTTTCACCTCCTTGCTAGGTCATCAGCTCAGTAGCCAATCTGTGTGGTGGGGCTGTTATGTACCATCTGGCTGAGCCCCTGACACAACAGGAATCACACTGCTAGTACCTGCATTGCGAACATCTCTTTTGAGCCTAGGAGTGGATGCCCATCGTTTTGGGGCATCAGAACTCCCAGCAACAGCTGTCCTGCCAGGTGGCCTTGCTGTGGCTGCGTGACACCCACAAGATGAGCCTCTTTTCAGGGCAGACGTTTAGCACATTAAACATGTTAAACCCTCTGGCAGGTCTTCCACGGCTGTGTCTCTTCCTAGGAATAATTTTGTCTCAGTTCCTGTTTCTATCCACCTAGTATTTCCCCCCTTGGCTAGCCCCTGGGAGGATAGCCAGGCCTGTTGGCTTGGGGCAAAACCCTTTCTGCAGTTCCTGGTCTGTACCAAGACAGACAGGGACACTTTTGCCATCACCAAACCCCTTTTCTTTGTGGAACACGTTGAAAACAAGTTTGGTGAAGTTGAGTCCTTAAGCAATGTGAGATCTGGCTTCCTCCTTATAAAGACAATTTGTGCCAATCAGTCAGCACTGCTTCATGCCTGTGACCATTTAGGAGACTTCACTCCTCAAAAGTCTCTCAATATGACAAAGGGTGTAAATTTTCATAGGAACCTTCTCCTCCAGTATGATGATGGACTTGGGGCTAATTTAGAATGACATAGCATTCATTTCATCCAGTGTGTCCAGAGAGGCCCGAAGGATCATTGTTTAGACACTGGTGCTTTCAGTCTGGCATTTGAGGGGGTACCCTGCTCAAGAAGGTCAAGGTAATGGTATACAGGTGCAATGTCAAACCACACATTCAAGACATCATCTTCTCTGGCTCCTGCTAGGGATGGGGCTCCCTCCTGGAACACCTTCCCCGGCATTCTCAAGATCGGAAGCCTGCAGCCTCAGGTCAGACGAGGGACCCATGCTCTGAGGGCCCAAAGCTGCTCGCTCTCTGTCCAATCTGGACATTACTGCCACCCATTCCCTTACTGATAACACCTCCTCCCACCCCCCGAGAGAGAATAAGAAGCAATGCAAGTCTAAGGATGAGGCTTCCTGGGCATCCCAAGGGAGGGGGGGCGTTTCCCCCTCCTCTTAATTCCAAATCTGACACATTTTTTATGGATGTCACCCCGTTTTCATTGGTGATGACCATTGACAAGGTGAATAACCCCCCTTGACTTCTTTATGTCTAATCTGGACTCTCACTACATGATAATAAGTTAGAATTACAATGAATATTACCATCACCTATCGGAAATACAACAACTTGTTTCCTCTTATTCTGCATTCTGTCTTGCTCTTCATGAAGTGCACTTCTCTGATGACCACTCTCCAAAGTTTCATTGCTAATGTTCTGTCAGAACTGTGCTGGCCGTGGGATAGCGTCTGAAGGGCTTTGCAGTTTGGTTCGTACCAATGTCATTATTGACTCGATCCCACTTCATACCAACCTGGAAGCAATAGCAGTACAAGTGCAAACAACCCCAGCAGTCACCATTTAATATAGCTACTCCCACTCCTGTACCTCCTCCTTGGGCATTTCAGTGCACACCATCCCCTGTGGGGGAGTGCCACTGTGACAGGTAGGGGTCTTCTAATCGACCAACTTATTACAGACTATGATTTGTGTATCCTCAGTTATGGTTCCCCTACCCACTTCAGCGCCGCTCACAGCACCTTTTTTGCTATCAATCTCGTGATCATCTTCCCTGCTCTTCTGGCTTTCCTATGTTGGTCACCCCATGAGGATCATTGTGATTCTATCATTCCTCTGTTGCCACCAGGCAGACAAGCCCACATGGTTGGCATTCTGCAGAGTCAATTGTCCTTTATATACTTCAAATGTGCACTTTGACACCTCTCTCTCAGATTTCATTGATACAGTTGTGCAAGACATCTCGATCATTTTCCTTCATGCCACTGGCACTGCTAACCCCCTACACGCAGGTCCCCCTCATTGTCAGCTGGTACTGTGGTGGACCCAGGATGTAGCAGTCACTTTCCAGGACCACCGATGGGCACTGTTGTGATTTAAATGACACCATTCCCAGACCAACCTGATCACATTTAAGGATCACTACCTTCTTAAGCAGAGTAAAAGGGAATGCTGGGAGTGCTGTGTTTCCTCCCTGGGGATGTATGCCACTTCATCACAGGTTTGATCCAAGCCCTATAGCCTTCTGAGCCACTAGCAACAATCAACTGTCCAGGGTTTTATCCTACAGGGTGCTCTGTGTATTGATCCATCGGTCCTTGCAGAATACTTTGCGACATACTTTGCAACAGTATGGGCATCCCCTTCCTATAGTGCTATCTTTCTCTTACAGAAATACTGAGTTGAACAAACCCCCCTCTGTTTCATCTCTCATGAAGCTGAACCCTTTAATGAACACTTCACTGAATGGGAATTCTTGCAGGCTCTTACCTCTTCACATGAC
This sequence comes from Schistocerca nitens, assembly GCF_023898315.1. NCBI lineage: Eukaryota > Metazoa > Arthropoda > Insecta > Orthoptera > Acrididae > Schistocerca > Schistocerca nitens. Next base: position 447,369,693 of record NC_064616.1, on the reverse strand, counting down.
ACGGCCCCAGGCCTAGATTCCATCTTCAACCAAATGATCCAACAGTTGGACACCACCCAGAGGCAACATCTCCTCAGGGTCTTCAATCACATTTTACTCACAGATGTCTTCCCCTCACAATGGCGAGACAGCATAGTTATCTCGACCTTAAGCTTGGGAAGAACCCAACATCTCTCGACAGCTATCACTCGATTAGCCTGACCAACATACTTTGTAAACTGCTCGAGAGGATGGTTAGCTTCTGATTATGTTGGGTACTCTAATATCAGGCCATTGGCCCCATATCAGTGTGGCTTCCAGGAAGGACGATCTGCAACTGACCATTTATTCAGATTGGAAACAGCAATCTTACAGGCTTTTACTAACTGCTGACACATTGTTGCAGTCTTCTTTGACCTGAATAAGGCATATGACACAGCTTGGTGCCATCACATTTTAGTTACCCTCCATAACTGAGGCTTTTCAGCCCCTTTCTTATTTTTACCCGTGAGTTCTTATCCTGCTGGCTCTTCCGGGTTTGAGTTGGCACTTCACTTAGCACCCGCTAGATCCAGCAGAACAATCTCTTGGTCGGTTCTGTGTTAAATGTAACACTCTTCCTCATTGACATCAATGGGCTTGTAACCACTGTTGGGCCTCTGATTTCCCCAGTATTGTATGTTGATGATTTTTCCATCTGGTGCAGCTCCCATTCAGTAGCATATGCCAAACACCAGCTCCAAGACACCATCCAATGGGCCTCTGCGTGGTCCCTCTCGCATGGCTTCCAGCTTTCTTCCTCCAAAACGCTGGCTATGGTTTTTTTGCTATCAACTCACAGTACACCCTGATCCAGAACTTTATTTAGGCAACCAGTGCCTAGATGTTGTAGTACAGCCCTGTTTCTTGGGCCTTAGTTTTGGTAAAAAGCTGACATGGCTTGAAGACTATTTGTACGTGGAAACGTAATGCTCTCCACCTCCTGGCTCACACATTTTGGGGTGCAGAACATGGTACTCTTCTCCATATTTAGCATGCTCTGGTGCCTACCAGATTAGACTATGGTTGTCAGGTTTATGGCTCAGCAGCTACATCCACTCTGAAACTACTTGACCCTGTTCATCATTGTAGGGTGCGTATGGCTATTGGTGCCTTTCACTCTAGTACTGTCGACAGTCTCCTCGCAGAAGCAGGGATTCCCACTTTACAAATATGATGCAGCCAACTCCTGGTTTCTTACACAATCGTCATTCGATGATTCCCTGACTATCCTGTGTACCCTGTCCTCTTTGCAAACATGGGATTTCTCCCTCCTAATAACTGCTCTTGGATGGGATTGCTAGTTGGAATGCATCTCACTTTCCTCTGTCAGGATCTCCATCCCCACCCACTGGAATGCGCCCTTGTGTATTTCTTCGTGCACCCCCCCCTTCCCCCCCATTCCCCCCTCCCCCCCCCCCCCCCACACACACACAAACCCGTAGATGGTGCCTTGACCACAGATTTGGATCCACCTATTCCAGGGTCCTAAAGTCTATGTTACCCCTATCATATTCTGAAACCTAGTATGTTCCATGCCTGAAGAGTGCCAGGGTGCTATGATATTCTTCACTGATGGTTCTAAAACAGTAAATAAGGTATGATACACTTTTCTGTATCCTACTGGAATGGAACACCATTTACTGCCAGGATCATGTAATGTGTTCATAACAGAGCTGCTAGCCATTAACAGAGCCTTCCATTTTGTTTCTCAGGCCTCCTTCCACACTGTTTTAATATGTATCAATCCAATTAGTAGCTTCAAGGCTATAGACCGATGCTACTCTCATCACCCTTTTTGTTTTTGCTGTCCATGATCTCCTCTCTGCTCTTGGCTGTGCTGCCTGCTCCATTGTCTTCCTTACAGTCCCAAGTCATGTGGGCATCCCAGGGAATAAACTGGCTGACCATTTGGCGAGAGAGGCAGATACTCCCCCCTCCCCATTCCCTCTCATGATTCCAGGTGCAGATATGTGGATACACATCAAATCCGTCTTTGCCAAAAAGTGGAATGACAACTGATGTGCTACTGCTCTCAGTAATAAGCTCCACACAATTGAGGAGACTACTGCAGTTTGGTGCTCTTCCTTCCACTCGTCTTGGAGGGAGTCCACTATCTTATTCTGTCCATGCATTGGTCATCCTAGGCTCACACATTGTGTTTTCTTGTGTAATGAGCCAACCCCCTTAATGTAACTGTGAAGCCAGACTGACGGTATCCCATATATTGGTGGAATGTCCCCTTCTTTTGGCCCTTCATACTAAGTATAGTCTTCCAGATCCCTTGTCTTTAATTTTAGGAGACAATTCGTGGATGGTAGAACTGGTTGTCAGTTTCCTACATGAAAGTTGTTTTTATTTTGAGTTACAAGGTTTTGCTTAGCTCCTGGAGTGGGGACAGGGTTGTTGCTGTTGGGGTGTCTCTTCGTCTTTTCTGGGTTTGGGACCCATGGCCACTACCCCATGCAAAGACTGCTCTTTTATTCCTCTGTTGCTCAAGGTTTTAGATTTGGCCTGCCCTTTATGCCTTCTACTGTGTGTGCTTTAACTTTCTCGCTTTATAGCTTGACCCTTCTGACTGAATGTGCCCACTTTTAGTGGACCCTCTAACTTACACAAGTAACTTTTGAATCACAGGACTGATGATGTCACTATTTAGTCCCATAACCCCCTGAGTCAATCAGTCTCATCCTGGTGTACAGCTACCATGTCATCTTCTGACAGTGATGACATTCAGATGCAGTATGGAGGTGAAAGTAAGCACATGGATCTCCCGATGAGTGTCTGCTTCCCAGACTTTTCAGTCAACACTATTAACTAGCATTACAAGGCTGTGTGCACCCCTTTCTTGTACTTCAATGAAGAAAAAAATTCCTGAACTAGAGAACTCTTCACAGCAGTGGGCACACTTAATACTCAGCTGTTGATTGATGCTGTTAACTATTAATTACAAAAATATCAGATCCTAAACATAAAACACAAACAAAGATTTTAAAAGTTGTACATTGTGATAGCTTTGTAATCAGTCTGTGAAAGTGCTGGCATCTAACTTATTGAAGTACAAGTATGTGCTGAAAACTAGTGCCTCTGAAATTTTTTAATGTGAAAACTCTTAAAGCTTTTTTGGTTAAAACAAATTGTATTAACACTCTCCATCTTTAGTCTTCAAGTCTACATGTTTATTTCTCAACACAGTGATTCTAATTGCTGAGAGACCTCATTGTTGATACCAGCACTGGAGCATGTTTGACATTGTTGACGGAGCCACAATCACACATCTCCTTGCACTGCTTCGTTACTATCAAAGTGATGTGCTCAAAGGGATGCTTCAAGTTGTGCAAACAGATGAAAATTGGATGAGGCCACGTTGATGCTGTATGGAGAATGATTGATGATAGTGAACCCAAAGCGTCGGACTGTCACAGATTTTGTAGTGCTTTTGTGTTGTCTGGCACTGACATTACAACATGTTTCACACGCACCAAAATGCCATCATGTTACTTGCTACAGTTCAGAGTTGTCTAGTGGCAGATGGCTGCAGATGAGAAGATATGGAGAGTGAAGATGTAGAATGATAATAAAATTTGTTTTGTGTAAAAAGCTTGAAGAATATTCACATAAAAAATTTGAAGACATTACTTTTCAACATGCCTTCATATTATTCACTCATTATAGCAATATCTAAAAGAAATATCACAGAATCAATGAGAAAACATCTTGGCCTGGCAGTGGTTTTTGTACCAAAATTGCACTTTTATGCAGCCCTGTGGTGACTCCTTCCATCACCTCCAGCTGTAGCAATAGACGACGGGCTACACAGACTGAAAAACAGTGATCAACCAAGCTCTTGCCAGCCCAGGTATCACCACAGCTCCCAAAATTCCCGCTGGTCACTTCTGCTGGAGGTAGAGCTTAGACGGCCACACTTTCTAGATGTCCCACTTGTTGTACCGTCACTCGAGCAGTCTCTTCTTCCACTTCAGTGAGGCAACAACTCCCAGCCATGCTCTCAGCAACTCATCCCACAGAACACCACTTGGCTCACGTTGTCATCTGGCACACTTTGCTGGAGTATGCATGAACAGCAGGATTCTCACACCACATTCAGTGTCAGTGTTTTGTCATGGTTTGTTTAACAAGAAGAGTGCTGCTGTGTTTTCCGTGCTGCCTTCCCAAGCCGTATTTCCTCAAGGTGCTTCCATTGACTGCGGCTGTACAAAGCCTGATGCAGATACCTACTACCCTCCTCCAAAGGATAACTGTATCCGTTGATAATTACTGACAGATTTATGTGCTTGCTGGAGACCACCCCTATCCCCGTCATTTCAGCTGAAACTGTGGCTGCAGCCTTTGTTCGGACTTGGGTGTCCTGCTTTGGATGCCCACACATCACTACAGACTGTGGGCACCAGTTCCCCTCAGCTCTCTTCAGATCTCTGACAGCCACCTGTGGCTCCAGTTTCAACCATACCACCAGCTACCACCTTGCAGCTAACGGCATGGTGGAACATTTCTACTATACACATAAAGCCACCCTCACATGTTATTCTTCTGAATGTTCCACTGTTGTACCCAGATCACACACAGAACTGACCTAGGAACTTCTGCCACCAAGCTAGTATACAGACAGCCACTCACCATTCCTAGATCGCACCACCCATTTACCACCAAGTGACTAGGAACAAAGGCCATAAGCCATTCGTAGTCTGCCCTGTCCAAAGACTCCACCATGAGTGAGGGCCTTCCTTGATTAAGAGGTAGTAACTTATTAAATTTTACTGTAGTTGTTAGCCTTTACGAATAATATCTTCGAACCAGCTTGCATGGCTTTTCTAGCATACCCCACTATTTATTGTTATTTTTCTTGATTAGCACCCCCAATATAGGCATGTATGTTCCTTAGGAGCATGGCAGGGGACCTAAATCATTCCTTTAGCCCCAGTTTAGATCAGTGTACTTTGTCCTACATGTCTTTGATGAGTAGATAATATTTACACTTCATTTTATGTGTCATTTCTTCAGAGGGTGTTGGTTAGTCCCAAGCAGTATGTCAAACCTAAATAACTTGGACAAAAGTTGCTTTTCTCTTACATTGCCTGGAAGTGAATTATCAAAAACAGCCTATTGACAGATCAGACCCTCCAAAGAAGATCACCTTTAGCTGCTAGTCATTATTAATAAAACTTCTGACTATTTCCCATGGGAAATCATTTATTACAGTTTCTTGCAAAGTATTTGTATAGATAGTGTGCATCCAGGTTCAGAGATAGCAATGTCTGTCCTTTGTTGAACCCATTATAGTATTTACCAGTTATTCTAAATGTTGTGATGCAATAGACATAACAACTCATTTTATATTCCAGCAAATATTAGTCATAGGCAGTCCACTTGATGGAATCAGCTTTTTTAAATGCAACATCAGTGGCTTCTATCCTCTGTTTTTATAAGTGTTTAATTTCTGGCATGCTGTGTTGATCCCATGTGTCACCTGCAGTAGTCAATCATTATATAAAGTCAGTTGGGTTCATTTCAAACCAGTTCAAACTGTTGACTAGCATCAACAAATATGATACTCATCTTGTGGGAAGCCTTTGCACAGCCTATTCTTCTACAAAAGTGTACTGAATTATTTCTTCCAATTTTCCTGAGGTGGTAGCTATTTTATATGCTTTTATTCCTTGATCATCCATTTTCTTAGTACTGACATTCTTGGTGTTATCATCTGTGATTGCAGTTTTGTGACTGACACCATATGGGTCATATTCAAGAAAGCATGTCAATGATATAGTTCATTTGCCCATATTTTAACTATTGAAGTTTGGGGAAGACTTCTTATACATCTTATAAATCTTCAATAACTGAGGCTTCAGCTGACGGAGATTGCAGTCGTGTGTGTATGTGTGTGTGTGTGGGGGGGGGGGGGGGCATGTGTGTGTGTGTGTGTCATCTATTTTTGACAAAGGCCTTGTTGGCCAAAAGCTTTTATTGTGACAGTCTTTTGTTGTGCCTATCTTCGACTCAGTGTCTCTGCTATATGGTGAGTAGCAACTATCCTTTTTATAATATTGTTCAGTATCTTTACATGCTTTTTTATTGGCAATAAATGCTTCAATAGAAAAAATAAATCTTGTTTTCAGATGTGAATGAACACAAATTTAATAGTTTTAAAAAATTTTGATAACTGAAAAATATTTTCCTTGTCTTTATATGTTACTTGTTTGGAACCAAACTTTTCTAGCAGGATTAATTAATACTTGTGAACTATCTCATTTTAGGCTTTTCTTGAAATTTCTCTTCATTTATGATGATCTTATTTACAGGGGATGGTGGTATAGGTGATGATGGTAGTGATATGAATTTGGGAAGATGCCCTGTTGGTTACAAATATAACATATCTTCACAACTGTGTGATGGTAAGTACAAGCTCAGTTCAAGATACTCCAAAGAGGTGTTAGTTTAATATATAAAGTATAAAAAATAAATCGTAGGTTAACAAGTTTTGGTGCCATGAAAACTGTAAGAAGCTTAATATGAATGGTCCTGCACTACATTTCATCATTATTTGTTGTGTAGTTATATTGCCTTTGCTTATTTTTCACTTGAATTAATTACACTTGATGTATGCTAGGTGGAACCAGATAAGACAGTTCTAAAAACATATAATTTTGCTTTGTTAATATATGATCATTTTGTATGTAATATGTGCTCCAAAAAAGGCATAATAGTTGCTTTATGCTCCATCTGCAAACACTGGTATTGTGGTAAATAAGATAAGGTAAATCTCAAGTATAGAAATAACACGGAACTGTTGAAATGTTACACGTGCATCAAATGCATACTAGGACACAATCTAACAAATTCTCTGACAACAAAATAAGAGATAATGAATATATTATCAAAGAAATGTGAAGTAGTACAGGAAAAAGTGTCTGTCTCAGAAGGTTATCAACTGGTGTACTGTTTTTGTGTACCTCATATAGGGTTAGAAATGTCAAATAGAAAACATTCAAAATTTTAAACAATTAACAAAATCCAAGTGCTGCTAATGACAGGACGTTATAGTGAAGAGACAAATGAGACACCTATTGCCCACGAAGTAGGATGCCTGTTGTACAGGGACAGAGGGAGAAAGCTTTGTCGCCCCACAGTACTATCCCAGGCACAGCTCACCATAGCTGCTGATAGCTGTTAGGAGTCTGGAGATGTTCAATGAAAGCCACAGACAGAGAGGATGAGAAAGTTACCACATCACAGGAGGGACACAAAGAGTCATTGGCGGATGGGACTGAGATGTGCCAGTACATGTTACAGCTAGCTGTAGGATCACATACAGTTCGGAGGCAGAAGGCAGTTCTCAAAGACCAAGCTGTCAAAATGACATATTCGCTGGTCACAGAATTTTTAGGTATCTGAAAAAATACTACTTGGCACAAGAAAAGAATGCTTTCACAGTAAAACTTTCATGGCAAGTGTATGAGTGATCTTAGTGCACGAAAAGAGGACATTATGAAATATCTGTGAAAACCATTGCAAAATGAAACAGTTTACCAGAAGCAGATCCTGAGATGACTCATCAGATGTATGAACACACCTGCTGAAAACTTTGCAGAGTGCAAGGGGAGAGATCCACTTTGTGTGATAGATTTCACTGCAAAATTTGAGGGTAGACTCTTCAATGCAAGCCTTCATGGAAGGGACTTTACGACAGTTCACACAACATTCAAGAATTTGATTTGTTGCACAGTGACAGTCAGAGGGAGACATTTGCACTAATGCCAGAAATCTGTCTCTGCCAAGGCTATAGACACTGTGGACCACGTCATGCAGCCACTGAGGAAATCCCAGCTGACTCCTGCACACAAGCTGTGGTGCTGAGAGATGGCTAAACAACACGCACTCCAGCATTCCACATCCCAGTGTTCTGTTTGTCTCAGAGTAACAATAACTAATGACCCTGGAAGCAGTTCGGAGAGTTTTCACTAATATAATGAGCATATTATTATTGTTTTATCATTTTAATCATAGGGGTGGAGATATATTAACTTTTTCATGAAGGGTACCTGAACTTCATAGCTGTGGCCCAAACATAACATATTGTGAAAATAAACTCTAGTTTCATTTCGGGACTTGATATCCCTAATCCCTTTATTTATTATTACCTTGCAAAAGCCACACTCGGGTCTGCCTCTATAGCCAAGAGGTCAGGGTGTCTGCCTGCCACATGAAGGTACTGCAGGGAGTTTTCCTTGGTGGTAGGACAGGAACAGATGCATTCAGCCTCTGTTCCTTGAATGAGAAGTAGCAGCTTCAAGCTCTGGAAAGCTGACAACAGCTGTGGGAGCATTGTGCCTTCCCCAAACCCTCCTTACCACATCCAAATGACATCATATTGCAGAAGATGATGTGGATGCCAATGGAAATGATTGTGGAGGTACTTTCTTTTAATGTCTCGCTTAAGTGGAATTATAACTTAAAGTCATTCACTAAAAATGAGTCTTGGCTTGAGCAAACTCCATTACTTCATAAATAGTGCCCAACATGGAGTCTAACTAAATCCTTGGCTACATCATATACTAATAAATGTGCAATAAACAGTTCCAAAGCTTGGAGTCATGTCTGTTGCTGGTTAAACCCAGACTGTCCCATAACAATGCAACCAAATTCCACAGACTCAAACTGCTTTATCAACTAATCCTAAAACAATGTAAAAGAGGGTAAGAAATTTTTTGGAAACTAAAGTCATGTGTGCAGTGCAAGCAAGCTTTTTCTAAACATGCATATCATTTTTCCCATGACTGCATAGATATAAGTTTTTGGGCTAAAACAGTCCTAAAACTGGATTATCATACCAAATTATTTACCATTACTGACACCAACCAACTTTATCATGCTACCAATGGGGAAAATCATAGCACACTAAGTTTATGGAAAAAATGAGAATACCTTTATTGCTACAGAAATGCTTATTATTGCGTATTAATACACTACTCATATTAGGATTGTTTGAGTTTCAGGGAAAATGGTTTCAGCTTGTACATCTACATGTATTCAGTAACCTACAGTGAAGTGCATGGTATGACATGTTAGGGTTTTTCACATTTCAGTCACAATATGGACTGCAGGAAGAATGACTGCTTAAAAGCCTCCATATGTGCAGTTATTTGACTAGTGTCACTATCCTAAGTTTTACTAAAGCCAATATATTCCATAGCAGCTGATGAACAGTTTATTACAGGCATGTTCAAATGCCCCACTGGATGGTAAAAACACTAAAGCTGCTGCACAATGTCAAAGACTGAAGACAGATATATGGATTCAGATGTGTCCTTGATTGAAGGCCATCACCACTCTGTAGAAATTAATGGGCATAGTCACAGATGATGTAAAGTACAAAACTGTACAACATACTCTGCAATACAAGAGTGTTATTCTACTTTCCTACACCAGAATGTCAAAACTGTTAAGATTTCTACTTTATTTACATTGAATCTCTGGACTATACTTGCATTGATCTGCTGTTACTTGAAACTTGCATAATGAAAATATTTTCAGGAGCAGGACTCAGATCCAGAACCTTGCCTTTTGTAAGCAATACTATTATCAACTGAGTGATCCAAACTTGTCCAGTAAGATATACAGTAGCCATGCCTGGATGGTTCAGAATTATCTGCAAAAGCTCAGGTCCCAGGTTTGAGCCCTGGCCCAATACACATTTTTAATCTGGGAATAAGTTCAAAACAGTGTAGAAGGTTTGATCCCTGGCCCAAGACACAGTTTTAATCTGAGAATAAGTTCAAAACATTGTACACTCCACTGCAGAGAGAAAGAGTACTTATTTTATACCTTTATTTACAAGGTGAACAACTTTGCTTCTGCCATTTTTTCCCCAACATTTGAGGCCCTAATAAAACAAATTGGTTACACATGTATCATTCAAAGTATTTTCCATCACTGGCCATTACTTTCTCCCAGCTTTCAGGCAGTGTATGAATCCCACGTCGAAAAAAAATGTTCATCTTTTGAAGCGATCCACAAATCGATCCAATTTGTGACTTCTTCATTAGATTGGAAGTGTTGGTCGGTCAGGCCATGGGCCATTGATTTAAACAGGTGATAGTCAGAGGAAGCAATGTCTGGAGAATACAGCGGGTGGGGTAGGACTTCCCATTTTAATGTTTCCAAGTACATTTTGACCAGTTTTGCAACATGGGGGTCGAGCGTTGTCATGCTGCAAAATCACTTTATCGTGCCTCTCGCTGTATTGCGGCCATTTGCCTTTTAATGCTCTGCTCAAACACTTTAACTGCATTCAATAATGAGCACCTGTGATTGTTTCACTTGGTTTTAACACCTCATAGTACACAACGCCGAGCTGGTCCCACCAAATGCAGAGCAAGATCTTGGAGCCAGGAATATTTGGTTTGGCCATCGACGTGGAAGCATGGGTGGGATAGCCCCATGTGTTTTTGCATTTAGGGTTATCATAATGAATCCATTTTTTGTCCCTGGTCACAATGCAATTAAGAAATCCCTTCTGTTTTTGCCTCTGAAACAACTGTTCACAAACACCGTTCAACGTCTCTTGGTTTCAGCTCACATGGGACCCAAGTTCCTTCTTTCTGAATCATGCCCATAGCCTTGAGAGATTTTGAAATGGCTTGCCGTGTCACTCCCACTAATCATGTCATTTCTTCTTGAGTTTGACGCGAGTCTTCACTCAGCTATGTCTCCAATTCTGCATCTTTGAAAACATTCTCTCTTCCACCACTATGCCAGTCTACAACATTAAAATCACCATTCTTGAAGCATTGAAACCACTTACGACACATTCTTTCACTAATAGCATCCTTACCATACATACTTGAGAGCATTCGATGAGACTCAGCCACTGTTTTCTTCATATTGAAAGAAACAGTAACACCTCCCACAAATGACGAGGATTAGACTCGTAAACTGACATTTTCAGTCGAGAACAACTTTATGATGCAGACACAAATCGACTAATGATTGAATGAGGTTATGTTGACCAAGGTCCAAGCTAACTGCCTGACATCTGTAATCTGTTTCTTTTGATTGCTACTTACCATTGTTGGCACATGTTGGCAAATGGCGGAAGCAAAGCTGTACACCTTGTACTTCTGTCATTTTCTATTTTTCTCATTTGATTTTCCTTTTTTTATTATTTGTTCTTTTTCTGCATTTACTCATATTCTGTATGTGGCCCTCTTCTTTTCTTACTGTTTTTCTTAATTCCGTAGTTTATTCTGTAGTTTCATAATGGCTCTTTTTCATTACTCCATATATTTGCCTTTTCTTAAATACACTTATACTTGAAAAAGGATTTACTCATAGTTTTACATCTAAATTAGACTATACTTGTCAAAGTCTTCCCTTTGCTACTTCTGTGTTACAGCCTTTCATCTTTATTGACACCATCTTGTCGTATACCATGATGTGTAGTGACACAGTGGTTTTGGGATATTGGTCTCCCATTTGCAAGAAGCAAGTTTCAGATCCCCATCTGATCATCCAGATTTAAGTTTTCAAGTGAGGTGACACAGTAGTGAGACACTGGGTTTGCATTTAGAATTATAGCAGTTCAAATTCATGCCTGGAAATTGAGATTTAAGTTTTTGTGGTTCCCCTAAATCATTTAAGGAAAATGCTGATAAAATTCCTTTGAAAAGGACAGAACTGATTTCCATTCCTGTCCGAGCATGTGCTCAGTTTCTAATGACCCCATCATCAACAGGATGTTAAACTGTGATTTTTGTTTCTTCCTTATATGAAGGAGAGAGTAACAGACTCACTGCTGATTGTTTACGGGGTTCCTACCACAGCAACAGCCCATCATAGAGTGATCCTAGTAATGCCTTTTATTCTTTTCATCTTTGTCATATTGTTTTCTTATTTAAGATTCCTGATGAATCAGGCAAATGAGTATGATTCTTGAAGCCAATAACATAACTCTTGTAATTGGTTTTTAAAATGGTCTTTGTTTCCCTGTGTGACATATTTACTCAACATAACAATACTTAGTCAACAGTTGCGTGTGTGAGTTTCATTTGCATGAGTGTGTGTGAGTATGTGTGTCTATTGTTGAAGAAGGCCTTAATGGCTGTGAAAGTCTTTTTGTTGTGCCTATCTGTGACTCAGCATCTATGCTGTATGGTGAGTTGCAACTTTCCTTCTCATAATATTGTTACATACCATCATGGATTTTCCACTGTTTTACTCAGCGTAAGCTAGCAGGAAAAGTGCACTGAAAATGATGTGACTATCACAGTCCTGCAAATCACATTCATTCTTATATATTAAGAGTAACAACACAACTGTTGCTGTCACAGCATTATCATGTCCATTGATTAAAGCAAACATACAGTATCACCCCATCACACACCTGGATGCTCTGTTTTGTTCATGTTAATACTGTGTAATTTTGAAAATGTCAATCACTTTGTTATTCTGATTTAAGTAAAAATAACTTTAGGGAAATGTTGAGATTGTCCCTTTGAAAAAACCAGTGTCTATGTCATGTGCAATTCACACACCACTTGTGGTCTGATTGTAATGGGTCCATTAGTGATGCGATATCAAACTTATATATTTCTTCATTTTTTCTTCTGTGCATGTGCCAAGTATGAGGAGTAGTTAAAAGATTTAACTCTCACCTTGAAAAAAGGGAATAATAAAATAAAGTAAAAAAGGAAGGTTCTTCCCCCCCCCCTCCCCTCTCTCTCTCTCCCTGCCCCCCTCAATGTTTCTCTTTCTCCCTTCCTCCCTCCTTCCCTCCCCAACCCCCCCCCCCCCCTCTCTCTCTCTCTCTCTCTGTGCTGTAGGTTCATGTCTGCACTTCTGGTAAATATTGAAATACTTGCATCTCAGAGAGTGCCACTAGAGGATCCAAAGCAAAATGCCACAGCACATTAATAATTAAGTCTTCTGGATTCCTGCATCTTTTTCACTGCTGCTGATATTGAATTACTGTAACAATATTCCACTTCATCAATATGCTGTGCTATTTTCTGTTGGCTCCTCTATGGTGTGCACTGGTACTGTGGCATTGGCATGGTAGGTTCATTGTGTTCCAGAACTATACAGACATGTACCTGCTAACAAACTAAAAATTATTATGTAACCTTTTTTTTAGGTTGTTATTAAAACTTCATGACTACCACTTGTATATAGCCTGCCAGTTGCTAAACACTTCCTTTGGTCAGAGCCACCTGTCTGTGAATAGATAACTGAATTTTTAATGAATTTTTTAGTTGCTAACCATTCTCATTTGAAGGACAGACAAAAAGAGGTAAGATTGCAGTTATAGGAAACAAACTGGCAACTCATTGTGTTAACTTTTTCATATAACACTTTGAAACAATTAAATTAGAATCACCAGATCAATAGTGTATGGTTTGTTCAGGTTGCATGGCCCATCTTTTTGGTATTCAGTCAAAAATAAATTTATTTTTCCCACTGCAAGGGATCTATAAGTTGTTTGTCACTTTAAATCTATAAAAAATGCATTATATCCCTTTTATTAGTTGCCGCAGATTTCATTTCAAAGATCTTCCTCCCTGCAGTGTTATTGTCCACTTTGCACACATTGTCATCCTAAGTGTTGTAGCCAACAGAATAATGGTATTAGAATTGCTCTGACATTTTAGGATCCATTTAGTCTAACCAAAAAAATTTTTGCTTGTTGTGGTAAGCTAAATGGGTTGTATTGATTCTCTACTTAAATGTTAAGAGATTCCATCCTTTCACATAGTACTGTACTGGCCAGTCAGTTACAAAACATAATCTTAATGAAGACTGCATTTTTCATGAACAACAATGTATATCACTTATTGTGAAACCAAATTGTGATTTTGCAATTAATGTAATGCCCTTGTATCCCATTACTTGATAAGACACTTTTGTGTAGTAACCTTCTATGGACATGAGTAGATAAATAAAATAAAAAAAATAAAAACAATAATCAACTTTCAAACATAAGGCAGAAATGTTAGAAGCCACAATCTCAGACACTGTGCCACCATTTCAGCTGAGACTATTGTGTCCTTAAGAGCATCTAAATTTCATCAAAAGCTTTGACCATTATTTTCTCATGAACAGTTGAGTATCTATGGATAAGCCAGGATACGTGTTCACATATTGTGACTCCTCTTCCAGTGAGCAAAATTTCTGTGAAATTGGGTTATACCACTTGCCGTGTTCTCTTTTTGAGCCTTAAAGCAATGTGGTTAGTATGGAGTCAAATAAAGTCCAGATAGCATTGTCCCTGCATGAGGGCTACCCTAATTGTCACATGTAAACATGAGATATAGGAATAGAAAGTAAATGAAAAGAAGTATGGATGGGAAATCATGACGGCTAGCTGCACATGGCATTGTGCTATGCAATGGTGAAAATTTGCGCTGTACCAGAACTCAAACCTGTATGTACCACTTCTCATGAGCAGCTGCTTAAATGCTTTGGCCATCCCTGACTGAATCAAATTTCTAACTTATCACATGCTACAATGCACCATCTCTCATCCATTAAACTCTCTGCTCACAAATTCTGATTCCCTCAGGATTTCGGACAATGTTCATGCATCTGCACTGCAACAAACATCGAGGAGCTGTTACCTCCTTTTGCAAAAATGTGTAGATTTATGTGATGTCTGTTGTGTTGGACATATCTGACAGAACAGACACCACTCAGATACATACTAATGGTCACCCATTGTTGAGGCTGGACACAGTAAAAAATCATTTGTTCACACGGCAGCAGCTCAGATCTATTGTCTTTGTTATGCTTCCTTGAAACTGCAGAAATTATTGTTATTACAATGGTGCGTGTCTTTTATATGTGTATATTAATTATTATTATGTAAGAGAGAGAAATGGCTAGTGTGTGAAATATTACAATCCATCTGTTTTTTTTATTTTTTTTTATTTTTTTTTTTTTTTTTTTTACAGTTATATGAAGGGCTTATTTCAATAGTAGTACAAGTCCACTACCTCCACTTTTCTGTCTATGATGCTTTTCTGAAATGAATAGTTGAAACAAACAGAAAGAAAGGTTCATCTCTAGCAAGAAGCCATATGCATGAATATTTCTGGTATCTCAACTGCAGACTTTTCAGTGCTCATTTAACTTTAGGACCCTGTATCTCAGAATGAACAAAAATGGACTTGCACCACTATTGAAATAAGCCCTTCATATAATACATGCCATATGAGACACATGACCAGCTTGATGCAAAATTTTATAAGCGAAAGTAGTAAAGCATCAAAGGGGTTTTCAAAACATTTAAGAAAGGGAAACGTAACTGTAAAATAAGTATTGCCATTTATTTTTTTAACCGATATCACATGCATCAATATAACAATTTTGGAAACAATAAAATTAACAGAATAACATTAAACAAAGGACAAAAATTTGTTTACATGTCTTTTGGTATGTTTATTATTAATTTTGTCAAATGGATGTCCAAATTGTTGAACAAAAACTGGATAAAGCAATTGTGCAGAGTGTTTCTACTGTTTTTTGCATACTGGATACATCAAACTGTCTGTTGTCATTATGTAGTTAATTCAAAAGCTGATAGCACATCTACATGATCTGTTAATCCATTCTTGAGGGTATTTTTGTTCTGTCGTTGCAATTACAAAAATGCATTATTTTTTTCACCAGACACATTTCAATTTATTAAGGTAAAGCACCCTCAGTGGTCTGTATTTAAGTTATTTACATTTTGATTTGCTTTTAGATCAAAAAACAGTTCATTAAGAATATGTTGATTTGTACTTACAGTGATTTTCTCTTGATTTCTTACTTACATCGGAAAATGCCTTCTGCTAGCTCATCATTGTTTTGCTGTGTTAGACACTGATAATTTTAGTCTAATTCTATGTTGTTCTGCAGCACTATGCATTTCTTATGTTTTTCACAACACACTTTTATGCACCACACTGTATTCTGTTTGTTTTTTTACTCCTAGGTATGTGTTGTGGTTTGTGTTTTGTAATGTTGCCAACATAACCTTTCCACTACTTTGTCTTTGACCTACAACCTTTTTTTTATTAGATTATATAGTATGTGTGTAATTATATTTAATTATGTTTCTGTTTATTTATATACTATGTAAGAGTAGGGAAGGAATAGTAATTGGGGGATTTTTTTCTAGTGTAGGGGAAGGAGAAACCTTGATGAGCAGATGTAAGCGTATAGCAGTGTGATGGAGTGTGAGTTAGAGGAGACGGTGAGGAGCAAGAAATGAAATGAAATTGTGAGTGGGGTGGGGGGTTATGGGAGTGTGGGAGGGGGTGAAGAATGGAAAAGGCTCTTTTTTTCATGTAATTTCATCAACTATTTTATATAGAGTCTGATTTCCAATATTTATTTGGTCATTGAGCAACTGTTTATTTTGTGTTAATGCTTTTTGTATGTGGAAATTTTCTTGTAAAGGGAGGAGCTGTCTGTCTTTACTGATTTTTATAATATTCATAACTTTTCAACATTGCTTGCTTTATGGTGTTCTCATTTTAGATGATCTGCTAATGTTGAATGGTTTGTACCATATTTAAATGCTGTGCTATGTTCTTTATATCTTGTGTGGAATGTCCTGCCAGTCATTCCAATGTATATCTTTTCACAGTCTCTGCAACTGAGCTGATAGATACCAGATTGTTCGTATCTGTCTGGCTTTGATTTCAAATTTGGGATGTGCTTTTGTATTGAGTTGTTTGTTTTGTAAGCAATGTTTATGCCTTATTTTTTGAATATGTTACCTATTTTATGTGTGAATTTGTTGTGGTAGGTCATTGTATGCCCTTTTTTGTTGTGGTGCAAGTAGTTTGAGTTAGTGTGGTTTAGTTAGTTTTTCCATTATTTATCTCTTTATTTTTTTTTGTTTAGTTTATTTACCATTGTTTCTTTGTGTCCATTTTAATGCTATTTGTTTTATAATGGCTAGCTCTTTCTGATAATCAGAAATGATTAGGGGATTCCTGTTCAGCCTGTTTAACATGTATTTGACTGCTGCTTATTTGTGGTTCTGCAGGTAGTTTCAGGTTGCATTTAAGATAATGTCAGTTGTTGTTGTGGGTTTTCTGTATATGTAAAATATTTTTTTATGTACCATTTTCTCAAGACCTAGTTGTGTATTAACAACAAAGTATCTCAGTCTTGCAGCTGAAATAACAGAGTGTGCCTGCAGTTGGCTGTGATCTTTTGATTTGAATGGTCTTCTTTCTTTTTTGGACAAATGATCACCCAAAAAAATTATTTCAGTGACTTTGGATGCCACTTTCAACTTTATCTAAGAACATGTCTGAAGGGAGATACATCTCCACTTCATAAACTCATGATCTAATGCCCTCAACAATTACAGCAGTGGTTTCAACCATTCAGTTCTGTTCCTTCTTTTTGGGCTTCACTTCTGGCCTCATACTGCATGTTCATTAAGGCGGAATAGCCTGTGTTTCGAAAGCACATAGGATTTTCTTAAGGCGATTTACTTTTCCAATGAATAACAAATCTTCATAGAACTTTTAGACCAGTCATTTTTGGTTCAGCTTCATCTTTAGGAAGTATCCATTATAATTTTCAGAATATTGTAGAGTGTGAACTGTCATTCTCCTTCATTTGCTTCCAAATGCTCAAAAATGAAATTTGCCCAGGCAGATGCCTCATGTGCTTTTGGTTGTCCGATGCTACTGTGAACTGAAACATCAGATTTGAAAAATCCTTCTGTACAATTACCATTGTATTTATCTTCAACAACAACATGATCTGCAATTGGTCCTACACGAAATTTTACTTGAGACACTCATTCCTGGAATCCGACTCTGTTGTTACTTCTTACTGTTTACTTATGATTTTTTTTTTTATACAGGCTGTCTAGCGAAGGAGCTCCTGATTTCAAAAACCAAATCGATAGATGAGTGCAAAAAAGTTATGTTTATTGTTTTTCATGTGCTTATAATCCTATCTGTGTGCATCTTCCCCAAATAAATAGTTTGTTTCAAGATAAAGTTTTTGAAATGATGATTGATAAATGTGGGACTCATTTTCCACCATACCCTTTTTAGCATAATGATCCTTCTGCACTTCTCATGAACAACAACAGCAGTAAGCCTTAAGTTCACCGTAGCAACATGTTACTGTCCCTTATTATCTTAATTGTCTCAATAAATATTTGTATGCCTTTTTCCTTCGCTATGTCAGATCTTCTCAGTCCACTTTCACCACAAATAAAACATTCAGATATCGCATAGGCTTCCACGATGAACATAAATAAAAAATGTTCAGTATACACTTGGTGTCTCCTCCACTGCCAAATTCAGCAGCGGTCATAAAATACCTGGCAGAAAGCATGTTTTTGACAGTGGAGCAACAAAATCCAGAGAATTATTGTACTGCTAAATGAATGAAACCACTAGAGTGAATACTGAAAAAACATATTGGATGAAAGGTAAAAAATTGAGAGTCATTAAGAATGCGATATCCATAAAACTGATAAATGGTGATATTTACTAACCGTTAAGTTTTTTGACACTTTATTTTACTTATTGAAAACTCATTTTAATGCTCTAGAACCATCCTTCTAGAAATACTTTCATCAAATTGGCAAATTCTCAGATATAGCATGTTTTGTGGTGATGAAACAAGTGTTTATCAAAAGATAAACAACCAGCATTTTTTGATGTAGCATGTAAGATGTGGAAGTATCAATGTTTCATGAAGATACATTGTAGATACATTCAACTGTGACACTTATTTTTAGTAATGAGGATGAACTTGTATTAATCCTGTTCTAACACACTTAGTAAGTTGATTGTTACAGTTGACAGGGACCTTAGACAGAACATACACAGCATGATGACTTCTAACTTCTGCTGACAAGCACCAATTAGAAAAAGGGGGCAGACCTGCCAAGAAAACTTCTACAAGCCATAGTTGAAATCAGTCAGCCCAAGGGTCAGCAAAAGATTGTCAACTTCATGCAGTAGCTGGCAATTGCCAACCTTAGTAATCTAACATTGTTACAACATAGTTAACTAAATTTCATATCCATTACTATCAATAAGTACCCCATTACTATCAATAAGTTCCACATTCAAACATAGATGTTCCTATTCTGCACTTTCATGAAGGCTTGCAATCTTCATCTGTCATTTCTACCATAGCTCTGAGAGGGGTAACATATTGCCTAATGTACTTGACTCACATTCAGGAGATCCGGGTTCAACACAGAGCCAGCCATCCAGATTTAAGTTTTCAGTAGTTTCCCGGTGTACACTAAGTGAATGCCAGAATAGTTCCTTGCAAAGGCCATGCTGCTTCCTTCCTGTCCAGTAATGAAAAATCTGAGCAAATGTCCATGTCAGTTGACTTTAACTGTCAAAGATGCATAAAACACAAAACTTACTTCCTTACTTATACCATAGCATATGCCCTATGATCAGTGGACCTACTAAGTGGAAGTTGTATGTGTGTTGTCAGCATTGAGCAAGATGTAAATTCTTTTCCATGTACTTCTCTCTTCATGATGGTCATTGTGATGCTTCCCCCACTCACTAACTCATTATTTGATATAATTTAAAAAAAATACAAAGATCTATTAATGTTTAGATCACATTCACACAAGAAAAATATGCTAGTTAGTTTTAGGTGCAAGAAACAGTTGTTTCTTGCACCTAAAACTAACTAGCTTATTTTTCAGATCATGATCACATAGAATGGTGAACACAAACTGGATGCACCAGTGATACTCATCAGGCAGTGACATGCATTTGTGCAGAAAACAACACAGGTAAATTATTTGGTGCTAACAGTAACGACAGAACAGAGCCTGCCATACACCATACTAGTATGAGACACAGATTGAACAAGCTGGTTGTACCATACAAATCATATCAATCAATAACCTGTATGAATTGCTAACTGAGGGAAAAAATGTCATACAACTGCAAGTTAATGATTGATGTGATTTGCACTGGTACAAGCAATTTGTTCAACCCGAGTCTCATAAGAGTATGGTGTACAACCAGACTCAGTTATGTTATTACACTTAGTACCAAATTTCTTATTCATGTCACTTACACAAATGCATGTCACTGCATGATGTTTATTACCAGTGCATACAGTTAGTGTTGAACCTGCATTTATGAAGGCATGCTGAAAAGTAATGCCTCTGAATATTTTATGTGAAAACTCACAATTTTTTAAATAAAACAAAATTACTAACATTCTACATCTTTATTCTTTGTGTCTACATATTTGCAGCCCTCTGCCACCAGAGAGCTCTGAATTGTAGCATGTAATATGGTGTGTAATGTAACTATGCAGGAGTATGAAAAACAGTGTGCTGTAATCGAGTTTCAATTTTGAAGAGTTCATCCACACATAAAGCATATTCACCTTCAGCATTAGAATGCCAGACCCCACATGAGTGCTGTGATGTTTGCAACAATCTGATGCCATGAGTTCATTGTCATGGATCATCCTCCATATAGTCCCAGCTTGGCCCCATCTGATTTTCATCTGTTTCTAAAACTTTCAGAACTCCTTAACAGAGATGAAGCAGCACAAGCATTCTATGGTGCTGGTATCAACAAACTGGTCTCTTGTTTGGAGACGTGTTCTTTGCCAGGGTGACTATGTTGACAAATAAATATGTAGATATGACAAACAAAGGTGTAGAATGTTAATAACACCAGTTTTATTTAAAAAGCTTTAGGAGTTTACACACAAAATTTGGAGGGATTACTTTTCAGCATGCCCTCATAATATGATCATGATCTGAAGATAGTTGTTAGTTACAATCAAAACTAGTCAATCATCATATTCCAGTTTCCTTATGTAAATGTTATTTATGCATTAAAAGATTTTTGTTGTGTTCTATTACAAGTCCACGTAATTACAATATCTATTTTGTTGAATCCCCCCTGAAGTGAAATCCTGGCTATGCCCATGCTGCGAACTAATTGTTTTTGGAGGTGGTAATTTGAATTAATTCAAATCATTATGTTTACAATGGGCTCCCAAAACCTGAACATCTGATGCAAGATAGTATGCTCAAGTTTGGAAGGTAAATTGTACAACTTAACAGTCCTCAGCCCAAAACCAGCATAGCTCAAGTGCATAGCACTCACATCATTGTTGCTGTGCATAAAGGTAGAAGTTCCACTCCTCGAGTCCAGGATACTTGCTCACTTCTCTTCGCTGACAACCGTGATGTAGGAGGTGGTCGTAACTGCTGAAGTCCTCTCCAAGACCAATTTTACTGAAACCCCAGGTGTCAAAGTCAAGAATTTTAGGCAAAGTTTGTTGGTTCCAAACACAATCTTCAAATACCTGCACACCATACATGGTCATTCGACTTCATAAAGCCACTCATTCAGCAGCAGCGGAGATAAATACACAATACTTCTGCTCACAACAGCTACCAAGGATTGATTTGTGTTGATGAAGCACATGAAACTGATCACTTCTGGAAATTATTGACTGCACTATCAGAAGGAAAAACCCAAAATAATATTTCAAAATAAGTTGAGTCCTGTAGAGCCAGTTTTAGTTGCCTTTTTTGGAACAGTCATTGCTAGGTAATTATTAAACTGCTGCATTTTACATTAAACAGAAAAACTTTGTTAACAGTGTTAGCAACTCTCTAAGCTTATTTGCAGATTAAACTGTATCATTGGAACGTAGGCTTGATGAGAACTGTTGTAGCACTCAAGATGACTGAGATAGATTAGTTCATTGTCCCAAAAAATGGTAAAGAATTCAAAATACATGTGCATTAATAATGGGATTAATGACTACAAAATCTTGTACTATTTCACTGTACAATTAGAAATGACACAGTCAGTAAGTGAGTGTAATATTCATTGACATTATTCTGAACTATAGTGCTTTTCCCAAATCTGACATTATCACTTTTACACAACTTTGCATAGCAGGATTTCATGTTGTTCCTATCTGCATTGTCTTTTGTGCCCAAAATGTTAGTGTTCACAGAATATTCTAATCATCTCATATATAATTTCCTGCTTGCAGATAGGATTTGATATGGATCCATCCAAAAGCCATGAGGAAATCTATGTTTTTAGCTATCACTTAATAATTTTATTCAATGGATTATAGACTGATTTGTATTGTGCTTACAAACATACAGACAGTTATATCTTTTACTGCAAGAAAATTTGGAAGCAAAGTGTAGTGCAAAAGATGCCTCACCTCTCAGTCTCCATTTAATCTGTCCTGCTGAGTACTGCACTCTGTCACTCACGAAGTAATTTTAATTGAAGTATACTGTTACATTTGTATTCTTCAAGCACTGTCTAATGCATTGTTATGCATGATGCCCCTTTCAAACTCTCCCCTCCCTCCCCCTCACCCCCCACATTTCAAATGCCCAGGAGAAAAAAAACTGTAGTAGATATGATAATGAAATTACACCATGTGCTGGAGCATCTCAAAGAATTTATATCTCTGCCTCATAACTCTCAACAGTTATCGCCAGAGTGCAGCATAATCACATGAAGCAAAAATGGTGACTCCACATGAGTGTGTGTAAGCAGTGATGTGGTTTGCAGAAACAAAATCACTGATTACTGTTCAAAGAAAAGATTGTAGGTTGTACAGATGTGATTCACTGGATGTCTAAACAGTCAGGCAATGGTATCATAAGTTTCTGGCAACTAGAAGTGTTCTGAAACATTCTGATGGTGAATGTCATATTGTTTCGGAAGAGGCAGTGGAGGACTTAAGATAAGCATTTTCGAGAAGCCCACATAAGTGAATTTGGTAGGTATCTGGGCAACTTAAATGTACTACGATCAACACTCCATCATGTAGTGCACAAGTATCATCATTTGTATGCTTACTAAGTGCAAATTCTGCATCTGATGCAGAACAGCAAACCATGCCAACAATAATTTGCTCCACCTATGCTATAGCATATTGACATAAATCCCAGCTTCCTGAGAGGATGTTTATTCTGAGATCATGCAACCTTCATGTATCAGGCAAGTTAATCAGCATAATATTTGTGTCTTGGGGCTCTTAACATCTGCATGCTATTCTCAACAACTGCTTCTCTTATGTGCCCCTCAACTCTTATAAATGCCTTTTGTTTTCAGTACAAATTGTAAATAGCCTTTCACTCCCTGTGTTTTACCCCTGCTACCTTCAGAATTCGAAAGAGAGTATTCCAGTCAGCATTTTAAAAAGCTTTCTCTAAGTCTATAAATGCTAGAAATGTAAGTTTGTCTTCCCTTAACCTATCTTCTAAGGTAAGTCATAGGGTCAGTATTGCCTCATGTGCTCCAACATTTCTACAGAATCCAAACTGATCTTTCTTGGCTTCTTCCAGTTTTTCCATTCATCTGTAAAGAATTCATGTCAGTATTTTGCAACCATGACTTATTAAACTGGTAGTTTGGTCATTTTCACACCTGTCTGCACCTGCTGTCTTTGGGATTGCAATTATTATATTCTTCTTGAAGTCTGGTGGTATTTCGCCTTTCTAATACATCTTGCTCACCAGATGGAAGAGTTTTGACATGGCTGGCTGTCCCAAGGCTATCAGTAGTTCTAATGGAATGTTATCTACTCCCGGTTCCTTGTTTCAACTTAGGTTTTTCAGTGCTCTGTCAAATTCTTCATGCAGTATCATATCTCCCATTTCATCTTCATCTATGTCCTCTTCCATTTCCATAACATTGCCCTCAAGTACGTTGCCCTTCTATAGACCCTCTATGTACTCCTTCCACCTTTCTGCTTTCTCTTCTTTCCTTAGGACTGGTTTTCCATCTGAGCTCATGATATTCATACAGGTGATTCTCTTTTCTCCAGAGGTCTCTTCAATTTTCCTGTGGACAGTATCTATCTTACTCCTAGTGATACATGCTTCAACATCCTTACATTTCTTCTCTAACCATCACTGCTTAGCCATTATGTACTTCCTGACAATCTCATTTTTGAGATGTTTGTATTCCTTTTTACCTGCTTCATTTACTACATTTTTATATTTTCTCCTTTCCTCAGTTAAATTCAGTATCTCTTCTGTTAACCATGGATTTCTACTAGCCCTCATCTTTTTACCTACTTGATCCTCTGCTGCCATCACTATTTCATCTCTCATAGCTACCCATTCTTCTTCTACTGTGCATCTTTCCCCTGGTCTTGTCAATCATTCTCTCTCTGAAACTGTCTAAAGCCTCTGGTTCTTTCAGTTTATCCAGGTCCCATCTACTTAAATTCAGACCTTTTTGCAGTTTTTTCAGTTTTAGTCTGCAGTTCATAACCAATAAATTGTGGTCAGAGTCCACATCTACCCCTGGAAATGTCTTACAATTTAAAACCTGGTTTCTAAATCTCTGTCTTACCATTACTTAATCTATCTGAAACGTTCATGTGTCTCCAGGCCTCATCCACACATACAACCTTCTTTTATGATTCTCGAACCAAGTGTTAGGTATGATTAAGTTATGCTCTGTGCAAAATTCTACCGTACAGCTTTCTCTTTCATTCCTTACCCCCAGTCCATATTCACCTACTACTTTTCCTTCTCTTCCATTTCCTGCTATCAAATTCCAGTCCCCCATGACTATTAAATTTTTGTCTCCCTTAATTCTCTGAATAATTTCTTTTATAGTATAATACGTTATTTCAATATCTTCATCATCTGCGGAGCTAGTTGGCATATAAACTTTTACTACTGTGGTAGGCTTGGGCTTCGTGTCTGTTTTGGCAACAATAATGTGTTCACTATGCTGTTTGTAGTAGCTTATCCATGTTCCTATTTTTTTATTCATTATTAAACCTACTCCTACATTACCCGTATTTGATTTTGTATTTATAACCCTGTATTCACCTGTTCAGAAACCTTGTTCTTTCTGCCACCAAAT
Organism: Schistocerca nitens; assembly: GCF_023898315.1. Lineage (NCBI taxonomy): Eukaryota > Metazoa > Arthropoda > Insecta > Orthoptera > Acrididae > Schistocerca > Schistocerca nitens. Next base: position 447,344,770 of record NC_064616.1, on the reverse strand, counting down.
TTCACTAATTCCCACTATATCTAACTGTAACCTATCCATTTCCTTTTATAAATTTTCTAACCTACCTGCCTGATTAGGGGATCTGACATTCCACACTCCAATCTGTAGAATGCAAGTTTTGTTTCTGCTGATAAGTGTCCTTGTGAGTAGTCCCCGCCCAGGGATCCAAATGGGGGACTATTTTACTTCAAGACTATGTTACCCACAAGGTCACCATCATCATTTAACCATACAATAAAGCTGCATGTCATCAGTAAAAATTACGGCTGTAGTTTCCCCTTGCTTTCGGCTGTTCCAGTACCAGCACACCAAGGCCATTTTGGTTTATATTACAAGGTCAGATCAGTCAAGACTTTTTTCCCTGAAACTACTGAAGAGGCTGCTGCTGCTCCTCTTCAGGAACCAAACGTTTGTCTGGCCTCTCAACAGATACTCCTCCATTGTGGTTACACCTATGGTACGGTTATCTGTATTGCTGGGGCACATGAGCCATCCCCACCATTTCTGTTGGATAATGTGATGTTTTACTTATTGTTTTACATAAATCAGTTCTGGTTCTGTGATTTCCTTGTATTTTAGCACTGAAAACAGCTGTTTATAGCTGAAATCTGGATATGCAAGAATAATAAAATACCAATAGGACTGCGACTGATTGCTGTATTCCTATCCTTGTATACACCATTAGCCCTCTCCCTCTCCAAATCTGGACAGTGCTCTTCTCCTCACCAGCCTCACTTCCCTCTTTGAGGGCTGGTGTGAAGGTGAGGGGATGGGGTTGAGTTCACAGTATTGAACTGCTTTTCACTAATTGGTAGGATACATGAGTCAATGTAGCTGGGCAGCTCCCTGTCCAGGACACTTTGGCAAGCATTAACGGAAGAGGTAAGGTCTCAGTAGCCACATTCAAGTTACCAAACCAGGGGAGTGAGATCCTGTCCTCACATGCGCCAGCAACCATGGATTAGTCGACCTGTAGCCAGCCGCTGGACATATCCCACAGCAAATGGGCCACAGCTGTGATGCTGTGCTGTGGGAACATCACAGATGATGGGATGAGCCATGGGTACATCACAGACGAAAGGCCAGGCTGCTGTACATTTGGCCATCCGTACAGTGTAGATGATGTACCAGGCTGCTGCATCTCTGGCCATGGGTACCTCATTGATGACAGGCCTGGCTGCAGGTACATCATCACTGATGATGCACTGGGCTGCTGCACATCCAGACATAGGTGTACCATCTTTGTTATTCTGCTTCAGGTGCAGGCCTGCCTCCCATTCATTCCATCCTCCATACCACCTGCAAATAAAGAATGAAAAATACATGGAAATGCTGATAAGTATGTTTCTGAAATTTTTTATATGACAATTCTTAAAGCTTTTTAAACAAAACAAATGTTATTAACATTCTAAATCATGAAACTCTTCAGGCTTTCCCGGCGATCTAATGACATCTTGGGTTGTCGGGTGTTCTGCCGGATATCAGCGTCGTACTTGCACCTGTGGTATAGTGGCTGGTTGGAGTGCCCTCTCAATTTGTCTGTCCGTGTATCCATTCTTGGAGAAAACTGTTTTGAGATGTTCTATTTCTATAGGTAGATTCTCTTGGTCTGACAGGGCACGTGCTCTGTGGACCAAAGTCTTCAGAACCCCATTCTTCTGTGCAGGGTGGTGACAGCTGCTGGCCTGATAAATCAGTGTGTGTTGGTTTTCGGTACACACTGTGGCCAATTGATCCATCTGCTTTCCTCTGGGCTAGTACATCTAGAAATGGCAGCTGGCCATTCTTCTCCAGTTCCATGGTGAACTTGATATTAGGGTGGCATGAGTTAAGATGTTCAAGAAACTCATTGAGCTTGTCCATCCCATGTGGCCAGACCACGAAGGTGTCATCCACATACCTAAAGAAGCACGTGGGTTTAAATGTGGCTGTCTCCAATGCCCTCTCCTCAAAACTCTCCATAAACATGTTGGCAACCACAGGGGACAGTGGGCTGCCCATAGCTACACCTTCAGTTTGCTCGTAATATTGTTTTCTGTACAGGAAATACGTGGATGTCAGTGTATGACTGAACAGGTCCAACAGAGCACCGTCAAATTTCTCTGCAATCAGTTCTAGTGAGTCCTTCAGTGGGACCCTGGTGAACAGCGATACCACATCAAAACTAACCATGATGTCCGAATCTGTGATGTGCAGTTGCTTGAGGCATTGCAGGAAATCTTCTGAGTTGCAGATGTGGTGAATACATTTCCCCACATATGGAGACAGGAGACCTTTCAAGAACTTGGCTGTTGTCTACGTAGGTACCCCAATATTACTGACAATTGGATGTAGAGGCACGCCCTCCTTGTGTATTTTAGGCAGACCATACAGTCTAGGTGGCACTGGCGCTTTTTCCTGTAGTTGTCTGATGATCTTATCAGGCACCCTGTTTCCTTCAAGAGAGCACTAGTCTTCTTGGCCACCTTGTCCGTGGGGTCACACTCCAGAATTCTGTATGCAGGGTCCTCCAGAAGTTGGCGTACTTTCTCATCATAATCCACCCGCTGAAAGATGACAGTGGAGTTCCCTTTGTCTGCTGGCAGTATCACAATGCTGTTGTCTTCCCGGAGTTTCTTGAGTGCAAGCCTCTCCTTGGTTGTGATGTTCGATTTCAGCGGCCTGGCCTTGGTGAGGGCCCTGCAGGTCTCTCGGCGGACTTCCTCTGCCACATTAGGTGCAAGTGTGGCTGCAACTTGCTCTACTGCACTGATGAAACCTGAAATGGGTACGTTTCTAGGGGTCGTAGCAAAGTTGAGACCCTTGCTGAGTACCTTTAAGGTTGCGATGTGGTATCGCTGTTCACCAGGGTCCCACTGAAGGACTCACTAGAACTGATTGCAGAGAAATTTGACGGTGCTCTGTTGGACCTGTTCAGTCATACACTGACATCCACGTATTTCCTGTACAGAAAACAATATTACGAGCAAACTGAAGGTGTAACTATGGGCAGCCCACTGTCCCCTGTGGTTGCCAACATGTTTATGGAGAGTTTTGAGGAGAGAGCATTGGAGACAGCCACATTTAAACCCACGTGCTTCTTTAGGTATGTGGATGACACCTTCGTGGTCTGGCCACATGGGATGGACAAGCTCAATGAGTTTCTTGAACATCTTAACTCATGCCACCCTAATATCAAGTTCACCATGGAACTGGAGAAGAATGGCCAGCTGCCATTTCTAGATGTACTAGCCCAGAGGAAAGCAGATGGATCAATTGGCCACAGTGTGTACCGAAAACCAACACACACTGATTTATCAGGCCAGCAGCTGTCACCACCCTGCACAGAAGAATGGGGTTCTGAAGACTTTGGTCCACAGAGCACGTGCCCTGTCAGACCAAGAGAATCTACCTATAGAAATAGAGCATCTCAAAACAGTTTTCTCCAAGAATGGATACACAGACAGACAAATTGAGAGGGCACTCCAACCAGCCACTATACCACAGGTTCCTGAAGAAGACCAAGATGAAGCAAAGAAGGTGGCATATCTGCCCTATGCTGGCTCTATTTCTGCCTGAATCAGTAGGATCCTCCGTAAACACAATATCAAGTGTGTTTTCTGTCCATCCAACAAGATTGGGGGACTGCTGGGGAGTGTCAAAGACGACCTGGGGTTACGAAAACCAGGGATTTACAATATACCTTGTCAATGTGGCATATCCTACATTGGCCAGACGACAAGAACTGTGGAGATCAGGTGCAAAGAACATCAGAGGCACACTAGATTAAGACAGGTGACTAAGTCAGCCATTGCTGAACACTGTCGAGAACTAAATCATGCCATGAAGTATGAGGATACCAAGATTCTAGCACAAACACCCAGATTTTGGGACAGATAGAAATTAAAATGGCTGACGATCTTATGAACCGTGACACAGGGCACCAGCTAAGCAGAACCTGGGATCCGGCTCTGGAATTGTTAAAGGAGCAACGGGGCCAGCTGCAACACTACACGAACAGAAGAACCAGAGACATGAAGATGGAAAACGAGCCCCTGGCGGACTTCCAGGCGCACCAGGCCAAAGATGGAACACCCAGAAGTGGGACTGGTGGGCGCAGACTGCAGAGGGAACATCCAGAGCCACAGCGGACGAAAAACGGAGCGGCAACACTCCAACAGGTCATGGTGAGCGGGCGCGGACTGCAGGGGGAACGCTTGGTACCCCAGACCATAGATGAAACCCCCAGGAGCGGGTTTGGTGGGCGCGGACCGCAAAGGCAACACCTAGAAACGCAGCGGATGGAAAACGGAGCAGCAACGCTCTAGCAGGTCGCAGGGAATGGGCGTGGACCACAGAGGAAGCGCCTGCAGCCGTTGGTGGAGGGGGAAGGCCATAGGCATAAATACTGGACCAGGTCCACTCAAGGAGCAGTCTCAGGTCGCACCTGATGAAGGTTACGAGCCACGTGACTGAAATATCATGCAAGTACGACGCTGATATCCGGCAGAACACCCAACAACCCAAGATGTCATTCTAAATCATCATTTTTCATTTCTAAACATTTATTTTTCAACATAGTTACCATGGCGACACATACATTTCTCCTGGCAAGAGACCAGTTTGTTGATACCATCACTGTAGAATGTTTGATTTTGTTGACTGAGCCACGGTCTCATCTCTGCTTGCACCTTTGTCACAATGAATGTGACGTTCTTGAAGATGTTGTTTAAGTTCTGGAAACAGGTGAAAACCTGATGGGGCCATGTTGGGACTGTGTGGAAGATGATCAATGACAGTGAACCAAAGGTATCGGATTGTTGAATATGTTGCAGTGCTTGTGTGTGGTCTTGCATTATTCTGCTGAAGGATTGGGTGCTCCGTATGTGGATAAACTCTTTGAATTCAAAACTGAATTACAGCATGCTATTTCTCTTGCACTGACATAGTTATGTTACACATTGCAATGTTAACATGCTATAAATGGAAGTGAGTGTATGGTATTGTTGGCCGAGAGACCGCATCGAGGAAGTTCAGCCGCCAAGTGCAAGTCTTATTTCAGTCGACGCCACATTGGGTGACTTGTGTGCTGTCAATGAGGATGAAATGATGATGAGGACAACACAACACCCAGTCCATGAGTGGAGAAAATCCCCAACCTGGCCGGGAATTGAACCTGGCCCCGCTACATAACCCGCACATAACCACCCAGCTAAGCAGATAGACAACATACTAGAATTCAGAATCCTCTACTGGCCAAGGACTTCAGTTATGTAGATATGAAGAATAACATTTGCTTTATTTAAAAAGCTTAAGAATTTTCACATAAAATATTCGGAGGCTCCACTTTTCAGCATGCTCATATAAAAAAATCATATTGAAAGAATAAACTTTAAAGCAATAATAAGAAAATGATTTATATTATTTTCACTAGACATTCAGTGTACAGAGTGTTCAAAAAAAGTGTTGAATGCTTTGAGAAGTGGTAGTACTCATCGAAACAAGAAAAATAAGTCACAAAAATGGGTCTGTAAATGCATACTTTCTGAGATAAGTACAATAAACATGGGTCTAGAAATGCATTTTTTTGTGCAATAAACATGTGTCTAGAGGAGGTGTTCAATGTATCTGTTCATGACAGTGCACCCCTCTGGCCTCCTGTGTAAGGAATGATGCACCGTTTGAAGTACACCTGATTGTTGTTGTACCTGCTGGCACACATTGAATATGTGACCCTATAGTGTTTGCACATCATTGATTGGTGTGGTATAGACCAATTCATTCAAATTCATTCAAGTGGCCCTATAACCAAAAGTCTAAGGGATTGAGTTCTGTGGAAAAAGCAGGCCAATGTGTGAGAAACCCCCCCCCTCCCCCCCATCCTCCGACCAATCCAGCACCAGCAGTCATGAAATGTCTGCATCAAATGTTTGTGCACATTGTGATGAAAGTGTGCTGGTGCACCATCATGCATGAACCACATTTATATTTGTTGCTGCAATGCACAGCCTCAAATGAGGCAGGCAATAAATTAATGAGAAAGTCCACATAATGAGCCTCTGTTAACCTTTGTGGTAGCACATGTGGCTCTATTAATCTATTGCCAAGTGCGCCTGCCCTATATGTTGATAGAAAATCAGTGTTAATGCCTCATTCCTGAATTTTTTGGGGATTTACATCTGCCCATATATGCTATTTCTGGATATTCACAACACCATCTCTTGTGAATCCTGCCTCATCAGTAAATCAAATCTTGAATGTGAACAGTGGATCTGTGGCACACTTCTGCAACAGCCATTGACAGAACTAGGGCCCGAATGTGCTGTATATGATATAATTACAGCAATTGTTCATGAAGTGCCCACAGATAAGAGAGTGAGTCATGCCTTCCACAGCTGTTAATTGTTGCACACTGGTCTCAGGGGTTTTTTCCACAAATGTAGCACATGATCCTCCATGTCAGGCATGCAGACTGTGTGGAGCCTTCCACTGTCTGTCTTCTGAGGTGTAAGGGTATCTGTGTTTCTGAGATGGTGGAGAAGTCTGCTGAACAGCTTATCCAAGGACACTCTGCACTGTGGATATTTTTCAGTGTAGAAGGCATGATCTTGCAGGCTACTTGCATTTGCTAAGCCATAGCAGAGTATCATATCCACAATTTCACTTGTCGAGTAGAAGCTTCCATTGTTAACAAGATGTGGAAGAGAGAAAATGTAAATATACTACACCATTTGTATGCACAAACAGGACAAAAACACACATAAGTGGTGGTGGTGGTTGTTGGGATGTTTAAGGGGGACTACACAAATAAGTGAATCCATTTATTGAAGAAGGTAAAACACCATGATACATACCCAGCGTTGACAGTACTGTACAATATGGCACACAAACATGATGAAAACTAATGTAGCCCATAACACAACTGAAACCACACAACTGACTGCAGACCACCTAATGACAGGTACAGGACTGTGAGTAAGATGCCATAATACCCTACAAACACATTTGGTGGAGCGCCAAAGCAACAATTGTGCTAATATCTGCAACCAAGTGTTACACAACCATCTTGGAAACTATTCATTTTTGTACCCATGTTTATTGGACTTATTTTTACTGTTTTGATGAGTACTACCACCTCGCAAAGTAGATGGGCAAATTGGCTTATATTATCTGTTATTTTCACTTGAGTGTGCTTTTATTAAATATTTTTCTTCATGATAGCATAGATGCTTTGATGAATCTTTTCGTTTGGCTTCTTTGGGAAACTCTCACTAGCTACTAAACTGAGAGTGTATTGTACTGTTTCTGAACAGGAGAAAATGGAGTGTAGCCATGTATGGAAGTGAAACAAGGATGATAAATAGTTTGGACAAGAAGAGAATAGAAGCTTTCAAAATGTGGTGCTACAGAAGAATGCTGAAGATTAGTTGGGTAGATCATGTAACTAATGAGGAGGTATTGAATAGAATTGGGGAGAAGAGGAGTTTGTGGCACAACTTGACAAGAAGGAGGGATCGGTTGGTAGGACATGTTCTGAGGCATCAAGGGATCACCAATTTAGTATTTGAGGGCAGTGTGGAGGGTAAAAATCATAGAGGGGGATCAAGAGATGAATACACTAAGCAGATTCAGAAGGATGTAGGTTGCAATAGTTACTCAGAGATGAAGAAGCTTACACAGGATAGAATAGCATGGAGAGCTGCATCAAACCAGTTTTAGGACTGAAGACCACAACAACAACAACACACTGTATTTTAATTGGTGCTCTTGTCCACAAAAACTGCCTGTGCATAAGACATCAGTTTACATGTATACAGGTAAAAGCGATTTTTGTGAGTAGATATTTAATTTAAAAATAATGCACTTTACATATTAAATACTTGTATAATACACTTCGTAAATTTAAAAATTCTTCAATGAAGTAAAAGCAATGATACTGTAGATATGACTTTAAGCATATTGCTTACGTTTTGACCCCATTATTTGCTTATATCTCTTTGGGAAGTTCTTTATAAAGTTGAACTCCCATCTAAAAAGTAGCTTTTTGGCACAAGGATGTGTTTATTTGGGTCAAAAGTAAGTTTTTGTTTTGTTTAAATATTTTGGAAAGTTCTGGTAGGATGTAAATACTTATCAGTAAAGGAGACCACTCACTGAAAAGCAGAAGCATTGAGCTGTCTGTAGGCACACACAAGAATAAATAAAAAGTGTTAGCTTTCAGAGTAATCCTGTTACAAGCTATAGGAAAATATACACAGAAAACACATACACATGCGCATGCATGCATACACATGCCTGTGCCCCTAAATGGTGCCGGCTGGACTGTCAGTGCCAGTGCTGCATTTCAACAGGTGGACTGGCTGCGATGAGGTTGTGTAGGGTGGGGTGAATAGAGGCGGAAGGAGATGAGAGGCAAGGAGAGGGATTGGAGACGGGTAGCTAGCAGCTCGGAGGGAGGCAGCCATTTTGTTTTCTTTTGTTTGGTATAGTGATGAATAATATCACAGTTCCTTTTGTAACCTACTATTGTTAGATATTACATTTATTTTAAATAGTAGAAATGCAACCATTAAATGTAAATGTATCTATGTACTCCACTGACAATTCAATAGAATGAACTTTAATACATGAGGAGATGATATAAATTCAGTGCAATCAAAGAATTACTATATGAGTACATGGCAGATGTGAAACCATTTCCTTTTCTTCTTTTTGTACCCAGTGATGCTTTATATATAGAAATCTTCTTGTAAATGAAAATAATTTAATAAAACTGAATAACTTACAGAAAGAAAATATACCACTTTTATGCTTTCATAAGATGACATTCTCTGCTGTTCTACATTATTTTCAATAGACATCTGTATTGTATTGTGTGCCTTTTGGTGTCTTGTATGACATCTCAAATGAAAATTGCATAATCCCAAAGTAAATAATATAATATGAATGTCTTAAATGAAAGATAGTTGACTGGAAATGTACCGAGTATACAATTCAACGTTTTCATGTGACTCACAGGAGTTAACCCTATGTCAAATAATTGTCATAAAGCACCAGTCACTAACTAATGATAATTCTGTAAGATTGAATGGATTATTTACATGTCAGGTGTTTGTTCTTATTAAAGATATAGATGAATGTGACCTGAACTGGGGCATCTGCGGAAACTTCAGTATATGTCAAAATACAATTGGATCATTCGTGTGCTTTGGACAAGTGCTGGCTGAAGATTGCAGACCAGGATACACATTCAATGAAGCAGACCAAATCTGTGAAGGTAAAGTTGTTGACATAGTTTCATAAATTTATTTGTGTAAAGGCTATAATATAAATGCACAGCTAAACAACTGTTTTTCTGATTTCTTTCCCTTCAGTCTGTTCATCTGAAGATTATTTCAATAATATTCTCCTCACATTAAGTTAATGAAAAGAGAAATTTTCTTTAAGGGACTCATTGTGTTCTGAAGTTCTTAGTGCCGTGCATTATATAAGTACAAATGTGTATAGAATAGTGAAAGGATGTGAAGTCATTTCTGAATTCAGGAAGTACGCTGTCTTATAGTCAGACTATGTGCATTGGCAGAATATATGTGTATCCAATGAGTAGTTCATCAAACACATTGAGATACCACAAATGGAATTTTATACACAAATATCAAGGGTGGGAGTAGTTCAGAATAGACTGTGTGTTTATGCTGCAGGGTAAACATAGTGGCTGAAGGAAAATAGGAATAGGAAGCAGACTGCAGGGGAGGAGGTGTTGTACAGAGGCACACAGCATATAGGTGCAGAGATCAATGAAGACTAAGTTCAGGGGACATTGTGATTAAAGGATGTGTTCAAGGGCCCTTTCCCATCTGCACAGTTGTGAGAATTTGGTGCTTGAGGTGATGATTTGGATGGTATCTGTTAAGAAGTAGCCTTTAGGGTCAACCACACTCAGTAACAGGGTTTGTCACTGTGTTGTCAACCATGCCCATAGCCACAGTTCATCTGTTGCTATTCATCAATGTGAATAGCTGGTTGGTACTAATGCCCACATAAAAAGCTGTGCACTGGTTGCAGCATAGCTGGTTGATACAATGCTACTTCACAGATGACCCAGTCTCTAATGGAGTAGGATGTAAGTATGACAGGTCTAGAGTATGATGCACTGGCTGGGTATGTGGGACGTGTCTTTCAAATCAAAATTATTCATTTGGTGTGGGGACTGAAAGCAGGACTTGATTAGAGACAGGGAGCAGTGCAGTATCACTTTGTGATATAACTTTGGGGAGAGTACGGAGTCTGCCAGAAAAATGTATACACACTTTAAGGAATGAAAATATTACTTTCGTGTTTATTTTACATTTAATAATTGATCACACATCTTGTACAACCTTCAGTTCATGGTTACTTTAAATGTTCAAAATGTTCACCATTGGTGGTTATATACATAACAGAACGACGAGCGGTCGCACAACTACGGCAGTCACTGTTACAGTGGAGATTGCTGCACATGTTCCTGTAATCTCCTGGTGAAGTTCCTCCAGCATGCATGGCTTACATTGATAGACGTTATCTTTCACAGTTCCCCACAAGTAAAAGTCCATAGGTGTTAGTTCTGGCGACCATGGAGGGAACTCAATGGACCCTCTTCGTCCAATATAGTGTTCCAGAAAACTGTCATCCAGGAAAGCTCATATATCTAGATTGTAGTGTGGTGGCGCCCCATCCTGTTGGTAGAAGACCCTTTCATCAGCTCCATAAAGTATGTATACCTGGCAAAATTGATGTGCATAACATTTCCAGATACATTTCTCCAATGACAGTAGCATCAAAGAAAAAGGATCCTAGTAAGCCCCTAGATGATAGTCCACACCTGACATGAACCCGTGGTAGATTGACCACTTTATCCACATAAACATGTGGATTTTCCAATGCCCAGTACACACTGTTATGCTGATTCATGGTTCCATTAATTTTAAATTGTGCCTCGTCACTCCACATTACCTTCATAACAAATTGTTCGTCATCAGTTACCATTTGCTGATACTGCTCACAAAATTGCATTTGGCAGTCAGGATCACCATTAATCACATGCAGTAACCATGAAAGTAAACTTTCCACTGTTCATCTTTCAGAATTCTTCGTACACTTGTACTGCTAACACCCACTTCATGTGCACATTGCATAGCAGACTTCTGTGGAGAATTATATAATGTTTCCAACACAAGAGCCAACGAAGCAGGACTTGTAGCTGTACACTATCTTCCTGATCTTCCTTTGTGAATATCACAAATTGTTCCATGCAGTTCAAACTTGTCAATGAACATAATCAAAGCTCTTCAGAGGTTGTGGTTTATCTGCCATGAAGGCTATCTCAAAAATAACTCCCATTAGGCAATAAATAAAATACTGGAATTTTTAAAGAAAATGTATTAGAAAATTTTAAAACTACACTACTTTTCTGCATAATTACCATTCAGATTTAAGCATGTATTGCATATCACAGAAAGTTGAGAAATTCCCTCAACATAAAATTCTGTTGTCTGAAATTAATGTTTCGTTTAAACTGATGCAACAGTTTTTGTCTTTGCTGGGTAGAATGTAGCTGAACATTATAGTGTTGAATGGCTCCTATAAGTTTTACTCATGTCTCACAGTAGGCTTCAGTAATGATTACCCTTACAAAATTCATGAAATACACTAAGAAGATTCCTTTTACTTCCCAGAATGATAGTTATAACCTTTCTGGGTGATAGAGTTTGCATACTGCTTTGATTTGTTGGGTGAGACAGTATGACCCACATCCTTGACTCCTCTTTTGTCTCTGTGTTAGCATGAGAAACATTTAAGTTTCATCTCCAATCAAGATTCCATTCAACAGAACTTCACCTTTTGCATCATAACAAAAAAGTTAGTTCAGAGAAACAGTTGTACTGTGAGCCTTTTGGTTCTCAGAAAGAAATTCTGGGAACTTTTGCTATCATAATTGTTTGGTCACCACATCATACAAATCATCTTGAGAAATCTGCAAACATTTGAGATAACATAAAATGCTGCCTTTTATGAATCATTTGTCAGTTTCCTGTTCCAGTTCATTGTTGAGTATAGATGGCCATAGCTGTTATTGTTATGAACATTTGTCCTTCCACTTGTACACAAATTACACCATTGATGCTCTACACCTTCACTCTTTAAATCTGATCTGTGTACAGCACAAATTTCTTGATGATTGTCAACAATTTCAAGATTTTTAACTCCAAAAAGGTTTTGCAGAATGAATTTCTCATTCTATGGAATTTTCAGTTGCAACACTCCTTTTGGAAAGCTGCAGTTTGGAAATAAGAAGCAGTGCAACTTTTTAACTATTGTAGTTTGAAGCACACTGGCCAACATCCACATAGAGACTCCACTAGCTACTTTACAGTGCATAGAGAAAAGGACTTCATTCCAGTATCATTGGTTTTCTCTCCTATTTCAGTTGCATATTTAGTGAGAGAAAAATTACTGTCTGTATTGTTCTGTGTATGCCCTAATCTCTCTCATCTTATTCTCATGATCCTTACGCCAGGTATAAGATGGTGGTCTTTTTCAAATAAATGTTCTCTAAATTTACCCAACAATTTTCTGTGAGAACTATGCCATGGTATTCCCATTTATGTTCCACGATAATATCTCTTACACATTCGGATGGGCTATTCTGACCTGTTACAATCCTAGCAACTTGGAATTTGTCTGCTGTGATATGTACCAGATAATAACTTCAAACATTGTAACAATGCTCTAGAATTGATCACACTAGTGTCTTTGCATTTACGGATGCACTGAACTTTCCCAAATGCCTTCAACAAATCCAAATCTTTCATTCATACCCTAATACTAATTGTATGTGTTAATCCTTTCATATTGCTTCTTAGTATTAAAACTATAGATGGCCATAGCTGTTATTGTTATGAACATTTGTCGTTCCACTTGTACACAAATTACACCATTGATGCTCTACACCTTCACTCTTTAAATCTTATACAACTTTACATGCTGAAAATGTTCATATATAATCTTGTAAGTGGATACTACTGAGTTCTCTTATCTTCATAATAGGTATTATGTGACATTTATCCACATTTAAAGAGGGCAACTGTTATTAAACCAAGAGGGAATTTTATCTAAGTCTATCTGCTTCCTTACAATCATCCAATTATGGTAATTTCCCGCAGACAACTGCATTGTCAGTGAACAATCCCATAGGTCTGCTGATTCTATCTGATACATTGTTTCTGTGTGCTGAGATCATTAGATGTCCTATTATGCTTCCATGGAGCACACCTGATGTTACTTTCATTTCTGAAATATGTTTTCCATCCATTATAATGAACTGTGTGCTATTAACTACATATTAACTGAACCAGTCAGATATCTATGAAGATGCTCAGTATGATCTTATATTGCAGCCAATGATGTGGTACAGTGGCAAATACATTTCAGAAATGTATAAGACAGAATCTACCTGTTTGCCAACATCTATTACTAGCATGATGCCATGTATATGAAAAGGGTGAGCTGTGTTACACCCTAAGAGAAGGTTTGTTAACCCTACAGTAGTATCATTTTATATTCTATCCAATATAAGAAGGCAATAATTCACATGCATCTAAAAGAAAAAGAAAAAAATTAACAGGGTGCTTTCAATATAAAGCATGCTAGTTAAACAAATATCTCTGTACAAGTTAAGGTGATCAATACTATTTCTTTCCATTGAAGCATATTCAGCACTGTAGGTTGTACAGGTTCTGATACAAAGTCTCTGTCATGTCCCTGTGTGTACAAATATTATAGTTTAATGGTAGTAGTTTGACATAGAAAAGTACCATCTTACTGCAAGTAACAGGCCTTGTATATTCTAATGATCTGTGTTTATATGTACTGTTCCATGTGTCTGTGTAGGAACACATGCTTATTGATCTTAGTGTATTCTATACCCAAAGCAGATGAACAATGAAAATATATGAATTCTTGCTGGAATATGTTTCAAGAACACTTTCATCAGAGGGTAATAATAAAGAAGAAAATAGCAGTTTAATCAGCACTTTGTTGCAACAAATATCATCAATGTTAAATATTCCAAAAATTTCCAGACATAAATGAATGTGAGAGAGGACTTCATAATTGCCAAGGGGATAAACCAGTATGTCAAAATACAGAAGGAAATTTCACTTGCTCTGCTTCATGTCCAGCTGGATACAAGTTCAATAAGAAGTTGGCAGTATGTGAAGGTAAGACCTCTAAAATTATCTGTTGCTTAAGTTAATCCTGAAAAAGACTGATATTATTTTTTTCCAAAAATAAAAATAAAGAAAAATTTTCACCTCTTCCAAATAATTTTAGTGTGACGAGGCATAGTTAAGGTTTGAGAGGCTCTCGATGAACCAGAAAAAGAAATCATCCCAAAACCCACTGGTGATACTGGTGACATCAATTCCTCTTGCTTTGTGGGCAGTACGTACATTCTGTCATTTTTCTGTTCTGCTGCTGTCATTAAGCTCTGCTTCCTACAATCACTGGAGATCAAGGTGATGGAAGCAATATACTCCTATCTTAGCAGAGACTTGCTTCTCTGACTGTTCTTAAGCATAGTCGATAGCACACATTTTAAAAGTTTTTAGTTCTGCATGACTTACCTCTGCCAGTAATGTCATCAGTAAAGTGTATTTGGACCATTCCCTTGCAAACAGCCTCAGAGAGTTGTAACTGGAACAGTGACATTTGTGAAGTTTTGCTGTCTATTTATAGGTTGATTGATGTTTAATGTCGTGTGCGTGATGAGATAATTATAGATGAATCATACTGGATAGAACAAAGGTAGGTAAGGAAATTCATGTGTTCTTTTCAAGGAACTTTTCTAGCAATTGCCTGTTTTGACAATTTATGACACCTCTCCTAAATGCAAATCCAGCGTTCTTACTGACACAAATACATGCTAATGCAGCCTTCAGTGATAACTGATCTGGTAAACATTAAAAGCTTTTGTCTTTTACATTGGTCTTATACCATGCTAATAACGGTGGCAGTGTATGTTTTGCCTTTGGTAGATCCTCATTTCAAAGGTCACTTTCACTGTCCACTAATAAGAAGATAAAAAAGACTCCTGAGATTCTTCTTTTTTGGATATATGGCAGTTTCTGAAAGTACACAACTTTTATGAGTTTGATGAAGATGGTGGTGATGATGATGATGTCTGGGTTGTGGGGTGCTCAAATGTGCAGTTATCAGTGCCCGCATAAACTCCCAACATTTGCTCAGTCCAATCTCGCCACTTTCATGAATGATAAGCATGAGTTTGAGTCACAAATCTTCAGCAACAGATTATCCCATTGTTTGACATATGAAGGCTGTATTTTTTCAGTTTTTGATGGAGTTCAAATTTAAAATAAGTGTGAATATCTAAAATGATTTACGTACTTATACTACTTAAATGTAGAGACTATATTTCAACAAAATCATTACCATGTTGATTGAGACTTTTTTTGTAATGGCATACAGTTTACCCTAGTCCCAACAGTAAATAAATAAAGGGGGAAACTGCTGCTTATCTTTTGAGTCATGCTATCACAGTGTTCCAGTTTCTCATTTGAGGTGAAATTCCATCCACCCAAATACTGTTTTACCTCCAGGAAGAGGTAGAAGTCTAGTGGTTCTGTCTGTGGCCTGTAGGAAATGTGATCCATCACCTCCATTTGACTGGTTGAATTTGTTCAGTTGATGAAACTAGAACTGATCAACCATTGTCTTGCAGCAAAACACTGCCTGAAGACAGCATGCTACATTTGTTTTTAATGGGCCTGTAAAGCTTTTGCAAGGCCTCATAAAATGAGGCATATATCTTTTTTCCTGGTCTCATAAAGTATTATGGTTAAATGAGGGGCAGCAGGGCCACATTAAAAAAATGCCCATATAGTAAGGTGGAAAACATTGTTGCAGAGAGAGAGAGAGAGAGAGAGAGAGAGAGAGAGAGAGAAGGAAAAATGATACACAGGTAGGGAGCCACTGTTTGTTTGTTGGGGTAAGGGGGTCACAGTTGGTTTGTTCCTCCCCTAAATGTAATCTTTTGTCACTATCACTTTCCAATGCTACAGATAATAGGATTTTCACAACACTAAGATATAAAAGAGGTGTTAATGTAAGAATAATTTGTTTACATTAGTGCTTAATATAACATTGCAGCATAAATTCCAAAAAATACAATTCGTAAAGATAAATTATTTTAAAAGTTGTCATACAAAAGTTTGAGAAGATGATGTGTCATATAATTGTGTTGAGAGCTATAGCAGCACTGTTCCTCACAATGTGATAATTTGTATAGCATAAAATCAAAGTGTGCACTCACCATTAACAGCAATTTACTTAGCACTACCATTGCGAATAAAGGTCTGCAGACTATGGCTATGCAAGTGTGTAAATCATGGTGAGTGCTTTTTGTTTCAGTTATTTCCACCTCCATTTGGTGATGGCAATCTCACCATCATTTTTCATTTGTTGGACGAGTTTTACCTTTCTGTCTTGCTGCACTCACCTTCCTGTGTTTTGTCGGCTCTACTTGTGTACTCACAAACCATGTGGAATTTCTCATTGGCAACAGGTACAGTTAGCCTGTGAATGCTCTACTTTACCCAACTGGAAAGTTTTCTCCAAGGCAATCTACATGCACAAGCCTACAGGCAAACAACTGAAAAGTACCCGGCATTAAGAAATAGTTCAGTTTTCTTGAATTTCTGCAATTATTAAGACTCTTAGTTTTTATGTTCTTTACTTATCAAAAGTTAACTGAGAAATTTGCAAACTGAAATATATAAAATATAAATGTGTAATGTTTTGGAAGGGGTGGAGATGGTGTTCCTTGAACCCTCCCTCTCCCCTCCTCCCCCCCCCCCCTCCCCATTTGATCCGCACCTGCTCCTCGAGCACCATTGTGACCATGTTAAAAAATAGTCAATTCATATATGTAAAATATAGCCTTTGTAGCTGACAACTTACTTATTATTTTGATGGATTACATGTGCAAAACTAAATATAATGGTTCTCAGCTTGTGTGATGGTGATGAGGATACTGCAGAGTTTGAGAGAGGCAGTATTTCTAAATAAAATACACTCATATGTACAAACTACTGTGTAAATAATGCATTGAATTATGATAACACACACTTTGTATTCAAGACACTGGACAGTGGGTAAAAAGACAAAAATAAACCTTATAATCACTGCTCAATTTTTCCAATTTATACACACACACACACACACACACACTTACAAAGTCCTACAGTCAAAGTTGGCCTTCCTTGCCATGCAAGTGGCTGAATGTCCCTTGTCATAGTAACAGATTTCAGTGGTTCTCATCAAGGGCAGAGAGGAAATTAATATCACAAAAGGTATGTTTGACAAGCACAAGTGTCACAAAAAATGCAGCACTGAAAACTCTGAAAATCACACATCAAACAAAAATTAGAAAAGGTAACAGCACACACATTTTTTTATTTTTTTTTTATTTTTTTATTGTTTTTAAAATTGGTTTATGCATTCCATAGATTCATAAGTATAAACTATTTATCTGGATGTGCAACAAATCAATACATAAAATATAATCTTAGTACATGTAAAAAAGAGACATATACATATGCAATCAATATGTAAAATATAGATACATTTACAATATATTAATAGTTCCAATACAAGAGTGCAGTAGTAGTAATCAGGAGAAAATTACAAAAAGTAGCAGATTCACCATGATTCTGTAAGTCTCCTGCACAAAAATATTGTTGGCAATATTAGCTTAGAATGTTTACAAAATAAATGAATAATTAAGTGAAGTTCTCAAGTTGGACATTTTAATATTAACATAATAAACTCTTCTCTTAAATTCTATTAGCACATGAGGGAGTTAACAGGTTTTAAACAAAAATAATTTTGGGTAAAGATAAGAATTCACAGAATAGCATAGATGTTTTGTTGTTGGTGGGCACACAAACAAGACTGAAAACTCCAGTAGTTTTTTGACTAATTATTTGTCACACTAGAGTAACACATGCACACACATGCACGCGCGCGCACACACACACACACACACACACACACACACACACACACACACAAACTGTCTGATACAACCCCGCACCCTAGTCTACCTGCCAAGCTGCACAATGTAGCTTTACAATTGGGGCGGAGGTGAGGGGTGCACACACACACACACACACACACACACACGTGTGTGTGTGTGTGTGTGTGTGTGTGTGTGTGTGTGTGTGTGTGTACTTTAGCTTGAATAAGGATTAGGCCAAAAACTAGCAACGTTTTCAGTCTTATTTATGTCTCTACTAATCCAGAAGTTGTTGACTTCACTCCTAAATTACTTACATTCAACAAGAATTTTCAGTACCATACTCTCAACAGATTTTTTTTTATTTCTGCAGAAAAGTCTTCTACAAAAACATATTACCTCTCGAGCATTTAATATCACTATACAATGTGTTGAAGATTTTAGTGCTAGCATACTTTACCCCCTTCTGTACAAGTAACAAATACTTCAGTTTGTGAGCCAATAATCAGTGGGTGATTGGTTGCCTTTACTCATTTTTGTTGTTGATTCCATCCTGAAATTTCCATCATCAAAATAAGAGTTTGTACATTTATGAATCATGGTCCACCCAACATGTGAAAAAACAACAAATTTGTACTCAGAAATCATTTTGTTTATAATATCAGCAAGTTATGGTGCTAAAGCAGCAGTCACTGATGGAAGTGAAGAAGAATGACTAGTACATTAATAGCAAATTTGCAGCATGATTTTGTTGGCATCACCTGATTATGGTAGCACAAATATTCACTGAATGCTTCAGTGAGAATGATAGCTCCTTAACTATGAACTGTTTGACAGTATTTGCTCACACAGTGATTAACTGCTTGAATCAGAATATTTTTTCAGGAATAGTGCTGAGTGAAAATAGCTGCTATTATTTTTACATGTACTAAATTTTGATTATATTGGCATAAGAGAATATATGTTGCCATAGGAGAGTACAAGTGATCCATTGAGGAATAATTATTGGAAACAGTTGTTTTGTTTCCCAATATTTTTTTCTTTAATCCTTGACTAATGCATGTCGGGGGAAAGTCTAATCTTGAGTTTGTGTTAGTTCAAGGTACATGCATGTAAATGTTCAGTATTAGGCATGGTGTGTGTAAAATTACTTGATTGATTTTTGAATATTTCTTTAAAAATCATAACTTCTTTCTGTTTTGCTGCACTTCTATTGCATGTAACTAACACATTTATATCATAAATGCAAATTAATGAAGAATTTTACTTTTCTGCTAGTAAAGTAATTATTTAACATCTAGCATAATATTTTTTTTTAATTATTACTGAACATTTAATTCAAAGTATTGGAAGCTTTGTAACTCTTTTGAAGAATATGTACTTTTTTATTTACATCTACTGCCTTCAGTCTGCAGCAATTACTCCTTATCTGCCTCCTATCATGGACAAAGCTGCTCTGCTTTACTAACACACCACCTACAGAAAGGGTAAGTTAATTTATAATTGGAATAAGTCTTTCCCTGTAATAAATGCTAAAATGGAAAGTGCAGTACCTTGTTTAACCATAACTGTGAGTGAGAAAAATTTTCACAAATGCTATATAGTCATTGCATTCATGCATAAAGAATTTTTACATGTTGTTATCCTTAATATTACTGTCACTGATTTATGTTTACAGAGATGAATTACTAAATTTGCATGGTGTCACAATATTACACATATATAGTAAAGAAATTTGCCATCATCCCACCCACATACTTCTATTTTCTACAATAATTTCAGCCAGTGTTTTCATCTACATCAGATTCCCCCTGTCCAATTGATATTTACAGTGACTTTAAATTGATTGCAATGATACTAATATCTTTCAATCAGTCTATCTGTTAACCTATAGTTTCATACTCATTTGTGGAATTCATTATTAATTGTGAGAAAGACAGATGATACCCTGTTGGAATAAACTGTTTCTTTTTGGTTTCTAATAGTCAAACAAAAAAGCACTATTGGGGAAAAGAAGAACTAAAATGTTTGCCACTGGTAACAAAATGAGGCCCAAACAATGTGATGGAAATGATAATGAAATAACTAATTGACGTCAAAGTAATGGTACTGTGATACATTTTGTAGAGATGACTAATAGTTGATATCCCTTAAAGTGATTATATCCCTAAAAGTGATTTTATAATACCAATGAGATTTAATTGTTTTAAAGTGGGACATTTGATTGCTAGTTCATTGTGCATCTATTTATACTTTTTTGTAACACTTGTAGATTTAGATTACACACATTACCGATATGTTTCTATCTCCCTTACAAGGGAACCTCCCCATCGCACCCCCCTCAGATTTAGTTATAAGTTGGCACAGTGGATAGGCCTTGAAAAACTGAACACAGATCAATTGAGAAAACAGGAAGAAGTTGTGTGGAACTGTGAAAAAAAAAGCAAAATATACAAACTGAGTAGTTCATGGCAAGATAAGCAACATCAAGGAAACTGGGAACGCAGGAGTGCCATGGTCTCGTGGTAACGTGAGCAGCTGCGGAACGAAAGGTCCTTGGTTCAAATTTGCCATCGAGTGAAAAGTTTAATTTTTTATTTTAAGTTTATGTTTTCATCACTTTTTTGGGAGTGATTATCACATCCACAAGAAAACCTAAATCGGGCAAGGTAGAAGAATCTTTTTACCCATTCGCCAAGTGTACAAGTTAGGTGGGTCGACAACATATTCCTATCATGTGACGCACATGCCGTCACCAGAGTCGTATAGAATATATCAGATGTGTTTTCCTGTGGAGGAATCGGTTGACCTATGACCTTGCGATCAAATGTTTTCGGTTCCCATTGGAGAGGCACG
Source organism: Schistocerca nitens (assembly GCF_023898315.1). Taxonomy (NCBI): domain Eukaryota; kingdom Metazoa; phylum Arthropoda; class Insecta; order Orthoptera; family Acrididae; genus Schistocerca; species Schistocerca nitens. Next base: position 447,323,862 of record NC_064616.1, on the reverse strand, counting down.
TCCTTTCGTCTACTAATCGCACGGTTTTGCGATGCGGTCGCAAAACACAGACGCTAAACTTATTACAGTGAACAGAGACGTCAATGAATGAACAGACAGGTAATAACTATGCAAAAATAAAGAAAGTAAAATTTTCACTCGAGGGAAGACTTGAACCAAGGACATCTCGTTGTGCAGCTGCTCATGCTACCACGGGACCACGATGCTCCTGAGCTCACATTGTCCATGATGTTGCCTATGTGGCCCATGGACTACTCAGTTTGTATATTTTGCTTATTTTTTCACAGTTCCACACAACTTCTTCCTGTTTTCTCAATTGATCTGTGTTCAGTTTATCAAGGCCTATCCACTGTACCAACTTATAACTAAATCTGAGGGGGGTGCGATGGGGAGGTTCCCGTGTTAGATTCACTACACTGAATCAAGATTACTATAGCCATTGTTTTATAGTGTGGCATAATTACTTACAACCATATTTCAGTTTGTCTCATATTTATAGATGAACTCATCATAATGTTGTAATATACCCCTGTTGTATTATTAAATCATTCTCAGTGTGTGTGTGTGTGTGTGTGTGTGTGTGTGTGTGTGTGTGTGTGAGAGAGAGAGAGAGAGAGAGAGAGAGAGAGAGAGAAAGAGAGACCATCAACCTCAAATATTCTCCATTGTAATTTAAAGAGTAGTATCCACACTCCCCATCAACAGAATACAGTATTGCTGTGAAACTGTTGAGAAATCTGGGCAAACTAATTTGCAGATTTATTCAGTCTGTTGGTAGCCATCTGATACTCCTGCTAAATATAACACAGAGAAACAATGAAAGAAGCCAAATGTAAAGAACAATAGAAAAAAATAGGCCCACAGAAAATTAACACTGCATCATCAAAAAATTCCACAAAAATATGTAAATACTTCTGCAGAAATTTTCCATAAAAATAAATGATTTTTTCCTGTCTACATATATAGATTTTGTGTGCCTGTTGAGTCAGAGCTGACGTACTTTTTAATTCTTCAGGTATTTTTTGGTTATGCCAGTTTTCTGAAGCGTAAACACCTTACAAAACCATCATTTCTGAAGAGTAATTATTTATTAAATGTTTGTGGTTAAAATTTACATATTCAGCATCACATAGATATACAAACAGTATTACAGTTCTTGACACTTGATGGCCAAATTTAATTACAGAGAATTTCAGTCAATTCTTGTGGGACATCTAGGCTCATGTTTCCAGTGGCTTCATGTCACTTGAAGGTAAATGGAAAATGATCTTATAATGGTAACTCAGTAAGGAATATCTTGTCTTTTTCCATTGTATATTATTCCATCAACATGAAAAGATACAGTGCTTGGTCATGACTTGTAGCTATACACAAAGGTTGCAAAAGTCATGGTATAGCAATATTCACATATACAAATCATGGTAGTATTAAAAATGTATAAAAGGACAGTGCATTGGCAGAGCTGTCATTTGTACTCAAGTGATTCATATGAAAAGGTTACAGCTGGCCGCGGTAGCCGAGCGGCTCTAAGTGCTTCAGCCCGGAACCGCGCGACTGCTATGGTCGCAGGTACAAATCCTGCCTCAGGCATGGACGTGTGTGATGTCCTTAGATTAGTTAGGTTTAAATAGTTCTAAGTTCTAGGGGACTGATGACCTCAGATGTTAAGTCCCATAGTGCTCAGAGCCATTTGAACCATTTTGAAAAGGTTACCAGTGTGATTATGGTGACCCACTGGGAATTAACAGACTCTGAATGAGGAATAGTAGTCAGAGCTAGGGGCATGGGACATTCCATTTTGGAAGTCATTAGGGAACTCAGTATTCTGATATCCAATGTGTCAAGAGTGTGCCAAGTACACCAAATCCACACATTACCTCTCACCATGGACAACACAGTGGCTGATGGTCTTCACTTGACAACCGAGAGCAGTGGTGTTTGTGTGGAGTAGACAGTGCTAATAGACAAGCAAGACTCCATACAATAACCATAGAAATTAGTCTGGGATGTATGAGGAATATGTCTGTTAGGACAGTGTGGTGAAATCTGACGCTAATGGGCGATATCAGTTGGACCATAGATGACTGGAAAACCAGAACTCATCTGACCAGATGAGTTCTGGTTACAGATGGTAAGAGCTGATAGTAGGGCTTGAGTGTGGTGCGCCATGTCACTGGACCACAGTTTTTCACAACTGGTTCAAAGAAAATTCAAGTTAAAGCAATTGATTTGGCCACCCTGACCACCTGATATGAATCCCATTCAATATTTATGGGTTATAATTGAGAGGTCAGCTCATGCACAAAATACTGCTTGCAGTTATGAACGGCTATAGAGGAAGACTGGCTCAATATTTCTGCAGTGGACTTCCAACAATTTGTTGAGTCCCTGCCACATTGAGTTGCTGCACTACATTGGGCAAAAGGAGATCCAACACAATATTAGGTGGTATTCCATGACTTTTCTCACCTCAGTGTATGGTAAACAACTTTACACAGTATACCCATGTACAAATTGATTTATTGAGCATGGAGTTAATTTCCACAGTACCAGTCTATTGGAACAGTGGAGCAAATGTTGATCTTGCTATTTTAAAGTATTCATGTCATTCTGTGCAGATGTTGATGAGTGTATGGAAAACATCCATGGATGCAAACAAGGTGAAGAAGTGTGTCGGAATGTAATTGGAGCTTATGAATGTGAAATAAAATGTATGCCGGGCTTTGAGTATGATGAATTTCTTAGGCAGTGTACTGGTAAGTTAGCTGAATTTATCTTTCACCAGTATATTTTTTTACTTATTTCTTATTAATATAATTTTAAATAAAAATTTTTTCTTAAATATCTATTGTCTTTAAAAATTTTTTTGGATACATCTAATGCACCAGTGATCATCCCAGTTAGCTATTAAACTCCTTCAGACTCCACTCCTATCTTATTTCCCTACTGTTAGTATTGAAATAAGTCAGCATCATTTTTTATGATACTGCAATGTGAGGGGGGGGGGGGGGGTTATGGAACGGAAAGTTGGTGGGTGTGCAGGGGAATTAAGAGGGGTAGGTGCGGGGGAGCTAGCTGAAGATACTCTTTACCTAAAAGCTTATTACATTATCATCCCTTGTATATTATGCTTGGCTGCTGATAGGTACCTTGTCTGTTCTATTAGTAATGATCAATCCTCCAACATTTAATTTTATTGCATCTTGGTATTTCCATTAATCTCAATTTATGGTATGACATTTTAATATGTAATATTATCTACCAACTCAGTAATATTGTATATTTAATTCTGTTATTGATTTAGACAAACAAGGTGAAGAAATGTGTCGGAATGTAATTGGAGCTTATGAATGTGAAATAAAGACAAACTCATGAATATTATTTAAAAGGTGCTCCCAATAAATGCTTATGCCATATCAATCAAGAAAATTTCCACTTCCACTCACAAGATGCAGTATGGGACCCAGAAGGAGTAAACGAGTACTTCCTAACTTCAGTTAGCATGATGGAAAACAAAATCAAGGAAAATAGCAGATGTGCATTAGATCTGCTTTGTACTGAGCCACACAGAAGGTTTACCTTCCACTGGAATGTTGTCACCCCCAAAGATATTATAAAAGCCATGTCAAGGTTCTCCAACTCCAGAAGAACATGTTTAGAATCAGGAGTTGTTCCTGATAAACCCAAAACTGTTAGTTATATCAACCTTTAAAAAGGGAGATAAGCATCTGTTCAAAAACTAATGACCAATTACTGCTGCTCCTATTTTCTCCAAAGTTTTTGGGTTACTTATGTACAACCCACTAAATAACTACTTTGATCTCCTCTCCAACAGACAATTTTAATTCCAACATGGTAAAAATACCATTATTGCTGTCTACATGTACATCTACATCCATACTCCGCAAGCCACCCGACGGTGTGTGGCTGAGGGTACTTTGAGTACCTCTATCAGTTCTCCCTTCTGTCACTGCTATTGTTAACCAGATGGTAACTGCATATGAAAATAAAGCTTTGGTATCTGTTGTACTGTATAATCTCAGCAAAGTCTTTGACTGTATATCCTTTGACACCCTACTTCCAAAACTGGAATTTTATGGCATGCAGAACCCACCTTTAGCTATGATCAAGACCTATTCAAAAAACAAGAGACAGTTCATCTCATTTATAAATTTATGTTCTTCACTGAAGGAAATGTGTGATCTTTTTCTGTTCATCATTGACGTTAATAATTTACCTTAACATGTAGGAACTAATTCAATAGTGTGTTATGCAGATGACATGGCACTGCTCAGTACACACCATTATGCCATACAAGCACATGAGGCAACTCAAGAAAAATTAGAACTAGCAATGAATTGATTATCTTTGAATCTTTGTAGTTCTGGTAAAACATTTGAACCATTTCTGTGTTTAACTAAAACTCTAGAAAGTAAATCAGTAAAATTGTTATGGTTTTACATTGATTCCAGATGTAACAGGGAGGAACATGTTAGCCATGTCTGCAAGATAATAACAAGTGTGTGCCATCTCATGCAGGAACTGACAGATGCAGTCACACAAAAGAATATCTGAAAATGGCATAGCTTGGCCTTTTCCTGTCAAAAATTTCCTATGTCATACTGATATGATGACATTCTTGTTATGTCAGTGAAATTCTGAACATTGAAAAGAAAGTAATCAGAGTAATGAGTAAAATAAAACCTAACCCCTCTTTATCAAGCCCAGTATAGTGACAGTTGTAAACCTATACATCTGTACAGCATTGCTTAATGCACAGTGATTTAGGCAAATGAATGAACTCATTTCATTATTTTTATACGAGGGCTGTTCAAAAAATTCCGGAACATTCGTAATTTTGAGGCAATGGCGCATTGGAGCGAATTTGGCATCCCTGCACATGCATGTGTTTAATGTGTAACTGCTGAAAGTTTCATTGTTACATGTCTGTTAGTTATGGTTCAATGCTGTACTGAGTGGAATGCTATGTCACACAGTTTGTGAATTTCGAAATGGCAGAGTTAGAGGAACAAAGTGTCTGCATTAAATTTTGCATGAAACTTACGAGACACACCAAATGATGCAGGAAGTCTACAGTGATGAGTGCTTAAGCTGTACTCAGTGTTACAAGTGGTACATACGGTTTAAAAATGGCCAGATGGAAGTTAAAGATGATCCTTGTTCAGGACACCCTTCAACATATACCGATGTCGCTCATGTCATGAATGCTAATGAAAGTTTGTATGCCAATTGAAGATTGACTGTCTGAGAGACTGCAGAAGACCATAACATTTCAGTTGGACCATGTCATGAAATCATGACACAGCATCTTGTAATGCATCGTGTTGCCGCCAAGTTCGTCCCTTGGCTCATGAGTGAAGCTTTTGGATTCACAAATGAGAATGAAATGTTCCTTAAGAGATCATAGCTAGTGATGAGACGTGAACCTATGGTTGTGATGTTGACACCAATGTTCAATCTTCACAATAGGTCGGGAAAGATTCTCCAAGACAAAATAAACCTCATGATGTCAGGTCAAATGTCAGAGTCATGCTGATAGCGTCTTTGACTTTGAAGGATTAGTTCATCATGAATTCGTAGCACAAGGACACACAGTTAATTGATGGTACTATTGGGATGTATTGCAACACCTGTGAGAAAATGTGAGAAGGAAACAGCCTGAAATGTGGTGAGACAATCCATGGCCCATGCACCACAATAGTGCACCCACAATTTCATACCTTCTGGTCCACAACTATTGCACAGAAAATGAAATAGCTGTGCTGTCTCATCCTCTGTACTCTCCAGACCTGGCCCATGTGGACCTTTTTTTTATTTCCAAAGTTGAAAACCCTGCAGAAAGGATGAAGATTTGCAACAATAGACAAGATAAAAATAATTCGCAGACTGTGCTTCACAAGATCCAGCAGGAGGCATACCAAGGCTACATCTGGCAGTGGAAATGACATTGGGAGTGGTGTATCAATTGTGTAGTCGAGTATTTCAAAGGAGATCGTGCACAAAAAGTGAAAGGTAACCATAGAAAATTCTTGTGGACAAAGTTATGGAATTTTTTAACAGTCCTCAAATTTAATGAGGTAGCCTGAATCATGATAGATCCATCCGCTATACAGCCCAAAGTTGTGATGCAAAGGGCATTTAACAAGGAAAGTAGGGTAGATATGAAAACTAATGTGTGTTATTTGATGGATGCAAACTATCTTGCTATTAAGTATTTTTACAACACTTTTTTTTACCAGTCCTTGATTTTTTCTGTCTGCTGTTATCATCTAGCCATCAGTTAACACAAAGGGCTTCATTGCCAATAGATTCTAAACACAGAAAAGAAGTGCATGGCTCAGGCATGATGTGATTTTTGTTCTTGTTTTATTAGAGGTGTCTTTTAATAATATTATCTGTGTGCTATTTAATAGTATTTTCATTTTTGTTGTGGAAACATTGATCCCTCAGTGAAGGGATTCATGGAGATAGTGGCACATGCATTTCATGGCGCAGAAAAATGTTAAGTAAACAACGAAAGTGAAAACTTGAACTATCACTATTATGTGTAAGCATAACTGGTGAAAATTATTTTCTCAGCACAGAAATTGGCAAATTAACAAAAGAAGTGGGTAATCTACAGACATAGTCACCATGTTGTCTACTCTGAATATTAACAGTGGGAGTCTTAGCTTTAAAAATATTATCAGCAATAGTTTGGAAGTGTGCCTATTTGTAAAATTATGATTGTGAATTATTATCAAAAAACACATTTCATATCAAAATGCATATAATTAACAAAGTGACTAAAAAAATATAAGTTTGAATCTGAAAAGGAAGTATAGCATCAACATTGTCTGTAGATAATGTTCAAACAGAAGGATACAAATAATGCTGCTACAAAAAATGAACCTCTAAAGGAACCATTTGTGTGAAACGTAAATCTGTGTATGTCATAATCTCTGCAAAATGTGGCTTCACATGCAATGTTGTGGATTGAAATTAAATCTGCAATTTAACATGGACAGCGAAGAATAAATTATTACTATATTAAATGAAGATATGTGAGTGTAGAAATACAAATACAAAAAGTTGTAAAAGTCTTATGTGCACACTATTTACCAGACAAGTCTAATAAACTGCAACATAAATTCAGCAGACGCAGTGAACTACACCTGTAACAATCTCAAAAGTAGCTTTGATAAGACAATAAGATTGGATAAATACCAGGGGCTATTTTAGTAACTTTTGATGTTGACTCTCTCTTCATGTGCATTCCTCTGCCTGATTCATTATAGTTAATTGAGGTTAGGTTTGGTGTTGAATTAATGAACCTGTTTCAACTTGCACTGACATCTGCTTACTTTCATTCAATAACCAGTACATGAACAGACAAATGGAGTTACGATGGGGAGCCCATTGTCATCTATTGGAAGTTACGATGATGCTTCATTGTGAAAGATTGTGAGGAATGTGCCATGGAATCAGTGGCATTGAAAGTTGCGGTTTCTCTCTCTCTCTCTGTCTGTCTCCTCCCCCTCCCCTAATATGTAGATGATACTTTTGCTGCTTAATCTAATGGAAGTGAGAATCTAAATGAAACTTTGTGGCAGATTAAAACTGTGTACTAGACCGAGACTTGAACTCAGTCCAGCACACAGTTTTAATCTGCCTGGAAATTTCATATCAGTGCACACTCCACTGCAGATTGAAAATTTGATTCTGGAGAATTTAAATGTCTATTTAGAACATTTAATTTCAATCCACCCAAATGTTCACTTCATCATAGGTGTGGAAAATTATGGCTGCCTTCCCTTCCTTGATGTGTTAATCAGGAGAAAGGCTGAGGGTACATTGGGATATGCCATTTATAGGAAGCCAGTCTACACTGATTTGTATCTAGAGGCTGATAGTTGTATAGTTCCATGGTCCAGATATGTGTGAAGGCTTTGTGAGCATCGGCTGATCTCCAGTGCCCTTTAATCTGAGATTCCAGTAGCTCTCTTCTACATCTACGTATCTACATGTATACTCTTCAGGCCACCTAGCAGTGTGTGGCGGAGGGCACTACTTGTGCCAAAGTCATACACCCCCCCCCCCTCCCCTTCCCCCTCTGTTCCACTCTCGGATCATGCAAGGAAAAAATGACGGTCTGAATGCCTCAGTACAAGCTCTGATTTCCCTTATCATTGTGCAATATGAAAGTTGGTGGTAATAATATATGCTCTACGTCCTCGGTGAAGACTGGATTTTGAAATTTAGTGAGCAGCCCCTGCCTTTTAGCATGTCGTATATCTGCAAGTGTGTCCCACTTCAAACTTTCTGTGAGATTTGTAATGCTCTTATGATGGCTAAATGTAACTGTCACAAATCTTGCCGCTCTTCTTTGGACCTTCTCAATCACTTGAATCAGACTCAACTGGTAAGGGTCCCATACAGACAAACAATACTGTAAGACTGGACGAACTAAAGTATTGTAAGCAATATCCTTTGTTGAAGGACTGCATTGCTTCAGGATTCTACCAATAAACCACAATCTAGGGTTCACCTTATCTGTTAGTTGTGTAATCTCATTGTTCCATTTGAGATCATTTCCAATAGTCACACCCAGATACTTGACAGATGTTACCGCTTCCAAAGACTGGGCATTTATTTTGTACTTGTACATTAATGGAGATTTTTGCTTTGTTATACACAGTAGGTTACACTTACTAATATTGAGAGATAACTGCCAGGCATTACACCAAGCATTTGTTTTCTGGAAAACCTCATTGATTTGTTCACAACTTTAATGTGATACTACTTTTCTGTATACTACAGCATCATCAGCAAACATTCGAATGCCGCTGTCAATACCACCATCCAGATTGTTTAAGTAAATCGTAAAAAGCTGTAGACGTATTATGCTGCCGTGGGGCACAACTGATGTTACGCTTGTTAATGTTGAAGTCTCCCCATTCAGGACAACATACTGCTCTCTGTCTGTTAAAAAACTTTCTATCCAACTGCATATGTCATCAGCTAGACCATAAGCGCACACTTTTTGGAGCAAGCGACAGTGTGCAACTGAGTCGAATGCCTTTCGAAAGTCGAGGGATATGGTATCAAGCTGGGAGCCGGTATCTAGAACCTGTTGTATATCATGCACAAAGAGAGCCAGCTGTGTCTTACATGACTGCTGTTTCCCAAAACCGTGCTGGTTTCTACAGATGAGCTTCTCAGAGTCTAGCATCCCTGACAATGAAAAATTAAAATTTGAAAGTGAAATGATAGTGAACAAGTGGTAAGGATTTTAGAGCATCCAAAAAATGGAAGGGGGTGGAGAGAGAGAGAGAGAGAGAGAGAGGGGGGGGAGGGAGGAAGAGAGTGAGGAGGGGGGGGGGGGAAGAAAGAGAGAGAGAGAGAGAGAGAGAGAGAGAGAGAGAAGCAACACTGATATAATGCTGTACATTGTACGCAATGTATGTTTCTCTTTCAGCATATTTCTTCACTAATTTTCAACAATATCTTATAAGTAATTTTAATCAAACAAGGCTTGAACTGTAACACTACAGATAACTTTCTGCATCTCAATTCAAAAAGCAACTTTTTGCTAACACTTGTTGAAGTCAGTGATTCAAATGTATCTATTGATCACCTAATATTTGACTCATGCATAATGGATTTCATCTGGACAGGATATCAATAATGCTGTGTGGAGATTTCAACACGGCTTTCCTTGGAACCAGCAAAAAGAAAGAACTATTGCTGAACATCACAGATACTTTCAACTTAAAACAAACAATAACATCCACAATAAGAATAAGTAAAACTATGGCTACTGCCCTCAATCAGGCATTTGTAAATACAAGTTTTACTGCAAATTGTGTAAATATAAGTATTTTTGCCCATCAATCAGCTTGCTGGTTTGATGTGGCCCACAATGACTTCCTCTCTTGTGTAAAATGTGCACCCAGTGCCCTCAGTTATTAGTTGGATGTGAAACTCCGCTGCAGAGTGAAAATCTCTTTCTCGATTAGTTTGATGTATTTGAATCTCTATCTTTCCTTACAGTTTTTACCCTCTACTTCTCCATCTAGTACTATGGACATTACTTCCTGATGTCTAATCCATGTCGTATCAATCTTTCCCTGCTTCTTGTCAGTGGTCTCCACATATTTCTATTCTCTTCAGTTCTGTGGACCTTCTCCTTTGTTATCTTGTCAGTCCACCAAATTTTCAGCATTCTTTTATATATATATATATATATATATATATATATATATATATATATATATATATATATATATATATATATATATATATACTCCTGGAAATTGAAATAAGAACACCGTGAATTCATTGTCCCAGGAAGGGGAAACTTTATTGACACATTCCTGGGGTCAGATACATCACATGATCACACTGACAGAACCACAGGCACATAGACACAGGCAACAGAGCATGCACAATGTCGGCACTAGTACAGTGTATATCCACCTTTCGCAGCAATGCAGGCTGCTATTCTCCCATGGAGACGATCGTAGAGATGCTGGATGTAGTCCTTTGGAACGGCTTGCCATGCCATTTCCACCTGGCACCTCAGTTGGACCAGCGTTCGTGCTGGACGTGCAGACCGCGTGAGACGACGCTTCATCCAGTCCCAAACATGCTCAATGGGGGACAGATCCGGAGATCTTGCTGGCCAGGGTAGTTGACTTACACCTTCTAGAGCACGTTGGGTGGCACGGGATACATGCGGACGTGCATTGTCCTGTTGGAACAGCAAGTTCCTTTGCCGGTCTAGGAATGGTAGAACGATGGGTTCGATGACGGTTTGGATGTACCGTGCACTATTCAGTGTCCCCTCGACGATCACCAGTGGTGTACGGCCAGTGTAGGAGATCGCTCCCCACACCATGATGCCGGGTGTTGGCCCTGTGTGCCTCGGTCGTATGCAGTCCTGATTGTGGCGCTCACCTGCACGGCGCCAAACACACATACGACCATCATTGGCACCAAGGCAGAAGCGATTCTCATCGCTGAAGACGACACGTCTCCATTCGTCCCTCCATTCATGCCTGTCGCGACACCACTGGAAGCGGGCTGCACGATGTTGGAGCGTGAGCGGAATACGGCCTAACGGTGTGCGGGACTGTAGCCCAGCTTCATGGAGACGGTTGCGAATGGTCCTCGCCGATACCCCAGGAGCAACAGTGTCCCTAATTTGCTGGGAAGTGGCGGTGCGGTCCCCTACGGCACTGCGTAGGATCCTATGGTCTTGGCGTGCATCCGTGCGTCGTTGCGGTCCGGTCCCAGGTCGACGGGCACGTGCACCTTCCGCCGACCACTGGCGACAACATCGATGTACTGTGGAGACCTCACGCCCCACGTGTTGAGCAATTCGATGGTACGTCCACCCGGCCTCCCGCATGCCCACTATACGCCCTCGCTCAAAGTCCGTCAACTGCACATACGGTTCACGTCCACGCTGTCGCGGCATGCTACCAGTGTTAAAGACTGCGATGGAGCTCCGTATGCCACGGCAAACTGGCTGACACTGACGGTGGCGGTGCACAAATGCTGCGCAGCTAGCGCCATTCGACGGCCAACACCGCGGTTCCTGGTGTGTCTGCTGTGCCGTGCGTGTGATCATTGCTTGTACAGCCCTCTCGCAGTGTCCGGAGCAAGTATGGTGGGTCTGACACACCGGTGTCAATGTGTTCTTTTTTCCATTTCCAGGAGTGTGTGTGTATATATATATATATATATATATATATATATATATATATATATATTAGTCATGAGTCTTCTGACTGGTTTGATGAAGCTCACCATGAATTCCTCTCCTGTGCAAACCTTTCCATCTTAGAGCAGCAGTTGTGACCTATGTCCTCAGTTATTTGTCGGATGTATTCCAGTCTCTGTCTTTCTCTACTGCTTTTACACTCTGCAGCTCCCTCTAGTACCATGGTAGTTATTCCTTGATGTCTTAACGGATGTCCTATATCCAACCCTTCTTTTGTCCATGTTTTCCTCACTGATTCTGCAGGGAACCTCCTCATTCCTTACCTTATCAGTCCACTTAATTTTCAAAAATTGTCTGTAGCACCACTTCTCAAATGCTTCAGTTGTGTTCTGTATTGGTGTCACCACAGTACATGTTTCATTACCATAGAATGCTATGCTCCAAACGTACATTCTGAGAAATTGCTTCCTCTGTTTGATGCTAGTAGACTTCTCTTGGCCAGGAATATAGCACCACATATAAAATGCTTCAGTTCTCTTCTCTGTTTCCTGCACAGTCCATGCTTCCATAATGCTATGCCCCTGACATACATACAAAACATTTCTCCCTCAGATTAAGGCCAATGTTTGATACTAGCAGACATCCTTTGCCAGGAATGTCCTCTTTTCCTCTGCTAGTTTGCTTTTTATGCCCTGCTTGCTTCATCTGTCACACATTATTTTGCTTTGTAGTTAGCAGAATTCCTGTATTTTGCTTTGTATTTAGCAGATTTCCTTAATTAATGAAAAGCCAATTCAGTTGCTAATAAAAATGTTATTATGTCCACAACCATTTTTGGCCTTTACATCAGGCCATTTTCAAGTGCATCTGAAAATTTTTCTCTAGAGAATCAATGTCAAAAGACATTCATTCCCCACAGCATAGTTTTCAGATCCTTTTAAAAATGGCCTGATGTGAAGGCTGAAACTGGTTGTGGACTTACTACAGGTTGTATTACAAATTGGAGTGGCTTTTCATTAATTGAATATAAAGGTGTGGAATCACCAACCTCTGAACACGGAAAAACTTGGAATTCCTTAACTTTGGATACTTCGGGGTCATGAACTTTGATGTCAACTTCATCAGTAAGCTTATTTCTGCCATTCCTCATTCCTTTTATTTTTCTTCAGATTACTGTTAATCCATGCTCTCTGATTGTTAGACTTTTTATTCCATTCAGTGTGCCCTGAAATTCTTCTTCACTTTCACTGAGGATAGCAATGTCACGAGCGAATTTTATAATTGATATCCTTCCATCTTGAGCTTTAATCCCGCCCATGAGCATATGTTTTATTCTGCCATTGCTTTTTTGAAGTACAGAATGAACAGTAGGGGAAAAAGGCTACATCCTTGTCTTACACCCTTTGTAATCCAAGTGATTCATTCTTGATCTTCCATTTGTACTGCTCCTTCTGGGTTCATATATGTATTGTATACTAACAGACTTTTCTACAGCTTAGAACTATTTTTCTGAGAAATTCAGACTTTTCCACTATTTTGCATTGTCTAATGCTTTTTCTTAAATCATGCTTCCATTATCAAGCACAATGTCAGAACTACCTCTCAGTTACCTTTATCTTTCCTAAAGCCAAGTCTGCAATTAACGATCAGTGCCTCTAAATCATTGCTGTTTGGGTCAGAAATTTTCTTCACTTTGAGACTGCGTGTTCATTGCATGATAATTCTGTCAGTTATCTGCCCTTGCTATCTTTGGAATTGTGTGGTTGGTCTGTTTTCAAAAATCTGATGGTATGTCTCCAGTCTCATAGGTTCTACACACCAACTTTAATAGTCATTTGGTTGCCACTTTCCCTAATGAATCCATAAATTCTGTAAAAAGTGTTATATGTATGTTTTTTGGCTTATTTGAGTGCAAGTCTTTCAAAGCTCGAGTCTTAGTGATTGTGAAACCTAATTTGTTTTCCTTCCATGCTACTTGCTGCCCATTCAGAATGTTTAAAGAACTGTAACAGTAAGAAGATTCTGTAACATGACATGCAAATATTCCATTCCCTGTTGTCAAAAGAGTGGTGAGAAGAAGTTCCAGAAATATTAGACACAAATAAAAATTTTGAGAAATTCTCTCGTACTTTCAACTATTATTTTGCAGTTCTTCTCACTTAAAACACAAGTAGTAAGAGTCAAAGGTCCAAGAGTAAAGGGATGCTTAACAAAACATATCAAAATTCTGACGGTTGGGGAAAAAAGAATTTTTCAAATGCAATAAAACACAGTAAAATGCCCCCTTATCTGAACAGTTAGATTCAGAAATATATTCATGCCTACAGGAAAGCTATACACCAAGTAAAATAGGAAAAGGGCCACTGATAAGTGTATATCATATTCAGCAAGTAAAAGCCACGCAGCTTTGAATGTAATAAAGAAGGAAGAATGTAAAATATCCCTTAAAATGTCAATCTGAATCATGACAACATGAGAGTTACTGACCCCTAACACATGGCATATCTTTTCCATCATTGTTATGCAGATATCACAAACAGTTTAATAGCCCATGCCTCAAGAGGTAGTACAAACAGAAAAACAAATCACACTCTTGTGTCTCTCCAGTCTATCTTTCTGAAGTAAATCTACATGAAATCATTTGTTGGCTGCAACTTTAAGAAAATGTCATCAGGAATTGATAGTATTCCAGAGTAACATAATAAAGCAACACATTACAAACATTTTATTGCGCAGATGCAGTCAACTCATCTTTTCTGGTAGGCACATTTTCAGACTGTCTAAAAACTGCCAAATTGGTGCCTATTCATAAAAAAGGAAACAACACAGATGTACAAAACTATGGAGCACCTGCCTTATTCTCATGTTTTAGTAAACTCATAGGAAAAATAATGTATAAACATGCTCCTTGCAATCCACAAATCAACTCCGGTGGGCCATCCATGCAATCGGGTAGATGTGGTAGGTCTTTGCTAGGTCACCACCAGTTATAATAACCACAGTTGCTCCAGCCTGAAAGGATGCTAATTGCCTCCACTGCCACATGCGTGTTCCTGCCAAAGTGTCAATGCTGAAGTTATTTTGAAAGGACTATAGTTCTGTCATTTTCTTAACTCAGAAAAGAACTGTAAGAGCAATCTAACATACTCAACCAACAGATACTTGCAAGCCAATTTTTCTAGTCACCATCATGTCACTCCACTGTATGAATATGCTAGAACCTTGTAATACCCATGAGCATGATACAGAGCCAAAAGTAAAAGTCTCATGTCCAGTCAGTAAGGATATCTGCTTTTAAAACTTCCATTACAAATTGTTTGTTACAAATTTACAATAGTCTTCCACTCAAGATAATCATTATTTCATTATTTTCTCTTTTCAGTAAATCCCTAAGGATAGTTTTATTAGCTCACTGCTTCTATTCAGTAGCAAATTTTTAGAAAATGTGAAATGCAAAAGACTTGAAGCTGGCCAGTGCAAAATCTCCTGATGCAAGTAGTTAAAGTTCTTTTGTAGATATATCAAAGAAATTGTTTCTTTACTGCAATGTTACTATCAAATTTTCTGTACTTCTTGTAAGTGTGTGTGTGTGTTGCCTGCACACTTGTGTACGCAGATATTTTTGGATGAATAAATGAAATGAATTTATATGTGTGTAATTCTGTTTGATTTAATTTTTTGATATCATCACTGTCAACAGCAACAGCAGTTTGATCTCCACTACTAAATAAAGACCAAAGGCCTACTCTATACTTTTCCATACATTCCAGCTTCAGCTGCACAGTGTGGTCAGAAACAGTCTGGAACGCTTCTAAGAGTGACTTAAGGTAGATTGTGCTGAGAAATAATTGTTAAGAAAAAAATTGGTATGTTTCACTGTTTCCAAGTTAGTTAGATTGCAGTTATCCAGTCAGGTCACTGCACATGCAAATTCAAGAGGCACGCTAGGGATGACATTCTTCGTATGGTTTCCTAAAACCAAACAAGAAAGTAATACAAAAGTTGGTTGTGAGATGGTAGTAAGGACTAAATGCAAACCAAAGGCTGAGCAGCCTTGTGTGCTATCATCTACACTATGAGAACAACTGACACTAATTGTATCTAGCGGGCCACTTGAATTTGCATGCACAATACCCTTATTGGCTAACTTCAGTCTTAATTAACTCAGAAATTCCACAATGTATTAGTTTTTTAACAATTATTACTCAGCATAACCTTCCCTGCAACACCCTTACAAGCTTTACAGACTGTTTCCAACACTCCTCTATACAGTCCATGTTGTTCCTGTATGTTTTATAATGTCATATATCCACCATTCATTATGTCATCACTTTGGTCTTTTGTTATTTCCCTTATCCATCTACCATCCATTCACCTGGCTACATCTCCTGACCAACTCCATTTCATTTTTAATTATGGTCATGATTTCATTTTCTTCTTCTGTCTATTCACTGGTTTCGTTGTTTTTCCCACCTCTCATAGCACTACCAACATGCATCTCTGCACTTCTCACTGGCAAACACTTATTTTTGAATCGTGAATTAAAAGTCCATATCTCTCTGCCATAAGTAAAAACTGGTAATTAAAACTAACTGTAAAGTTTGTACATTGGAAGCTTAGTTTTGCAAACTCCATTTAATTTACCAAAAGCACTACAGCCTCTTTTGACTGCTCTTTCTATTTCTTTTGCTGTCCATCTGTTCATTGTCATCAGTTGTCCTAAACATTAAAAACTCAATGTATTAGTCTCTGTTTTAATTGTGAATTATTTTTGTGTTGATATCTCCTTCTTTCCCCTAGAAGTGTTTAATATATTTTCCCTCAGTTCTCAACAGTCAAGGCCTCATAGATACTGAGACCATCTTGAGACAGTAAACTAGATCTCAAAAACAAGGATGTTCAGTTTTGCACAAATGTAGGTAATTCCATAATATACAGTGGATTAAAATTAAATATATATTTTTTCTATCCAATATCCAGCCCCATCATGCTTCAGTTTATCATGTGAGTCAATTAAAGAGCTGATTTTCTTTCTCAATAAGACATTATTTAAAGATCTTCAGTTGAAAATAACAGTAACAATATTTATGATTTGCAGATATAAATGAGTGTATAAGTAAATTACATAACTGTTCATTGGAAACTGGAGACATTTGCGTGAATACACCTGGAAGCTTTGTCTGCAGACCACCCACCTGTCCAGATGGTTATCAGATAAATGCAAATACACGTCAGTGTGAAGGTAAATAGTAGTCTGATATATTTTTATCATTTACACAAATTTTAACTGATTCTCTTACTCATCAATAAGAGAGATACCAGCTGTAGATGCAGTTTGAAATCATGCTCTGTAAAAATACCTGAAACAATGAAGAATGTGTCAGTTTTGTTCGAATATATCTAAAATCACTAGTATGCGGCTCCAGCAACAAGACATTTTGCAGTTATCTTTTAGTATCATCAATGAGATGATTTTTAATGGAGTTGTTAAACTGCTTAAATGAGCAAAGCATTAGTAACAAAATGGGCTCCATATAAAATATGCTCTCATAATCCTTATGGATTCAACCTCTAGCAGTTCGTTTCCCCCACCTGACTTAATCCTTTTTCTAGTTTCCTGTTCTGCCTTCACCCTTGGCATTTTTTCTGTCCCATCCCTACCCTTAGTTCTCTGTTCCATCTTGATTAACATTTCTGCCTTCTGTTTGCTTTATTTGTAACTTAACATGCTGTTCATCCCTTGCCATTTCTGTCTCATTGTGTCATATTTCCTCCTTTCATATGACCTCCTTTTATCTTGCTTTTGCCATCTTCCTTCCACCGGCATATGAGTCTGCCAGTACCTTAGTTTGCATCTTCAAGTGCCATTCATGTGTTCATACTCCTATGCCCATGCTGTTCTTCTTCACCGACCATAACCACCTACCCCAGCTCCTCAGTATTTGGGATCAGAAGAAGAATTGTTCTAAGGAATTCTCAGTGTGACATGTTGTTTTCCACAGTGCTCAAAGCTTCATCTGTGTGGTGAGAAATGTCCTGATCTTGTAATCTAAATCTTTGTATTTCATTCATATGAAATCAGTCTGGACCTTTTCTACAAAGCAATTTACACTTTCTAATGGGAACCGATACTGCTTGTAATCAAAATATTGTTAAAATCTGTCAAAATAAAGTCCATATGAAATTCTGTTGGAGGAAGTTTACCAGACTTAGAACTGTTTCAATTAGTTGCAGGACAAGAAACCTAGAGCAGTTTTTGCTAACACTGTTTTTGTGGCATTTTCATAATTATAACAATACTCCCCTTTTTGTTCGATGCTGCAGTTTTTGTTGTTGTTTTAGCTCATTGTTCTGTAATTTGATCGGGGTGTATCCCACCATGGGGTTACCTGGGTCTTATAAGTGTTTCATGACAATATGTTAAATTTCTTCCTTAACCTGAGGCATACCTGTTTACAATCGTGAGCCCATACCTATTCCTTCATTATTGCTTCTGCATTGATAAGTTCTACTGTCGTATGTCCAAGTGAGGCAGCAATAGTATAAAACAAACAGTGAGCTAGGTGAGAAAAAATTTACGATCTGTGCAAGAAAATGACTCAGATTCTAAGCTAGCAGCACAATTGTATGATGAGACAGCTGTCTAAGAGACAATTAGCAACTGAATAAGTGGTTGACTGGCATCTGGTGCAACTGCATTGTTCAGTGATTTGAGTGGGTCATTACTGTGGGATAACACTTATATGTGGCAACAGTGATATGAAGAATTTTTATTTTATTATTGTTTAATGAAATGGTGACTTAGCTCATATAATGTAAGTTTATTGTTTAATGAAACTAAGATCAACTTGTGATGTAAGTTTGTTGTTTAATGAAACTAAGATCAACTTGTGATTTTGCTCATTCAAGTATACTTTTGTAACATAAAGACAGTTATTCTCTACATGTGTACAAAGTATGCCATGCACCTGCTCTTGTTATAAAAAACAGCATGCCTTCTTGAGGGTTAAACAAAGTCACTATTAATGTTGATAATCTGTGCTCTCAAAATTATGTACGAGGTATTAAATTAACAGCACAAAACTTCTAGGTTCCAGACATGAATATTAATCAATATTCTCAATATTCATCACCAAAGCTATGAAATATGCACTGAAGAGCCAAACAAACTGGTACAACTGCCTGATATCGTGTAGAGCCCCTACAAGATGCTGCGAGGCATCCCAGAATGCTCAATAATGTTCATGTCTAGGGAGTTTGGTGCCCAGCAGAACTGTTTAAATTCAGAAGAGTGTTCCTGGAGCCACTCTGTAGCAATTCTGGACATGTAAAGTGTCGCATTGTCCTGCTGGAATTGGTCAAGTCCATTGGAATGCACAATGGACATAAATGGATGCAGGTGATCAGAAAGGACACTTACATACATATAACCTGTCAGAGTCATATCTAGACGTATCAGGGGCCCCATATCTCTCCAACTGCACATGCCCCACACCATTACAGAGCCTCCACCAGCTTGAACAGTCCCCTGCTGACAGGCATGGAGTCTGGATTCATGAGGTTGTCTCCATACCGTACATGTCTATCCGCTCATTTCAATTTGAAATGAGACTTATCCAACCAGGCAACATTTTTCCAGTCATCAGCAGTCCAATGTTGGTGTTGAATGGGCCCAGGTAAGGTGTAAATCTTTGTGTCATGCAGCCATCAGGGGTACATGAGTGGTCCTTTGGCTCCGAAAGCCCATATCAATGATGTTTTGTTGAATGGTTTGCAAGCTGACACTTGTTGATGGCCCAGCATTGAAATCTGCAGCAATTTATGGAAGGGCTGCACTTCTGTTACGTTGAACGATTCTCTTCAGTCATCATTGGTCTGGTTCTTGCAGGATCTTTCCCCAGCCACAGCAGTGTCAGAGATATGATGTTTTACCGGATTCCTGATATTCGTGGCACACTCATGAAATGGTCATAGGGGACAATCCCCAATTCATCATTATCTCAGAGATACTGTGGCCCATTGCTCGTGTGCAGATTATTACACCATATTCAAACTCACTTAAATCTAGATAACCTGCCATTGTAGCAGCAGTAACCAATCTAACAGCTGTGCCAGCCACTTGTTGTCTGTTGTCTGTCATAGGCATTGCCAACCACAGTGTTGTATTCTGCCTGTTTATATATCTCTGTATTTGAATACACATGCCTATACCGGTTTCTTTGGTGCTTCAGTGTAATGAGAATAGATGCTGTATCATAATATATGATTGATTTGTGGCTGTATCATCAACTACAATTCTCTATGATTGCCTGAGCAAAGTCCCATTGTAACCCCCCCCCCCCCACCACTTTTACACACACACACACACACACACACACACACACACACACACACACACACACACACACACAAATATCATGCACAAAGCTGCATCAAATTGTGTAATTCTAT
Source organism: Schistocerca nitens (assembly GCF_023898315.1). Lineage (NCBI taxonomy): Eukaryota > Metazoa > Arthropoda > Insecta > Orthoptera > Acrididae > Schistocerca > Schistocerca nitens. The sequence goes on along the minus strand of NC_064616.1, from coordinate 447,303,683 downwards.
GAATTTCACTGTTTCTGTGTGGATAATGACATAGTAACACATTTACATAGTTATTGCAAAAATATTTTAAAGTTATTTCTTACTTTTCCCCAACACATCACTTCACACTCTGGTCTTAATTTCAGATCGATTTCAAGAACATTTCCTTTACAACTGTTTTCAGTAAACATGATTGTTTTCGTCACTCACAAATATTCTTTTTAGTCCACTGTAAATTTAAAGTACAGTCATCTTACTCCACATTGGGTCTCAGTTCCATTCTACATATTCCTTACTTGTATCATGACTTTGGCTATCCTTGTCATGGTCTGTATACCAGTTTCATCATCTAGGTACAGTCAAACATAAATCTCTGAAAATATATTCATTCTAACAAGGGAACCTCCCCATCGCACCCCCCTCAGATATACACTCCTGGAAATGGAAAAAAGAACACATTGACACCGGTGTGTCAGACCCACCATACTTGCTCCGGACACTGCGAGAGGGCTGTACAAGCAATGATCACACGCACGGCACAGCGGACACACCAGGAACCGCGGTGTTGGCCGTCGAATGGCGCTAGCTGCGCAGCATTTGTGCACCGCCGCCGTCAGTGTCAGCCAGTTTGCCGTGGCATACGGAGCTCCATCGCAGTCTTTAACACTGGTAGCATGCCGCGACAGCGTGGACGTGAACCGTATGTGCAGTTGACGGACTTTGAGCGAGGGCGTATAGTGGGCACGCGGGAGGCCGGGTGGACGTACCGCCGAATTGCTCAACACGTGGGGCGTGAGGTCTCCACAGTACATCGATGTTGTCGCCAGTGGTCGGCGGAAGGTGCACGTGCCCGTCGACCTGGGACCGGACCGCAGCGACGCACGGATGCACGCCAAGACCGTAGGATCCTACGCAGTGCCGTAGGGGACCGCACCGCCACTTCCCAGCAAATTAGGGACACTGTTGCTCCTGGGGTATCGGCGAGGACCATTCGCAACCGTCTCCATGAAGCTGGGCTACGGTCCCGCACACCGTTAGGCCGTCTTCCGCTCACGCCCCAACATCGTGCAGCCCGCCTCCAGTGGTGTCGCGACAGGTGTGAATGGAGGGACGAATGGAGACGTGTCGTCTTCAGCGATGAGAGTCGCTTCTGCCTTGGTGCCAATGATGGTCGTATGCGTGTTTGGCGCCGTGCAGGTGAGCGCCACAATCAGGACTGCATACGACCGAGGCACACAGGGCCAACACCCGGCATCATGGTGTGGGGAGCGATCTCCTACACTGGCCGTACACCACTGGTAATCGTCGAGGGGACACTGAATAGTGCACGGTACATCCAAACCGTCATCGAACCCATCGTTCTACCATTCCTAGACCGGCAAGGGAACTTGCTGTTCCAACAGGACAATGCACGTCCGCATGTATCCCGTGCCACCCAACGTGCTCTAGAAGGTGTAAGTCAACTACCCTGGCCAGCAAGATCTCCGGATCTGTCCCCCATTGAGCGTGTTTGGGACTGGATGAAGCGTCGTCTCACGCGGTCTGCACGTCCAGCACGAACGCTGGTCCAACTGAGGCGCCAGGTGGAAATGGCAAGGCAAGCCGTTCCACAGGACTACATCCAGCATCTCTACGATCGTCTCCATGGGAGAATAGCAGCCTGCATTGCTGCGAAAGGTGGATATACACTGTACTAGTGCCGACATTGTGCATGCTCTGTTGCCTGTGTCTATGTGCCTGTGGTTCTGTCAGTGTGATCATGTGATGTATCTGACCCCAGGAATGTGTCAATAAAGTTTCCCCTGCGTGGGACAATGAATTCACGGTGTTCGTATTTCAATTTCCAGGAGTGTAGATATAAGTTGGCACACTGGATAGGCCTTGAAAAACTGAACACAGATCAATCGAGAAAACAGGAAGAAGTTGTGTGGAACTATGAAAAAATAAGCAAAATATACAAACTGAGTAGTCCATGTGTAAGATAGGCAACATCAAGGCTGAAATGAGATCAGAAACGCCGTGGTCCCGTGGTTAGCGTGAGCAGCTGCAGAACAAGAGATCCTCGGTTCAATTCTTACCTCCGTTGAAAATTTTAATTTCTTTATTTTCGCAAAGTTATGATCTGTCCATTCGTTCATTAATGTCTCTGTTCACTGTAATAAGTTTAGTGTCTGTGTTTTGCGACCGCACCGGTAAACCGTGCGATTAGTAGACGAAAGGACGCGCCTCTCCAATGGGAACCAAAAGCGTTTGATCGCAAGGTCATAGGTCAACCGATTCCTCGACAGGAAAACGCGTCTGATATATTCTGTACAACACTGTTGACGGCATGTGCATCACATGACAGGAATATGTTGTCGACCCACCTAACTTGTACACTTGGCGAATGGGTAAAAAGATTCTTCTACCTTGCCCGATTTCGGTTTTCTTGTGGATGTGATAATCACTCCCAAAAAAGTGATGAAATCATAAGAGTTTGTCACATAAACTGAAAAAAGAAAATTAAACTTTTCGCTGGAGGGAAGACTTGAACCAAGGACCTCTCGCTCCGCAGCTGCTCACGCTAACCACGGGACCACAGCCCTCCTGAGCTAAGATCAGCCTTGATGTTGCCTATCTTGCACATGGACTACTCAGTTTGTATATTTTGCTTATTTTTTCGTAGTTCCACACAACTTCTTCCTGTTTTCTCGATTGATCTGTGTTCAGTTTTTCAAGGCCTATCCACTGTGCCAATGTATAACTAAATCTGAGGGGGGTGCGATGGGGAGGTTCCCTTGTAAGATTCATTTTGTTGAAGGTATGACATAACAAATGTGAAAGTTTGATCACAAAAGAGAAAAGGCATAAAGTAAAGTATGAATTCCAGTAAGCACTAAAATTAAACACCATTGCATAATAAAAAACTTGTTGATATCTTCCCATCATATATGCATAGGTTATAAATACAGCAAGTAATCATAAATCTAATTTCAAGACAAAGCAAATGGATATTTCATTGCCTAAAAGACATGCATCGTATAATAAGGTATCTAGCTCTTTTTTATAAATTCTACCTCCCTCCCCAGTCTTATGCATATTACCATACAGTTTTATCAGAAGAGGATGTGGTATAATCAAAGAGGTATAACCAGAAGAGGATGTAGCATAATCAAAGAAACTTTCTCCAGTCCTTTACATCCTGACTATTAACAACTAAGTTAGGAGCTCCATGGGAGGGGGGGGGGGGGAGGGGGGAAAAACAGTAAAGCAGAATCTGCAGTGATTCTCAGTAAGATAGTTACTCATTCTAAGTCTCAAATTGTAAGTAGTTAGTCTCAATGTCTAACCTATGTCAAATGAACATATTGTACAGAATTGCAGAGTATTTAACTCTAAACTAGAAATTATTCTGGGTTGGTCTCACAGGAAGAAACTGTTTCATATTCTCACTTAATCTCAATTTTGTAAGTACTAAGTCAGACAGTTTACTAGATGTATATTTTGTTGTCAACTTTTTATAGTAAGCTATATTCTTGTGATCATCACTCCATGTTTTCACTTTAGTTGCTTCATTCAGATCATTCCTTTGTCAATTCTGTAATGTTTCTAATCAAGATGAACATACCACAGATATGCTCGACCATCAACAAGTGCTTCAGAAACTTAACTGCTACAACAACATTAGTTTCACCATGTCATCTCTCATAACTACACACAGCATCTTATCATTAGTATCAAACAACCTTTTACTTAAATCATCATAACATCAAATATCTCCATAGTGCCATAATCTTCATCCTTATAACACCCTAAATGAATAATGCTATACATGTGATTTACTTATTTTACACATGACAACATCATATATTTTTACTCAAGAAATACATTACCTTGCAGTTTTCAAACATCACATAATACACCCTTGGATCTGACAATACTTCTGCTAAACTTATTCTTCCAACAATATCAAAACTTGACAATTGACATAGATTGCAAAAATTAACCTTATATTTTTATTTCATGTTATTACTCTTCCCTGCATTGCAAAAATAATTGCTGACTATTCTCATATTGACAGTTAAGTTTATTTTCAGTCTGACTCCCATATTTAATTGTACTAATAAGGCATAGGTATTTTGATTACAATTAAAAAGTTCCTGATCTTGAAATGAGGTTATTAGTATATAATAGTTGGATAAATCATATACAGGGTGTCTGGATACACCCCTACACAAGTTGAATGGTGGGAGGAATCATAATGATGTTTGGTATGGAGTGTCTGCAGGTGAGTCTGCAACTTACAGGAGCTATGGCGACAGCAGTGGCAATATTGAAATCCACTATCTTGGATTTGGGTGGTGTGTTACAAACCCTAAGAATGTCATATGGTGCATCATTTTGAATAACTCTTTCTCAGGTATCCACATATGAAATCTGTTTTAAGGTAACTTTATTTGTGTAGTGACCTGTTAAAGTTTGAAATTACATAGTGATCAAATCTGTTCATTGTTAGGATGATCCACAGTGGTACTTACACAGCAGAAACACATTGAGATTGGGTTAATGAGTGGTGGACATAGTACCAGAGTGATTGCTGCTAACTCCAGTGCCTGGCATCCTGAAAGTAATGACATTTTGCATTTGACAGTATCCAAGTTATTGGACAAATTTCGGGCAACAGGTTCTGTGGTGGACAAGTCACACAATGGACATCCAGGAACAGCCACTGATGAGCAGACTGCTGCAGTGATTGTTGCATCATTTGTGAAAGGTCCACATTGCAGTAAGCAGTGGTTAACAGCAATGTCCAGTCAGCGTTCAATCCAGCATGTGTTGCACACACATCAGTGGCACTTGTAAAAGTTACAGTTGCACAGATGATCCTGATCATCGGAAGCAATTTGCAGAATGGGCTCTTCAACTACAGGTGTTGTTCACTGATGAAGATAATTTTTATGTGCAAGTAGTAAACAAACAGAATCATCATTACTGGTCAGCTGCAAACCCCTCGGGGTTGGATCCCTGTAAAAATGCTGGTGGTGAAAAAGTGATGGTTTGGTGTGGATATTTTGTGTCTGTTGTTTATTGATGGAGCCTAGAATGGGGACAGATATCTTAACATGCTGCACGATTGGAAGCTTTCAGTGCTGTTGAATCCACAGGGTGATTTCTCAACCTTCCTCCAACAAGATGGTTGCTACTGAAGTCAGAAAATTTCTGGATGAACAGTTTGGAAATCACTGGATAGGTAGGAGGGGTCTTATTGAATGGCCGCCATGGTCCCCTGATCTTGCACCTCTTGACTTTCATCTGTGGGAATATTTGAAATCAATTGTGTATAAGTTAAAAATCAATAATGTAGCCCATCTTTGCTGGCGTATTGAGGAAGCGTGTGTCTCCTGTTTACCCACAGATCCTGTGACATGTGCAGCAGGACCTGCCAGCTGTGTGTCCAGCACAATGGAGGTCATATTGAGCATATGCTGTAATGCCAACTCTGACAAGTATCCTAAACTTTAACAGGTCATAACTCCTACACAATTGAAGATATTTTAAAACAGATTTCATATGTGTATTCCTGAGAAAGAGGCAGTTCAAAACTATATGCCACATGATCCCCTTTGCATATGAAACACATAACCAAAATCCAAGATGGTGGACTTCAAAATGACCAACACTATTGCCATAGCTCTTATAAGTTGTGCTTCCATTTACAGACACCTCATACCAGAGCCCATTATGATTCCTTCCACTGTTCGACTTTTATAGGGGCGTATCCAGATTTTTATCTCACCATATGGATTGTTCCAGTAACATCATACATGGCAAATTCCTCTGCAGCAAATTTAGATTTCATTCTCTGGCATAAGTATGAACAGTGACTACATAATAACCACCTACAACATTCATGGCTTTTCTCAATTTGTTAATTATTGTACTGTAATAAAGTTGGTATCACCACTGTGACATCAACGTATGAGCTTATGACATTGTCCACTTACAACATAACTGCTTATCAAAATATAAGGAGACAGAATGACAGCAAAAGATGTTTTATGAAACATTTTTTCATTTGCTTCAGATTTTGGTACTGGTTTATTGATTAGCCCTAGTTGTTCTTACTAGTAACACAGCCAACATATGCACATTCCCACAATCCTGCTTTTAAGTTTGTCAAAACATTCTTAGAACTATAATTTTCACTATAACATGCAATGGAAATGATTACATGTTAGCTGGTCATCATAGGGTCACAGATGTTGATTTTCCTTTAAATGTTTTCTGTTTATAGTTCTGTCTTTAATTCAACTCTGCTCTTAAAAATACTTCTTTCTCTAAAGAATTTGTAAGCCTTTTTTAAGGATTTATTACAGTTTATTGCAGCTAAGTTCACAGATGGTAAAGTGTTCACACTTGTTTCCTGTAAAATAAGATTGCTATTGTCTGACACAGTTGTACTGTCTGAAATTTGATTAAGTTTTGTAATGGGAAACTTCACGAATAATAAAGTTTATTCTACACTGTTTCATTTACAACAGGAATATTACTGTCTGTTTCAATTGTGTGTTCTTCTCTGACCACAGGTTTGACCTTAACAGAAGTTTCTTTTAGAATATTACCAAATGCAGGTTTGATTTCTGTCATTTTATTTCAAATTGTTTCTCTCAAACAGTTGTAACTGGAATTTATTGTTTTTTCTAACTTGGAGTTACTTCAGCAACCTGAGTTAGCTTTAGTGCTGTGTAAAAGATAAGCTAAATTAGTTCATGGAATAATATGAAGAATGAGCTGTTAAGTTTCAGTTTCCACTAATACATTTTGCACTTGTTTGTTAAGTAAAATTGCTTTTCAGGAAGATATTTTTTTTTTTAAATTCTCACTTGAGAAACTTGTGGTGTACTGAATTAATTGTTGCTATGTCAGATGTTAGCTCCCACATTCAGATAGGTGGGTGGAATTGAATTTCTTTCCAATAAGTTAGAAGCTTTACTGCTGTTGCTAAAACCATTCTAAAGGTGTTCAGTTCATCTTTGGCATGTAGTTTACTTCTCTGCCTCTAGTATTTTTTGGCAATACATTCTTGGCATGCAGGATTATAGACAGTGTTTATGTGAAAGGCAAAGTTTGAAGGTTCGAATCAGAGCCCAGCACACAGTTTTCATCTGCCAGGAAATTTCAAACTAATGCTTCTGGGAATGTCTATTCTGATGGCCAGTACAAGGACTGGCAATATCTAATTTTCATGATATGTCTACTTTCCCATTCACATTGATGTCACAAGGGTGCTCTTCTCCAATGCTCTCTGTCTCAAAAGCTCATGCATGTATACCAGTTAGCTGACAAGTACAATTGTTTCAAGCAGTTATGTAGGAAGAGAATTATTTATTTAAGAATGAAAAATATAAAAATACTCCATTGTTGGCAGATATTGATGAATGTGTAATGGGTAAACATACATGCAGCCCTGGAGAACGATGTGTAAACACATTAGGAGGATTCTGGTGCAATCCTTCCTGTACTGAAGGCTACAGAACTGATGCAGAAAACCCTCAGAACTGTGTTGACATTGATGAGTGCCAAGAAGGACTTGATAACTGTAACAAACCAGCAGAGAGGTACAAACCCTTTAATACATGATTTTTTATTTTTATGTGAAAGTTACCCTATGTAGTTTATAATGCCAATATACTGAGAAAAATATTGAAAAAGTTTTCCTTAAAATTAATAAGCACTATTAGTGATTAAAATATATTCTCATTATTATGTATATAAGTCTCTCATAAGCTTAATTTGACATTTGTTAGGAAGAATAGAACTTAATGATTACTTAATTCATAAGAATAGTTACAGGTCCTTGACAATAAAAGTTTATCGTTCCTTTTAGCCGCTGATTTCAATTCCTCAGAAACTATTCATTCTCATACTTTTTCTACAAAAATTCTTTTGTTTTCATTTGATAAGAAATATTTAATTACTAATGGCATATAAGTATTGACTGTCCAAATTTCTACTTGATCTCAAATAATTACCATTTCATTTTTCAATCTCATTTAGCTACACCAAATTTGTTTGTTGTCTTATGTAACCTCTCATAACAGAATCTTCAGAGACTGAATGCTTTAGCCATTGGTATTTTTCTTGATGTTAAAGGAGAAATATTAGGTCAAGGCACTAAGCAAGTGAGCTGATCTCACACATTAGTTTTTGATTTAGACACAAGAGTGAAGAGTCCAAATTCCGACAGATTTTTGGCTTAAATTATCTTTAGTTCACCTCAAACTCATTGCATAGAACTCTATTACATATTTCAGATAATCTTGGTGTGACTTTCTTATCATTAAACTAGTCATCATGTAAAACATTAATCAGTCACTATGCAAAAGAAACTGTGCTATCAGTTTTAATGCAGCACATTTTCTTGAAATAATGTCTTTCATTTGGTGTATCTCTCATCACTCCTTACACACTCCATGCAAGTGCCAGCATGTTCCCTTTCAAAAGCAATGGTTAATTGCCTGTCAAAACCTTTTCTAGTTTGAGTTTGTGCTGCATCTCTAATGATATACCATCTTTGTAATTTACTTTATTTACAGCAAAGAAATTCTTTTTACTACTGAATCCTATGATCTCTGATATGAGGAGCAATATCTCTACATCTACATCTGCATCTATATACATACTCCACAAGCCACTACACGGTGCATGGTGGGGGGTACCTTGTACCACAACGAGTCGTTTCCTTTCCTGTTCTACTCGCAGATAGAGCAAGGAAAAAACACTATCTATATGCCTCCATATGAACCGTGATTTCTCATATCTTATTGTCGTGGTCGCTATGCAAAATTTATGTTGGTGGCAGTAAGATTGCTCAGCAGTCAGCTTCAAATGCTGATTCTCTAAACTTTCTTAGTAGTGTTCTTTTAAATGTGTGTCTTCTTCCCTCCATGGGTTCCCATTTGAGCTCCTGAAGCTTATCTGTAACACTTACATGCTGATCAAACCTACTGGTAACAAATTAGCAGCTGGCCTCTGAATTAGTTTGATGTCTTCTTTCAATCCGACATGGTGAAAATCCCAAACACTCACACAGTTCTCAAGAATAGGTCATACCAGTGTCCTTAATGCAGTCTCCTTTACAACTGAACTACACTTTCCTAAAATTTCCCAATAAACCAAAGTCGACCATTTGCCTTCCCTACCACAATCCTCACGTGCTCTTTCATTTTCATATCGCTTCGCAATGCTACGCCCACATATTTAAAATACATGACTGTCATGCAGGGTACTAGTAATGCTGTATCCGAACATTACAGGTTTGTTTTTGCTACTCAACCACATTAACTTATATTTTTATACAGTAAGAGTGAGCTGCCATTCATCACACCAACTAGAAATTTAGTCTAGGTCAGTCATCTTCTATCAACATACAGGTACTTATCTTTAACCTTCAGATACATTAGAGCATCATCAGTAAACATCCACAGATTACTGTCCACCCTGTTTGCCAGATCATTTATGCATATAGAAAATAGCAATGGTTCTATCACACCTCCCTGGGGCACTCCTGATGTTACCCCTGTTTCCAATAAACACTCACCATTGATAACAACATACTGAGCTCTATTACTTAAGAAGTCTTTGAGCCAGTCACATATCTGGGAGTCTATTCCATATACATGTATCTTTGTTAACAGTCTGCAGTGGGGTTCTGAATCGAATGCTTTTTGGAAATGTAGAAATATGGAAATTGCCTGTTGCCATTCATCCATAGTTCACAGTATGTCATATGAGAAAAGAGCAAGCTGAATTTCACGTGAGCGATGCTTTCTAAAGCTGTACTGATTTGTAGACATGAACTTTTCAGTCTCTAGGAAATTTATTAAATTTGAACTCAGAATGTGCTTTAGAATTCTGCAGCAAACTGATATTAAGGATATTGGTTTGTAATTTTGTGGGTCTGTTCTGTTACCTGTCTTATATATAGGAATCACCTGTGCTTCTTTCCAGTCATTTGATACATAGTGCTGGTCGAGAGATTCATGATAAATGCAAACTAAGTAAGGGGCCAATTATGTAGAGTACTTTTTGTAAAACTGAATAGGGATTCCATCCAGACCTGCTGATTTATTTGTCTCCAACTCTTTCAGTTGTCTCTCTATGCCAGAGATGCTTATTCTCATGTCATTCATATTTGACTCTGTGCTATGGTCAAGCAACACTACATCTGTATGATTCTACTGCATGAACGATTTCTTAAATGTGGAATTTAAAACTTCAATGTTCTTTTGCTATATTCTACTGTCAAACCAGACAGGTGAATGAGTGGCTGAATTGAAGCCTTAGACCCGCTTAGCAATTTTACATAGGACCAAAATTTTTTCAGGTTCTCTTCCAGATCCTTAGCCAAGCTATGTTGGTGTTAGTTGTTGTATGCTTTGCACATGGATCTTTTTACAGTTGCATGAATCTCTACTAATCTTTGCCTGTTGTCATTTGCATGTTCTCTTTTAAACTAAGAGTGCAACAGCCTTTGCTTCTGCAGCATTTTCTGAATTTTGTTATTAAACCACAGTGGTTCTTTTCCATCTGTAATCCACTTACTTTATACTAGGCACATACTTGTCCAGTGCACAATTTACAATCTGTTTAAACTTTGCCCATAATTCCTCTGTGTCCATCATTCTGGAACTAAATGATTGTAGTTCATTGTCTAAGTGAGATGCTAACAACCGCTTATCTGCTCTTTCTAGCAGAAACACTCTCCTATCCCTCTTGACTGATTTATTTACTTTTGTAACCATAGTCGCTATGATGATATGATCTCTAATCCCCATGTATATACTAATACCATTGATAATGTCCGACCGGTTTCTAGTTACAAGGTCCAAGATACTTCCATTGGGGTGCCAAAGTAGCTGCTCAAGACAGTTTTCAGAAAATGTATTCAAAAGTACTTCACAAGACTAACTGCAATGAGTCCATACACATACCTATACTTGGTAGGTTGAAGTCATGATCTGGCTATTTATGCATAAATAACCATAGACTTTCTTTTAATGACTCTAGAACTGTCACAGTAGACTTGGGTGGTCAGTAAAAACATCCAACAATTAACTTGGCTTCGCTTAGACCTATTATGCATGACCAGATAACTTTACTAACACACTAAATTTCAACCTCAGTAGAGACAAAATTTTTGTCAACTACAATGAACACTCCCCCTCCAATTGCATCTAATTTGTCTTTCCAATAAACATTCCAAGACTTGCTAAATATCTCAGAGCTTTTTACTTCAGCTCTCAGTCCCAAGAATAATTTGAGGTTGAGAACTTTCCTGGAGGGTGGTAAATTTTAGGACTTTGTTATGAATACTTCGACAGTTTACTGGCAAAATTTTTACAGTTTAACTTTCTTTACACTGAACATGGTCTGATTTCCCAATGTGTGTTTTGACTGACGAGTGCTCATGTGAGCACCTCAAACTACTGCCTAGCCTAAAAAATTTCATGTGCACTCCACAAGTACTTGGCTACCCGAGTAGCTGCTTCCTTTGTGTAGTGCACCACTGACCTATCAAGAGGAGTCCTACAAATCCCCAACCAATAACATAGTTCCAGAAATCTATAGCCAAGACCATCAGAGAGACAATGAAGCCTTCAGCTGAGACCCTACACTTGGCTCCAGACCAAGGGACCCTGGTCAGCTCTGGGAATGATGCTGCAAGTTGCAAGCTCTGCTTGCACCCCCACATGCGAAGCCAGAAGTCTTCACCACCTCTGCCAGCCACCTGTAAGAACTGAGGATGGCCTCAGAAGCCACATGACAGGCATTGTCAGTGCCAATGTGAGCCACAACTTGCAGACAAGTGCACCCTGTACACTCAATAGACACAAGCAAGGCCACTTTCACACCATGAATGAGGCCCTCCTGGCAGACATCCTGAGCACACACTGGCATTCTTTAGAGCCCTGAATGCTATTTTCTTGAGGGGATCCATAATGTGCCTAACATTGGAGCTCCCAATAACTAGCAAACTCCTGCCCATGTGTTCCTGCTTGGACCCTGCTGAAGGAACAGCCACCTTTTCACTCACAGGGTGAAAAGGCTATGCCATACAGCCAGCCTCCATACTGGTCCTCCATCTTGAGCAACGCTAACTTGTTACCACCTGCCACTTATCCTGTGGGTCCACTGCTTTGGGTACACTAGAAGATGCCTCAGCAGTAGAGCCCCTGGGCAAAACAGGTGACACCTGAGGTATCCCATGCAATGCTCCAAAATCTCCACCAACACTACACCCCAAGGCAGTAGCCTGAAGGTGACTGATCACAGCCAAAGCCACATTAAACTGTTCATGAACTATGGCCAGCTCCTCCTGTGCCCGCACACAGCAGGCACATGTCCTACCCATACTAGCAAGACTAATTGAAGAGTAAACCGTAAAAGCTTGCAAAAACTGAGATAAGCAACTTGTTACCCTCCTGACGTTTCAAACAAACATATACTATTAAAAACACAGAAAAATCTAAATACATTACTTGATGTCTCGGAAATGTGTCACAGGCAGTAGCTGGCACAGAACTGAGCAGCTGACTATGCAGATTAGAATGGTCACTAGTCTCAAAACAAACAGCTGAATAAATGCTGCACTACTGATTAATTGAATATACACTTACAAAACACAAGATTAAACTCTGAGGATCTGAGGCTGGAGGTCTACTGAATATTTACTATCTGCAAAGGTCATAGAATCCAGTAAACAGAGCAAAACTGGGGACTTCTGCTGCGGGAAACTACACTAGGAAGTAAACTCACTCAAGACAACAGATCGAAAAATATGCAAATTCTTGCAACATAAATACATAATGCTACTAAAAACAGCTAAATGATCAGCTACTGTTCACTTCTGCTGATAAGTAAGTTAGAATAGCACTAAATTAAACAATGTAAACAAACTATGTACTGCAGATAAGCTGCTGCTGCTGTTACTCTGCTCTGTGTTCAGAGGTCTACACACATTACAAAAGTGTTATCCCATTTCCAGTTCAGTCACCTTACTGCCTTATACAGCCACCACCATCCCTTAACAATTAACTCTTTCAATTTTCACTGCTGTGCAAAACTAAAGGATGAAATAGATGAAGTACGTAACATTTTAAAAACCCAGTGAAAATGGATGAAAGTGTGGGAGCTTGTTGCCAGATGTCTCCTATTTGTGCACATAATGAAGACATCATATGATGTGGGGTCAGCAAGACTATAGCAACAGATGGAGCAGGCCCCACAACACCAGGCAGTTTATGGAATGGAGAAAGACAGTTTGTGTATCAGCAAGCATTTATAGAGCACTGAGGTGGTGTCCTTAATTGCAGTATGGCCCAGACACAACATTTAGTGACTTCATGTGCAGAAGAATGATCTAGTAACTGGAAGAAGGATGAAGTGGGATGAGAGTAACCCATTAGTTTGGTATTGCTCACAGAACTGTTTCATGAGCCTGTAGAGTGTCCTGAATCACAGGCACTGCTGACCGAAGGAGAGGAGTTGGTCGCACATGATCAACTACACTAACAGATGACCATTATATTGTGCAGCTGGCAAGAAGGTACCCAAGTCAAATAGGAGATGCAATTCCAACCACAATTAACAGGCCCGAAAGGCACACAATCTCATGCTCCACAGAGGCATAGTGACTGCATGGGGGTGGTCTTTTTGCCTGATGACCAATATCTTGTGTTCCGTTGACAAATGCACTTCAGCATCAGTGTTTGAGATGGTACCAAGAGCATAGAAACTAAACCAACAAGGATTGGGGTCACATGTTCTTCTTGAACGAGAGTAGATTCAGTCTGAGTAATGATTCTGAATGTGCCTTCATATGGTCAGATGTGGGAACACATAATGCACTCAAGAACATTGTCACACATGATCATTTTGGTGGTCCAAAGGTTATGGTGTTGGGAGGTATAATGTTGCATGGCTGTACTGACCACCAAATCTTTGAACATGGCACACTCACTGGTCAGCCTTATTGTGTATCTGTAGTCCTTCCCATGTCCATCTTTTCTGGGGTGCATTTAGCCTTAACTACATTTACATGGATGACAGTGCATGATTGCATCAAAAAGGACAGGTGAAAGAGCTCATGCAATGAGATGATATGTGGTGAATAGAGAGGCCTGCCTGTTCCTCCAATTTAAATTCCATCGAACACATGTGGGATGTGTTGGGGATATGCATTGCAGCATGACCATGTGTACCAGTGGCCACCCAGTAGCTCTCAACCATGCTGGTGGAGGAATGGAATGCCCTATCACAAGAGCTCCTTATCAACCTTGTGGCCAGCATGGGAGCACATTCAGAGCATCCAGTGTTGTTGGTGGTGATCACACACCCTATTAAGAATGATGTCCACCTTTTTTAATGTTCAGGAGACTGCCATAAATTAAGGTGACTTTAGTGTAATTATTATATTTGAATGAAAATGCCATTTCTGAATTCTCATTGTGTGTTTCTTTCAGTTACCTTTTGTATCATACTGTAGCATTTCTTTCCATGTGTGTTCCAAGTTTCATTGAGCTATGTTATTGCAAAATGGCACATCGAGTGAAAATTATGTTTGTCCTTAAGTTTTGCACACTGGTATATTTCAGTTACTGTACTCTTGATCACAGTGTGCTACCATGGTCTAGGAATATTATCTTTGAATGGTATTCTGAAAGTCCTGGGACCTGTGTTTGATCCCAGCCACTAGTTTGATATAGAATAAAAGTCATCAACTATAGTGGCTGAAGATTACTGGTATAAGGAGTCAAGATGACCTTACTCCGCCAATGGCCTTGTCAGAATGGTACAGAGGAATGGACAACTGTTCAGGCCATGCTCTGGCTTTGGGATGGGAAACTTTCATAAAAGGCAGATGAATTTGCAGTGATCAATGATATAAGGATGCAGAAAACAATGGAAACTCATGTGTTAAAGACATAGTAATATTTACCCAAAGGAAATGTGGCCTGTAATTTAAAACAGTGTTGTTGTGATCTTTCCCTTGGCAAAATATTCTGAATTTGTCCCCCATTTGGATCTCCATAAGAGGTAGCCATGAGGAAAATTTTTATATTCATTCAGTGAAATCTAAGACATAGCTTGTGGTATGAAACAGTAACAAGGTGCAAAGTAACAAATGAATAAAATAGATGTAAGATGCAACATCTGAAATACGTAACACAATTTCTGTCATATTGTTATGTCCGACATTTGCAAAACCAATCATGGTGCTGGCTCGATGCTCAGAAATTGTAATTAAATAAATAACAGACTGAAAAATGAATGAAATGATGATATTGTAAGAGTTGGATCTTGGAATATGGGAAATGTGGTTACGATAGGAAAACTAGAAAATCTGAAAAGGGAAATGCAAAGGCTGAATCTATATGTAATAGTGGTCACATTGAAGTTAAATGGAAAGAAAATAAAGATATCTTGTGTGACAAATATGCAACATTACAAATAAGAATAGAAAACGATCTAACTAGAATAGCATTAGTACTGAATAGGAAGATGAGGTGGAGAGTGAGTTACTATTAACAGTGAAGTGATAAGATTATTCTCATCAGAATCAAAACCAAATCAACAGTTGCACAGCTAAATAGTATTAGAGCAAAGAATAAAATTTTTGAGCTGCTTGGAATGAACTACCTGATATGCAGTGGCTGCGTAACAAGTGTAAACACTTGATGGTGCTGGAACACAAACAAGGAAGGAGCACATTGCCACAGACTGTGCAAGAGAGAGCATCAGGAACACCTGAATCCACACCATAACTTCTTTGCAAAGGAGGCATAACAATATTCCGTTAATGGGGCTGTGTATAGCAACTACACCTAAAGACTATACAAGAATGCTTTTCAGGCTGCAAACCTTGCATAAAAGAATGCTCTGAACCGTAACATTAGTTCAACAGTGAATGCTAATAGGCTCAGAAAACTGGAACACATTCATTCAGCCTTACAGGGAAATCCTGTCAAAAACCACCTTATATCCTTCCCCTTCCTTTCTCTCAAGGCGCAGAGTCTGGTCTTTCCATCTGCATCACAGATACTGATGGAAGGCCAGCTCCATTCGTTGCAAGGCCACCTGTTGGCATAAAACATTGCCAGCTATCATCGAGTCTACTTCTGTGGATGAAGAACTTATCTGTCCAGCTGTAAGCTGTTCAACTTGGGAGCAGGGCACCTGGTGTCACCACTCCTTTTTAGTGCCTGTACCACCTTACCTACTCACCATCATGAGAACTGTCATCAGGGTTATGGCAATTTCTGGGGGCAAACCTAAGTGCAGCTACACTCTATGAGAGTGTTGAGGCTTCGCCAGACGTCCACAGTCACACTAGATTGTGGGGACACACTGTCCACCACTCCACCCTGCACACAGCCACAGAACTGACTAAAGGCAACACCAAGGGCTGGAACCACAGATTCCATGACTAGTGCTGATGTGCCATGCAGCACCCTCCTGGTTGCTATCAGACTGTACTGAGGATGAGACTGAGTCACTGTAAAACTCTCAACAATAAATTGATATTTATTTTTATGTTGTCTTATGACACAATGGGTGTGACACAGGTCCTCACCACCACCTCTCCACTTGACTGTCCTGAACCCTCATAGAGGGGGGGGGGGGGGGGTATCCAGTGTTGTACCCCTACACAACAACATCAACTACAGCTCTAGTGTTCATGCCAGAGATTCTGAAATCAGATACTGGATTCTAAGGCATTCCAAGGAGTAGATGTAGGCTGAGATCATGGGCAGAAGGTACTGAGATTAAAGAAGTCTATGAGGATAACTAACTATGCAAAGGGAGATAAAAATCATGATACTTGGAAAGCAAAAGTGAGAAACGCAACAGAAGAGAGATATATAGGAGAAAATGAGCTCAGTAATACAAATGAGATAGGAAAAAATTATCTTTGAGACGTGCAATCAGTTTCAGCCAGTAACAGCAAGTACACTGTTCAAAAATCACAAAAGGATTCCACTTGAGAAAGACTAGAAGGCAGTGAAAGATACAAGCTGGATTATTTCATAGTGTGATAGAGATTCTGAAATCAGATATTGGATTGTAAGGCATTCCCAGGAGCAGATATAGGCTCAGATCACAATTTAGTAATGATGAAGAGTAGGCTGAAGTTTAAGATAATCATCACAAAGAATCAACACACAAGGGTGTGGGTACTGAAATACTGATGAATGATGATGCATGTTGGAACAGGTGGAGCCTGTTGGTATTGCAATACTGAATACCACAGTAGGAACCTTGGGTGCATGTGCATGTCCATAAAAAGAGTGATCACAGACATTGGGCCATCAAATACAGGTATAAGAAAGGTGAAGAAATCATGGGCAAGAGATGAAATATGTCAATTGATTGTCAAAACAAGGAAATACTAAAATGTCCAAGAGATGAAAGGAATACAGATATGTAAGTCCCTCAGAAATGAAATGAGTTGGTAGTTCAAGGACTAAAGCAAAGTGGATACAGGAAAAAGGCAAAGGAATCAAGAAGAAAATATTCATCAGAGACACAGATTCAGCATATAGAAGAGGCAAAATAAATTTTGGAGGTCATAGGAAAAAAGTATTTAAGTAGAAGTTTGGCAGAGCTTTAGGGGACTTCTGCAATCAAACAAAGCAGAGAAGGTGTACAACATTCCTACACAATTTTTAAAATCATTGGGGTGAAGTGGCAACCAAATGGGTACTCCTTTTAGTGTGTATATTCTATAAGACAGGAGACATGTAACTGGAGTTTTGGAAAAGTGTCATACACACTGTACTGAAGACAGCAAGGGCAGATAAATGTGAGAATTAACACAGAATCAGCTTGACAGCTAATGCGTCCAAGCTGCTGACCAGGATAATTTAAGGAAGAATAGAAAAGAAAATTGAACCTTAAGAATAAAGGAGACCACTCACTAAATAGCAGAAGCATTGTGCCATTGAGAGGCAGGTACCATTAACAACCCCTGACCATGTAGCTCTATTCACTGTATGCCACTTTTTGCCCTTGTGTGTAACAAATAAAGATACAACTTTTTGGTTTGCTACAGAAGATAACTAATGTAGACTTGCTCTTTGGAAAAACTCTGTTTCGCCTGACATTACTACTTTCAGACATTCTATAGCATAATTTTGGGAGTGCAACAAGGAAAACTTACATGACCCCAGAATGGTATCACATGTTTTGCAGTGCAGTTGGTGACTGGTAAGCTCAGCAGTGTTGTTATTCACAAAGAGGAGGGCATGAGTTTGTCTGTTTGGTGGCACCAGTAGTATTCTGAGCACTTTCAACTACACAAATTTTTGTACAGTTTTCCACGCCTTGGTATTTGAGTATGACTTTCCAAATTCGTGTCCATTTGTTTTCTCATAATGGTGGTCATACAGTGGTATAGTGATAGAAATTCTTCCTTACTCATATTAGTAATTATAATAGTACAGATACTATGGCTTGGATTTTATTGGTATTAATGCCCAAGAAAAATGTGTAACATGGCTTCCTGTTGTTCCATGTATGCATCAGTGATACTGTTGACAATGTTGCAGACTTATTTTTGCAATCGTTAACTGTCTAAGTTATCTGGACAGTCACTGAATATGTCTCAGTCATGAATAGCTGCATCAGCTGCTGCCTGATTGTGGTACATAAGCGCTGCGGCCAAAATGCACAGTTGTCTTTTTCCAGACTGGCGAGCTGGGTAGTATGCAAGCCAGCTGTTTCCCCACTGCCTTTTTATTGTAATGACTTGTTAATATTTTCTAGATCCACTGTGTTGGCTGTTTTGAAAACAATTGTCAAAATATAACTGACTTTGTCCAACAACCCCCTTTTTCATCACACTCGCTGGACTAACTACATCATCTGATGTAGTAATGCCTGTAACTGTGCAAAAGTTGACCACAGTATGTGATACTCTCCCTGTATATCACTGTTTGATTATTTACCGTGAGCTGTAATTTGCCAGATGTGTCTTCCAACCTCCAAATTTCATTCTCTTGTGCCCAAATATTACAATCTAATCTTAAGGTTCACTGGTGATTTGACATTGTTAGAGGATGTATCTTGAGGGCTTTGTTACCCTGCAACGGCATAGTAGGCCAATTGTGATGAACTTCTCATGTTCCTTTTCGTCCCGAGCCCAATGTTTGATGCTGAAACTGCTTCTTTCTGCCCTAGGGTAGAGCCATGTTCCCAAAAGGAAGAGGAAATCCTGTTGTTAGTTTATTACTCTGACTCACGACTGAAGTGTTTAGAGATGTGAGACAGTAATGACAGAATTACCTCATTTTTCTTGCCTAACTCCTAACTTTTTCCTTCTTTCCTTTTTCCCACATTCTTTCCTCCCCTCTTTCAAAGATGTGACTGAGAGTTGAGGCAGCATATTTATGGTTCTCTTAAAAGGATGAATTCAACTGACATGAACTGTCACAGAGGGTAGGGGGACTCTGTTTAACCATTTGCCTGTGGTTGTAAAGCACTAGTCTAAAGTTGCTTAATGTGCAATAATTGTTGTAAGTGCAACATTAATTCAGACATAAAATTTGATCCTTCGCCAGTTATTTTTTTGTTTCAGGCGTTCCAAACTATGATATCCACTGGTTCTTCACTGCATGTGCTACTGATTCAGCCTTCTAGTTTGATTTTGCTGTCTTCAAAATAAAACATGAAAAATGATCAGTTATTGTCAAAACATAATGGTTTTCTGCTGGTTTTTGCATGAATGGCCCTAAAATATCCATTACAATCATCTGATATGGTTTATCTGCCTTGGGTAATCTTTCTAACATAATCCTTTGTTGACTGAGTTTCAGCCTTTGTGCACAAGGAATACAGTTCCTGACACACCATTCAACATCATGTCTGCGTGTTACCCACCAGCAATTTTGTGCTGCTGTGCATTCTGTTGTCCTGTGACCAGCATGTCTCACTAAAAATATTATCTGCTAATGACTCACCGTGAGTTTCAGAAATTAACCTTCTATAGGATGTATGTATTACACTTCACAAAATGGACATCACTGACATTCAAGAAATGTTCAAAACAAACCAGCAGTAGTCTCAACAGAAATGATATGCTTTGCTTTTGTTTTGAACGGCCAGTGTCGGTTGGTCACAGCCAGTGTGCTCCCTGCTGCCGCTGGATAAGCAGCTGCCAACAGCAAGTCGTATACTCCTAGCTCACTTATTTGTTACATAGTTTAATTCTTAATTTCTTTGCGTATCTTTGGGTACTTGCATTGTTTAATTTATAAATTTTGGGCGTATTATAGTATTTGAGAGTTGTAGCATCGCATTTTAGTACTTGAATAGTGTAAATTCGCATAGTCGTTTGTCTTCTGTTTTTGTTTTCAATGGCCAGTGTCGGTTGGTCACAGCCAGTGTGCTCCCTGCCGCCGTTGGATAAGCAGCTGCCAGCAGCAAGTCGTATACTCCTAGCTCACTTATTTGCTACATAGTTTCGTATAGGAAGTGTAATTTCGAGTTTTAGTTACTGTAATCGTAAATTCAGGCAGATTGTAGTGCAGTCGTTAGGCATTTGTATAGGTTAGTTCATACATTCTTTGCGTGTTTCCCTTGCGTTATCTAGGCATGGACTCATGTTTCAGTAACTGTTGTTCAACATCGATTAGAATGGACAGGGACTGTGATTGCTGTGTTCGGATGAGGGCTGAGTTGGCATCCCTTCACTCACAGCTGCAGGCGGCGCTGACTTCGGTCGCGCAGCTTGAGGCTGTTGCCAATGGGCACCACTGTGGGGAGCCGGACTTGGGTATCACGGGGATGTCAACCTCGTCCCGTCTGTCCCCAGATCGGTCTGCCACTCTGGTTGCCCCGGTTGCTGCCCGCAGTGGGGCTGAGCCCTCGCCTGTGGTTGATTGGGAGGTCGTTCCAAGGTGTGGCAGGCAGTGAAAGACGTCCACAGAGGCTGATCAGAAAGCCTCCACGGTGCGTCTGACAAACAGGTTTCAGGTACTGTCTCTGGCTGAGCCAGATGCAGCTGCCTGCCCTGTTTCAGAGGATGATTCTCAGCCTTCAAGGTCCTGGCAATCACAGAGTACCTGGGCTTATTGGTAGTTGGGAGCTCCAATGTTAGGCGTGTAATGGGGCCCCTTAGGGATATGGTGGCTAAGGAGGGGAAGAAATCCAGTGTGCACTCCATGTGGAGTCATTCCTGATGTGGAAAGGGTCCTTCCGGATGCCATGAAGGGCACAGGGTGCAGCCAGCTGCAGGTGGTGGTACATGTCGGCAGTAATGACGTGTGTCACTTTGGATCTGAGGAAATTCTCTCTGGATTCCAGCGGCTATCTGATTTGGTGAAGGCTGCCGGTCTTGCTTACGAGATGAAGGCAGAGCTCACCATCTGCAGCATCGTTGACAGAACTGACTGCAGACCTTTGGTGCAGAGCCGGGTGGAGGGTCTGAATCAGAGGCTCAGATGGTTTTGCGACCTTGTTGGCTGCAGATTCCTTGACTTGCGCCACAGGGTGGTGGGGTTTCGGGTTCCGCTGAATAGGTCAGGAGTTCACTACACTCAGCTGGCGGCTACATGGGTAGCGGAGGCTGTGTGGCGTGGACTGGGCAGTTTTTTAGGTTAGAAGGCCTCGGGAAAGTACGGGGTGGGCTGCAATCTCAAAGGGTGCATGGCAAATACAGGACGTGCTTGGATCAAGGAACAGTCGGAATTGTAGTTGTAAATTGTTGTAGTTGTGCTGGGAAAGTCCCTGAGCTTCAAGCACTAATAGTAAGCACAGAAGCTGAAATCGTTATACGTACAGAAAGCTGGCTAAAGCCTGAAATAAGTTCTGCAAAAATTTTTACGAAGTCTCAGATGGTGTACAGGAAAGATAGATTAGGCAGAATTGGTGGTGGAGTGTTTGTGTCTGTCAGTAGTGGTTTATCTTGTAGTGAAGTCGAAGTAGATACTTCGTGCGAATTGGTATGGGTGGAGATTATACTTAACAGCCGAACTAAGTTAATAATTGGCTCCTTCTACCGACCCCCAGTCTCCGATGATATAGTTGCTGAACAGTTCAGAGAAAATTTGAGTCTCGTAACAAATAAATACCCCACTCATACGGCTATAGTTGGTGGGGACTTCAACCTTCCCTCGATATGTTGGCAAAAATAATTGTTCAAAACCGGTGGTAGGCAGAAAACATCTTCCGAGATTGTCCTAAATGCTTTCTCCGAAAATTATTTTGAGCAGTTACTCCATGAACCCACGCGAATTGTAAATGGTTTTGAAAACACACTTGACCTCTTAGCCACAAACAATCCAGAGCTAATAGGGAGCATCATGACTGATACAGGAATTAGTGATCACAAGGTCGTTATAGCTAGGCTCAATACAGTTTCTTCCAAATCCACCAGAAACAAACGCAAAATAATTTTATTTAAAAAAGCGGATAAAGTGTCACTAGAAGCCTTCCTAAGAGACAATCTCCATTCCTTCCGAACTGACTATGCAAATGTAGACGAGATGTGGCTCAAATTCAAAGATATAGTAGCAACAGCAATTGAGAGATTCATACCTCATACATTGGTAAGAGATGGAACTGATCCCCCATGGTACACAAAACAGGTCCGAACGTTGTTGCAGAGGTAACGGAAAAAGCATGTGAAGTTCAGAAGAATGCGAAATCCCGAAGACTGGCTAAAATTTACAGACGCGCGAAATTTGGCACGGACTTCAATGCGAGATGCCTTTAATAGGTTCCACAACGAAACATTGTCTTGAAATTTGGTAGAAAATCCGAAGAAATTCTGGTCGTATGCAAAGTACACAAGCGGCAAGACGCAGTCAATACGTTCGCTGCGCAGTGCTGATGTTACTGTTACCAACGACTGTGCCACTAAAGTGGAGTTATTGAATGCAGTTTTCCGAAATTTCTTCACCAGGGAAGACAAATGGAATATTCCAGGATTTGGAACACGAACAGCTGCTAGCACGAGTTTCGTAGAACTAGATACCTTAGGGGTTGCGAAGCAAGTCAAATCGCTTGATACGGGGAAGTCTTCAGGTCCAGATTGTATACCAATTAGGTTCCTTTCAGATTATGCTGATACAATAGCTCCCTACTTAGCAATCATATACAACTGCTTGCTCACCGATAGATCTGTACCTACAGATTGGAAAATTGCGCAGGTCCCACCAGTGTTTAAGAAGGGTAGTAGGAGTAATCCATCAAACTACAGACCTATATCGTTGATGTCGGTTTGCAGTAGGGTTTTGGAGCATATACTATATTCAAACATTATGAATCACCTCGAAGGGAACGATCTATTGATACGTAATCAGCATGGTTTCAGAAAACATCGTCCTTGTGCAACGCAGCTAGCTCTTTATTCGCACGAAGTAATGGCCGCTATCGACAGGGGATCTCAAGTTGATTCCGTATTTCTAGATTTCCGGAAAGCTTTTGACACCATTCCTCACAAGCGACTTCTAATCAAGCTGCGGGCCTATGGGGTATCGTCTCAGTTGTGCGACTGGATTCGTGATTTCCTGTCAGGAAGGTCGCAGTTCATAGTAATAGACAGCAAATCATCGAGTAAAAATGAAGTGATATCAGGTGTTCCCCAGGGAAGCGTCCTGGGACCTCTGCTGTTCCTGATCTATATAAATGACCTGGGTGACAATCTGAGCAGTTCTCTTAGGTTGTTCGCAGATGATGCTGTAATTTATCGTCTAGTAAGGTCATCCGAAGACCAGTATCAGTTGCAAAGCGATTTAGAAAAGATTGCTGTATGGTGTGGCAGGTGGCAGTTGATGCTAAATAACGAAAAGTGTGAGGTGATCCACATGAGTTCCAAAAGAAATCCGTTGGAATTCGATTACTCGTTAAATAGTGCAATTCTCAAGGCTGTCAATTCAACTAAATACCTGGGTGTTAAAATTATGAACAACTTCAGTTGGAATGATCACGTAGATAATATTGTGGGGAAGGCGAGCCAAAGGAGGTTGCGTTTCATTGGCAGGACACTTACAAGGGAACCTCCCCATCGCACCCCCCCTCAGATTTAGTTATAAGTTGGCACAGTGGATAGGCCTTGAAAAACTGAACACAGATCAGTCGAGAAAACGGGAAGAAGTTGTGTGGAACTATGAAAAAAATAGGCAAAATATACAAACTGAGTAGTCCATGCGCAAGATAGGCAACATCACAGGTAGTTATTAGTCCAGGAGTGCCGTGGTCTCGTGGTTAGCGTGAGCAGCTCTGGAGCGAGAGGTACTTGGTTCAAGTTTTCCCTTGAGTGAAAAATTTTTCTTTCTTTATTTTCGCAAAGTTATGATCTGTCCGTTCGTTCATTGACGTCTCTGTTCACTGGAATAAGTTTAGTGTCTGTGTTTTGCGACCGCACCGCAAAACCGTGCGATTAGTAGACGAAAGGACGTGCCTCTCCAATGGGAATCGAAAACATTTGATCGCAGGTTCATAGGTCAACCGATTCCTCCACGGGAAAACATGTCAGATATATTCTATATGACACTGGTGACGGCATGTGCGTCACATGACAGGAGTATGTTGTCGACCCACCTAACTTGTACACTTGGCGAATGGGTAAAAAGATTCTTCTACCTTGCCCGATTTAGGTTTTCTTGTGGATGTGATAATCACTCCCAAAAAAGTGATGAAAACATAAGAGTTTGTCACATAAACTGCAACAAATGAATGCAACAGTTTCACAGTCGCACAGTTTTCCCTGTGTTCTTCCAAAACATGTGTTTTTAAAGTTTTCAAATTTTTCTGTGCGTAGACCGTCAAGTCCTGCGTATGTCCAAGCAAATCTAAACATGTCCTGGAATTTTGGAGAGCGAAGTTGATTATGTGTGAGTGCCTGAACTTTGATGATTGTCTGAAAATAAAAAATTAAACTTTTCACGCGAGGGAAGAATTTGAACCAAGGACCTCTCATTCTGCCGCTGCTCACGTTAACCACGAGGCCACGGCGCTCCTAGACTCAGAATTACCTGTGATGTTGCCTATCTTCCGCATGGACTACTCAGTTAGTATATTTTGCTTATTTTTTTCATAGTTCCACACAACTTCTTCCTGTTTTCTCGATTGATCTGTGTTCAGTTTTTCAAGGCCTATCCACTGTGCCAACTTATAACTAAATCTGAGGGGGGTGCGATGGGGAGGTTCCCTTGTTAGAAGATGCAACAAGTCCACTAAAGAGACAGCTTACACTACACTCATCCATCCTCTGTTAGAATATTGCTGTGTGGTGTGGGATCCTTACCATGTGGGATTGACAGAGGACATCGAAAGGGTGCAAAAAAGGGCAGCTCGTTTTGTTTTATCACGTAATAGGGGAGAGAGTGTGGCAAATATGATACGCGAGTTGGGATGGAAGTCATTAAAGCAAAGACATTTTTCCTCGGGGCGAGATCTATTTATGAAATTTCAGTCACCAACTTTCTCTTCCGAATGCAAAAATATTTCGTTGAGCCCAACCTACATAGGTAGGAATGATCATCAAAATAAAATAAGAGAAATCAGAGCTCGAACAGAAAGGTTTAGGTGTTTGTTTTTCCCGCGCGCTGTTCAGGAGTGGAATGGTAGGGAGATAGTATGACTGTGGTTCGATGAACTCTCTGCCAAGCACTTAAATGTGAATTGCAGAGTAATCATGTAGATGTAGATGTAGATGTAGATGCTGCTATCTGCTGAGGTTTTGGTACAATGACAATAGGTGATGACCAGGGGCTATTACTTGATTCTGTGACCCCGTCTTTAAGTTACTGACTTATAAAGTCCTCCGTGACACACTGTAGGTATTGAGCAACATTATATGGTTTCTCATAAACAGGAACTTCATTTACAGTATGAATATAATGTTGAGCTAGTGATGTGGCAGGCAGTGGGCCAGGAGGATCAAACAGCTCTATGTATTTCTCAAAATGTTTCCATCTCCTCCTTGTTCTGTCCCTCTAAATATGCTACCCACATGATGCCTGTACGTCCTCAGGGCTGAAGTTATCAATACTGACAGGCACTATTTTGCATCTTTCAATTTCTCTGATGTAGGATAAACTATTCCTTGCAAAACATTTCACCATATCAAAGTCTTCATATTCAGACAAAGGCTCAACAATACACCTAGATTTCACCAGAAAATCAGCTTTTGCATCAATCCAGATTATCTTTCCAGTACCTGTCAGTACGATATCCTGTGAGTTGACTTTAAGGGACCTTTTACATGGTTTAGCTAGCCACCCCTGTCCTAGGGGTGATCCTTGTGACAGTAATGTTTTTTCAGCTGGAAAACAAAGATGAAATGGTGCTCCATGCTTTTCTACTATATGCTGTTCCAAGTCAAATGGTTCAAATGGCTCTGAGCACTATGGGGCTTAACATCTAAGGTCATCAGTCCCCTAGAACTTAGAACTACTTAAACCTAACTAACCTAAAGACATCACTTCCGTCCATGCCAGAGGCAGGATTCGAACCTGCGACTGTAGCAGTTGCGCGGTTCCGGACTGAAGGGCCTAGAACCACTCAGCCACCGCGGCCGGCATTCCAAGTCAACTTTGGTGTAATGTGCAACAAGGAAATGTAACCCAAGAATGATTTCATAACCATTTCCAACCATGGGAATCGCTTCTACATCAACCCAGAAGTTACTTCCCCCACTTGGAAACTTGTTATCATTGAACTATGAACTGTTGAACTCTTCATGACATTTCTTGCTGTAACCCCCATAAAAATGTGTCAAGTGCTGTCTGCTCAGCTTCTTGTAAAATTACTTTCTTGGATTATCATCTTCCTTGAGCTCAGCTGTATTTACATTAATCTTGTAAAAATGGGCTACAAAACTCTCTATTGATTCCCCTTGCTTTTGAAGCATACTATTAAGTTGTTCATGGCAGTAACTCAATGCATTCTTTCTCCTATATCTGTTCACCAACTCTCCTCTGAAGTCATTGAACGACTGTGCTCCATGCAAATTTTTGTGCCTCATAATGTACCTCCTAGCATTCCCTGCTAGTTTTAGGTAGACTACACTCAGCAGCTGCCCAATTTTGCAACCTGGTATCTGTTTCTAAATTATTGAAAAATACAAAGACATCCTCCTCTGATTTGTTTTGAAATGGGGTGAACAATGCAGCAATTTTAGTGTCCAGGGTAGATGGACTAGGAAGCAACAGTTCCCTTCTTTCTCCAGTAGTTGCCCTAGTTCTGCCTATAACTGAGTTACTTGATGTACTAACTGCTTAATAGCTTCATGAGCTGAATGTTGCTTTTTTCATATTGTCTTCTTGCTACCAACCCAAAATAAATATGAAAAGGAAGAAGAAAGGATAGGTAAATAACTATACACTATACAGGCCCAAAAACTTTGAATTCAACCCTTAAACATCTTTCTGCGTAGGGCATCCCTACTGCAAGAGTTCCATGTCTCTGGCTGCTGCCTTGTGGCTGACTGTCTTCATTTTCAGCAGTCATTCTGACAAAAATTGTAACCACAGTAGAGGTAAAGGGCACACTTCTGAAGCTAATTCTAACAGTATGTCTAGGATGGGATAGTGTGAGCTAGGACTCCCTGCCGAGGAAGAATGTGTTCCTGAAGGAGGACTGATGATGGTTACAATGGGTTCTTTCCTGAGGCTTGCTTACAATTTGTTTGGCAGCATTGAAAATATCATGGTATTTCCATAGTGTGATGGCCTCTGGCTGCTCACTGTGTATTCTACTGCTGCAGCTGCTGCCATGTCACCAGATTCCTGTATTTACTGGCAGTAGCAAGTGTGGCTGTTGGTGGTGGCTCTGAGGATGCTGTGCTGCAGGGCCCAGAATATACCCTGGTGAGGACAGGAATGACTGAACCTTCATGTCATACTCTCAGGATGATGACAAAGTACGTTGCTACAGGTGGCACCTGGATGCTTAGGTGGCAGGCAGCAGTTCATGTTCCACAGCAAAGGTAGGGGTGTCTGCATCATCGGCACAGTACTGAACAGCTCAGGCTCAACATCACATAACTGTCCATCTGTTTGATGGTGACAAGCTGGCTCACATGTCCTTAAATACTGCCGCCCCCTGCTGATTTCACGGTAATTATGGTGTTAGTGAGTCTTGCCAAATTGTCAGGAATGGGGTGGAGACTCAGTTCTCATAATCAGGATGCAATACTTCCTGCATGCTGGCTCAGTGTCAGCACATGCAGCCTGTCATCACAGAGGCATTGTGAAGGTGCTGACTACACAATCCACTAGCAATTACCAAATGACTTTGTAGGTGGCCTGGTTTTCTCCTGGCACTACACTGCCAATTCTAACTCTCATGTATAATTCTTTAAAATCTGATTTCCAAGAACATATTTACAGTTGTGTCAGTTGTCTCATTTGGGCATCACATCTACTAATTTCTGTTCCATTAGGGTAATTTCTTCATTTGTATGTTTGTTTGTTTTGTTTTAGGGTACAAAAACAACTAGAGTCACATGCATCCATGTCGGAATAATTTGTTTGAGGTGGTGTTTCTCTCTCTCTCTCTCTCTCTCTCTCTCTCTCTCTCTCTCCTCTAGTGTACATGTTCATGTGAGGTGAGTTGTCACAAAGTCACAGCTGGTTACAGAGTAGAAATTTCATTGAAGTATCATTGTCCACTTTGCTGACACTTCAGAATGACAGCTACCAGTACCTTGTACTGTCTGTTGTCCACCAACACTATATAATCATAATCCTAAGCAACTGCTGTTCCACATAGCGAAGGAGGAGTGACACTCCACATCATACAACATATTTACTCACTTGGCATTATTAGTATAAGCCTTGGAATGCTTCATGGAAATCTGTATTAGAGGTACTTCTTGGATACAGTCTTCGGTAGTTTATTGTAGTATTATGTTAATTCCAACAATCAAAATATGTTGTACTTTAAAAATAAATGTTCATCAAAATTTGCTGCCTATGAAAAACAAATGTTCACTTATACATAATTTCTGAAAACCACAGAGTCAAAACACTTGTTTCCATACAAGTCCCTTTTTGTTGTGTATCAGTATTATTTTGCTAGAATATTAATGTTGTCTATACTTGTACATGGTGCCTTACAAAGTGAAATGTACTTGGTGCAGTTGTATTTTTGTTAATGTCTAATCAGAATGTGAGATAATTTATACAAGTTACTCAGGTTTGGAACATATGTAGGCTGCAATCACTCACTGTGCACAGTGCAATACCCTGCACCTATCTCCAAACAATCACTCATTTCAGTGCCCATGTTAAGTAAACAATTTTTTCTTGTTTTGGTCCATACTATCCCCTCCCAAAATATGGAAAGCAAAGAGGTTGCAGTAGAAGAGATTTGTTTTATTGTACCAAAAATGAGTAAGTGCTCATAACTCTTAAGGTATGCATTTTGGGGCACTTGTTTATTTGACATTTTTGCTTTGAATGCTCATTCCTGTGATATACCTGAATACTAACCATTACTCCTACAACATCCTGTATACAAACTTCTAGCTTCCTCTGTACTGCAATACACTTCCTGATCAAGAGTATCCAGACACCAATTAGTGGACATTACTATGGAGTGTATCCAATCTTCACATTTATGACAGATTGAACTCTGCTGAGAACACTTTCAATGAAGTTTCTGAATGCTTGTGATGGAATGACAGCCCAATCTTTCTCAAGAGCCAAAACCAGATAAGGTAGTGATGCTGGACACTCGGGTCTGGAGCAAAATCATTGTTTCAACTCATCCCAAAGGTGTTCCATTCAGATCAGGTTAGGAATATGTGCAGGCAAATCTATATCAGGAATGTCATTGCCTCACAGATGCTGATTATTGCAGGGTGAATTGTTGTGCTGATACAAAGAGTCATTGTTCCAAATTGTTCCTCTATTGGACACAGTACACAATGCTGCAAAATATTGCCATATTCTTCTGTATTTAGGTTTCTTCAAAACAATATGGGGACCACACCCTAACCATGAAGAACACCCCCATACCATAACACCATCCAGTCAGTACTTCACAGTTGGCACTACACATGATAGCAGCCTATGTTCAAGAATTCACTGAACCCAAATCCTGCCATCAGATTAACACAGGATACAGCATGATTCATCTCCCTAAATCACTCATTTCCAGTCATACACTCTCCAGCGACATCATTCTTTACACTACCTCAAGTCTCACTTAACACTGACTACAGAAATGTGTGGGTTGTGAAGAACTGCTCAACTATTGTACTCCATTGTTTTTAAATCCTTAAACACAGTCATTGTGCTAGTCATACTGCTGGTAGTACTTTGAAACTTGTGAGAAATTCCTTCTGCTGACTTCATGCAATTTTTTAGAACCACCTTCCACAAAGCTCAATGGTCCCTGTCTCTGAGTACATGGGGTCTACCTCGTTTTGGTTTAACTGTGGCCATCCCTTCATGTTTCCACTTCACAATCACATCACTAACAATCAATTTGGGCAGCTTTATAAGGTTTGAAATGTTACTAATGGATTTGTTACTCTGATAACATGTGATGTTCAGAATCATTGCTCTCTCCTGCTGTAAAGGGCCTGCATCCAAACAAATACATTTGCCTCAAATATCAAGGCTGTATGAGAGGGAATGGCTGACATGGGAAGGATGGCAGCTATCAAAATGTAAGTACTGTCCTGTGTTAGAAGGTTTAATTAAATTTTTACAGTTATCATTCTCTCCATGTCAGATGTTCCCTCCCATACAGCCTTGGCATTCATGGCAAACATATTTGTTCAGATGTAGGCTCTTTACAGGAAAACACTATCATTCTCACTTCAACCTTCACTGGATGTAATTACCCCACCAGCTCAGTTAAAAAGCAGATTTCCCAGGCTGTCATATCCAATCGTAGCACTGCTGATCCCTCCACAAAACAGAGGAATTCACAACCCCAGATCTACGACATTTCTGAAATGGGGTAAAATCTGGATAATGGTGCCTCCCTCCACCCACTCAAGCATTTGAGAGAGGATGTAAAAAATGAACAAAAAATCGATTTTTCAAAAATGTGTTCATTTTGTAGTGCACATGTTTCTGAAGGTTGATATATAAAACATATACGTCCAAGAAAATGTCAGACATCTTATTTGGTTTTAAGTGTCCCAAAGTGCAGTGCCACACCTCTTCACACAGCATTCTCTATTGCATGTCATTGTATTTCACTCTGTGGAATTGAAATGTGTGTATTTTGTAAAGGTAGCCATCAGACCTATATTTAGGACAGTGGAAATTAAAATGTGCTGTGGTGGCTTTCCTGCTCCTTGTCAGCTACTTTGACATTCCACTATCCTTAAAAAAACTCACAATTAATGCTGGGTGGGATTATTTGTGACCAGGAGAAAAAAGAACTATATAGAAAAATTGCACTCTTTATTGCCTGTTAGCTAAGAACTTTCTGTTTTGTGTGACATAAAATTAAATATAGGAAACATAAAACCAGTAAAGACAAGAGACAGGTAACATAGTACAGATAGTACACATTTCTTCAATCCTTAGATCCCAGCATTTTTTCTCTCAATCTTGCTACAGCTTTACATGGCATACTTTTCTTTATGCACAAGAATCTATTAACTTATCAAATTTTGTCAAACGTTTTGTTACCATGAAAAACCAAAATTTCACTGTCTGATACTGAAAAAGCTGTTAATATGAATAGTACCCAGGACTGGTGTGGTTTCTCAATTTGGTTACATCTATTTTGTGACTGTCTGCTAGATAAAATGAAATAAGCTTTTCTAATATTGCAGCAATAGTAACACACACCGAATAATTGATTCTGTTTTGACACAAATGGTTATTTTTAAAACCCCATTTACATAAATAACATGACTGAATACAATTAATGAGGTTCCAGTATCAAATGCCTATTAGGCCTACTACAAGTAAAAAGTTTTATGTTGGGAAATAGTTTTATATTTCATTCATATCCTTCAGTTTCTCAAGCATAAGACTTAAAATTAGTAGTAGTACAAATTTTTTTACAAACTTGGAATCTTCATATTTTTCCATATAATTTGTGTGATTTAACCCTTTCTTCTCCTTCCTCGTTCTAACAAACGATCTTGTCATCACTAATTCTGTAGCTATTTCTGCCGTTGCCAAAACTTATTCTCCTGTGAACTTCATCAACCCTGCCAGACTCAGCAGTTATTTATCCTGTGTTTATTCTCCAGTTAGGCATTATTACATGTTCGTACAATGCATTTTCCATGCTATTCCAAGAATAGAACTTCCGTGGCTGCTAAACAGGAACTGGACAACTGGCCCTTAGTAGTGAAGGAATCTGGCCAAAATTTTTCTATCAAAATTTCATTTTCTTGGATACACCGAGAAGATAGTATGTAATCTTTCTTATCTGTTAGTCTTGTTAGCGGTTTATTTCCACTCTGGTAGTCTGACTCTATGTATTTCACTATAATTATAACATTGCTTATCACATGCATACCATCAACCACATAAACAAACAATGATTGGTATTTACCAGTTCAAATTTATTCAGCTCAGATTGTATAGCACTGTCCCCTTTTGTCTGTGGATTTTTTTTTATTTCTTGGTACAACAGGGATTCCCCTGGCAGAGACATCACGTACACTATGCACACACTGAAAAATCACAACATGGTTCTTGTCCCCTAAAATTGCCACCCCTTGGATCTTGGGGTGGAAATACATCTCTTTTCACTCAGTGTTATCCTGGTCTTGAATGTGTTAATCAGCTACTTAGACAAGGCTATGACTCTGTAAAATATTGCTCTGAAATTAGGTCCATTCTGCCTGATATTTTACCCATCACACATAGAAAAGATTTTCGTTGCCCTACCAATCTCTGCAGTGTCCTTGTCAGACCCTATGCTCCTTCTGCACCCATTTCCCTACCCTGTGGCTCCTGTCCCTGTGACTTTACTAGCCCTGTAACTTTCAAAACATATGCTATCAAAGA
Organism: Schistocerca nitens; assembly: GCF_023898315.1. Lineage (NCBI taxonomy): Eukaryota > Metazoa > Arthropoda > Insecta > Orthoptera > Acrididae > Schistocerca > Schistocerca nitens. Next base: position 447,270,720 of record NC_064616.1, on the reverse strand, counting down.
AAGAGCCATCTCAGGAATGACACATGTTGTGTACCAACTGTTATGTCAACACTGTTTGGCATTTTACATTGGCATGACTACCACCAGATTATCAGTTAGGATGAATAGGCATAGTCAGAGGGTGTATAATGGCAACACACAATATCCTGTTGCAGAACATGTTCTACAACATCACAGTTGTGACCTCAGTGCATGTTTCACTACATCTGCCATCTGGGCTCTTCCCCAAGGCGCCAGTTTCTCAGAATTCTGCAGATGGGAATTGGCATTACAATATATCCTTGGTGATCAACACCCACCTGGCCTTAATTTTGGTTAATTTCTTCAGTCTCAGCATTTCTCTCAGTAACTTTTCCTTTATTCATTCCCTTTCAGTTTTCTATATCTAGTATTATCTGACCTGTGTATTTTTTCCCACCAACACATCTACCACATACAATGCACTTAGGTTTCTGCTCTTATTAACTTGTGCACAATGTTTTGTCAGTAATCTTGGTCTTGCATATTACCTATCCTCCACCTTTCAGCTCCCAGCTTTGAATATCTCATCTGGCAGAGTCCCAAACAATTGGTCTTTCCTTCTCATCCTCTCCTGTAAGTCTCCCCTGACCTGACGTACTGGGCAGCTTTTCAGGCACTCTCCCCCTTTTCTAAACCTCACTAGTCCTTCTCCTTCACCCACCTTCCTTCCCCTTCTGCTTTTCTACCAGAAGAAGTCACTGGCTCCAAAACTTGCAAATTTCGATATCTTTAGACATGTTCTCTCCTTCTGCTACTTGGTGAATGGGCTTTTCCATCTATCCATTTTCATTATATTTTCAAAAATTGATAATTTTCTTTGATGAATTAGAACATAAATACTTTATTAAGAAGATCATAAGTACCATACCAGGAAACTGGTTCTAAGTCACAACAAGAAAGTTTTTACAGCTGCAAAGAAAGTCACAATAAGGAAGTTTTTACAACTGCAAAGAAGAGAACGGCAATCAGCCACGGTTAATAATGCTGTTTATTGACACAAGTAGTGCTGTTATTGGTTCTGAATTGACAGGTGCATCTTCACATTTATGTTAAAATTGTTATGTACGTTATTTGTTGGCTGCTTTTTAGCAACTAATGTAAACAAAAGCAAATGTTCTGAATTGACAGGTGCATCTTCACATTTATGTTAAAATTGTTATGTACGTTATTTGTTGGCTGCTTTTTAGCAACTAATGTAAACAAAAGCAAATGTAATGTAACTGTGTGCAACCATCTGAAGATGAACATGTTGATTTGAAACATAATGGCGCTAAATGTGTAATGAAAAGCATTATTAACTGTGGCTGGTTGGTGTTTTCTTCTTTGCAAGAATCATCGTGTATTCTGTACTTAACTACAGTCTCAAAAATGTCGGTTTGCGACAAAATAACGGAAGAAAATATTTGTTCCAAGTTGCATCAATGCTGAGGCACTACATTTAATTTGTGGTATTACAAGTACAGAAATACAGCATTAGGTGTTTTACCTATTTGGACTGTAGTTAGCAAAAACCACAACCATGGAATCACAAAACAAGCACAGCTTGGCACAAAGACCATGTGCTATCCACTAACTGATGTGTGAAAGACCTCCTCCACAATTTAGCACCTGCATTAAGTCTAAGGACATGCAACAGAGTACTGAGAACACAATAGCACGGAAAATGTGTTTTGTGAAAAAATGGCTCTTAGAATATTTTTTGTTATTGTAGTAACACGATTCACGTTTCCGTCGCACTTCATCTAGTGTAGACTGGGAACTGTCTGCTAGACCTGCCCGATGTGAACTGACTGGGCACGGCTTGTGCTGCCTGAGTTGTTGTTCCACCGGCAGAGGGCGCGGCCGAATTCTCGCGTGCCCTCTGGTGGACGGGACTTTACTTGTGGCAATTACTGTCCGTGATGCGCCGTGCCGATGTGCGCCTCCCGCGATCTTTCTGGTGGCTACTGCACTCCTCCTCCTCCAGGGGGTGAAGCCACTGTGATCCACTACGTCGGAAGGTGGAGCATCATGCAGTAGTGATAACCTCCACGTCCATTGGAAGGCTGGAGTCAAGGGGATCTGCCAATCCTCGAGCCGGAACCTTCGAATATGGTTGGAAGTGACCCACATGAAGAGGGCCCCCGTCATCCCACCACCGGAGCCCGGGACAGAACGGGCGACAAGCTGTCGAACTCCTGATCTCGGTCCACCTCGAGAGGGGCAAGACCTAGTGGCAGGGATGATGGGGAAGGGATGACCACAAGTGAACCAGCCTCCTGAGAAACCGGGCCTGCGAGGGGGGCCGGCTCTCGCCGGGGCATCTCTAACGATGGCGAGGCCGGTGCTGGAGCTACTGGAGGCCGCCAAGGCTGAGAACCATCGCAGTGTGGCGGAGTCACAGGTGGGAGTGGCGGTAGTGTCCCCTGAGAAAACAACACAGGTGCTGGCAATGGGGAAGCCGGCGCCCGAGGGGTAATAGGGTGAGTGCCCAAACGTGGACGTAGCTGATTTTGGTGACGACGTACCTCCTGGTCCCCTGCCTGCAAGGTATAGAGCTAGCGGCCATTGTGGTGCAGGACCACCGCCGGTATCCAACGCGGATTGCGACCAAACCCACGTGCCCAGACCGACATACCTGGTGGAAAGCCGGGTACCCCGTTTTGCGAAGACTGGCGAGGACCAGGCTGGAGGAGGTGCAGCAGAGTCCAAGGTTGGCACCCATGGAGGAGCTCTGCGGGGCTGCGTTCTCCCATCAGTGTGGTTTGGTATGCCGTCAGGAAAAACATCAACGCCTCCTCCGCAGGAGATTCGTGAAAATACTTTTTCATCTGCATCTTAAATGTGCACACCATGCGCTCGGCTTCCCCATTCGATTGTGGATGAAAGGGGGGAGAGCAAACGTGCCAAATACCGAAGCGCCTACAAAATCCTGGAAGGTCTGCGAAATAAACTGAGGTCCATTGACCAATACCAGGGTGACTGGCAGACCTTCCACAGGAAAGATTTTTGCTAGTGCCTGGATTGCAACTTCTGAAGTGGTTGAGGAGCAGCAAAATCACCTATGGGAATCGGGAATAAGCATCAATGACAATGAGCCAAAAGCCATTGAGAAACGGGCTGGCAAAATCTATGTGAACACGTTCCCATGCCTGGGTTGCAGGGGGCCATGAAGAGAACGCTGACCTGGAAAACGCCTGTTGGCTCGCACACTGGGAACAGGAGGCCACCTAGTGCTCAATTTCTCTGTCAATACTGGGCCAGTACACATGTCTGCGAGCCAATGTTTTAGTACGGGAAACACCCCAGTGCCCCTCATGTAATAACGTGAGGATCCCCCTTCAGAAACTTGCAGGAACAACCACGCAAGGAGCTGTATCATCAGTAGCCAGAAGGAGAACTCCTTCCAAGACTGAGAGGCGGTCTCGTAGAACAAAATAATTACGAAGAGGGTCCGAGGCCCGACCTGGAGGTTGGGATGACCACCCCTGCTGAATGAGGCGAACTACTTGCCGGAGAACTGGGTCAGCTGCCATTTCCCTGGCGACTCTAGAACTAGTGATCGGGAAGCCATCAATCGCTTGCAGGACGCCACATCCAAGTGAAAACACATAATCTCCTCCTGATTGAACTTAGGATCCAGGCCCACCGGAAGATGGAAAAGAGCGTTGGCATTGGCATGCTGTCCAGTAGGGCGAAAATGAACGTCATAGTGGTACTTAGAGAGGAACAAGGCCCAGCGCTGCAGTCTGTGGGCCGCACTATCCGGAATCTGAGAGGCAGGGCCAAATAACGATATTAATGGCTTATGGTCAGTGATTAACTGAAACGTCGTGCCATACAAGAAAAGGTGAAACTTGGTAACAGCGTAGACAATGGCCAAAGCCTCTTTTTTCCACCTGGGAGTAATGGGCCTGTGCGGGACTAAGAGTTTTAGATGCAAATGCCAGTGGCTGCTTGGAGCCATCCGCGTTGCAATGGGCCAGGACTGTCCTCATCCCATACTGCGAAGCATCTGTAGCCAGGACCAACGGATTATTGGGGTCAAAAGTAGCCAAACAAGGCGCTGACGTGAGGAGGCCCTTCAACGAGGTGAACGCTCGCTCGCATGCAGGCGACCAATCAAAAGGAACACTCTTGTGCAGAAGGCAGTACAGGGGGCGAGCTATGGTGGAAGCCCTGGGAATGAACCGATGGTAATAGGCAATCTTGCGTAAAAAAGCTTGTAACTCCTTCAGCGAAGCGGGCCGTGGAAGGTCGACGATACCTTGGGCCAAACTTCCTAGCGGCTGGACGCCATGCCGAGAGATGGTGTAGCCCACATACTCAATGGACGGTTGGAAGAAGTTCGACTTACGCAGGTTGCAACGCAGGTCCATGGACCTGAATTAGAGAAAGAGTGTTCAAAGGTTGTGCAAGTGTTCCTTCGTGCTGCGGCCTGTGACAGTTATGTCTTCCATGTAATTAATACAATGAGGGATTGTCAATGTGACGTGCTCAAGATAACGCTGAAATATCGCCGGGCACTGGATATTCCGCAGGCCAACCGCTGGTATTGGTAAAGGCCAAACGGGGTGTTGACGACCGCCAGCCGTTTGGAGTCCTCATCAAGTAGTATCTGATGATCCTCCGCCACGGCGGAGAACAATTCATCAGAACGAGGCAAGGTATAGGTGTCCACCACCAATTGGGAATTAATGGTAGCCTTGAAATCGCCACAAAGACATAATTTTCCCGAGGGTTTCCTGACAATAACGAGGGGCGAAGCCCACTCACTAGAAGAAATGGGAAGAACGACCCCGAGGGCTGTCAGCCAGTCTAGCTCTGCTTTTACCTGAGGGCGGAGAGCCAAGGGGATCTACTTCGCTCGTGGAAAATGCAGGCAAGCCGATGCCTTCAACTTCAAGTGAGCTTCAAAGTCTGAAACATGCCCCAGGCCCTCCTCAAAGATATCCTTAAAATCAGAGATCAAAGATTCCAATGATTGATAGGGAACGTCTTCGGAGACCAACTCCATGGTGTCTGCGATAGAAAAACTGAAAACTTGAAAGGCATCCAACCCAGAAAGGTTAGCGGAGCTCGCATCACTGACAACAATAAAAGTAAGAGGCCGAGTGACTGATTTGTAAGTAACGTTGGTAGTGAATTGACCCAGTAGGGGAATGAACTGGTTACCATAACCACATAGACGCCGGTAAACTGGCGCCAACGGGGGCGACCCAAAGTTGGAGTAAGTTTGTACATTCAACAAGGAAACTGCTGCGCCCGTATCTACTTGCAGCTGTAATTGGCACGACTGAACCGACACCTCGATAAGGAGTTTGTGTGCCAATGCGTCGGGAGCCTGGCCCAATGAAACTTCCTGGATGCCAACGTCCATGTCCTCTGTACCTGCTTCCTTCGATTCTTTTGAGGCTGAGCGGCAAACTTTAGCAATGTGTCCTTTTTTATTACATTTGTGACAAACAGACCAACGCTGGGGGCCCTCTGACCAATCATGATGTATATAGCATGACACACAGGACAGTAACAGGGGCCGGCAGCCGGAACTCTGTTTACGCACCATGCGGGAGTGGCCTTAACGGCCGGATTGTACCGCTCGCATGTCGTCCACCCCGGATGCCCTGAACCGCCTCGGCGTTGCACCATGCTTCCAACTGTTGACCTGCGGCATGAGAGACTTCATACGATTGAGCAATGGATAGGACTTCCTCAAGGGAAGGGTCTTCCAACTGCAGGGCCCATTGCTAGACCTCCCTATCAGGGGCCGAACGAACAATGACGTCACGCACCATAACATGGGCATACGACTGTCGCAACTGCTCTGTGACAAAATGACACTTGCCACTAAGACCATGCAGGGTAACGGCCCATGCCCGGTAAGACTGATGGGGCTGTTTCTTGCATTGATAGAACTTGACCCTAGCCGCAACAACATGCATGTGACGGTGATAATATGAAGACAGCAATGAACACAATGCGTCAAAAGACAAGGACGAGGGTTCCTGCAACGGTGCTAGCTGCCGCAGAACTTGATACAGCAAGGGAGATATCCAAGACAAAAAAAGAGCATGACATACCTCCGCATCGGCAACATGAAACGCCTGGAAATGCTGCTGAAGGTGATGTTCATATGCGTCCCAATCCTCCGCCGTCTTGTCATACGGGGGAAAGGGAGGAGGGAACGGCGCTGGAGCAGACTGTGTGGAGAGGAACGCTGGAAGCACTTGTTTCGTGGTAGCCATGAGCTCCATCTGCTGCTCAACCAAAACCCGCACTAAATCCTCCATGCCATGGATAAGCTGCGAAACCGAAACGATGACGCAACACGCGAAAGAATGACCCTACTCGTCGCCAATTGTGTAGTAACACGATTCATGTTTCCGTCGCAATTCACCTAGTGTAGACCGGGAACTGTCTGCTAGACCTGCCTGATGTGAACTGACTGGGCACGGCCCATGCTGCCTGAGTTGTTGTTGTTCCGCCGGCAGAGGGCGTGGCCGAATTCTCGCGTGCCCTCTGGTGGACGGGACTTTACTTGCAGCAATTACTGTCTGTGATGTGACGTGCCGATGTGCACCTTCCACGATCTTTCTGGTGGCTACTGCAGTTATCACTCCTCCTTTGTTGTAAAATGAAATCATAATCATACTTCATAATTAAATACAGTAATCCTCTGAGATGTATGCTATTGCAAGAAAGACTGCATTCCATTTTTGCATGGGAGAGCTATTAATATTCTTAATGCTTTTGAAGTTCTTTTACCTCATGATTTTTGCCCATTCCCTTTCATCCTGGGTGGCCAGTGTATATCTCAGTTCTGCTTAGTACGTTACAGCTTGCCAGCACAGTTACTCGAAAGTAGAACTCAAAGACAAAAAATCAGATCTGAAATTAGTAACGTGAATGAATAACATATCAATATAAAGTCTAATGTCATTGATTGTTTATATCATCCCATATTTGGCTAGATTATGAATTTAAAGTAGATCATTTTCGAAGCTTGATAATGTTATATTCCCTGACACTATTGGCGGTTTTGATCTCAAGCTAACTGAAGTAATCTGATTGTAAATCATTCACCACTAGACCATTAACATGTATTTCAAAAGGAAGCTCATCTGTGTACAAACTGCCCCAGACTACAGTGTTGGTAGGTTGTGCAGATTGCCATATAGAATTCTGAGGCTGTACGTGATTATTGTTGCATTAACAATCATGTCTGTCTGAGTTTTTGCAGTGCCCGGCCAACTACAAGTGGTTTTTGTCCTTTGCAAATAATGTAAAAAGTATTTCTGCAATTAATTCAACACCTCTCTTCAGGTACAATAATCATTGTTTAGTAATGATAATGTGATGATTATTATTAGAAAGAAATTAATTGTTTCTTACAGATGCAGAAATACCAATGGCAGCTTCATCTGTGACACAAATGTCAACTGTCCTCAAGGATATAAGAAATCACTTTCTGGGGAGTGTGAAGGTGAAACACATTTAAGAAAAACACTGCCTGACAAAAAACAGGAAAGCACCCAGAAGAAATGGTTGGATGTCAATGTAACTTTGTACATGTACACACCATTGGTCGCATATGTAAATGATTAGAGACGCAATTCTCTCTGACTGGTAGAACAGGCACCAGAGTGAATTGTGTTTGTTAATATATAGTGTTGTTACCAGGCCTAGTAGGATATATAATCATCAGAAGTTTAGTTATCACTGTGAAGGACACGGACATACTGGATACTCGTGTCAGACAGTGTTATCAGCACCTGACAGACTTTGAAAGGGCCCTCATTGTACGTCTCCATTTGCCTAGCTTGTCAAATTGTGCAGTTTCCAGAATTGTAGGGCATTTGGACAGGACAGTGGCAGGATGTTAGAGTGCATGGGAACATGAAGGCAGACATACTCATTGCCAAGATTCTGTTCAGCCACTTCTAACCACCACAAGAAAGCAGCACCACATTATGCACCAAGCACATCATAACCCCTCCACATCTGCACCTGCCATCCTAGAACAAGTAACGGACTACTTGACATGTTCTGTGTCATCCCACACCATTTGCTGGAGATTATCAGCAGCCCAACTAGAGAATTACTCCCAAGCATAGGCTGTCATTAACATTACAACACAGGTGAATACATTTGAAGTGGTGCCATGATCAGGAAACATGGACCGCTGATAAATGGCTTTGCATTGTGCTCAGTGATGAATCACAGTTCTGCACTACCTCATGTGTCCGTTGTCGGCAAGCACGGCAGCGACCTTGGGTAAGGTCCCATTCCTGTTGTGTTTTGGAGAGCCGCAGTGGTGTCACTCCTAGTGTCATGGTATGAGTAGTGACTTCAGGTTACAACTGACAGTGACTGAGGGAACTCTGATGGCACAAAAATGGTACATCACAGACATCCCATGTCCTCAAGTGTTCTCTCTCATGTGACAGTTTTGTGTTTCACCTCTCAACAGGACAATGCTTGCCTAAACATTACAAGTGTCTGAATGAACTGTCTCAATGATGTTCAGGTACTTCCATGGCCAGCAGACCCCAGGTCTGTCCCTGATAGAACCTGTGTGGGACCAGCTTGACTATGAACTCTGTCCCAGTCCCACTACCCAGGATATCAAGGACCAGTATCAACAGTTGTGAGCTAGCTTGCCTCAGGAGAGGATACAATGGCTTTATAGCTCCCTTCCCAACCAAGTCAGTGCCTGCATCCAGGCCAGAGTGATTTTAACATCATACTGATAATTGGTTCATACTACTAAATTCTATGCAAATTTGACTCAGTTTTGTAATCATTGAACTAACGTCACACCTCCCCTGAACACAAGAAGTTTCATTGTGCCTTCTCATCATCTTCTGGATGCTTTACTGTTTTTTTAATGCTGTAATAACATAATGCTATATCAGAATATATACGGCTTTTTATTGGTTTCCTTTAGGTTAAATGTATTGCTTCAATCATTTATGTTCATGTGCGATCATATACAACAGTTTTAGCTTCTACTAGCCTTAAGTGGCAACTAGTTGCTTCACTTAAAATGAATTTTAGCCGGATGATGTAAGTGAAAATAATATTAAATGCTTTAAATATAGTGCAGTTAAATAGGTGTGAGCACTTAAATCAAATTTTAACTGGCTTACATAAGTAAAAATAATTGCAACTGGTTTAAAAAGATTTCAGTCAGAAATAAATGTGAAATTTTAGGAGCTCTATCTATATTTTCATTCATGAGGCATTACATGTTGAAGAAATGTAGTTTTTTCTTAGTGTTAATAAAAAATTACAGACACTAATAACCATAACAATGAATGAGAAAACCATATTTCCATCTGTTTTTGTCATTTGTGCAACATGTGGCATCCTGCTTTGTTTCCTGGCATTATTTTGACTGGCAAAGCTGATCCAAAGTCTTTCCTGGGTCCAAGTTCATGAAACACCTTCATAGGCCCATGGTCATGAATGAAGATGGAGAGAGGGAGATACTGATGGCTTCCTCAGAGGATGCCATTACCATCACTTTCAACATTAAGCAACTTGACTTCTGTGTCAGACACTGGTTGGAATGGAATAGTGGTCAGGTGCTAAATTCCAGCAAAAATTGTGGTAGCAAACTGAAGGCCTCTGACTGATACTGTGGTATTTGAAGCCCCACTGAATTTATTTACCAGAGTCAAGACTGTGGTGTCTGATGTGGCCATGATCCATGTGATGTACAGAAAGTTGAAAGGGTCACCACTTGGTTGTGGACACAAGTGATACCAATCCCAGAGTACTCAATCAATATCAGCATTGATGTCAGAAAAAGAAATGTGCCACCTGGCCAGAGTTTTCATTTTTTCTATCCCCCAGTGAGATGGGTGGTGCAGGTGTAATCACCAGCTGAAGGGCATTTGGAATGTCACCTTACATTCTGTATCTTCTGTTTACAGCAGAATGAAGCTACAGTTCTCATTTAGGTGATATTGGAGTGAAAAATATGTTGTGGTAGGTGATCTGAACATCAATGCCAGACATACTTGACCACTGTTCGAAGTACTCACTATGTGAATTTCACCACTTTGAATACTGAACAGTAAAATTAGCTAATGTGTGCTGAAGACTGTCATCCAATAATTCTTCATACAAGACTAACTGTTTATGTGGGCACACATAAAAGGTGTCACTGTTGTTGTGCTGAGCTGTGTGGTGGCACTGTAATGCAGTGAATGATTGTAAGTAATAAGAAACAGAGTGCGCCTACAAAGGCACTATGTTTTTCATCGAGGGAGTGTTGGCTTTAAAAGTGTGATCAGCAGTTTTTGGTCTGTTATCAAATGTGATTGTGTTTCAAAAATAGTACATGAAATTTATTAACTTAAAATTGATAGCTACTGTCTTCTTCATTATCTGTAAGTAATTTAGTCATGTTTTAGAAGCATAAACTATGGGCTGTTCCAACCCATCTGGAGTATATATATAAAAACAAAGATGAGGTGACTTACCGAACGAAGGCGCTGGCAGGTCGATAGACACACAAACAAACACAAATATACACACAAAATTCTAGCTTTCGCAACCAACGGTTGCCTCATCAGGAAAGAGGGAAGGAGAGGGAAAGATGGAAAGGATGTGGGTTTTAAGGGAGAGGGTAAGGAGTCATTCCAATCCCGGGAGCGGAAAGACTTACCTTAAGGGGAAAAAAGGACAGGTATACACTCGCGCACACACACATATCCATCCACACATACAGACACTGCTTGTGTCTGTATGTGTGGATATATATATATATATATATATATATATATATATATATATATATATATATATATATATATATATATAGGGAAACATTCCAGGTGGGAAAAATATATCTAAAAACAAATATGATGTGACTTACCGAACGAAAGCGCTGGCAGGTCGATAGACACACAAACAAACACAAACACACACACAAAATTGGTCTTTAAATATGTCTGCTTGTGTCTGCATATGTGTGGATGGATATGTGTGTGTGTGCGAGTATACCCGTCCTTTTTTCCCCCTAAGGTAAGTCTTTCCACTCCCGGGATTGGAATGACTGCTTACTCTCTCCCTTAAAACCCACATCCTCTCGTCTTTCCCTCTCCTTCCCTCTTTCCTGATGAGGCAACAGTATGTTGCGAATTTTGTGTGTGTGTTTGTGTTTGTTTGTGTGTCTATCGACCTGTCAGCACTTTCGTTCGGTAAGTCACATCATCTTTGTTTTTATATATATATATATATATATATATATATATATATATATATATATATATATATATATATATATATATACAAAGATGATGTGACTTACCAAATGAAAGTGCTGGCAGGTCGACAGACACACAAACAAACACAAACATACACACAGAATTCAAGCTTTCACAACAAACTGTTGCCTCATCAGGAAAGAGGGAAGGAGAGGGAAAGACGAAAGGATGTGGGTTTTAAGGGAGAGGGTAAGGAGTCATTCCAATCCCGGGAGCGGAAAGACTTACCTTAGGGGGAAAAAAGGATGGGTATACACTCGCACACACACACACACACACATATCCATCCACACATATACAGACACAAGCAGACAAGTGTCTGTATATGTGTGGATGGATATATGTGTGTGTGCGAGTGTATACCCGTCCTTTTTTCCCTCTAAGGTAAGTCTTTCCACTCCCGGGATTGGAATGACTCCTTACCCTCTCCCTTAAAACCCACATCCTTTCGTCTTTCCCTCTCCTTCCCTCTTTCCTGATGAGGCAACAGTTTGTTGCGAAAGCTTGAATTCTGTGTGTATGTTTGTGTTTGTTTGTGTGTCTGTCGACCTGCCAGCACTTTCATTTGGTAAGTCACATCATCTTTGTTTTTAGATATATTTTTCCTACGTGGAATGTTTCCCTCTATATATATATATATATATATATATATATATATATATATATATATATATATATATATATATATATGTGTGTGTGTGTGTGTGTGTCATCTATTTCTGACAAAGGCCTCATCGGCCGAAGCTTATATAGGGTGAGTCACTAACTATTGCCATCTAGAATAACTCTGAAATGTTTGTGGGACAAATGTTGCATGGGATAACGGCGGCCATAAAAAGACATTGGGATTTTTGTTGCTAGGTGGGGTCGCTTCAGAGATACGAAGGTCAACTTTGTTTTTTTAAATGGGATGCTATAGTTTAGTACTTATTTTCTGATAGTGGCCATCGAGACAAATCTAGTGGTGTGTAACAGTAAGGTCTTTGAAGGTCACAAAGGTGGCATGAACATCTATTTACAGAAGGTGTTTGAAGTTATGACCATTGGTGTCAATGCAGTGCTGCAATCTTCTTTTCTTGGATTGAGTGGTATTCCTTATCACTTCAGCACTTATCGAAACACGTGCTCTGACAATTCTCTCTTGTGTATCATGCAAATTGTAAATATTTGCCGAATACAGCATATCCCTCTAACATGCCATTGACATGTAAACACTGTTCAACGGGTTTGGAATACAACACTAATAGGAATGGTAAGACGAGTATCTTCGAATCAAGTGAATGTGAATGATATATTCCTTCGAAGAACAAGTCGATATGCTTCTCATTTACGAAGAATGCCAACGAAATTCAGTGAGAGCTAGACTTATATGCTGAAAGATAGCCTCAATGTGCTCACCCTACATATCGTACATTTAAATAAGTGTATGATAAATTGAGAAAAACTGGATTTTTAACTCATCGGAAACATATCCGGCAAAGGAAAGTTACTAACGAGGAAATGGAAATTGGTACTCTTGGCACTGTGGTTCAAGCTCCTTGTGTTAATTCATGTCACATCACAAGGGAATTTGGCTTGAGCCAGTCGTGTTGTTCATGTTCTGCATCACCATAAATATCATCCTTACCATATCAGTCTCCACCAAGAATTAACTGGTATGGATTATATGCATCGCACTGAATTCTGCCAATCTGCTCAACTTCAGATTCAAAGGGATGATAAATTTATTAATTTGATTTTATTTTCTGATGAGGCTACATTCATGAACCACAGAAATGTTAATTTTCATAACATGCATTATTGGGCAACTGAAAATCCACGTTGGCTGTGGCAAGTTGCACACCAAAAACCGTGGTCAGTGAATGTATGGTGTGGGATTCTGGAGAACAGAATCATAGGCCCCTATTTCACTGAAGGAAATCTTAATGGTAGGATGTACACCACATTCCTGCAAGAAACATTAGGTCTGTTATTGGAAGAAATACCTTTAGGAACAAGGAACAGAATGTGGTATCAAAATGATGGGTGTCCAGCACATTTTTCACTGATGGCTACAAATGAGTTGCAGAGACAATTCCCAAATCATTGGATTGGATGCGAAGGAGATGTGTTGTGGCTGGCTTGTTCACCTGACTTGATGCCTCTGGATGTTTTCTTGTGGGGATTTATAAAAAACATTGTTTATTATGAAGACGTTCCAACTACACCCTAAGATATGTGAGAGAGAATTGTCAGAGCATGTACTTTGAAAAGTGCTGATGTGATAAGGAATACCACTCAATCCATGATAAGAAGATTGCAGCACTGCATTGATACCAATGGTCATCACTTCAAACACCTTCTGTAAATAGACATTCATGCCACCTTTGTGACCTTCGTTGACCTTCAAAGATCTTACTTTTACACATCACCGGACACTGGATTCGTGTCAATGGCCCCTGTCAGAAAATAAGGACCAAACTATAGCAACTTCTTTTGTCCCACAAACTTTTCAGCTCCTATCATACTTTTGGAGTTATTCTTGACGGCAGTAGTTAGTGACTCACCCTGTATTGTGACAGTCTTCTTGTTTTTCCTATCTGTGACTCAGCATCTCTGCTATATGGTGAGTAGCAACTTTTTGATCCTTAATAATTTACTTTTTGTAGAAAAGATGGCAGGTAATCTGCATCTGACTGAAATACTTCCACTGTGGCACCTGTAAATATTATTTTGTGTAAATTATTCAATTGTTATGAGCATCATAATCATAATCGTCATCATCATCATCTATTTATCATCATCAGCCATATGACTTCTACAACTGCCTGAAGGGTTCATGTAGACATTTCCACACATTATAACCTTCAATTTTGTGGGAAAGTTCTCATAGAATGTTGATACTTTTGGAGTAAAGATGACCACTCATCGAAACGCCAGAAAGGCACACACACACACACACACACACACACACACACACACACACACACACTTACGCCTATGCCCTTGCATAGCATTAGCTGGACACACGGTCTTCAGCTATACATGTCCATGTTGATGCTTCATGTTCTCTAATTTTATCTATCCACCTTCCATAAAGTTATCATCTTGCTCTTTTCTTATCTCTTGGAATCCATCAAGGAATATCCTTGGTCTATCTGCCATCTCTTTGCCTTGCCTCATATGCCATCCACCTCCTCCTCATTGTTACTGTGGTCATAATTATATATACCACTCCTGTCAAGATCCATCTGTTTATTTTCATGTTTGTTTTAGTTCAAAAATGGTTCAAATGGCTCTGAGCACTATGGGACTCAACTGCTGTGGTCATCAGTCCCCTAGAACTTAGAACTACTTAAACCTAACTAACCTAAGGACATCACACACATCCATTCCCGAGGCAGGATTCGAACCTGCGACTGTAGCAGTCGCACGGTTCCGGACTGCGCGCCTAGAACCGCGAGACCACCGCGGCCGGCTTTGTTTTAGTAATTCTCAACATGCAGTATTTCCATTACTCACTGAGCACCCCTTAGTTCTTGAATGGATTTCACATTGGAAGTCTATTTCTAACTGTGATAAATCTAAAGTGGCAATGAACATGTATTGTGATCTTTCTGTTCTGGATTCATTGGAAGTTTAATTTTGAAAACTATTTAAGTTACCAAAAACACCCCAGACCACTGTTCAGTTCACGTTTTTTACTGACCATCCACTCACCATCAGCAGCCCTATATACAAAAACTCATGAACTGGCTTCATGACCTTATATATAATTTGTACTATTTTGTCAATAGGGTGGCCGAGCGGTTTTAGGTGCTACAGTCTGGAACCGTGTGACCGCTACGGTCACAGGTTCGAATCCTGCCTCGGGCATGGATGTGTGTGATGTCCTTAGGTTAGTTAGGTTTAAGTAGTTCTAAGTTCTAGGGGACTGATGACCTCAGAAGTTAAGTCCCATAGTGCTCAGAGCCATTTGAACCATTTGTCAATATGTTGGTTATACGTTAATTTAGTTTATGATAACTTCCCTTGCTTGTTGTTGAAGTTTCTCTACACTAGATGAAAACAGTACAGTGTCATCAGCAGAACTAGATGATTCAAACATGTTCTGTTAACATATAAGGTGAGGTGAAATTCGTGCACCCGGGCTTCACAGTGCCACTCCTAACATGCTAATGATAAAAAAATGTCTCTCAAAAAATTTCATCAGGTGAGTACGTCCAGCAGATAAAGCAGAGTGGCAGTCTGGCAACACTGTAACCACATGTATGGTAACTACCTCCGTTGGCACATATTTGTTGTGCTGTAGAGTTAGTGCAGTGGATAGAGTTTTGAGTTAGCGTGCAGTAGGTTGATGGTTCAATCCTTGGTTGAGGCACATGGTAAATGTAGTCCCTGTGGTACAGTGTCTGGCATCTTATTAGTCAACAGTGATTGCAGCTTGTCCTCCAGAAAACATTTACACTTACATACTATAGTCATAGGAATGGTAGATTGGTCAGCTTTGAAAGAAGCCCTTGCACATCATGGGCATCAATTTATTTGCACCACTTCATCTACTAGATGCGGAACCAGTTTTCTTTATACTCTCCTCCAATGGTCCCATAGATTAGTACCAACTATTATTCTTGCTTCGTTCAGATCCATTACATTTAATTAGGGACTTATGTTACCGGTAGGTCTAACAATGTGCTTTGCGAATAATGTCCAAACTCGGTTACTATTTGTATGTTTTATCACCATGTTCCCACTAATTATGCCTTTCAACATTGAGTCTGGTAACCACATGATGTTTAGTATGTATCTCAATGCATTGTTATGAGATTATGGAAAAATCATGTCTATTAACATTAGGGAAACAGTGTAATTCAAAACCGAAAATTTCACAGTTTCACAATTAGCAGTGTCGGGATGAATCAATTAGAACGGTATCTGTCAGAGGGGCAATGCGCATTAGGTGGAACATTGCGCAGGACTGAAGGTGTGTTTATATTATATGTGCTGTGCACTGGACAGGGACTAGTTGCGAAAGGAGTAACGTGTCTTTGGCAGACTCCAATGTACACGCGTACGTGTATCAAATTTTTTTCATTGTAAACCTCTAAACCAGTGTGGCAGACATATACACAAATGATGAATATGTGGATATGCCTCGTGTCCTTGGTGCATCTGATAACAGGGCTGGTGTTGGCGTTCATGAATATGCTGTTAGATATCCTCATCAAAGCCATCAGATAAAAATGTGTTTTGTCATCTGGAGTTGCACCTTTGGGAGTCAGGTTCTCTCCTTCCACCATCGCGTGACAGAGGTCATCCATGGACTCATCATACTCCAGCTACTGATGAAGCTATTCTGGAGGTCATACACCAAGAACCTCAGTGAAGCACATGTAGCATAGCAAGTCAGCTGCGTGTCCCGCAACGCACGGTCATTAACATGCTGCACAAGTATGGGCTGCACCCCTATCATTATACTTTCACACAACACCTGCATCCTGCAGATCACCATCAGCAGATGCAATTCTGTGAATGGTTCCAACAACAACAGGAAGCCAACGATGATTTTGTAAACATTGTAATATGGTCAGATGCTGCAGCATTCATTCGTGAGGGTGTCCTCAATATGAACAGTGCCCGCCATTGGTGTGAGATTAGCCTGCAAGTCACTCATGACCATGGATATCAAGTTCACTTTGGTATCAATGTCTGGGCTGAAATATTGGGCAACAGGTTTTTGGGCCCCTACACGTTGCCTGACTGCATTCCTCTCAAACTATCTACCTGATGCGCTGGAGGATGTTCCACTACATGTTTGGCAGAGGATATGGTTCCAACATGATAGTGCACCTCCACACTCTGGAATTAATGTGCGACAGTATTTGGACAGAACATTTCCAGGGAAATGGTTCGGACATGGAGGTCCAATTGTATGGCCACCATGTTCACCTAACCTAAATCCCCTGGATTTCTTCCCATGGGGACACCTGAAGGAGCACTTGTACTCTACCCCGCCAATGAATGTGGAAGAATTGGTAGCGTGTGTTCATGCTGCTCTTGTTACTGTGGATGCAGCTTTGCTGCAAAGGATCTTGAGCTCTATGATCCAGCGAGTTGCGCAATGTTTGGATGAACAGGAAGGTTGCTTTGAGGATTTGTTGCTCTGAGGACAACGTATTCTATTGTGAAGATAATGTGGTCGTTAATATGGACATTATTATTGTCACTGGTTGCTAATGTGTACATCTGAGAGCTCATATTGCATATAGTATAAATGACAAGTAGATGTTGTGTTATTTTACTGTGCTATCATCTTTAGCATCTCGAAATTGACATTGGTTTCATAGTTATTCTGTCCTATGACAGGTCACTTGTTTCAACTATTTCTTATTTGTCTAACCACGTATTTGTTATGTTCAGTGTTACAAAATATTATAAATTTAGGATACATGTGTCCTAAGAAACAGTGTTTATTAAAGTATGAAACTTCAGAATGAAATTAGCAAATAGAAAAAAAGAATAAAATGCACCTCAACACAAGATCGAAACCTTGACCTCCTGCATGCCAACCCAAAACTCTATCCACTACACCAACTGTACAGCACAACTGAGATGTGCTGACAGAGGTAGTTACCATACATGTAGTTACAGTGTTGCCAAATTTCCACTCTTTAGCATTCTTTTTCTTCCAGATGTACTCGCCTAACGAAATTTTGTGAGAGACATTTTTTTATAGCTGGCATGTGAGGAGTCGCACTGCGAAGCCTGAGTACGCGAATTTTGCCTCACCCTGTATATTCCCTATATTGTGTATGTTTGGTGCTCTGCAGCTTGTAGAAATTGTAATTACACCATCTTATGAATTAACTGTTCAACAAAACTGCTTTGTGATAGTGTTTTAGTAATTAGTTTGATGTTTGATGGATCAATATGCACAATAAATTGTAATGAAGTGGAATGAGTCATTTTACATTGACTTTGCAAATTGATTTGTAAATATGTCTACAAACTGAACATTTGTAAGTTGGATATGTAAAAAAAAAGAACTGCAGATGTGAGTTGGTAATTCTTTCCCACCACCTTTTAGACATTACAATAATAGAAATTCTTTTTCTTTATTTTGCCGGACTAGTTTTGGGTGTTGCCCATCATCAGCGGTATAAATATTACACGAAAGATGGATGTAAGTTACTTATTACAAGAAATATGTGTTGTTTGTGTAATGATGATTCTGCTGGTGATGGATAATGCCTGAAACTAGTCTGATGAAATAAAATACTACCACAAAGTAGCATTTGTTGAATAATTAACTAATCAGATGACATATTTACTATATATTCTTTTTGTCTTCCCAGTTCATGGATCTGAAAACTTCTTCTCAGGCCTCTGGGAATAGTTTTGGAGATATGGAGTCTCATTGCCAGCATCATCTTGCTATTATGAGTGTACTGCAACCCAAATGAAGTCCTACATTTAGATATGTGCTCATCAGCATGCTAGCACAAGTTGAATTAGTGCTTTATTTTAGTACAGATTTTGTTGGAACTGAACCAAAAGCCTTCTCAAAATTTATGAGAACCATGCAAAGTGGTAACTCTCACACTTTTCTCTTTTGTACAAATTCATTTTTTACTTTAAAAAGTGATTTCAGTTATATAAACATTTTTCATTATGTCATGTCTTGCAGCTCTCAGATATTGGATAAAATATGTTTTTAAATGTTTAACGTCAAAGCTACTATTTATTTATTGGCTGACTAGCTTCAGGCTTTGTCCATTTTGACAAGTCACATATTACAGATAAGAAAATTTGTAATGGGTGAATGTGTCAAATAGGGGTAATAAAGGTGATTAAATGCTTCATTTGTTAACTACTGTTAGGCACTGATATAGTATGGGAATGAGAGAGTAAAAAGTTGTTGAAGTCCCAAGCCCGTCATTGCTTCAGCACAGGGATATGTCAACACAAATCAGACACAAGGTATAAATGTTTTGACACAGTTCATCACCAAGAGTGCGACATCAGCAGTTCCATATGTGATTGTGAGTGAGCTGAGCAGAAGAGTGTAAGACAAGCACATGCCAATCTGCCTTTGTTGCCCCCATAACATTAAGTAAGATACACTACATGTATGCAATAATGTGTATCAGGGAACTGATGGAGCAGATACAGTACTAAAATAAAGCCATTAAGCAGATGTAGCAGGTAGAGACTGCTGACCACTCATAATATATGGGACCAATTCAGTGACTATGAATGATATCTCACAGCAAAGCCTCTCCTCAGTTCAATATAAGTACCCTGACCAGTTAGCTTAGAGACAGTCGATCAGTAGAATTGATGGCACCCATGTCATTCACACTCAATTCTCTGTTAATTGTATTGTAACATCTTGTGTAAGATTGTTCCAATATTATCACACTGTGTCCGTCATATTCTTGATGTCTGACATAATGACAGCAGTTTTGAAACTACAGATAACTGACACCAGCGTCCAGCTGCCACTGATGAGTCATCCATGAGTCTACTACCACCAGTTCAGAGCAAAAGCTGCTCTTATATTTTACCTTTGTATGAGCCAGAGAACCTATCTGACTGACAGTCCAAGATCAGCGTACATCACATTAGATTTCACAGCATCAGACACTGCAGTCCATCCAATGGGATAACGCAGGCAGTGACCACAGAGGGATTGACCACTCTCAGGGTCACATGTGAACCAATTACACACTCACCACGGTCACACCTTTTTCGCAGTGATCTGCCACACAGAAAGTGTCTATAGATGAGCAGGCAGACAACCTGCCAGATCACGAGTGCCAGCCTACAGTTTGTCTGACACACTGACCTCCAGTAGTCTTGAGTTTGCCACTGAAGACAGCAGATTCCACTACAGCCTATGTAGCAACTGGCCATTGCTGAGTCCACAGCTACAAGATGTATATTGAACAATAAATTGAGTAATAATTAATGTTGTTTTTTTGGCAGTTAACAGTGCTCCATATGTCCTCAGGCCACATATCCTGACAAAATAGTAGGAGTTCCAGCCTAGAGTGGGCAACCCTCTACATTTGTTACATATTTTTATTTAGGATACGTTTGGTGTGGACTGTTCTGTTTATGCCATCACACTAAAATGTATCTCAGATCTGCATTAAAAGCTGTCACAGTTGTAGTTACATCTCACTGGATTATGTTAATGTACATAGTACACGTATTTTTTAGTGTAATACCTCCAGTATCCAGAATGATGTGATCCATATGTCAAAGATATTTTATATACAATAGATAATTTATTCTTATTAGATTACACTGTGTGTCACACTGGCTTATTTATCATAGGTGTTATGGGAAATTTTGACAGATGTTAATGCAAATAATTTTATTATAATGTCTTATATAATTACAGATATATTCAGTTTACTTCAAAACTATATTAATATCACTGACTATATCCAGTGATAGACACAGTGTTCCATCACATCTCAGATGTACAATAAATTTTCATTTCCTTTTCAGCACTATTTAGGAGGAAAAATATCATTTTATATGTATTTTAATGGAATCCACATATGACAGTATTGTCATGTTGTTATAATTTTCAGTATATAATTTGTAGTCTTGTATTTGGTGGATGGTTAAGCTAGGATGGTAGCCAATTCATATGTTGATTAAGGCGCTATTTAAGAATCCTATGAATCATTTGTAGTTATGAGTTATGGACGTTTCCTAAGAACTGAGCTCCAGGTATACACTCATGTGTGCACACACACACAGATGTGGGATATGTGTGTGTGTGCGAGTGTATACCTGTCCTTTTTGCCCCTGAGGTAAGTCTTTCCACTCCCGGGATTGGAATGACTCCTTACCCTCTCCCTTAAAACCCACATCCTTTCGTCTTTCCCTCTCCTTCCTTCTTTCCTGATGAAGCAACCGTGGGTTGCGAAAGCTTGAATTTTGTGTGTGTGTTTGTGTTTGTTTGTGTGTCTGTCAACATACCAACGCTTTCATTTGATAAGTTACATCATCTTTGTTTTTAGATATATTTTTCCCACATGGAATGTTTCCCTCTATTATATTCATTTACATTATGAGATACATTTAAGTATGATGACATAAACAGAACAGTCCACATTAAATGTATCCTAAATACAAATATATAAGCAGTTACTATATGTATGATTTTGTCACTGATACCTTTATTATCCAAATTCAGTGCATCCAATCATAACAAATTTTCTTCTCTGTGATCGGTGGTTTGTGAAAATGGGCAAAGCCCAAAATAGTCAATCAGCAAATAAATAGCAGCTGTTGTATTAAACATTTAAAAATGTCTTTTCTACAATATTGTTAGTTACTAACTTGCACTTTATCGAAAGGGGGATGGTAGGTATATACTTAATGTTTTGTGTGTGTCTTTTCTTGTGAAGTAGAATAAGTATCTCTATACACTGCAATTGGATGTCTAAGAAATTATTCAATATGACCATTGACTCTTTAAAGTTGTAGTACACAAAATGAAATAGTACTTAAGGTACTGATTTTGAATGCAGGAGGAACAAGTTCCAAATTCAGTTCCAGCAATGCTGATGTAGATTTTTAGTTGTTCCTGTAAATCAATTGAAACAAATGCCCTGACGGCTCCTTCAACCAGGACTGAGATACTTAATGTTCCTCCTGACCAGATGAGTTAGTATGCTGAATCTAATGTATTCAGGAATGCTACATTTAGGACTGTCCTCCTTTCCTT
This sequence comes from Schistocerca nitens, assembly GCF_023898315.1. NCBI lineage: Eukaryota > Metazoa > Arthropoda > Insecta > Orthoptera > Acrididae > Schistocerca > Schistocerca nitens. The sequence continues at coordinate 447,248,715 of NC_064616.1, read as the reverse complement.
CTCTTGAGATATGGAAAGTATTCTCACCTTATTAAAATAGAAATACAGTGATAAAAGTGTAACATCATCACAATTTAGGCAGTCAGAAACTCTGTCACAGATTGTTGCAGTTTAACTGTTGCAGTGCATCTCCTGTCCATGTAAAAGTAAGGCATAAATAATTGAAATTTGGCCATTCCAGAACACACAGTAAGTTGCTAACAATTTAGTGTTCTCTAATGGGGGGGTCTTGTGATTTTATGTTGATCAGTACTGATAATCTGCTTTGTATATTATCCTTGATCAATAGAACTGTGTCTCAATGACACGCCTCAGTGCTGTATCAGTGAATAATCAGAAATCAGCCCATGCATCAGAAACCAAGAGAGAAATTGGTGAAGTCACAAGATGAAAGGGCCTCCTGCAGAAGAGAACACGATACCTAGAGATAGATGAGCTAAACGCAGCTGAATGATGGTGGATTAGACACAAATCAAGACATACCCAAAGCATCCTAACAACAACCAAGTGCAAAGCAGAAACCTTTGTAAAAATGATCTCAACAGGCCAAGAGTAAAGAGAGTGACAATTTGAATCACAACCAGAGAGAAGAACCAAAAGTCAAGTGAGGTTGTTATCGAATAGTCTGTAGTACAGTGATGACAGCAACCAACATTGTTGGATGTGGGTGCAGAAATGACTGACCGTTCACTGGGTGGTCATATTTATACTGATCAGAAGGAACTGGTCATATTTGTACTGATCACAAGAAACACTATTGGCTGACATATCCATGTGGCAAGATGGGTGACATGCTTGCCATAAGAGCACAATGCTATGGTAGTACAATGCCCTCTAATAGGCATCAAAGTCCATTTCCTCTGGCAGACATTCACCTTCTGTGGAGCCTGAAATAAAATTTCCCCCTCCCCCCTCTCTGGAACAGCTGTATATGGGAGGAAATGGTCCAGGCAGTGCCATGGGGGATGGAATGGAGGCATGGGCAAAGACCCAGTTCTTTTGACTGCTGTCTGCAGGAAGTGAGGATGTTTGACAGCATCCATCAAAACATTGCTGACAATGGGCATTCCTGGGGTTCCATCGACCACATGGATGCAAAAGGGATTCCTGTTGCAACAGTGGGGAGTCATAGAAAGCCTTCAGGGTCTTGAGCTGTCTCACCACATTGTCATTATTAGGCGGTGGAGGATACACTGAATGTTCTTGAGGCTGGAACTGGTTGTGGCTAAATCACTCCAGGCAAATGCCGGGATGGTTCCTCTGAAAGGGCACGGCCGACTTCCTTCCCAATTCTTCCCTAATCTGCTGAGACCGATGACCACGCTGTCTGGTCTCCTTCCCCAAACCAACCAACCAACCAACTGGTTGTGGTGGTGGCACTTGACCTCCTTTTGTGTTTGGACCAACATAACCTGCTGCCTGTGGTTCTCCACTACTGTTGCCAGCATCCAAGCCTCAGTACTCTCATAGGAGTGGGCCCACACAGCCATGATGGGCACAAAAAACTAGGAGGGGAGACTCTAAAGGAGGTGGAGTCAGAAGATGAAGCAGGGTCCACAGTTGCCACCAGTGGAGGAACTCAGTGGGGCTACAATTCTTAATCACCATAATTCGATAAGTGCTCAAAAACAAGTTGAGGGCCAATGTAGTGGCAGAGAATTTAGCAGCTTTTTTTTCATTTGCTGCTTAATTGTCTGAATGAGATGTTCTGCTTCACTATTTTGGGAATGAAGGAAGAGAGGGCTACAAATATGTTTGGTGCATTGACCTCACAGAAATGTTTGAAGGTGGATGCTGTGGGTTGTGGCCCATTTTTGGAGATTAATGTGCGAGGCAACCCTTGAATGGTCAAAATCTGGGCCAGGGCAGTGATGGTAGCATCGGTCGTGGTGGACACCCTAGCAATAACATATGGGTACTTAGAGAGGCATATGGTTCCAGATGTGTGTGTGTGTGTGTGTGTGTGTGTGTGTGATGGGATGGAGGGCTGGGGGTAGGCCATGGAGTGTAAGATTGTGAGGATACCGCCTGTGCTGTGTGTGCACTGTGCAGAAGCTGAACTCATTTGCCAACTGTCAGGTGAGGTAAGTTGTCCTGCCATGGCTCACTTCGCGGAGAACCTGTTGCTAGGTGGTGTCCCAGCATGTGGCAGTGGCAACATGAGCAGCCATAATGGGGAAGATGTTAATGTGTGTAGCCACTCGGCATTGACGCGGGAGCAGAGAACCTCCTGTTGGTCAAAATCACAGTCTGAGCCAGCGGGTAGACATGACAGTGTGTTGGCATAGGAGTGTTGTGCCATGGACTAGTAATGGATAGTATAATTGAGTGCACTCAGGAACAATGCCCATCACTGTCCATTCCAGGAGGCTGGCATGTGGCCCAAATAATGCCACCAACAGCTTGTGATCTGTTATTAAAGAAGACTGCAGCCGATAAAGGTTGACATGAAATTTTGGAATGGGAACCAATATTGCCAATGCCTTTTTTTCAATCTGGGAATAATTTTGCTATGCAGGGTTCAATGTTTTGGACATGTATGCTATAGGCTGTTAGGGGTCATCCCTATTTCTGTGTGCAAAGACTGCACTGATAACATAAGTGGATGCTTTGGCCACCAGAGCTAACAGGTGACCAGTAGGTAATGGTGTGATGTGCATGATTTTCAATTGGGTAAAATCCCAGTTGCAAGCAGGAATCCAGTTGTAAGGCACACCCTGTTTATGTGGCTGATTGGGGGATTGTGCAATGTGGGCTGTGTGAGGTAAGAACTTGGAATAACTTTTGATTTTGTTCAAAAACACCTGCAGTTCATGTAAGTTAGTCTGGCAGGGTAAGGAGTCTGTTTCAGTGATATTTTGATCAGTGGGTCTAATTCCCTCTTTAGTTATCCAATGCCCTAAACACTCCACTTCTGGCTGAAATAACCTGCACCTCTCCAAATGTTAATGCAAGCCTGCATCTTGCAAGCTCATAAAAAGGATGTGGAGGTTTCACAAAGGCACTTGGAAGGAGGGTCCCATAACAGTGTGATCGTCCAGGTAATTGATGCAAGGCATAGGATATTGTGTCAGCTGTTCCAGAAACCTTTGGAAAGTTGCTGGGCCGAGGCAATGCTAAGTGGGAGCTGCTTGCACTTACATCATCCAAAAGGCATATTAATGACAACAGTGTTCTGTGATGCCTCATCTAAGGGTAACCAAAGGTAGGCATCGACATGGTCGAACAAGGAGTAGTATCCCCTCCAGCATGTTTGGTAGGGAGTTCTTCTGGCCAGAGGATAAATTTCCACCTGTGTTTGAGCATTGACTGAAGTCTTGAAATCTTCAAACAATCGGTGGGAACAACTGGGCTCAATAGTAAACATCTCCATGATGCACAACACCCTCTTGTTACGTCTGTCACTGGAGTTTGATTAGCATTTCTGTAATAATGCTCTCATGCCAATTAAATGATCACATGACAAAATGTGCTGCTCTTTGTTAGGCCTTTCTCTCTCTCTCTCTCTCTCTCTCTCTCTCTCTCTCTCTCTTCTATCAGTCCTACTTGGTAAGTATCCCAGATTGGTGAACAATACTCAAGAATCAGTCAAACAAGCACCTTGTAAGCTATTTACGTTGTGTGTGAGTTACATTTCCTCATGATACTTCCTACGAATCTCGGCCTGTTATCTGCTTTTTCTATTATTTGTTTTTTGTGGTCATTGCACTTAAGGTCCCTCTGGATAGTTACTCCTAGATATTTTATGGTAGATACTGTTTCCAGCAATTTTTCGTCATTACTTTAGTTGTACAGTAGTAGAGTTCTTCCCCTATGTATGCACAACATGCTACATTTATTTATGTTTAGTGTCAACTGCCAGAACCCACACTAGTCATCAATCCTCTGCAGGTCATCCTGCACAGTTAACTGTCTTCTGGCATTACTACTTTCTTATAGACCCCCATATTATCTGTAAACAGTCTGAAAGAGCCTCTGATGATTTCTGCTATATACACTGTAAGAGATGAGTCATATCACACTTTTTTGTGGTACTCTGCAAATTACCTTTACATCTGTCAATTTTCTTCGATTAAAAGTGACATGCTGAGTTCTATCTGCAAGGAAGTCTTGAATCCATTTGAAAATCTGGTCCAATACTTGGTAAGCTCATATTTTTTCACTAAAGTCCAGTCTGGGACAGTATCAAATGCCTTCCCAAAGAAAGGGACACAACATCAATCACTGTAGGCTATTGTCCACAGCTCTATGGATCTCATGGAGGAACAGAGCAAGCTGAGTTTTGGAAGATCTCTGTTTGCAAAATCCATGTTGATTTTTATAGAGGAAATCTTCATTCTCCAAAAGCATCATAATTCTTGTGCATAAAACATGTTCCATAATTCTGCACAGATGAAGGTCAACAATATAAGCCTATAATTATGTGTATCTGTCCTGCAAACCTTGTTGAAAATGGGAATGACCAACATTTTTTCCAGTTTCTAGGTACAGGTACCCTTTCTTGCTCCAACGATTACAATAAACTACAGTCAGAATGGGAGCAAATTGTTTCATATAATCATTGTAGAATCTTATAGGTATCTCATCTAGTCCAAATGCCTTTCCACTACTAAGTGATTGTAGTTCCTTTGCTATTTTGTGATCAGTTATTTCTATATCTGCCATTTTGATATTTTTACACTGATTGATTGGAGGGAGCATGTTACAATCTTCCATTATTTTCTGTTTTGGTGCCACTATGGTCATTCAGTGAATGGATAGAGGATTTTGAACCACTTACTGATTTTACATATGACCAAAACCTCTTAGGGCTTTTACTCAGATTGCTTGATAAACTTTACTTTCTGAGTCATTGAACACTTCTCTCATTCCTCTCCTAATACTCATTTTCGCTTTGCTCAGCTTGTGTTTGTCAGCTAGGTTATGACTTATCTTGAATCTGTGATGAAGCTCTCTTTGTTTATGTAGGAGTTCTCTAATATGATGGGTCTTTTGCAACCCTTAAGACCTGGCTTGGAACATACTTATCTAAGGCAAATTGATCAATGCTTTTGAATTTTCTCCATTTGTGTTCTACATCTTCATCCGCAGCACTGGATATTTAATTTTAATGTCAACTACTCAGACACTCTGCAATCTGTATTCTGTCAAGCTTGCTAAGCAAAAATATTTTCCTACCTTTCTTAACATTCATTGTAAAATCTTTAGTCATAGTTGCCATCACAGCCTGTTAATCACTGACCCCGTACTCTATGTTAATTGATTCAATGATTTCAGGTCTATCTGTTGATAGGAAGTCTTCACAAGTTGGTTCTCTAATTATTTGTGTGAAGTATGGCTCTGAGCACTATGGGACTGAACTTCTGAGGTCATCAGTCCCCTAGAACTTAGAACTACTTAAACCTAACTAACCTAAGGACATCACACACATCCAAGCCCGAGGCAGGATTTGAACCTGCGACCGTAACGGTCGCATGGTTCCAGACTGTAATGCCTAGAACTGCTCGGCCATCCCGGCCAGCTGTGTGAAGAAATTTTCAGACAAACATTCAGAATAGTGTCACATGAATCCCTGCCTCTGGCACCAGTTTTGTTAGCATGACTCTCCCAATCTATACCTCGCAAGTTGAAGTCACACCCTATTACAATGGCATGATCAGGAAAATTATTAACAATATTCTAAAAGTTCTCTCTGAAGCTATTTAACACTACAGCTCCTTACCCATGCAATCTATAAAAGCACCTGATTACCATTTTTGACTTACCTGTAATGCTAACCTTCACCCAGATCAATTCACATTTTGAAACCATGATAACCTCACTATATATTATCAGATTACTAACTGCACAAACTATGCTGCCACCTTTGCTGACTACGCTACCCTTATGATAAATATTCTGATTTGAACTGTTAAGCATCTAGAGAGTTAAATTTTCAAAGTCAGAACAGAATGGCATTTCTGACGCACACAAAAGTAACAATACAAGCCAACCACTAGGCATAAACATTACGATACAATTACTCAGTCAACTCTCCTGTGTGTGAGTACAAGAAAGCTCAGCAGAAATTCATTTGATGAGTGTAGACCAGCCTACCCCTATTCCTCAAAAACAGTGTGTTTAAAAGTGTGGACAAGCCTCTCCGGCGCGCCATTGGACGAAAGGTGGAAAGGGGGGCTATGGATATGCTTGATACCGTTGGCCTGACAGAGGTCGTGGAAGGAGGATGCTGTGAATTGGGGACCATTATCGGAGACCAATGTGTGGTGCAGGCCCTCAATGGCGAGTACCTGGGCCAGAGCTGTGAGGGTAGCCTCCGTGGTGGTGGATGCCATTCGGACAACATAGGGGTAGTTGGAGTAGGCATCATCGATGAATAACCACATGGATCCCAAAAACTGGTCCGCAGAATCGATATGGATATGATCCCAGGGCCGGTTAGGCACAGGCCAGGGTGCAAACGACTGAGGGGGGCTTGCCTGGTGACGCGCACAGACAGTACACCCATGGACCAGGCGCTCAATATTGCCATCGATGCTGAGCCAATACACATGCCGGCAAGCCAAAACTTTCATACGGGACATACCCCAGTGCCCGCGGTGTAACAAACTGAGCAGCCAAAGCCGCAATTCCGGAGGGATGGCCACCCGGTGGGCATCTGACTGTGGCCAACAGAAGGACATCACTGACCACGGAGAGCCTGTGGGACAGGTGGCACAAGGGGCTGAAACCAGACTGCATCCAATGAGTAACATAGGATGGCCACCTGTGGACCACGTAGTTGAGAACCTGCCGCAAGACAGGGTCACGGTGGGTAGCCGCAGCAACGTCAGCAGCCATAAGAGGAAGACTGTCCAGCGCATACCGGTGGGCATAATCAATGTGAAAGCAGAGGACCTCCTGTTGGTCAAAGGCAGGATCGGGGCCTGCTGGGAGACGTGACAAAGCATCCGCATTATCATGGTGGGCGGTGGGCTTATACCGGATGGTGTAAGCATAATTACGTAAAAACAATGCCCAGTGCTGGGAGATGTTGAGCCGTCCGCTCGGGAAGGTGAGAGTGGGGTCCGAAAAGTGTAACCAAGGGTTTATGGTCCATCAGGAAGGTGAACTTTGCCCCAAAGGGATAGGGCCTCCCTTTCAATCTGGGAGTAGTTCCGTTGTGCTGGGGTCAACGTCTTAGAGGCATAAGCGATGGGCTGTTCGGAGCCATCAGCATCCCGGTGCGCGAAGATGGCCCCAATGCCATGTGCCGACACATCAGTGGCCACAACCAAGGGGCGGTCCGGAGAGAAGGGAGTAAGGCAAGGGGCAGACTTCAGCATCGCCTTTAAATGGAGAAAAGCCTGGTCACAGGCAGGAGTCCAAAAAAAGGTACCCCTTTGCGATGCAAGTGATTGAGGGGTTGAGCAATGGAGGCAGCCAGGGGCAAGAACTTTAAAGTAACCTTCCCCAGAAACACCTGCAGTTCTGATTAGTCCTTGGGATGAGGAAGGGCCTCAACAGCTGCGACATTACGACCCGATGGGTGAATGCCATCTTTGCTAAGCCAGTGGCCTAAGTATTCCACTTCCGGTTGAAAAAAACAACACTTGTCCAGCCGACAGCGTAGACCAGCAGACTGCAGAGCGTGAAATAAGGCACTGAGGTTTTTCAAATGTTCCTGGCGGGAACACCTGGTGACCAAGATGTCATCCAGATAATTCACACATGCAGGGATAGGCTGTGTAAGCTGCTCCATGAATCGCTGGAAAATGGCCGGAGCCAAAGAGACACCAAAGGGAAGGCGCTTGTACTTATACAATCCAAAAGGCGTGTTGATAACCATGATGTTCTGAGATTCAGCATCCAAGGTCAACTGGTGGTATGCCTCAGCCAGTTCGATCTTGGAAAAATACTCTCCCCCGGCAATCTGGGCAAGAAGGTCTTCCTGTCGGGGAACAGGGTAAGTGTCATTGAGGGACTGAGCATTGACTGTAGTGCCGAAGTCCCCACACAGCCGAAGGGAACCATTGGGTTTCCGTATGACCACCAGTGGTGTCACCCATGCACTGTAAGTTACAGGTTGCAGCACACCAGCGACCTGGAGCCGATCAAGTTCCTGCTTGACCGCTGGCCCTAAGGCACTTGGGGCCGGGCCTGGAAAAAGTGAGGCTGTGCATCCAGCTGGAGGGTGATGTGCGCCTGAAAGCTGGAAGCACATCTGAGATCCAGTGCAAACACTGATGCAAAAGCAGAGCACAGATCATCCAAGTCCTGAAAGGGAACAGCCGTGGAAACGACCTTAATTTCGTTGGAAATTGAAAAGCCAAACAGTTGAAACGCATCCAGGCCAAAAATATTCGAAGCCGACAGATGGTCGATGACAAAGAGGGTAAGGAGCCGCGGAACACGGTTGTATGTCGCCTGGACGACGAACTGCCCACGAAGGGGAATGGAACCGTCTCCATAGGTGACCAAACAGCGAGAGGGAGGCAACAACACAGGAGAGCCCAGACATGTATATGTCGCCATATTAATGGGGGAGACGGTGGCCTCAGTGTCGACCTGAAAACTGACATCCTCTGTGAAAATGCGGAGCATGAGGAAAAGCTTCCGTGCTGATGGGTCATCCTGCAGGACGACCAATTGCAGAGCATGGACGGTATCGTGAGGCCCAGGAGGGGCAGGACTGGATCGAGTCGAGCGACTATGACATACCGATCGGATGTGGCCCTCCTTGTTACACAGCGTGCACGTTTTCCAGCGGTGGGGACAAGCAGCCCACAAATGGCCAGTAAAGCACTGTGGGCAAAACGGAAGTGGGCTGCGTGACCGGCGACGAGGGCCAACCGAAGGCGCTGACGTCATAGATACGTCAGAACACGAGGAGTCCCGATGGCACTGTCCCCTCTCGGCCGGGCCATGTTGACATTGTGAGGGTGGAACCTGCTGTGACGTCGCTATCGCTGCCACCTGCGGTCGCGCCGTAAGACGCTTGTTAGCCACTTGAGCAATTTCAAAGGAGTGGGCAATGCGGAGAATCTCTTCCAAGGAGGGGTTGTCGAGTTTCAATACCTCAGTACAGACCTCAGGGTCGGGAGCCAGCTGAACCACCACATCCCAGATCAGGGAGTCCGCATACGAAGCCTTACACTGCTGATTGGTGCACGTAAAATCGCATCGACAGCTGAGACCCTGCAAGTCCATGACCCAGGAACGATACGATTGACCAGGCTGTTTATGGTACTTGTGGAACTCCAGCCAAGAGGCAACTACATGGTAGCGTCAGGAATAATAGTTTGTCAGCAAAAGGCAGATCTCCTGGAAAGAGAGAGCCACAGGATCAGACAGCGGTGCCAACTTGCGGAGAAGAAAGAACGTGTCCAGAGAGGCCCAAAACGAAAACAACGACCACTGCAAGGAGTCGTCCATGACTTGAAAAGCCGTGAAATGTTGTTTCAGCCTATGTAAGTAGGTTTCCAAGTCCTCTTTAGTGTCTTTAAAGGGCGGAAATGACGGCAGACGCGGGAAAGCATCGGACACCCGAGGACTCGGAAGCTGGTGCAGTAACGCGTCCCGGGCACCAACTTTGTCTGTTAGCAACTGCAGCAACTTTTGTAAGATGTCTCACTGGAGCTGCTGCTGCTGGATGAGCTGCTGCTGTTGCTCCAGCAGACAGACCAACTTTCCTCCATACCAACAATGACCACCGTTGATCTCGTTGCCAAAATGTTGTAACTGCGACCAGGACGGCCGCGGGGTTGCAATGACGGAAAGCACGGCGGGACCCGCGGAGAGGCCCGTGAACAACTACACAACGGAAGAGGATGGACATGACCAACAAAGGACAGAACGAATACAACAAGACTGAACAACGGAGTCACAAGGAAACAAACACGTCCACTCGTACACGAACCAGGAAGTAAGCAGTCTAGCGCAAAGCGAGGTGTAAACTGATGTAAGCAAGATTAAACTGACTGGCTGAGTGAGAGGCCAGTGCTTAAGTATGCTATTGGGGGCACTGCTATTGGCTGCTGGGACTACGTGTTTAACTGTGGCGCCCTCACACTAAAAGTGGGCCAGGAGGCACGCGCCGCCACAGCTTACGGCGCGATGGTGCAGAGACCTCTATGGGTCTTCGACGTCCATGACATCTGGCGCCGATTCAAATACCGCGGCGCGGGGTACCAGATCCAGTTGGCCTGAATGAAACCTATTAGCAAGTGGACTGCACTGTCTGATGTGGTTTTCAGTGTACTTTAATGCTGCTGTCAGTATGTACTGACATATTGCAACTTGTCAATCTGACAATGAGTAACTTTTTTGAGTAACTTTTTTTATATGCTTTGAGCATCTAATGGCAGTGACCATACACTCCCGTTAATTGTGCGTTTTGACATGCAGAGAAGAGGGGTACATCAGTGGAATGATGGCATTTGTACCCTGTAGCAAGGAGGTGGTTCTCAGTGGTATGGCTAATCACTGGTTGTTGTTGCCCATTGTTGAACCGACTAGTGATTTTCTGCACTGTGGCCTATCTATTTCCTGTTACAATACATAATACTTCACGTAGTCCACCCATTATCAACACAATGTTGTCATCTGACTCTGGTGGCAGCAATTTTCACCAAACTGTGCTGCTCCTGGCACATCTTTGACATAACAGTGTGTGAAGAACTCAACATCTGGCAGTAATCAAATGTGCTGATATTACAGGTCTTGCCACTCCCACATTCATATGTCATGTCAGTATTTAGTGTAATGTCTGATAATGTCACATTTGAATTACATGTAGAACTTCTCCATTCACTGTGGCAACAAGAACACCCTCTCTCCAATGCACCAGTTGCCTATAATTCAATTTCTCATGACTGTTAGACATGTTATTGATGAAGGTTCTGGTCATACAGTGCTACTTTCAACAGCTAGTGCCTACTTCCTTGGAAACATAATTAAAACTTAGACCATGATCTTAGGCAAAATTTTTGGAATAACATTTTGTCGCTTTTATTGATTGGCTACTCCATGTTGTCCTGTGCACCACGACCAGATAACAGGTTTACTTGGAAAAAAAAGAGACAGCATTGGTCGTATATTTTTTACTATTGCAAAATCGATTTTCTGTCACTGAGTGACCATCTTCAGTGCTATATTGTATAACTTAAATTGGGATGCACTGTTGTCACTAAGCTTACGGCGATCACATAGATCTATGTGATCGCCATAAGCTTAGTGACAACAGTGCATCCCAATTTAAGTTATACAATATAGCACTGAAGATGGTCACTCAGTGACAGAAAATCGATTTTGCAATAGTAAAAAATATACGACCAATGCTGTCTCTTTTTTTCAAGTAAATTTTGTCGCTTGTTAGGTTGGATATTGTCAAAGGCTACTATTGGTTTTGACTGTATTACAATGTGGTGGCATTGCATAAATACAATTAAACAATGCAGCTGTTCTTTTCATGCATAAGTTTATAGCCAAGGTCTCAGAAATCATATTTTACTGAAAAAATATTAGGATCCTCTTTGTGCATGTTGTCACAGCCCAGTACCAGTTATCATGGTTCTTTTTAGGTTAGATACACTGTGCACTCTATAGACCCACAATGGTCAAATCTTCAAGAATCTGAAACATGTTAGAAAATGTGTGATACATAATACAGATTAACAGAATAACTAATACAATGATGTTTCTTCCACAGATCATATGTGAGATATTCCTCAAGCATGTGGAAAAATTCAAAATCTCATAAAATTTCCTGTAATGGATTAATAAAATGTCAGGCATAAACATTTAAACATGTACATACTAAACTATGTAGGTTAATACCAAGGTTATTGCAGCCAAGCATCATCAAAAACAAAATAGTTGTGAGGCTTACTTCCACAAGTTGCATTACTTCACTGATTCCGTGCTGAAATCAGATATTACATAGCATTTAAATTATACGAGACAGTTACTAATAAGTTCATCAAATGATTTACTGAGAAATTCATCAAAGAAGTAGAATAAGTTGGCCTCCTATTAATCTCTTAGGCTCCTCTTAAACTGTGGTTTATTATTGGCTTAATCTTTTGCTGGTAAGATACTAAAAATGTGTTCCCGGATAATGAACCATTTTCTGGACCAAAGTGAATGAGTTTAACTCATTATAAAGATTGTTCTTATACTCTGTATTCATTTGATGAACTGAGCTTTTGGTATAAAAGAAGAATGCATTACTTATGGGAAATTTCATTAAGAAATGAATATACTGAAGAAAAGGATGATATTTGATATACCTTTGTGACAAATTAAAATTGTGTGCCAGATTGAGACTAAGAGGGTGGATCATGCCAAGATAGTTCAGATGGGTTCCTAGTTTGAGTACCACAGTTATATTCTGCCAGGAAGTTTCAAAACAGTGCAAAAGTAATTTCAGAGTCAAAGGTTCATTCAGACCACATTCTCTGGGATGTGGCTAAGCCATCTTTTTTTCCAGGAGTGCTAGTCTGACAAGTTATCCAGAAGAGCTCCTTTTAAGCTTGGATAGTAGGAGGAAGGTACTGGCAGGAAGTATAGCTGCGAAGGCAGGTTGTGAGCTGTGCCCAGATACCTCAGTCAGAAGGAGCAGTGCCCACAAAAGTTTATATTCCAGTATATGATATTAATCTTCTGGGAAATATCAAAATAGCAGACACTTCCATGTGGAAAAAATTATTTGTTCTGGAATATTTGAGAGAGTCTTCAAAAACATGTTGTAAACAAACTAGATATAATGATAGGCAGTTCCCACAATTCCTCACATGCAAACGATATTAGGAGAATGCATTGCCTTTATGCATTTGGGTATTTCTGTTGATGGCCATTTGTTTGACAATCTGATATTTCGCCAGAATGAGTGGCTGGGATTCTCAAAGAATTGTCCTGTGTTGCTTATAGTGGACAGAATTGGACCTAATGGGGAAAGATAAAATGTACTTGTGGAGGCATTGTCTAAGGGCCTATCCATAATCATTATTGGAGTGCCATCCCACTTTGAAACTTGTATGCTCTGAGGAGGACCCATTTGTCTTTAGCCAAATTGAGGCACTTACTGATTTTCTTACACCATCTAGCTTCTGCCATGTTTTTCCTAGACCAACTATCTTTTGCAATGCTTTCAAAATATATGGCTGACTCAGTCCACCAACCTGTGTATGAATGGCAGAGAGGATCATACCTGTAGTATGTATTGTAGAAAAGACCAAATTTCTTTTTTAAAGGTATCATTTTGACAGATGATTGGATTTGTCATACATTAATTATTCTTTCTTGGAATATCCAGTAATCCCCAGAAAGAATGGCATGGGTTTTATCTCGCAACCGAAATGCCAAGGCTAAAATATTATTCTTGCATTTGTTATAAAGCTGTTCTTTGTGTTCCTCTTCTAGTTTCAGAGATTTTTTTGGATGGTTTATGTAAATATCATTCTGTGTGCTTAGGTTGTGGTACAGGGTGTGGAACAGGTTTCTACCTTTCCTCATGCTTAAAACATTGATCTGTTTATGCTTTTTTTCTTTTGTGATAAACTGAATGTTGGCTGCAGAATCTTTGAATACATCCTCAGGTTCAAATATAAAAAACTTTCTTGAGTCTAAGCATCTTACGTCCACGAATCAGCATGGTTTTAGGAAGCATCACTCATGTGAAACTCAGCTTGCCCTTTTCTCACTGAGAACTATGGATGAAGAGCAACAGGCAGATCCCATATTTCTAGAGTTCCAGAAAGCTTTTAACATGGTGAGCCATTGCAGGCTGTTAACAAAGGTCTGAGCATATGGAATAAGTTCACTGATATGTGAGTGACTCAAAGATTTCTTAAATAATAGAGCCCAGTATTTAAATATTTGGGCATAACATTTCAAACAAATATGAGGTGGAACAAGCATGTGGGAACTGTGGTAGGGAAGGGAAATGGTGGACTTCGGTTTATTGGGAGAATTTTAGGAAAGAGTGGTTCACCTGTAAAGGAGACTGCTTGTAGGATGCTGGTGTGTCCTATTCTTGAGTACTGCTCAAGTGTTTGGAATCCATATCAATTTGGATTGAAGGAAGACATAAGCAATACATAGGAGGGCTGCTAGATTTGTTACTGGTAGGTTCAAACAAGAGATGCTTCAGATGCTCAAATCTCTTGTTTGAAGCTACCAGTAACAAATCTAGCAGCCCTCCTATGAATTGCTTATGTCTTTCTTCAATCGACCATTTCCCTGTCTGTACACCTCTGTATCAGCCCTAATTTCTCATATCTTATCTTCATGGTCATTATGCACGATGTATGATGGTGAGAGCAGAATCGTTTGGCAGTCTGCTTCAAATATCAGTTCTCTAAATTTTCTCAATAGTGTTTCCCGAAAAGAACACTGCCTTCCCTCCAGGGATACGATTCCATTTTTAGTTTTCTGTAAGTTGTTAGACCTAGTAACCCATGTATCTTCCAGGCATAGTCTTCAGTCTTCATGACAACAATTGAATTCCCTTTGTCAGCAAACTGAACCAATATGTTTATGTCAACATTAAGCCTCTTAATAGTTCATAGCTTCTTTCCTTCTAGATTGCTATCAGTTTGATCTCTCCCAATTAGATTTCTGGCAATCTTGGTGTGTGTATTTCTTCATATTCTTCACAGGAAAGTGTCATGACAACAGTTTATGTGTTGGCAGTAATGTCCTTGTGGTCACAACACAGCATATTATGTGAGAGCCAAATCATTCTATTGAGTCATCTTCTCTCCCTGTGGAGAAACATAAGAACGTGTCCATCTGTCTAGCCTTGCCACCTCGGTTATATCAGTTACTAAAAGTACATTATAACTATATACATTACCCTTACCACACACCATGCCATACAGCTTAAGCTTGCTTGTGGAGTATTGATGTAGATATACACCATCTGGGTAAGTGCTCATAGGTCACTGAGATACTAAATGGCAAAACATTTGACGTTACTGCTACAGCTACATGGAGGAGCGACTGGCATTTTCATCAAGCACTTCATTGAAAGAATCAAGAAATTAATTTTTTCACTGAATGACATGCTAGTCACTTTTAATGCAACTTTGTTGTTTATATATGTTTTGCTTAAGAGCTAACCAGAGTGCATCAGTTCCCTTTTCCCAAACAGTATAATCAAGCTGTTACAAACATTTCCCACTTCCTCTTACTTCCCATAGATCAGAAATTTCTCTGAACAGTTGAAAGATACTGTCATGAGAAGTGCTTTAACTCTGGTGGTGGCCAGTTTCTGTATGAATTAATTTCAAGAAATAATCTCTGGACTCAGAATATGGAAGTCTACAGAGTGATACAGACACATGGATGATATCTTCATCCAGTGGAGACTTGGTAAGGAATGGCTTGGTGACATCCTGAAGCATAAACAATCTTCATGCCAGCATTCAGTTTAGCATATAATTTTACTTTGGAAATGGAGATGCTTCCTTGACATGTTAGTTATGAGGGATGGTGCAGACTTTGGATTTACCATGAACAAAAAACCTATGAATGCATATCAGTATTTACTTAAGCTATTGACTCATCACCTGATCCAAAATAGGTGTATAATCAATAATCTTGTAACAGGTGCGAGAATAAGCTGTGGCCATGTGGTTTCAAAACACAACGCTTGGAATTTTTTCTGAGGGACAAGTGTCTCCCACGGACGACATTTAAAGTATGACAAAACCTAGTATCTGGCAAAGTGACACTTTTAAAAGAGAAATTCTGCATACAGCCCACCTGCCATATATCCTGCGGATAATGTTCGGTCTGTGAAAACATGGCAGAAAACATGACACACCAATGAAGAAAATCAGTGTATATCTCTGATTTTTCCTCAGGTGTTTACTGAATTCTGTACACATGTGACATGGTATGTATAAGAATGATGGGATGATTCAGATTATGGAACATGGAACATAAGTTAAACTGAAGTCTTGGACAGATGAAGGAATCAGCTGTGGCTGAGTACACATTGAGTGATGCAGAATATTGTACAAAATTCACCAAAACACATGTTCTACATGTAAAAAGGAGTTACCATACCTATTTGTTCCAAGAAGCCAAGGAGATCAATAAACACAATGACAATTTCAAAAAACATGTAGAAAACTTCATGCTTAAGTTATATAGGACTTCTGACCACAGGTAAAAGTGGGAAACACACTGGTAATGACCATGGAAACACCCTTGGACATACTGGTACAAATAAATGTAACTTCTGCCCATGAGACAGACTTCAGTTCACCACAGATTATGGAAGATAATTCTTAAGAATTCCAGCACTTTGTGCTGGTGTACGTTATCTCTATCAAACAGCCTTTGACAGAAGACTCAAAAACAGATGCATCCATGGAATATGTAAAGAAATCACCAGAAATTATCTGTGATAATGATAGGAAACTGAAACATACATTATTTTTCTACACAACCTTGCTACACTTTAATGCACTCCGTTCAATGTTTCACAAGTTTTTTGATTCTGTCAGAAAAAAGGTTTTTGTTTGCACCTGTAATCGTTTTTGCACCACATCATTGACTTCTTTATTGTTTTGGCTGTCCATTTGGCAGAATGTGTCCAAGCATTATCTTGCTGAAGATGACACCATTTTACAGATTTCTGCAACATTTGGATCTGACTGCAGGCTTCAGTTTAGTTCGTAACATGCCACAGTAGTTCTCACTGTTCACAGTTTCACCTCTTGAGGTGAAATGAATGGCTACCACTTTTACCATGTCCCAGAATAGTTTTAGCATAATCTTACCAGGTGATGGTTTACATTTAAATTTATCAACTTCTGGTGATAATGGGTGTCTCCAAAGCAAGCTCACAGCCTAACTTTCCAGTTCATGATAGTGCACCCACATTTTGTGTGCAGTAATGAATTGCTGCAAAAATCCATCTCCCTCGTGATGATAATGGGCGAAATGCTTGCAACAGATGTCCATGCTTTAGATCTTATGCTGCACTGCCATTTCTTTCAGTACCCACTTTCCAAAAATTTTGCCTGTTGTGTAAGATGGAATACACTGTACAATGAATGATATATGTAATATATTGACGATTTTGTCCACTGTGATTCAGCTATTTTTCCTCCCCGCACCCACAATGACCTCCAAATTGCCCTCAATAGCTGACATCAGTGGCCTGCCAATCTTTCCTCGTAACATAGAGAACTTCTTCCCTGGTTGAAATGCTCAATCCATTTGTAGCTATTGCTTTGCGATAAAGAGCTGTCACCATACAACACTTGCATTCGACAAATATTTTTTACAGGTTTAACACCTTCCACAAACAAAAAGTGAGTCACTGCTCTTATTTCCTGCTTGGTGCAAATTGAAAATGGAGCTGCTATGTTCCATGGTTTGCTACACTACAATGACTAACACAGGAATAAGAGTTACACATTCTGTAGGATTGTTGTAGATGACAATATTTCATTCCTGGATGCTAGCAGTGTTACCAAGCCCTACAGTGAGAAATTGCAAAAGCCCCTTTATGTTTTGACTTCCCATCGTACAAAGCTTGATGCACAGAAGGCCAGTGCATTAATGTTATATGACTACTGCAGTATGCATCTTCCATGGATGTTACATATCAACTGTCACAGTGACTGAAAGCATCACATGCTCTATGCTATCAGCAGTGCTCCTGCATTGATGATTATTAAGATATGGTAAAGGCTGCCGTGAACAACCATGGTTTGCAACTAGTTACTCAAATACTTTGGTAGACTTCTCTACATTCACTGTAGTATCAGTAACCAGTCAAATGGTGGCTTGTTATTCATTGCACTTTGGGGTGCGTCATCACATTTTAGAGTAGCAGATGGTTGAGGCTGTCATTTTTCCTCATTATTTCAACTACAAACTAGGAAGCCATCTTATGATGAATTTGACATCTGGAGGATACTTATATGCATCACTATGTTTGTACAAAAAAATTGGCACAATGGCAAATGCACTATCAAAAAAGACCTCAGTTGTTCTCAAGGAAGTGAAGGATGATGTGAGTTTGTGTAATATATCTAGAATACCAAGCCATTGTGGAAAAGCCTACAATGGACAGACCAAATGTGAAATACAGGAACATTGAGGGGAACAAGATTGTCACACTCTCCATTCATTGCCATGTAAGTCAACCATAGGTGACAACTGTAACTTCATGGGACATATGGAAGTTTGGATCAGTCATGGAGATGTGCTCATGTAGCTGAAGTGGTTCAGGTGACCACTTACAATAAGCAGGAAATCTGGGTTCAAGTCATGGTCTGGCACAAATTTTCATGTGTCACAAACAGCTGACATCAATCCAGATTTGTAAAATGTGAATCTGTTTCAAAGACATTATTTGGTTTATTCTAGCACAAAAACCTTTCAACAATGAGATACTTTTGAGATTCGATTGAAGTACTTTTGGTGGATGACCTTATTTTCAGGCTAGTGATTTTCATCTTGGTAAATTTCAGGACCCAGTCATTTCTTGAATTTTTTCACAGTGACAAAATTACACACCTGGTACCACATCCAGGGATAATTACTCAGTATGGCTACCAAATTTGAATGCCATAGGTGTGCAGTTCAAAAGGGGATGTGCATTTAATAACACCATTACACATGTGCCAGCACATCTCCAATGCATCACAATACAATAGAGGGCACTAAATTTAACAGAGGATGGTAATGAAGCTAAGACCCATATGCATGCACTGCCACCCCGGTTGTTTTGTATAAACATAGCAAAGTTCATTAGTGATTTCTAGTACTAAAATGGCTGTCTGGTTATCAGCTGAAAAATCAGTGCAAGAACTCAATATCATCTAATTGCAATGCTGAAGTCTCAGGGAACACTCATTGTGCTGTGCTGAGATTTTTCCAGTGTGTTCACAGTCTTTAGTTTCTCAATATTTTAAGCAAACTGAAGCCAAAAGCTATTTATATTGATAGTTTCTCTTGTATTTGTTGACTACATTCGATTTCTCTTTTTAGACTTGTTTGGACGTACCTGAAACGAATAAAATACACTCCTGGAAATGGAAAAAAGAACACATTGACACCGGTGTGTCAGACCCACCATACTTGCTCCGGACACTGCGAGAGGGCTGTACAAGCAATGATCACACGCACGGCACAGCGGACACACCAGGAACCGCGGTGTTGGCCGTCGAATGGCGCTAGCTGCGCAGCATTTGTGCACCGCCGCCGTCAGTGTCAGCCAGTTTGCCGTGGCATACGGAGCTCCATCGCAGTCTTTAACACTGGTAGCATGCCGCGACAGTGTGGACGTGAACCGTATGTGCAGTTGACGGACTTTGAGCGAGGGCGTATAGTGGGCATGCGGGAGGCCGGGTGGACGTACCGCCGAATTGCTCAACACGTGGGGCGTGAGGTCTCCACAGTACATCGATGTTGTCGCCAGTCGTCGGTGGAAGGTGCACGTGCCCGTCGACCTGGGACCGGACCGCAGCGACGCACGGATGCACGCCAAGACCGTAGGATCCTACGCAGTGCCGTAGGGGACCGCACCACCACTTCCCAGCAAATTAGGGACACTGTTGCTCCTGGGGTATCGGCGAGGACCATTCGCAACCGTCTCCATGAAGCTGGGCTACGGTCCCACACACCGTTAGGCCGTCTTCCGCTCACGCCCCAACATCGTGCAGCCCGCCTCCTGTGGTGTCGCGACAGGCGTGAATGGAGGGACGAATGGAGACGTGTCGTCTTCAGCGATGGGAGTCGCTTCTGCCTTGGTGCCAATGATGGTCGTATGCGGGTTTGGCGCCGTGCAGGTGAGCGCCACAATCAGGACTGCATACGACCGAGGCACACAGGGCCAACACCCGGCATCATGGTGTGGGGAGCGATCTCCTACACTGGCCGTACACCACTGGTGATCGTCGAGGGGACACTGAATAGTGCACGGTACATCCAAACCGTCATCGAACCCATCGTTCTACCATTCCTAGACCGGCAAGGGAACTTGCTGTTCCAACAGGACAATGCACGTCCGCATGTATCCCGTGCCACCCAACGTGCTCTAGAAGGTGTAAGTCAACTACCCTGGCCAGCAAGATCTCCGGATCTGTCCCCCATTGAACATGTTTGGGACTGGATGGAGCGTCGTCTCACGTGGTCTGCACGTCCAGCACGAACGCTGGTCCAACTGAGGCGCCAGGTGGAAATGGCATGGCAAGCCGTTCCACAGGACTACATCCAGCATCTCTACGATCGTCTCCATGGGAGAATAGCAGCCTGCATTGCTGCGAAAGGTGGATATACACTGTACTAGTGCCGACATTGTGCATGGTCTGTTGCCTGTGTCTATGTGCCTGTGGTTCTGTCAGTGTGATCATGTGATGTATCTGACCCCAGGAATGTGTCAATAAAGTTTCCCCTTCCTGGGACAATGAATTCACGGTGTTCTTATTTCAATTTCCAGGAGTGTATGTTATCTACTCCCAAATTATGTCAGTTTTGCGTGCTTACAAGTTACTGTAGCAGGAGCTCACAAAAGCTAAAAAATCACAACAATTAGTTTAGTGATCAAAACAAAATTATGTCACAATCCTTGACTTTACTGTTTCAACCAAAATGTAAGAAAATGATGTGAAGAGCCTGAGTAACAATAACTGATGTCTGAATGTACATCTACATCCACATTCAGTGAACCTCTGTGATGTGCATGGTAGGAAGTACTTCCCATTGTACCAGTTATTAGGGCTTCTTCTGATTCTGTTCATGTATGTAGCATGGGAAGAATGACTATTTAAATGTCTGTGAGCATGCTGTAACTAATCTGATCTTGTCCTCATGTTCTCTATGAGAGTGATATGTAGGGGGTTGCAGTATATTCATAGATTCATATTTTAATGCTGGCTCCTAATTTTTCTAAGTGGGCTTTCTCTGGATTGTTTGCATCTGTCTACAAGTTTCTTGCAAGTTCAGTTTCTTCAGCATCTCCATGATACTTTCTCATGGGTCAAACAAACCCATGACATGCACCTCTCTGCATACATTCATTATCCCTCGTTACCCCTACTTGGTACAGGTTGCATACACTTCATCAATACTCTAGGATGTGTTGCACGAGTGATTTGCAAGCAATCTCATTTGTGAACTGATTGCATTTCTTTACTATATTATACCAATAAACCACAGTCTGCCACCTGCTTATCTACGACCAAACTTATATGACCATCCTTCATACCCCTATAATAGCAGAATTAGTTATTTTTGCAGATGGCACTAGAACTGTAATCAATCAGTCCATACATGCATACATAAACAGAAGCAGTGGTGAAAAATGTTTTTAAAAGTATCAGTGACTGATTTTCTGCAAATGGTCTCAAACTCAATTAAAAAAAGACACAACATATTCAGTTCTGCACATCTAGTGTTGCTACACCAATGATAAATGCAACACATGGTTATGAAATAATAGATAGGGTGTGAAGTTTCTAAAACTTTTGATTACTTGGCTAGTGATAGAAAATGTTTGACAGACAGAAAAGTAAAATTTGAAAACAAACTGAGAAAAGTTCTTGACAGCTCCTTCTGTTCTGTAGAAGCATTTCTATTATTTTAATGTGTAAAATGTGGTGGGTAGAATTTAATAACTCACATCTGTGTATTTAAAAAGTCTTATAAATGTTCAGCATGTAGCAATATTTACAAATTAATTTGCAATTTGAATAAAAATGACTTTTTCCCCATAATTATGAGTAATTGTAGAAGTGATTCTGTGAGCTTGTAAATAACTCACTAACTAACTCAAAAAGTGCTACACCCGAGTATTTGTATGAGTTAACATTGAGTTGTAATGTGTTGCTACTGTAGTCATAGGATACTATGTTTTTTTTCAGTTTGTAAAATGCTCAGCTTTACATTTTTGGACATTTACAGCAAGTTCCCAATCTTTGCACCACTTTGAAATCTTATCAAGGTCTGACTTAATATGTAGATAGCTTTTCCCAGGCATTACTTCATTATAGATGACTGCATCATCTGCAAAAACTCTGAAGTTGTTATTAATGTTGCCTGAATGGTCTTTAATATAAAATATTAACAGCAAGGGTCCAACACACTTCCCTGGGACATACCCGAGGTTGATTTGATTTGATTTCGACAGGGAAGCTAAAACAGCTCTAACCCACCAGTGCCCACACCGAAACCAAGTTTATTGTGTGGTATCGCTCCCTGTATATCTAGTAAAGCTAACCAATGCCCTTAAATATTGTAAGGAGCTCCTTTACCAGATTTTTTGTTAGAAGCAATTTCTTCAGGTCTAGTTGTCCCGAAAATTCTGTATCTCTTGCTCTCCAACGCCATGCATTTGAAGATTAGGTGTGATGCAGTTTCTTCACCCTCATCACAGATCATACATTTAGGGTCTTCTTCTGTTATACCCATTGTATGTAGGTGCTTTTTGAAATTCCCATGGCCAGTCATCAGTCCAGTCATGAGTTTAATCTCTTTCCTGTTCAATCCCAGGATTACACAGCTTCTTTTAAAACACAGCATAGGCAACCTTACCTTATCATGTTTTTGTTTATAGACCTTGGTCCAGTATTCTATGTGCTGTTTCCTAAGCCAGTTCTGTAGTTCTAGTTTGATCATAGTCTTGGTGATTGTCGGGACAGGTTCTGGTCCAACAAATGGAGTCGTTGCCCCCATTCTGGCCAATCTGTTGACTTGTTCATTGTCACAGATGCCTGAGTGGCCAGGGATCCACACTAGGTTTACCCTATTCCTTCCCCCTAGCTCCACCAGAACCCTGTAGCATTCTGCAGCAATCTTAGATCTCGTTACAGGAGCTGCCAATGATTTCAGGGCTGCCTGGCTGTCTGAATAGATGTAGATGCTATGGTCCTTGTAGCACCTATTCAATATTCTCCTCCACACATGCCCTGATTGCAGTAATTTCAGCTTGGAATACTGAGGCCTGTTTTCCTAGACATATGAGGCCCTCCAGTCTTGGCTGAACACCATGCACCCCTGCCCCAGAACCTTGGTCTGATTTCAAGCCATCGGTGAACCAAACAGTGTCCCCCATATGGTCTCGAACTGTTTTTTCCCACTGCTTCCTGCTTCCAATTATTATATTATAAGGCCTGTTGAATCAGCTGGGAGTATAATATATAATTGGCTGGCATTTCCCCAGCCATTCCTATATTTACCTCACTCACTATCCTAGGGTGTGATTCTGGATATCCCAATGAGATCCAATTTTTACCAGTTTTAAGTCTGTATGCACCAGCTGCTGCCCTCATCTTGACCCAAAGGTGTAGTGGAGGCATGTCCAGCATGGCTTCCATCCCAGGGGTTGGTGTGGTGTCTGTTATGGCTAAGCAGTCTAGTCTCTGTGCCTTAGCAAGCTCCTTAGCTGCAACCCAGTTTTGCCACAAGCCTTCCTGGTACTCACTAGAGTACCTTTCACCTTGGAACAGATACTCTTAATGTGAGTGGTCCATGTTAGTTTCTCATCTAAGGTTACCCTTAGATATTTCACTATCCCCTTCACAAGTAGAGTTACATTGAAGAGCTTTAGATTCAAATTTGAGTGTTTGATATGCCTCTTCGTGAATGGCACCACAACAGTCTTCTTAGGATTAAACCTTAGACACTATTTAATGCACCATTCTTGCACAATGTCTAATGCACCTTGTGACATATTTCTAACCGTGTCAGCAAATTTGCCAAATATTACTATGACAAGGTCATCTGTGTATCCTTGGCAAAAGCATTGTCTGGAATTTAGTTCCTCAGTTAGTTCGTTCACCTCTAGATTCCACAATAGAGGGGACAGAACTCCTCTTTGTGGACGACCTCAAGTGGTGTTAATTACCATCTTTTCATTCATCATGGTAGCCTCTACCTTCCTTCCACTAAGCATGGCTCTAGTCCACTTACATATAGTGGTCCCTAGGTCATGCACCTTTGCTGCCCTTACCCTGGAATTGAAGGTCATGTTACTGAAGGCCCCCTCCATGTCAAGGATGATGCAGAGGGCTATTTCTTGAAAGTGAAGTGCTTTTTCCACCCTCGAACGAGTTGTTGGAGAGCTGTCTCACATGATTTACCTGGTTGATATGCATGCTGGTTTGAATGTAGAGGGGCCCCAATTAGCCTCCTCTCCCCAATATATACATTAACCAGTTTTTCCAATGTTTTAAGAATGAAGGAGAACAGACTGACCAGTCTCATATCCTTGGCCTTGGTATGATCAATTGGCTTTGGAATGAAGACAACCTTCACTGCCCTCCAAGCATTGGGAATGATTCCTACTGCTAGCCTAATCCTGAATAACCTGCATAGGACTCTTCTGAGATTCTCTCCTGCCTGTTGAAGGAGAGCTGGAAAGATTCCATCTGGGTGACTTGAACAGTTGGAATGTTCCCACCGCCCATTGGATTTTCTTGAAGTCCACACACTCCTTGGCCGATTTCCAGTTATCTCTTCAAGTGTCTGAGAACCATTGTCTCTCAGGGATCACATTCCAGTCTGTGTTATCCACCAGAGCATATTGAAGAAAGTGAGTTTTGAGGAGCAGTTCCAGTGTCTCATGTGTGGTCTTTGTATATTCCCCATCTTTCTTCCTTGATGTTCCTCTTGGATTGGTTGGTACTCTAGTGAGGATTCTGTGAAGTCTGGCTTGAGCAGCTGTACTTTCCACTTCCTCACAGAATGCCTTCCAGGATGCCTCTTTTGTTTGTCTAATTGAAAGTTTGAAATTGACAAGATCCTCATGATAGTTTGTCGATTGTCCTTTATGTCTTGCAAGGTTAAACAGTCATTGTACTTCAAAATATCCACGGGTGTACTGCCGGTCTACAGTGTCCAACGGGCACAATATTTCGGCGATCATACATGTCGCCATCATCAGGTGAACTGACGGACTGAGCTCCTGTGAACGTGCCGGCACGGAGATCCGTACACTATGGCTGCTCAGGTGGAACTGGGTTCGGTCGCGGCGGCGGCGGATTTAAATACCCTCCGTCCGCGGCGCGCTCACTCCGCCGTCCGCGCCCCGCGCCACGGTCGCGCGGTGGAACAGATTGCGACGGCATCTGAGATGACGTCGGTGTGATGGCTCCATCCGCCGTGGTCGTCACAACTATACATTTGCTCGATTTACTCTTGATTAACCCAATCGCTGGTTCCCAAGCCTTGCTAAGATTATAGCCACAGTCACGATTTATGAGGTCGTCATTGGTGCGAATTTCGATGGCCTCTCTAACAACGCTGTCCCAGTATCTCGACGTCTGTACCAGAATCCTCGTGCGTTCATACTCCATAGCGTAGACCGGCAGTACACCCGTGGATATTTTGATTATCAAATACGCCGGGAGAAACTCAAGAATCACAGTCATTGTACTTGTTTTCCTTGTGTTTCCAAGATACTGTTCCACGAGGCACACTCTTATTTGTGCACTTCTTGGTGATTGGTACTTGTCCTGATATGAGGTCACTATGGCAGAGGTAACAGTCTCTGCTACTTCCTCAAACTCTACTGGATTCCTTATTGAGGTTTTAATTTCCAATAAGCTTGGGTCAAGGTCCCGCCTGTATGCCTCATAGCCTGTTTTCCTGAGATTCCTATAGGCCATGGTCTGTCTAATTCCCATTACAACCCTGAATTTAATGTACATGTGGTCTGATGAGGATGGCTCCAACGCCACATGCCATTGTGTGACATAGCTGCCCATCATCATGGAACCAAAGGTTATGTCAATTACTTCTTCCCTTCTGCTATTCCTGAATGTAGGTTCATTGCCCCTATTCAGGACCTAAAAGATGTGAGACAATAGAAATTCAAGAAGATACTCACCCCTACTGTTGGTGTCCTTGCTGCCCCACACTAGGTTGTGGGCATTGGCATCACATCCAACCAACAGTAGGTCACCTTGCTGTTGGCAAGCTTCTATCAGTCTCCTCACCTCCAACGGAGGAGGAGAGCTGGCTTTATAAGGAAGGTATGCTGACACTAAAACAATTTCCCTCGTGATACCTTCCTCACATTGCAGCATCCTGATGGTCATGGTCCCTGGACCACAAATCCATCACTGGCATGAAAGAAATTCCATTTCTTACATAGATGCATGTTCTGGAGGAGTTTCTTAGATTTCTAGCATAAATCAACTTACTACCAGTGCCACTGAGGCCTGATACGCCCCCTTTATATAAGGATGTTTCTTGTATCAGGGCCCCGTCCACTTCCTGTCTCCCCAGGCAGCGGCTCAGGGGAGCAGTAGCCCCTTTACTGTGCTGCAGATTAATCTGCCGCACCTCCAGTCTCCATCTTGCTGCCATCATTGCCTCTGAGGTCTTTGATTTCCCTGACAGTGACCTGTGTGAACCCTAAAAACAATTTCAGGTCTTGTCTCACAGTACTTCTATCCGACCTCCACCACCATGGTTCGTCCTTCCAGTACAGCCTTCTTGTTAATTACTCTCCAGTCCCCTGTTGAGACTTTTGGGTTCTGGATCCTTATTTTCTCAAACAGAGTCTTTATAGAGACATCCTTAAGGATCTTTGGCACCCATGTTGATACCTTTGTAGTCTTAAGAAGCTATGCTGCCATCTTGACCACCAGCTTCACATCCTCTCCCAGGGATATCATGGGCACCTTGTCCTTAAGCCATTCCACTGTGTGCACCCCTTCACAGAAAAAAATGAGGGCACCACAATCTAGATAGATCTTCATGAAATTGGGTCCTGGACCAGTGCAGCCCCCAATCTTTCCAAAGAGGGCATTCTGTACAAGTTCCTCCTGCTGCGAGGTGATGGCTTCCAGTGGATAGCTTCCTGGATAACTGCCACCTTAAAAACCAAGACTGCAGTACTATAGGTCTGTTTCCCTCTTTCTTGCCTCAACTATTTCTGGGCTTGCTTATCCAGGGAGGAGGGATTCCTGGATTCCTTCCTTATCCTCTTGCTACCTGTCTTCGATGTTGTGGTGGTCTGCATATCCCCTTCAACCTGAGACAGTTTTTTCTTGGGGGTCTTGGGCTCAAGCCCTTTTAATTCCCTCCACTTGTGTTTGGGAAGCCATTCTTACCCTCCTCCACTTGTGTTTGGGAAGCCATTCTCACCCTTCCTTTTGTCTCTGTTCCCTGAGGAATTTCCTCTTCTGGGCCCCAGACAAGGCTTTAATCTTGATCTGGTCCAATTTCTCAATTACAGTTCCCACTACTGGTTCAGGTCTTGACCCAGATTCAGTAGTGGGAGTGTATTCCACTGGTTTTGACCCCAATGTTTGGGTGTCTGAGGTCTCAGTTAGCCCCTCAGTTTGTTTTAAATGTTTATTATTATTATTAATATTTTTTTTTCATGTCCATCTTGTCCACGAGATTTCGGGATCTACATGGTCCACACCAGGAAAACCCCATGCAGTGTAGGGCTACTTACTCAGGGAGGTCGCCTGGTACCCCTGAGGCTCCGCTTGCAACACATCTTCCTATGTGTCATGCACCCCTTGGCATGGATCACATCGCACCTTGGGTTGGAAAAGGAAATTGGGTAAGGACTAGGAGTGGATAAGGAAGACAGGATGTTGTGGGACACTCTTCACCTGATCTATCAGCTACAGCCTTTCCAGCAGTTGGTCTTCTACCTTCGGTATAGCCTTCAGCTTCTCACAGATACACAAGCCTTTCCACCCACATGGACAGTGCTTCATCCAGGTAGTGTCTCCTGGAGAGGCACCAGAGGTTACTTCTGCATCTGTTATCAGTGCTCCATCCAAGATAACATGCTTTGTCCTTACTTCCAAGATATCTTCAATCCAGTCCCAAATTTCACTTGATATGCCATACAATCATATATTTGGTAATAAGTGCAAGTGTAGTACTGAGTCAAATGAAAGCTTTTCAGAAATCAAGAATTACTACAACTACCGTACTTCCCTGATCCATGGCTTTCAGGACATCATGAAAGAAAAATGTGAGCTGTGTTTAACATGATTTGTGTTTTCAGAATCATGCTGGTTGTTCTGGAGGACATCATTCTGTTTGAGATACATAATTACGTTTGAGCTCAGAATATGTTATGAAATTTGACAAGTGATTGTCAAGGATAGTCAACAACAGTTCTTTGGGTCATTTCTGTTATCCTTCTTGTAGAAATGTGTGACCTTCACTTTGTTCCAACTACTGAGCACTTTCTTCTATTTGGGGATGTATGGTAGATTATAATTAAAATGGGATAACTGAGTTGCAATTTCAGTATCAAATCTCATAGACATTCCATCTGGCCCTGGAGCTTTGTTCTGTTTTAATAGCTTCATCTGTTTCTCAATACCAGCGACACTAATATCTGTTTTGCTCATCTGTTCATTGGTATGAGAATTAAACTGGCGCATTGGTATGAGAATTAAACTGGGGCAATACTCATGGATTTTCCTTTGTAAAAGAACATTAGACAGTTGAATTAAGTGTTTGTGCTTTTTCTTTGCTACCCACAGTTTCAATTACCATTAACTTCCATGAGCGTCTGGACACTAGCTTTGGTACCACTAACGACCTTTACATATGACTAGAATTTCTTTATGTTTTGTGAGAGATTATTGAATAATTTTCTGCTATGGTAGTTGTTGAAGGCTTCATGCATTGCCCTCTTGCAATTTAAACACATTTCATGTAGCATTTTCCTATCTATAACCCTATGCTTTGTTTTGAGCCTATTATTCAGGACTCTTTGTTTCTTTAGAAGTTTCTTTACAGTGACTGTATGCCATGAAGGAACCCTCCTATCATAAACCATTCTATTGGGTACATATCTATCCAGTGCATAATCAACTATTCCTTTAAGCCAGAACCACAGTTCTGCTACATCATTCTACCCAGAGCTGGATGTTTTGAGTTCCTTATTGAAATATGCGCTGCTGCCTGTATCTACATTGCTGAAAATGTAAATCATTCTATTTGGTTTAGTTGACAATTGTACTTCAGTAATCATTCTTGCTACAACTGCCTCATTGTCACTGATACCAGTTTCTATGAGGACATGGGCCTATTTGTTACCACTAGGTGCAATATATTCCCCTCATGACTGAACTTTTGGACAATATGTTCTAGGTAGTTCTATGAGAATGCATTAGTAATGTTTTGTAGGATGCCTTGTCATGCCCAACAGTTACAAAACAGTAGTTTTCCCAATTGATTTTTGGATGATTAAAGTCTCCTCCAATAATGACAGTATTATCAGGGAAAATTACTTACCAGTGAACGTGAGTCTGACGATGGATAGATGGATCCAGTAATAAATTCATTCCTGCACTTGATACTGCATCATATCCAGATAATCTTGCATGCAATTTTGGTATCTATCTCAGTGGGTTTGGATTTGTTGTGTACTGCAACAAATACACCACCTTCATTTACCATTTGTTTATCCTTTCAATGTATGCTTAAATTTTCCCTGAATGTTGCACTGCCATCGGTTTTGATTTTACCCAGTCTTCTGTACATAATATATTATGTGAGCTCCACAGCTTTTTGTAAGTGCTTCAAACTCTGTTACATTGTTGCAAATGTGTCAGTAGTTAATCATTAGGATTTTAACATTCTTACCTTTAGCGGACATTTCTTTCGATGTTATACTGACTTTTCCAGGACCCCTACTGCTATCATTATCTGGATGGAGAGTCACTTATTCTCAAAAAAAAATTTTTTTACTGTATGGTGGCTGTTCCTTTGAAAGAACAGACACCACACAGATTCACCAGCTGGGAAACATTATTTGTAAGTTGAAGGGGGATCACTGCTATCAGCAGCAGCAGGACATTAAGTGGAATCAGCATTGACTAGTGAAAATGTGTACTGGACTAGGATTTGAACCCAGGATGTCATGCTTACTAGGTAGGTGTGGTAACCACTGCACCGTATGGGACACAGCATTATCGCAACTTTGCGGAGTATCTCGGTGTGCCTCACGACTGGTCCACACTCCCATCGACCACCACCTATCTGCAGTCCCAGTTCATTATACTCCTGTTCACTACTTAAAGATTGCCACAGGAATTCCCACTGAAGTTTAGATTAGATTAGATTAGATTTACTTTCATTCCAATTGATCCGTAGAGAGGAGGTCCTCCAGGATGTGGAACATGTCAGAAAAACAACAATACACGACAAATATTTACAACTAAAACAAATAAGCTAATGTACCATTCCACAGGTCCCAAGTGGAATGATCGTCATTTTTTAATGAACACTAAGAGGAGGTCCTCCAGGATGTGGAACATGTCAGAAAAACAACAATACACGACAAATATTTACAACTAAAACAAATAAGCTAATGTACCATTCCACAGGTCCCAAGTGGAATGATCGTCATTTTTTAATGAACACTAAGAGTCATTTTACAAATACTAATGCACTGAATTTAAAATAAAAAAGTTTTTTATTTATTTACAAGGTAATAAACATGTAATACAACTACTATAATACTTATTTACAATGAACACATTACTGCACTGAAATGGTGCAGAAGTTAGATTATACATACACACACACACACACACACAAATTTTCAATGAACACATTACTGCACTGAAATTGTGCAGAAGTTATGTTGTACTTATATACAAATCAGTTGGTTTTACTAAGAAATTCATCAATGGAGTAGAAGGAGTTGGTCACCAATAAATCCTTTAGGCTTCTCTTAAACTGAATTTCATTGGTTGTTAAGCTTTTTATGGCTGCTGGCAAGTTATTGAAAATGCGTGTTCCTGAATAATTCACACCTTTTTGTACTAGACTAAGTGACTTTAAATCCTTGTGAAGATTATTCTTATCTCTCATATTGAATTCATGAACCGAGCTGTTGGTTTGAAAAAGTGATATATTTTTAATGACAAATTTCATTAAGGAATAAATATATTGGGAAGCAGTAGTTAGTATCCCTAGTTCCCTAAACAGGCTTCTGCAGGATGTTCTTCAGCTCACACCACATATAATTCTTACTGCACGTTTTTGTGCCCGGAAAACTTTAGCTTGGCTTGATGAATTACCCCAAAAAATAATCCCATATGACATTATGGAATGAAAGTAAGCATAGTATGCCAGCTTTTTCATTTTTATATCCCCTATGTCTGACAAAATTCGCATTGCAAACAGAGATTTGTTAAGACGCTTCAGCAGTTCTGTGGTGTGCTCCTCCCAGTTGAATTTATTATCAAGCTGTAATCCCAAGAATTTAACACTGTCCACTTCTTCTATCTTCTTGTCATCGTATGTTAGACATATACTCTTGGGACACCCCTTACAAGTTCTGAACTGCATGTAGTGTATTTTTTCAAAGTTTAGTGACAAAGAATTGGCTAGGAACCAGTGATTAATGTCCACAAATATGTTATTGGCTGATCTTTCTAAGACTACACTTGATTTGCTATTTATTGCAATGTTTGTATCATCAGCAAACAAAACAAACTTGGCATCTGGCAATGTTACTGATGAAAGGTCATTGATATACACAAGAAAAAGTAAGGGCCCCAAAATGGAACCTTGTGGGACCCCACATGTAATTAGTTCCCAGTTGGATGATGCCTGATAGCTTGATACATGTCTCTTTCCTAATAACACCCTTTGTTTCCTGCCAGAGATATAAGATTTGAACCATTTTGCAGCATTTCCTGTTACACTATAATATTCTAGTTTACTTAAAAGGATATTGTGATTTACACAGTCAAATGCCTTTGACAGATCACAAAATATACCAGTTGCCTGCAATTTTTTGTCTAATGAATTAAGCACATTTTCACTGTAAGTGTAGATAGCCTTCTCAATATCAGAACCTTTTAGAAACCCAAACTGTGACTATGACAGTATGTTATTTGAGATAAGATGGTTATAAAGAAGACTGTACATTACTTTTTCGAAAATTTTTGAGAATGCTGGCAACAGTGAAATTGGACGGAAATTTGATGCTATTTCTTTATCTCCCTTCTTAAACAGTGGCTTAACTTCTGCATATTTCAGCCATTCAGGAAATATTCCACTGATAAACGACTGGTTACACAGATAGCTTAATATGTTACTTAGCTCAGAATCACATTCTTTAATTAACTTTGTTGATATTTCATCATACCCACTAGATGTTTTTGATTTTAAAGATTTTATGATGGACATTATTTCTGTTGGGGTAGTGAGGGTCAAATTCATATTATGGAAGTTACTTGAAATGTCTGGTCTAAGGTAATCCCAAGCAGCATCTACCGAACCTGACAACCCCATCTTTTCAGTAACAGTTATAAAATGTTTGTTAAAAAGTTCTGCAACACTATACACATCTGTCACCAATGTATCATTTACTCTTAATGCTATTTGTTCCTCTTCATGTCTGGTTCTACCGGTCTCCTCCTTCACTATATCCCATATTGTCTTTATTTTGTTATCTGATATGACTATATTTTCCTTTTAATATATTTGCTTTGACATCCGTATTACAGTCTTTAATATTTTGCAGTATTTCTTATAACGTGCTATAGCATCAACATTGGAAATGTTTCGGATTGACAGATACAGTTTTCTTTTTGGTTTATAAGATACCCCTATTCCTCGAGTAATCCATGGCTTCTTTGTAGACTTTGCTCTAACCTTGGTAAGTTTTGGGGGAAAGCAGTGTTCGAATAAGGTAAGCACTAAAAATGTTATATTTTTCATTCATGCCATGAGCACTGTAAACATCAGTCCAGATATACACTTGATAAGCCTGGCTAGGCAATGGATCCACAGCCATTGGTTAAGAATTTTCAACTGTCAGCAGATATTTTAACCCCACCCAATTTTAACTCAGTCAATGTGAAATGTCAGCTATCTTTATTGCATCAAAATATTCGAGGACTGAGAAATAAAATTAATGAATTAACTATCTGCATAGATGAATTAGAGTCTTCAAACCCACTCTGAGGAGTGTCCTAAAATAATCAATTTTTGGCTTACTGATTACCCTCTTGAGCTCAGATTTAACAGATTTTGTATCCTGTTCAGTATTAACATTTAACAGAAGGAACTGCATGTCATGGTCTGAGAGGCCATTGACTATTGGTTTTGTAATATAATTTTGTTCATTGGACTTTTCTATAAAGATATTATCAATGGCTGTTTGTGAGCAAGTGGCTATCCTAGTGGGGAACTTTACTGTGGGAATTAAGTTGAATGATAGTGTTACTAACTCAAATAAGTTCTTATTGGGAGAGCCTTTAAGGAAATCTACACTGAAATCACCAAGCAACCACTATTTCTTTGTTTTTGGTTGTTAAATGGGCCAGTACAGCTTCAAGGTGGTTTACAAACAGATTAAAGTTACCTGCAGGTGCTCGATATACACTTAATATTATGAAGGATTTTTTGTGAAAATCTAATTCTGTTGCACACGCTTCCATATGCTGTTCTAGGTAAAATTTATGAATGTCTATGTTCTTAAATTTATGACAGTTCCTGATGAATGTGGCAACTCCTCCTTTCTCCATTTCTGATCTACAAAAGTGAGATGCTAACCTAAACCCTGTAACACTTAAAAGTTCTATACCAGTGGTCACATGATGTTCAGAGAGGCAGATTATGTCAGCTGGGTTTGAAGACTCTAATTCATCTATGCAGATAGTTAATTCATTAATTTTATTTCTCAGTCCTCGAATATTTTGATGCAATAAAGATAGCTGACATTTCACATTGACTGAGTTAAAATTGGGTGGGGTTAAAATATCTGCTGACAGTTGAAAATTCTTAACCAATGGCTGTGGATCCATTGCCTAGCCAGGCTTATCAATTATTTGAATGCACAGTGTCTGTTTCTTAGAAAGAACAGACACCATGCAGATCCAGCAACTGTGAAACATTATGTGTAATTGAAGGGGAATCACTGCTATCAGCTGCAGTAGGACATTAAGTGGAATGAGCTACAACAAACAAAAATGTGTACCAGACGAAGATTCGAATCTGGGATCTCCTGCTCTCTGCTTAATGTCTCGCTGCTGCTGATAGCAGTGATCACCCTTCAATTGACATATAGTGTTTTACAGCTGCTATATCTGCATGGCGTCTGTTTGTTATAAGAAACAGACACTGTGCATTCAAATAATTGATAAGCCTGGTTAGGCAATGGATCCACTTTCTTCAGCACAAATGCACAAATATGTCTGAGCTCCTGTGAAAATTTCTAAGTAGTGAA
This sequence comes from Schistocerca nitens, assembly GCF_023898315.1. NCBI lineage: Eukaryota > Metazoa > Arthropoda > Insecta > Orthoptera > Acrididae > Schistocerca > Schistocerca nitens. The sequence goes on along the minus strand of NC_064616.1, from coordinate 447,214,535 downwards.
CAAGAGTATAATGGACAGGGCTGTGGATAGGTGATGCTCGATGGGTATGTGGTTTAGTCATGAGGTGTACCAAGATAGCCTGCGCAGTTTCAATAACACAGTGTCCTGGATGGCAAAGTGGTTACCACACATGCCTAGTAAGCAGGAGATTCTGGGTTTGAATCCGGTACCCATTTTCCCTTCAATTTATGTATAGTGTTTCACGGCTGCTGGATCTGCATGGTGTCTGTTCTTTCTAAGGAACAGACACCATGCATTCAAATAGTTGATAAGCCTGGCTGGGTGAGGGATCCTTTTTCTTCAGTGTGAATGCACAAATATGTCTGACCTCCTGTGGGAATCTGTAAGTAGCGAACAGGAGTATAGTGGACAGGGACTGTGGATAGGTTGCACTCGATGGGGGTGTGGATCGGCCATGAGGCATACTGAGATAGTCTGTGCAGTTGTGATATTGCTGTGTCCCAGATGGCACAGTGGTTACTGCACCTTCCTAGAAAGCATGAGATCCCGTGTTCGAATTCTGGTCCAGTACACATTTTGGCTCAGCTCAGCTGATTCCACTTAATATTCCTCTGCAGATGATAGCAGAGATGCCCTTCAATATTCTGGAAAACCATTATGTGCTCCCCACACATAGTCAGTTACCTGGGTAGCAGCCTCTGATGTGGAGTGTACATATGGACTCATGTAGGAGGACTCTTCGGTTCCCAACCATATGGTGCAAGCACAGGAAGTCACAGCCAAGCTTGTCACAGAACCTGAAAAGTCTCTGATTGAATCTTTCCACTCAACTGAGAACCAGGGACCATGATCAGTTCTGGGTACAATGCTGCAAATTGTGAGCTTCATTGAAATCTGTGAACAAAGCTAGTCTTCTCACCCTCCTCATCCAAGTATCACTTGGGAGTCCAGATGACAGACATTTTTGTTACAACATGCACCACAATCTTCAGTTGCTTTCACATTCTTCCCTAAGAGACTAGACACATTGCAGTGGTGTGGTTACGTGTTGCCTACAGGAAATGTTGATTCACCTTTCACTGAATTTTTCTTCTTCAACAGTTCAGTTCACACCTAACAAATTAAAAAACAATGTTCCATCACTGGTTGAGCTGTAGTATAACCAGTCATAGTAACTGCCTCTAAAGATTACATCAAAAGTTTTTCTAGTTTCAGGATAGCTGAGCTGTGGATTGAGGGATAGTTTGTGAGTGAAAACTTCAATATATTGTTACTTCTTTGATACAAAACATGGCCAAGCCAGTGCTAATGTGAAGTTACAGTTTCATCATACACACACATTTACAGTTACTCATAATACTCAAATTATGGTATTTAACCAAACTTTTGCTGGAATCTTTATAAATGTATGATCGATGTTTTTCCAATGCTCACTCTGTATTATCCAAATCTGTGTCTTCAAATGTTCAGTTCTCAGTTGTGACTTGTATAACTTGCCATGGGATTTTTAGTTATTCAAAAAGTTAAAGTTGAAGCATAAAATCATAAATTTTGCGGGTTTGTCTTTATCAACCATCTGTGATCAATTTACAGCACACTAAGGTCAAGTTCAACTAACAATACCACAAAATTATTACACACATTCAGAGCTACTATTACATTATTATGATGGCTAAGCTCTGAATGTCTTCTGGCCTGCACATAGCACTTTTCTAGACCACAAAATGTGCATGAATGTACTCTCTTCTGATTGGGTAAGAAGCATCATAGCCAGTGATCTATCAGTATTAAATTACATTATTCCACATCATCACCAAGTGAGGTGGTGCATTGGTTAGCACTAGACTCACATTCTGGAGGATGACAGTTCAAACCCGTGTCCAGCCATCTTGATTTAGGTTTTCTGTGATTTCCCTAAATTGCTTCAAGCAAATTGTGGGATGGTTCCTTTGAGAGGGCATGGCTGACTTCCTTCCCCATGCGTCCCTAATGGGATGGGACCGATGACCGCACTGTTTGGTCCCTTCCCCCAGATCAACCAACCTATCGCACATCATCTACTACAAACCAATCACAACATAATATCTTATTAGGACAATTTATTAAACATAGAAATCTAGGAAACCTGCAAATATCAAAATACTCATCTCTTTATCTAACTGAATAATCTGATTTTCATGTCTCCAGTTCCATAAACTGGTGAATTATACATTACAAATTTTTCCTGAGTGTATGTCTCATTTACTCACCTAATAGATACAGTAATTATTTGTTTATCATATTACTTCATCTTCACGCTTTCATACATACCAATAAATAAACATATTAAATTGAGAGGAAAAGGAAAGTATGCAAAATAAAGTGAAGGTAACCACTCACTTGTGGCTCACATGTGAGACACATAGAAACATGGAAAAAAAGAAAAGAAAAAGAAAACCTATTTATATAGCTTTCGAACTCTTGCTTGGATGGGTGTATGCATTTGGTTGTCTGTGTGGTTGTGCACGAGTATTCACTTCCATGAAAGAAAAAGCAAGAGCTTGAAAGCTAATATAAATAGTTTTCTGTTGCATGTTTCTATCCACCACAGACATCTGCTCTAGGTGAGTGGTTATTTATTTTACATATTGTTCCATCCAGAAAAAAGTTCCTTTTTTCGTGTTCAAAAATTACATACAGCCCACCAATGTAAGACATGGAATGAGGATTCTCCATAAATTCAAAACTAAATGCAAAATGTTATGTTAGTTACTCCTCCTATGAATTAAAGGAATGTTTGGATGTCATGTTTGGAAAGCTTTGATCATTGCGAGAAACAATGTTCACTGTAAATAAGTCTCTGTTCATAAAGTACATGAAAACTTTACCCCTTCAGCACTTTTTGTAGCTGTTTAGTTATAAATGGAATATAAAAACTGTCATTAAAAAATAACATGAGCTGCCTTTTTGTGAAAATGATAGTTACTGAATCCAGCAGTAGCATGTTATCATGGTTACATCCCCATGGTAATCTATATTTTGATTTATTACACATTCCTTAGAGTTCTCCCCAATGATCGGCTCTACTGCACAGTATACACAAATAAATTTGCAATAATACTTTCAAGTTCAATAGTTTATTATATTTGTTATAACATTTTTCCAGATGTGGATGAATGTGCTGTAAGCCCAAATATTTGTGACAGAAGGTATTCAGTCTGTGTCAACACAGAAGGTGCTTACTATTGCCAGAATTTACCAAACAAACCAAGTCCCCGTTACAACAAATGCATTCCAGGATACAGATGGGATGTTAAGCTGCACATGTGTGTAGGTAAGCAAAGTTATAAATGTGAGGTATACACTAATGAAAGAGCTGAATGTAAACTTATATTTTACAGATAGATCTTGTGAGTATATGAAATAATTGGTAAACATTATTGATAAGAAGTATTATTGAAATTCTTTTTGCTGGAGAGAAGTATGTATTTCATTTTGAGTTTATTACCAACATTCATTTAAAAAAAAAACTTTTATACATTTTCAGTAGTTGGTGCCCCACAGCTTGCAGATGTTTATTGAAAATGATGTTGTACTACCATCAGCTACAATCAAAATCTTTGTTATTGCTTTATAGCCATTGTGGATGATGAACTGAAACTGTGATTTAAATTGGTGGTTATGTTTGAGGAATTGCAACCAGTCACTTTTTGAAATTGATACATATTTTACCCTTAACTAGTTTCCGTGGGCCTGTAGACTTGTTAATTTCATAAACATTTTCTTAACTAAATTTCCATTATTTCTGCTGGTTTCGTAGCTTCCATAGCTCTAGCATCTAGCTGCACTTGATCCAAGATATAATGTTCTTGTAATACCTGCATCAGATTATGAACCTGCAGTGGCTGAAAAACTAGTTAATGGGACAATAAATTGTATCAGATTCAAAAACAATGGCTGGTTTCATGCTATACCTACATAACCACCAGTTAATTATTTCTATCAATTATTATTTTTACTAATCATCATCAGCCACAAGCTGTTTTTCTGTGACAGTATTTGTCTGAAAACACACACACACATACACACCACACACACATACACAGACACACGCACATGCACAATATGATTGACTTCACTCTACATAATGTTGAAACATACTCGTTACAGCATTATTCAATAGATAGAACTTACATGTTGTTCAGAAGACCCATGCATCAATAATATAGTAGTGCAACACATCCAACCTCTGGAGTCTTATTAACTTTGGAACTGCATCAGTATTAGATGTCTGAGTGACAACTTCATGCGCTATTATATTACTGGCATGTTGGATCTTCTGAACAATAATTCAATGCTGTGTCTTGAGTTTTGTTGCCCAGTTCATATTGTTGATGTTATGAAGAGCACATCATGTATGTATCAACACAAAGGACTAAGTCTAATCAACACTTAAAAATGAGCTATAAGCAATATCACATAATTCTTCAGCATGTCTTCAAAAAGGGAAAAACTATATACTATACACACAAAAAATTCAAAATTTCAATATGAAATGAATAAATTTGGCAAGATAAATGGTACTGAACCCCCAAATGACATTAGTAGTGTGACAGATGATAAAAAATTAAAGCCATTGGATACTAAATTCAATTAATTTTTCCTTAAAGTAACTGAAAACACAGAGACAAAGAACTGTCCATTGAAAGCAGATCCACTACTTAGACAAATAATGTATACTCCACCATTAGACATCTGTTTTGGCAAGCCATGAATTAGAGGGACCACAAAAATCAATAGATCACCAGAAACTAGTAACTTAACTGTCTATGATGGTATCTCAACTAAAGTAATGAAATCTAGAGCTGACTTGACAGCACCACTCTTGAATTATGTTTGTAATCAGTAGATGAGTCAGAATGTATTTCCTGAAAGACTGAAAAATGCCACAGTAACAGCAATATACAAAAGAGCAACTAACCTTTAATTACAGGTCAATCTCACTCCTTCTCAGAAATTGTGAGAAAGTAACTAACAACAGAATACTGAACCATTTGTCTGAAATTAATCTTTCAGCAACTGCTCAGAATGGATTACATAAAGGCTTCTCTTCTTAGAGTGCAATATAAGTTACTATTTGTGGAAGTTGCAACATCTACAAGGAATGGTCTGAATCATTCCACACATGGAGGATGTGTAGAACAGTGGAACCATAAAAGTTATTAAGCTTCCAGAGAACTGGCCTGGATATAAGCGTAAGAGCAGATGGTAGAGCACTTGCCGGCGAAAGGCAAAGGTCCTGAGTTCGAGTCTCGGTCGGGCACACAGTTTTAATCTGCCAGGAAGTTTCAGCTTTTCATGATTTGGCAGGTCAGTGCTATGTCATGCTCAGTTGTGGACATGAAGTGGAAATATGCAAGCAAATGCCAGTATGTCTTAGTGATGACAGAATATGCAATATCAGCATGTGAGTGAGTTCAAAGAGGAGAGAATGATTGATCCCCAGGAAATGTGCTTGTCATACATTAACAGTGAGGCTCATACAGGGTGAGTTGCTACAACCACGATTCATGTGTGGGACCAGTGGATTGAAGAGGATAGTATACAGTGACAAGCAAGCACCAGACCACACAAAGTGCCCTCAGTACAGAATGACCATCATCTTGTCCCCATGGTCAAGAAAACAGTGTTGGCTAAACATTAGAGCACTTCAATGGGTGTGGACATGTCTGTGTCAACAGTTTGATGTCATCTAATGTGGGCTGGGCTGTTGGTATGCATTAGAGTGCAGCAACACTCAATGTTTGACTGGTCGCAGCTCATCTGTTGATGGGGAGACTGAGCCGCTCGTGTCTGGCCCCACACGACTTGGCTCGGTCACGTACTCGCCCCATGTCTGTTGTCCGGGTTTCGGACATGCGGATAACCAAGCATGAACGGTCACCACTGACGTCTCACCTCGCCTCACCCCGGCTTGCTGCACTGTACTGTACAAATCCAATGCCTCTCTGTCTGTCTGCCCCTCTCTCTCTCTCTTTCTCTCTCTCTCTCTCTCTCTCTCTCTCTCACACACACACACAATGTATTTATCTCTGTCACTCTCTCTTTTAATACAAAAGTAACGTTTCCAAGAATGAGTACGTGACACAGCTAAATTCATAAAGCACTTGGAAAGAAAAATGATATTTCAATACAATCATGGATAGAAGATGTAGCAGTTTTATGTCTGGAAGCGATCACAGTCTTCTCACAAACAGAAGTCTAGGCTCAATTTTTAATCCTTTGTACCTCCTGTTAAAAAATACATATCTGTTAGTACACATCAATTACACTAGTTAATTATAAATCTATTGGGTATCATAACAAACCAGTGCTTTTAACTGCAGTAATTACTCACCTGACAGTCAGTGTCATTGACACTGAAAATTTGTTGCAGTTTGTGAAACCAAAGAACTAACTGGACAGTCAGTTCTTTTTTGCCATCTAATTCATCTGTGGTCTCTTTAACTGGTCTCAGAAAACGTGCAATTTTTCCTGCAAGCTCATTATCATACCCTTGCAATCTGTAAGCAGAGTCCTTTTCCATCAGCAAAGCAGCAACTTCGTTATACTGTGTGTGTAAGGATTCCAGCATAGTGTACAAGCTGTTCCAGCATGTGCAGACCTCTTGTTTCAATGATTATTTCAAAGATGAGCAGAGGCCACTTTTTTTAATGTACCTTACAATGCATTTTGCAGTATTTATTGTTGATGCGATGTTCGTGGCATGATTTAACAAGAAGTTATCTTCATCAAAAGTATGGCTAAGTGCTGTGTTTATACAATGAGCAACACAAGGAATACTTTTGTGATTTTCCAAAGCTTTTACTACATTGCCAACCTGGTTGGAGACAAAAACAAAACTGTGCAACATGTGTGGCGAAATGTCCCAATCAGCCATCCTTTTTTCAATTTCTTTCACAATATTTACTCCCGTCTTCTTAACGTCATGGAATTTTGTTGTAAATAAAACATTGTTCACAAAACACCAATCTGTGTTAATGCAATGTGTTGTAAGCATCAAATAGTGCTCCTGATTATGTGAATCAGTCCACGTATCAACTGTCGCAGCACTTGTTTTATTAATAACTTCCGCAATAACAGAAGGCGTTATGCTGTTTCGCATTGGATCTGCTTGTTCTTTGACATGTCTGCGCATAGTAGAGGGATGTGGCATGACATCTGCCATGTTAACTTCTCCAAAATGCTCACCTAGATGTATTAATTATTGGCCTAGTTCTCTGAAACCTTCACCGGAAACAGCATTAAAAGGTCTCATATCTTTAGTACACGTTGCAACACACTTTGCTGTAATACTATTTTTTGTTACTGCCGGTATCCCTGAAGGAGCTGTATCTTTGTGAGGTTTCCTGCAACTGTGTTTCTTTAAATGAGTAGTTCCCAACTGGAAACACAATAATATGTAGCAGTTTATGCACGATACGTACCCAGTAAATGCACTGTTTTTGTCTACAACCAGCAGAAATGTACTCCATACTTGGCTTTTTAGACCTTCCCGTTCCTTCAGTGTGTAAACACTGGTTTCAATCTTAGGTCTTACTGCACTGGCTCCCTCATGCTGCATGATTACAGAGAGAGACACTCCCCTAATGAGAAGCTGGCTGCAGTCTCACACGGATAATGACACGTGTAATGTGTTTGAAGTTACGTGCTATGTATTCGGTCACAGCTTCTATGCTAGGTCACTAGAACTAGCGCAGGCAGCCTATCCATTTAGGGTGTGCTCGCCCCATCTCGTATTTTGTGCTCGCATACTCGGTCATGCAGGACTCTAGTATGCATGCCATTGAATCAGCTTCCATTGACCAGAAACAACCAATGTCTCATAGACTGCAATGGCCAGTTATAACTTTTCCTACAGTGATAGCTGCATAGGCATTAGATGCTGCCATGGTGAATGCAATCTGACAGATTGCATCATTAAGTGGCATAGTGGAAAAACTCTTTAAGTTCAATAGCTTATGGCACAACTAGCTGCAACATGTCATCTCACCTCATACCTACTGAGGGCAATCTGAACAGCAACTGCAGCATCAGAGAGGTTTTAGAGCCTTAACCGCTGAGATGGATGCAGGCAGCTTGAAATGCCATATTTCAGCAGGACAGTGCCCAGCCACATGGGGCAAGGAATATGCAAGCCTTTTTCGAAGAGCTTTCTGACCCAATGTTGATATTTTGTGGATGTGCCTACAAATGTACCCCTGCAGTTAGTGAAGTTCTGTACTGCTAATCATTTGCGTATTGTCATATCCCTAATCTGTGAAATAAATTTAATTGGAAACATGTCTCCTTCTTGGTGTTCCAGCTTTCACAAACATTTGTGGTATTTTCTGTGATTTTTCTGTGGCTATGACTATAGATCATAAAAATTTTGCTGGGGAAACTAAAATGATGTGGCATTGAAGGCTTTCCCCCTTGCACTGATGGAGTCATATCTTAACAACTGAAAACAAAGGGTCACATTAGCAAACGTTCCAACAAGCATAACATTAAATTCAGAGTGGGGAAACATTAAAAATTGTGTGGCACAAAGTTTAGTGCTTGTCCTGCTCCTGTTCTTGGGCTACATAAATGATTTACCAGAGGGCTTGGAAGACTCTTCAAAACTTGTAATGCTTGCTGATTACACAAGTATATTGATAAAAGATCCGAACAGAACCATAGCACACACAGGCAGGAGAATAATGGAACAGGCTTACAAATGCTTCACAGCCAGCACTGTAACCCTTAATATGGCAAAAACTTGTATTATGAAATTCCAGCCAAAGAAAAATTACATATATGTACCAGATTTAGGTATCAGGGACACACATTTTATGAGTCTCCATGTGTGAAGTTCCTGATTGGTTAATAAACTAGGCGCCACCAGCTTGTGGATATGTTAACCAAAAAACACAGTTCTACTTTAAGAAATCTCACTGACTTTGTTGACTTGCAAACAACATTGCAAGCATACTTTGCACACTTTCACTGAATTTTGTCCGATGTCATAATCAGGGACCTGAAAATGTTGCATCTGTTTTTGGCAAAACTAGCATATGTTTCTTGGCAAAATTAATTTTTAAGCAAATGATCTGAGATACCAGTTTAGAACGTTACCATGCTACATGCCTGAAGATGAATCCTTATGTTTTGAAATGGATCAGTGGAGAAAAAAATACTACTAAAAGAGAATAAGTAATTCTTATTCTCCATGATAAGAACTTTGTGATTGGAATATTTGCTTTTGCAAAAACTTTGACAATTTTTCTCTCAGAAGGTCTTTGCTTGTTTTCTTCTTTTGGCTGTATTTAAGAATTCAATGCATTATTATTTCTGCTGAGATGCTGCAGCATTTCTTGCCCAATGAAGAGTGTTTTTTTCTGATTTAGATTGTTCCTTGGTATTATCTTTATTTTTCAAGCCAGTTCAATAATTAAATAACCTGCAGAATACTGATTTCGAATCTGTAGCATAAATGGCCTGACTAGTATATCACAGAGCCCTTTCTTGGACATTCACAGCCAGCTGACCCATACTTGACAATGCTATAGAGAGAACTGACAGGTTACTTAATTGTAGACATGGAACTGAACATAACTCAATTCAAGCTTTACAGGAAGACACCTGTCATGGTCAAAACATGTTGAGTAGTTTTGTTTTCTGTTTCCTAAAGTGCATTTTTCATGGAGCTGGCAGCATAAACAAATGGAAACTTACCAATGTAAACTACTCGGGAAGGGGTGGGGGGGTGGGGGTTGGGAGGGTGGGGGGGAATGGTATGGATCAACAAGCCTCACTTCCCATATCGGGGCAGCCAGCCAACACACTGCATTCTGTTTCTCTGCAAAAACAGAACTGTCACATGGTCATAGGGACCACTGATCACATCTGCTGTTGCAGAATCGTGCTTGAACTGCATAACTGATCAGGATTAGTCTCTTCACTCATTTCAAAATAAGAAAACAAAACAATGCTTAATGCAAAGCAAGGTGAAGTGTGAAAATCATTTAGTAATGGATACTGCACAATGACTTGCTGAGGTTGATAGCATAGTAAATGAATTAGTTAAAGCCTGCCTTCTACCAGTATCTTACACAATCATACTTTGAATCATTCCACATCTAAAACTGGTACATTGAAGTGTCTGCATTACACCAGCATTACCAAACATACCCGTTCCTTTATTGTAAAATGCTAAGTCCCACAGCTGGGTCCTATGTTGCTATACTAGACATCTACACTGAGGTGATGAAAGTCATGGGACAGCGGTATGCACATATGCAGATAGCAGTAGTATCGCATACATTAAGTTATAAAAGGTCAGTGCATTGGTGGAGCTGTCTTTTTGCTCTCAGGTGATTCATGTGAAAAGGTTTACAACATGATTATGGACATATGACACGAATTAAGAGACTTTGAACATGAAATGGTAGTTGGAGCTAGATGCATGGAACGTTCCATTTCAGAAATCATTAGGGAATTCAATATTCAGAGATCCACAGTGTCAAGAGTGTGCCGAGAATACCAGACTTCAGGCATTACCTCTCACTACAGACAACGCAGTGGCCAGCAGCCTTCACTTAACGGGTTGGCATAGAGTTGTCCGTGCCAACAGACAGTTAACACTATGTAAAGTAACCACAGAAACCAATGTCGGACGTACAGCGAACACGTCCTTTAGGACAAAGTGTCAAAATTCGGCATTAGTGGTCTATGGCACCAGACGACTAATGCGAGTGCCTTTACTAGCAGCATGACACCACCAGCAGCATCTCTCCTGGACTTGTGATCATATTGGTTAGACCATAGATGACTGGAAAACTGTGACCTAGTTGGTTGGGTTCCAATTTCAGTTGGTAATAGGTGATGGTAGGGTTTGAGCATGCTGTATACCCTGTGAAACCATGGACCCAAGTTGACAACAGGACACTGTGTGAGCTGTTAGTGTCTCCATAATGGTATGGGCTGTGTTTACATGGACTGGATTGGGTCTTCTGGTCCAACTGAACCAATGATTGACTCAAAATGGTCATAATTGGCTACTTGGGGACCATTTGAAGCCATTCTTGGACTTTATGTTCCCAAACAATGATGGAATTTTTATGGATGACAATGTGCCATGTCACAATTGTTTGTAGTTGGTTTGAAGAACATTCTGGACAGTTCAGGTGAATGATTTGGCCACCTAGATTGCCTGTCATGAATTCCATTGAACATTTATGCCACATAATAGAGAAGTCAGCCATGCACAAAATCCTCCACCAGAAATATTTTTGCAGTTGTGGATGGCTGTAGAGGCATCATGGCTGAATATTTCTGCAGGAGACTTCCAGTGACTTGTTGAGTCCGCGCCACATTGAGTTGCTGCACTATGCTGGGCTAAAGGAGGCCCAAAACAATATTAGAAGATATCCATGACTTTTGTCACCTCATTGTATCTTATAGAGACTGTCAACAATTGATGTGACACCAGTGCATAACTTACAATCAGACTGATATGTCGTTGTGTTCATGCACAGGGGTGCTCTTTACTTTGCAGTGCGCACTTATGCACATACTCTTTCCAAACTGGGCTTCACAAGAAGTTGTGCTGTAGCAGGAACTGTAAATTTATTACTTTTTTGATAGTGATATGCAGAAAATTAACCTATTTTGAACTATCTCTTATAAAACAGATCATCTGGATACAATTCAATATAAAATAGTATTTGTCAGGTAGTTTTTCATTTAGTCATGTTTATCACAAATGTGAATGTTTCGTATTCTGAGGCATAACCTTCTGGAGCTTTGCAGCTAAGGTGAGACAAGTGCAATAAGAATATTTTGTTAAGTTGATAACTGAATGTTTTGAAGAAGCCTCCTCAGGAACCTAGAGATTCTTGCTCTTAAAATGCCAATAAATATACTCTACAATGGTATTTGTAGCTATCGAAAAGAGTGAATTTAGGATGAACTCAGTAATTCACAATACTAGAAGTTGAAATACTAGAAGTATAAATAATTTCCATACAGACCATGCATCCCTGTCTGAGGTTCAGAATGGAGTTTTTTTTAAATCTTTTATTTATTTATTTTATTTTGGTGTGAAAACCCATATCAGGTTGCCAGGAGATAAGGCAAGAAATTGAAAATCTCCAATTACTTAAACACAGATTGAAATAATAACTCATTAGCCATTCCTTCTACAATATATTTGAATACTTAGACTCAGGAATGTAAATTCTATGATCTTAAATATCTTTATCACATAGATCCTCAGTATATATTGGTCTGTGTAAAGTTAAAATGCTTTGTTTCAAGTATTAGATGATAACAGCAGCTGAGTAGTACTTTTTCCAATGTAGCATTTTTTTACATATATGAAATAATGCAAAAGTAATTACCATAATCATAATTTTGACTAGATTAGTGGTTGTCATAATTTGTTGTTAGTATCCTTTACAGAAGTACCCAGCAGTGATTGCTTCTGTATGTTAATAATTAACTTGACTTGTTTCACATCCTTGAAGGCTCTCTTTAATGATGGGACTCATGAAACATGATGTATGAATGAAAATGAATTACTGAAAGAGTGAACACAGGCTCTGTAATTGAAAAATGTCGTATGCTTGGTGGTGGTTAGGATGTAGGAACAATCGAAATTCGTAACCATAATAAAAGATTTCAATATCAGGCGTCAGTGGTACAACATGGCATTTAATGCAGGGTTTATACATACAGTATTGTGAAAAGGATAAATTGCTACTCATCATATGGAAGAGATGTTGAATTGCAGACAGGCACAACAAAAAGGCAGCTAAGCATGCCTCAGTGGCCAGTGGCTGTGATCATATGTGTGTGAGTCATGCTTGCATGAGTTTGTGTGTGTGTTGTCTACTTTAGAAGAAGGTCTTCTGGCTGAATGTTCACCTGTTAGCAGTCTTTTTGTTGTGCCTGACGACAGCTCAACATCTCCTCTATATGGTGAGTAACAATCTATCCTTTTTATAATATTGTAATTATTCCAGCCTGGATTTTCCATTGTTAGAGCTTACAAATTCGATTTATAGTTAATACATTCATCATCCAGCTATATCTTCATAGCACTGTGGTTCTTAGCTTGCTGATTTTTTAAGTCTTTATTTCCAAATTATATTTGTTGATTGTGTGGCAGCAATATTTATTGTCAGAGGTTATCCATAGTTTTGACCTAAGAAGAATGTGTGATTGGAGGTTTAACCAACCACTCTTTGCAAAACTTTAGGTCATGAAAGTGATTGGCTTCATGAGTATAACTCAAAGTGGGTTTGCCAGTTATGAAAATTAAAAAATGAAGTTATGAGAAATTAATGCAAAGCCACATGCCCTGGTCTCATGAAGAAATACTGTCCCAGTTTTTATTACATTTCATGTGCAGTATTATTTTCATTAATGTCATGCATGATAAAATCAAAGAGAAAAAGTGTAAATGGGATATGAAACAGGAAGTTACTGAATCCACAGGAAACTGTACATGAACTCAACATACACACAGATTTTATGTGTACCTGTGCTGTGTACATCATTCCTACTAACTCATCCTCAGTGTTGTCTCACATCAGTATACATATGTGTATACACATTTTCTTCTGGTACATTCATCCATCCTTTTCTCATCTTCTTCCATCTCAGTTCCACATAGTTGCCTTATATCTTCTGATTTCATGTACTCCACTGTAGCCTTATACCTTCTCTCTACTTCTATTGCCTGCTTTTTATGACTAACTTTGTCCACAGCTTCATCTTCTATCATTATCAGCCTCCCATTTCTCATATTTCATGGTTACTCATGGGACTTTCAGGGACTTTTCTATAGCACCCACTTCAGAGCTGATAAATACCTGCTCTACTGACAGTCATTATGCTGTAACAGAATGGTTCATTTTTTATTGCAATTTTTCCTTGCTATTATTTATTTGCTTTCACATAAGCTATATATATCTTGGGATGATTTCTGAATAACTTATCCACTCATACTTTTTCTCTTAGGTATTTGTAAAATTTATATTTTATCCAATTACAGGTTATGCCACCCCCTACCCCTAAGCCCCATCCCACTATCTTCTTCAGCATATTCTTGCAACCAGCTCTTACTATTATATCAACAAAGATTATACTCCATATACTATTAGTTGTGAATTTCCTGTTTTGTTGACTTTTTGGTACACAAATTTTTAAAAATATACAATGCAAAATGAAAAGTAGTTATAATTCAGAGGTAGTAAGCCAGTCTTGCATTCTAGCACTAGACCTCTAACAGCCTACAGGGAGAATTACCTAAAACATGCACCCACAAATACTGCAGAAAAGGAAAGTGCTATTGATATGTGGTTTTCACAGAATGGATTAGTAGTCAGGGGCTCATATTGTTAGCAAATAAATGGATTGTAATAATACTTAAAAAGTGTATTTTTGTGCAAATGTATACTTTTTTAAATTGAAGAGTGTCTACTGACATTAACAATCTAAAAGTAGGGTGAGTTAAGATGTCAGTGGTGTTTGTCATAGGAGTGTGGTGTGAACTGTTTACAATTTTTCAGGTTGTGAAAAGTTTCCAAAGTTACACTTGTTTATGCCATTCAAACTGTGTAGTTGATAGGTATGATGATGTTATGTTTGCTTACAGTGTGCTTGTATTCCTTGAGTGCAATGTGACTTGATAGTCAGTCTGTGTGTGACAGTCCAAGTAGTAGGTCATGAGTGGACAATGCGATTTACCAATTCAGAAAAATTTGACATCCTCATAGTGTGTGGAGGGTGTAGGAAGAATGCAGTTCATTCTTGTCTGATTTATGCATCAATATATCCCAATAGATGTCAATCATCTTGGGAATTTTTATCAACCTCTTCAACCAATCACACAAATATTTTAGTGTAACACCAAGGCAATTATAAGAGAAGGAAACAAGTGATGACAGAAGAGGGGGAAATTAATGTTCTTGCTGCTGTTGCAGTTGATCCACATGTTAGCTCTTGTGCAATTGCACGAGGAAGTTGTAGAGCCAGGAAAGTGTCCTAAGCATTCTCCATTGACATAGATTCCACCCCTATCACATCTCTCTCCATCAAGAGCTGAATGAAAATGATTATGATAATTGTGTTAACTTCTGTACATGGGCATTAAGACAGGATACTCCAGGTGCATCATGTATCTTGTTTAGTGGTGAAGCTACATTTACCAATCATGGCCAGGTAAACTGCCAAAACATGCACTATTGGTCTGCTGACAATCCCCATTGTCTTCATCAGGTGGAACATCAGTATCCATGGAGTGCAAACATGTGGTGTGGGATAGTGAACTATCAGCTCATAAACCCATGTTTCATAGACAGAACACTGAACGTGCACAACTATCACAACTTCCTTCCACAGATGCTAGAAGACATTCCTCTGCAGTCTAAGAGGAACCTGTGTTACCAACATGATAGCTGTCCAGCCCATAGAACACGAAGTACTGCAGCATGTCTTCACAAATTTTTTTCCAAATTGTTGGATTGGATGCAGAGCACTTGTACCTTATCCAGCCTGTTCCCAGATTTGATGCCTGTAGACTTTTTCTGTGGGGAATGCTGAAGGACACTGTCTACAAAGACATACCAACTGCACGCTATGATGTGGAATGACGTATTACTGCAGCCTGCTTGGACATCTCTGGTGAAATAATAAGACGTATGCAGCAGTAGTTCTATACGAGACTGGAAGCATGTATTGCCACTGCCAGTAGTGAGCAAAGTGGTGCAGTGTTTGGCACACTGGACTCACATTAGAGAGGATGACAGTTCAAACCCACATTTGGCCAACCTGATTTAGGTTTTCCATGATTTCCCTAAATTGCATCAGGCATATGCCAGGAAGGTTCCTTCGAAAGGGCGCGGCCAACTTCCTTCCCTATCCTTTCCTAATGCTATGGGACCAATCACCTCACTGTTTGGTCCCCTACCCCAAATGAACCAACCAACCACTGCTGGTCATTTTGAACACAGACTGTCATGGTCAGTTGTCTCGCTACTGGTCAGAATCCACATGATTAGTGTTTGTACTCATGTTGTTCTTTAGAGCAGGTTACCACAGGTATTGTATAAGTCACAGGTATTGTTCAAGTGTCATTTGGGAACTTTTCAAAATATGATATCTCACAAACAACTCATAGTGGAATCCTGCTACAAACACCACTGACATATGAATTTGTCCTACTTTTAGTATGTTAATGTCAAGAGGCATTGTTCCGTTTAAAATAGTGAATGTTTGCACAAAAAAATACTTTCAAAGTATTATTACAGTCTATTTATTGGCTAACAGTATGAGCCCCTGACTACCAATCCATTCTGTGAAAACTGCAGATCAGTAGCATTTTCCATTTCTACTGTAAGTTCGGTGGCAGGAGGAACAAGACTTTTGGTCAGGTGAATACAGGGTTATAAATACAAAATCAAATTGGGGTAATACAGGAGTAGGTTTAATAATGAATAAAAAAATAGGAGTGCGGGTAAGCTACTACAAACAGCATAGTGAACGCATCATTGTGGCCAAGATAGACATGAAGCCCATGCATACTACAGTAGTACAAGTTTATATGCCAACTAGCTCTGTAGATGTTGAAGAAATTGATGAAATGTATGATGAGATAAAAGAAATTTTTCAAGTAGTGAAGGGAGACAAAAATTTAATAGTCATGGGTGACTGTAATTCGAGAGTAGGAAAAGGGAGAGAAGGAAACATAGTAGGTGAATATGGGTTGGGGGTAAGAAATGAAAGAGGAAGCCGTCTGGTAGAATTTTGCACAGAGCATAACTTAATTATAGCTAACACTTGGTTCAAGAATCATAAAAGAAGGTTGAATACATGGAAGAATCCTGGAGATACTAGAAGATATCACATAGATTATATAATGGTAAGACAGATATTTAGGAACCAGGTTTTAAATTGTAAGACATTTCCAGGGGCAGATGTGAACTCTGACCACAATCTATTGGTTATGAACTGTAGATTAAAACTGAAGAAACTGCAAAAAAGTGGAAATTTAAGGAGATGGGACCTGGACAAACTGACTAAACCAGAGGTTGTACAGAGTTTCAGGGAGAGCATAAGGGAACAATTGACATGAATGGGGGAAAGAAGTACAGTAGAAGAAGAATGGGTAGCTCTGAGGGATGAAGTAGTGAAGGCAGCAGAGGATCAAGTAGGTAAAAAGACGAGGGCTAGTAGAAATCCTTGGGTAACAGAAGAAATATTGAATTCAATTGATGAAAGGAGAAAATATAAAAATGCAGTAAATGAAGCTTGCAAAAAGGAATACAAATGTCTGAAAAATGAGATCGACAGGAAGTGCAAAATGGCTAAGCAGGGATGGGTAGAGGACAATGTAAGGATGTAGAGGCTTATCTCACTAGGGGTAAGATAGATGCTGCCTACAGGAAAATTAGAGACCTTTGGAGAAAAGAGAGCCACTTGTATGAATATCAAGAGCTCAGATGGAAACCCAGTTCTAAGCAAAGAATGGAAAGCAGAAAGGTGGAAGGAGTATATAGAGGGTCTATACTAGGGCATTGTACTTGAGGACAATACTATGGAAATGGAAGAGGATGTAGATGAAGATGAAATGGGAGATATGATACTGTGTGAAGAGTTTGACAGTGCACTGAAAGACCTAAGCCGAAACAACATTGCATTAGAACTACTGATGGCCTTAGGAGAGGCAGTCCTGACAAAACTCTACCATCTGGTGAGCAAGATGTATGAGACAGGCGAAATACCCTCAGACTTCAAGAAGAATATAATAATTCCAATCCCAAAGAAAGCAGGTGTTGACAGGAGTGAAAATTACTGAACTATCAGTTTAATAAGTCACAGCTGCAAAATACTAACACGAATTCTTTACAGACAAATGGAAAAACTGGTAGAAGCCAACCTCAGGGAAGATCAGTTTGGATTCCATAGAAATGTTGGAACACATGAGGCAATACTGACCTTACGACTTATCTTAGAAGAAAGATTAAGAAAAGGCAAACCAACGTTTCTAGCATTTGTAGATTTAGAGAAAGCTTTTGACAATGTTGACTGGAATACTCTCTTTCAAATTCTAAAGGTGGCAGGGGTAAAATACAGGGAGCAAAAAGCTATTTACAATTTGTACATAAACCATATGGCAGTTATGAGTCGAGGAGCATGAAAGGGAAGCAGTGGTTGGGAAAGGAGTGAGACAGGGTTGTACTCCCCGATGTTATTCAATCTGTATATTGAGAAAGCAGTAAAGGAAACAAAAGAAAAATTTGGAGTAGGTATTAAAATCCATAGAGGAGAAATAAAAACTTTGAGGTTCGCCGATGACATTGTAATTCTGTCAGAGACAGCAAAGGACTTGGAAGAGCAGTTGAACTGAATGGACAGTGTCTTGAAAGGAGGATATGAGATGAACATCAACAAAAGCAAAACGAGGATAATGGAATGTAGTCGAATTAAGTCGGGCGATGCTGAGGGAATTAGATTAGGAAATGAAACACTTAAAGTAGTAAAGGAGTTTTGCTATTTGGGGAGCAAAATAACTGATGATGATCAAAGTAGAGAGGATATAAAGTGTAGACTGGCAATGGGAAGGAAAGCGTTTCTGAAGAAGAGAAATTTGTTAACATCGAGTATAGATTTAAGTGTCAGGAAGTCATTTCTGAAAGTATTTGTATGGAGTGTAGCCATGTATGGAAGTGAAACATGGACGATAAACAGTTTGGACAAGAAGAGAATAGAAGCTTTCAAAATGTGGTGCTACAGAAGAATGCTGAAGATTAGATGGGAAGATCACATAAATAATGAGGAGGTATTGAATAGAATTGGGGAGAAGAGGAGTTTGTGGCACAACTTGACAAGAAGAAGGGACCGGTTGGTAGGACACGTTCTGAGGCATCAAGGGATCACAAATTTAGCATTGGAGGGCAGTGTGGAGGGTAAAAATCATAGACGGAGACCAAGAGGTGAATACATTAAGCAGCTTCAGAGGGATGTAGGTTGCAGTAAGTACTGGGTGATGAAGAAGCTTGCACAGGATAGAGTTGCATGGAGAGCTGCATCAAACCAGTCTCAGGACTGCAGACGTCAACAACAAACACAGTATTTGTGGTGTATGTTTCAGATGATTCAATCTGTATATGGCAAGATACAAAAGATTTAAAGGTACTCAAAATCAACATAAAGTTGAGTGTTACTAATGAGATCATGGTTACCTGAGGTTCTTAAATGGAAAATTCTTGTTAATGTTGTATGGTGTACTGTGCATAATCAAACGAAATTTCATTAACACATAAATTAGTATTTAAATGTTTTCAACTAGACACTGTATGTACATGTGACAGCAAAAAAATTGGGCCTATGTAGACAAAATGGCAGAAAATTTGGTCCGTTTGGCAGTAGCATCTGGAAACCTCATACATGAAATTATGTTAAGCAGAGAAATCAGGTCATTGATATGGGGAACGTGAGATATCTGATGCTCAGTCTTCTATTTACCTTTACCAGATATGCTAAGAAATGCTTACTTGACTGCCATGTAGAGGGCACTTCCAGACATGCTGCTGGCTACGAACCAGATTATGGATATGACTGAATGTTGTAATCTCAGCAATAGCAACACATATGAGGCATCAAAGTTATAAGACTTTTAAGTTTTGTGTTAGGAACATCAAAACTATAAAACTCAATAATGTGTTTATTAGGGCTCAGGGCCTACCATTCAAACTAGGCTAAACTGTTTAACTAAAATTAAATAAGAATGAAAGTCCCTATATACCTTATAACTTAAAACCACTACTCTGTCCTAAACATGTTTTTAGGTTAGACCTAAGCACTTTATAGCAAATGTAACTGTTAATGTAGTGCAGTAATAATACGAGGTGTGGCTAGAAAAAAACCGGACTAGTACTGGTGAAACAATAAAACGAATGCAATAAGGCTGAAAGTCGCGTGGCCTGTCACGTGACTCTCGCTCCGCCTACTGCTCGAGTTTCATCTGCCTCCTGCACTCAGTCTGCCCGTGGTGTCTGTTTTAAGTAGTTGACCTTTTGTCTGTGCGTCGGAAAATGTTGAATGTACAGAAAGAACAGCGTGTTAACATCAAATTTTGTTTCAAACTAGGAAAATCTGCAAGTGAAACGTTTGTAATGTTACAACAAGTGTACGGCGATGATTGTTTATCACGAACACAATTGTTTGAGTGGTTTAAACGATTTAAAGATGGCCGCGAAGACACCAGTCACCATTTTCAGCAAAAACTGATGCAAACATTGAAAAAATCGGTAAACTTGTTCGACAAGATCGCCGTTTGTCTGAGTTAACAGGAGTTGACAAGGAAAGTGTTAGGCAGATTCTTTATGAAAGTTTCAACATGAACAAAGTGTGTTCAAAAATGGTTCCAAAGTGTCTCACAATTGAACAGAAGGAACGCCGAAGAATGATTTGTTCTGACATCCTGGAAAACATTGAAAGTGATCCCACCTTCTTACAAAATGTTATTACTTGCGATGAATCGTGGTTTTTTACTTACGATCCCGAAACTAAACGCCAATCGATGCATTGGAAAACTCCTGGTTCTCCACGACAAAAAAAAGCACGAATGTCAAAATCGAAATTCAAGGCAATGATGATTGTTTTTTTTTTGACATCAAAGGGATTGTGCACATTGATTGGGTACCAGAGGGACAAACAGTGAATCAGCATTACTACATTAGCGTCCTGGCTACCCTACGTGAGCGAGTACGGAGAAAACGGAACAATTTGTTGAGAAAAAAGTCATGGATCCTTCACCAAGACAATGCCCCAGCTCACAGTGCGTTGTCAGTGAAGACGTTTTTGGCAAAACACAACATTCCCATCTTAGATCATCCACCCTACTCACCTGATTTGGCCCCCTGTGACTTTTTTCTTTTCCCTAAAGTCAAGTCAGCTTTGAAAGGAACTAGATTTGAGACTGTTGAAGCAGTAAAAGAAAAAGCGACGGAAGTAATGTATGGACTTACCGAAAATGATCTGCAGCATTGCTATGAACAGTGGAAAATTCGTATGGAGCGGTGTAGAGACCGAGGAGGAGAGTACATTGAAGGAGATAACAAAATTGTAAATAATTGTAAATAAATGTTTTTTCCAGCATCAGTCCGGTATTTTTCTAGCCGCACCTCGTATTTGCTGGGTGGCATGTGATAAAAAATTGAAATGTATTTAGCTTGTATAGTGGATCATTATTTTTCATTTGGATCTCTTTCTGCTTCACTTCAGATGTGACACTAGTTATGGGAAACTCATCAAAGCACTGAAATCTGAATTATTCATATAACACCAAACAAAAATCAATCCAAAACATAGAAGAGTGCAACAATATTGAGCAAAAACTAAGATGTAACTGAGCTATAACTGAGTCTTCAGTAATAATGAGCCACAAATCAACCACATGGTCACAGCTCTTATCCTATTTATAATCTTTTAACAATCAGTATTTTCATACTTGGTTAAATTTTAATGTGTGTGTGTGTGTGTGTGTGTGTGTGTGTGTGTGTGTGTGTGTGTGTGTGTGTGTCTGTGTGTGTGTTTGTGTGTATGTGTTTGTGTGTGTGTAGAGCTTATGGTGTTGAACACTGAGCTTATCAGTGCTCTTAAATTTTAATCATACACTTATAATTATATTCTTTCTTGCTTTAAAATTTATTAAATGTATTTATGTATACAGTAATTATTAATTACATACAATTGTTCAAAGTCTATTTGATATTACCATTCTTCTTTCTTTGTTTGGGTTATTTAAGGACCATGCACCAATTTCAATGCTTCCTTCTTTGTTGGTCTTTCTTTTTCCTCCAGTATTCTTTCATCTTTTCACTATGTATCCTTTTTCTCTCCTCAGACCATTTTGACCCTGTCTTCTTATCCATCTTGCCTTGAAATCCTTCCATTTTTAACACTTTCCTCTTGAAACTCTCTCTTTCTGTTGCATCTTTTTCACTTATGTTGTTTCTTTCTAAATCTTTCCTAACTTCTTGTATCCTGGCTATTGTTGACTTCTTGTCCTGAAGATATTTAAAAATCTGTTTGGCTAACCTGTTGCTGTTCATTCTGTATAAGTGTCCAAAAAATTTCAGTAGCCTCTTTTGTAGTGTCTCATTTATGTTTTCTATATTGCGATGAACTTCTTCACTGTTTCTTAATTTTCATACCTCTGTATTTTTTGATGGTCCAAATATTTTTCAAATGATTTTTCTTTCTAGGACTTCAAGTTTGTGTAATTTGTAGTTCAGTACTAAACACTCACTTGCATAAAGACATTCTGGTTTTATTACTGTGTTGTAGTGATGTATCTTCAAATTTTTAGACAGACACCTTTTGTTGTAGACATTCCTAGTTATTCCATAAGCTCTCTCCATTTTATGTACTCTTTCTTCTATAGCGAATTTTTCTAAGCCATTTTCTTGGATAAATTATCCCAAAAATTTAAATTTATTTACCCTCTTTATCTGGCCAATATCTGTTGCTAGGGATTCCAGAGCATTTTTTATATTTGTCATGAATTTTGTTTTTTCTACAGATATTCTTAAACCTGCTTTGTTGGCTATTTCTTCTAAGAGATTGATTTGTATTCCAGCATTTGTTAGGTTTTCAGGAAGAATGGCAAAATCATCTGCAAATGCTAAACAGTGAATTTCAATACCTTTGTTTTTAGTTCCCAGTCTGATTGGTGATAGCTTCTCTTCTTTTAGTTTTTGTTTCCATTCTCTTACTATTTTCTCTAGTACGCAGTTAAAGAAGAGTGGAGTCTTCTCTACTGGCTTTGTTGTTTTTCAGGGTACTTATTGCTTTTTTAATTTCTTCAGCTGTAGGTGGTGGATTTGCTTCTGTATTTGCATGGAGATCTGGGAATTCTAGCTTACAGTTTGGTTCTTCACAGTTTAATAAGTTTTCAAAGTACTTTCTTAGTATTTCACAATTCTGGCTGTTGCTTAGGCCTACTTTACCATTTTCATCTGTGAAGCAAATACCTGGAGCTTGGTAGCCTTTTAGATGACTTTTAAACATCTGATAGAAATTCTGGGAGTTATTTTTTACAAAGTTGTTTTGTATGTCAAGAAGTTGTGATTTCTCAAAAGATCTTTTAGCACTCTTTATTATTCTTGCTGTTTCTTTCCTTTGCATCCTAAATGCATCAAGGTGTTCAGGCTTCCCAGAACATTTCCATTTCTTCCAATGCTTTGTTCTTTCTGTAACTGCTTCTTCACAGATTTCATTCCATCAGATTTCTTCTTCATTTTATGCTGCCCTGTTGATTTCTTTCGATATTTCTCCCCATTTCCCTGATTTAGTTGCTTTAATTTCATCCTGAAAATTTTTTATTACCTCTTTGGTGATGTTGAGCCTGTCCGTATTATACACTACTGCCCATTAAAATTGCTACACCATGAAGCTGACGTGCTACAGACACGAAATTTAACTGACAAGAACAAGATGCTGTGATATGCAAATGATTAGCTTTTCAGAGCATTCACACAAGGTTGGCGCTGGTGACGACCCCTACAACATGCTGACATGAGGAAAGTTTCCAACTGATTTCTCATACACAAACAGCAGTTGACCAGTGTTGCCGGGTGAAACGTCGTTGTGATGCCTTGTGTAAGGAGGAGAAATGTGTACCATCACATTTCCAATGTTGATAAAGGTTGGATTGTACCCTATTGTGATTGCGGTTTATCGTATCGTGACATTGCTGCACGTCTTGGTCGAGATCCAATGACTGTTAGCAGAATATGGAATCGGTGGGGTCAGGAGGGTAATACAGAAAGCTGTGCTGGATCGCAATGGCCTCGTATCACTAGCAGTTGAGATGACAGGCATCTTATGCACATGGCTGTAACGGATCGTGCAGCCATGTCTCGATCCCTGAGCCAACAGATGGGGACGTTTGCAAGACAACAACCATCTGCATGAACAGTTCGACGACATTTGCAGCAGCACAGACTATCAGCTCGGAGACCATGGCTGCGGTTACCCTTGACGCTGCATCACAGACAGGAGTGCCTGCGATGGTGTACTCAATGATGAACCTGGGTGCAAGAATGGCAAAACATCATTTTTCTGTATGAATCCAGGTTCTGTTTACAGCATCATGATGGTCGCATACGTTTGGCGACATCGTGGTGAACGCACATTGGAAGCATGTATTCGTCATCGCCATACTGGCATATCACCTGGCGTGATGGTATGGGATGCCATTGTTTACACGGCTCGGTCACCTCTTGTTCGCATTGACGGCACTTTGAACAGTGGATGTTACATTTCAGATGTGTTAAGAACCCGTGGCTCTACCCTTCATTCAATCCCTGCGAAACCCTACATTTCAGTAAGATAATGCATGACCGCATGTTGCAGGTCCTGTACAGGCCTTTCTCGATACAGAAAATGTTCGACTGCTGCCCTGGCCAGCACATTCTCCAGATCTCTCACCAATTGAAAATGTCTGGTCAATGGTGGGTGAACAACTGGCTCGTCACAATATGCCAGTCACTACTCTTGATGAAGTGTGGTATCATGTTGAATCTGCATGGGCAGCTGTACCTGTATACACCATTCAAGCTCTGTTTGACTCAATGCTCTGGCATATCAAGGCCGTTATTACGGCCAGAGATGGTTGTTCTGGGTACTGATTTCTCAGGATCTATGCACCCAAATTGCGTGAAAATGTAATCACACGTCAGTTCTAGTAAAGTATATTTGTCCAATAAATACCCGTTTATCATCTGCATTTCTTCTTGGTGTAGCAATTTTAACGGCCAGTAGTGTATTTAATTAATTTTTGCTGTCTCTTTTGGTTTTTATTGGGGAGAAGTTTCAGTTTAACCTTAGTCAGGTAATGATCAGAATCAAATACCCTGTTTCTTGCTACTTTTACATTCATGATTTCTTTAAAATTGCATTTAGAAATAGCCACATGATCTAACTGCAACTCCCCTAACATTGGATTTGGAGAGATCCATGTTTTTGCCTTTTTTGGTAATTTTTTGAAGATGGTTGACATTACCTTCAACTGAAATGTGCTGCAAATACTGATTAGTCTTATGCCATTTTTGTTTGTTCTTTTATGACCTGGATAATATCCTACCATTTTTCGAAATGATTTTTCCCTCCCTATTTTTGCATTAAAATCCCCCATTAGTATAACAACATTTGATTTTGGAATTTTTGATATTTCTTCTTCTAGAAGTTCCCAGAATGCTTCTGCATTAATTGGATTTTTCTTATTGTCAACATTGATTGGAGCATGACAATTAACAAAGGTATACTGTTTATTTTTGCATTTAACTGTGAGAAGAGGTAGTCTTTCTGAACCGGATTTGAATTTTGTAATGTTATCTACTAAATTTTTATGAACATAGAAAGCGGAACAAAGTATTGGCATGCCTTTCATCATTTTTATTACTGGTTCACCCTTAAAAATTCTATGGTTTTTGGTTTCTTTAACATTTTCATCCAAAACTCTTGTTTCTTGAACTGCTAAGATTTGTATTTCGTGCTTATCAAAAATGGCTCTGAGCACTATGGGACTTAACAGCTGAAGTCATCAGTCCCCTAGAACGTAGAACTACTAAAACCAACTTAAGTACATCACACACATCCGTGCCCGAGGCAGGATTCGAACCTGCGACCGTAGCGGTCTTGCAGTTCCAGACTGAAGCGCCTAGAACCGCTCGGCCACCATGGCCGGCTCATGCTTATCTAAGAGAATTTCAAGTTCTTTTTGTTTACCAAATTTTAGTAATTACAGGGAGCAAGTGAACAATGTGTTGCAAAATAGGAAGCAGGAGCCATAGGAACAGCGACAGCATTGGAAGAAATATATATCGGATCTGTTAAATGCCTGTATGGAGACATGTATGTAGCTATAAAACATTATAAAATCTGGTGAGGTTGGTACAGATTCCGTAAGGGAAATGATCTGGGTGAAGGTAAACGTTGAATGTGTATCAAACAAGGTCACTGTATGCTTTCATAGAATTGTGGATTGTGTTTTATTCATCTCATGACATACATTTGCAGTCCATTCGGTTTGCATACAGGAGACCCATTTCCTCAGGAGCAGTAGTGGTGGAACATTTGAGGGGAAACTTATAGAATATTTGTGTAAATTTCCTGCTTATGTTTTAATATTAGGTGCAGATTTCAACTTACCAGCTGTAGACAGGGAGGCTCAAGTGATTAGGATGGATTTTATGCACAAAGAATTGTGTCAAATTGTTCTAAGTACCATATCCAAAAATTACCATGAGCAGTTAACCAGAGAACCAACTGGTGATAGTAACATTTTAGATCTGCTCATGACAAACAAACTTTTTGACTCATTTAGCATAGAAAAGTGAATTACTGATCAGAAGGCCATTACAGCATTGCTTGAACATGGCAGCAAGTAAGAATACAAAGAAACATGTGAAGATCTTTCTGCTTAGCAAAAGCAATAAGAAACAGGTTTCAGATTACCTAAATGGTCTCCAGTGCTAAAAATGTTGAGTACCAATGAAGAAAGTTCAAGAATACTGTGAAACATCCTTTAGGTATGTATGTGCGAAGCAAAGTTGTGAGGGATGAACAGACTGGCCATGGTTCAATAGCCATGTTAGAAAGCTCCTTCAACAGCAGAGAGAGCTTCACAGCGAATTTAAACATAGCCAAATCCTCACAGACAAGGAAGAACTGAACAAAGCTGAAATTAGTATAAGGGGAGTCAAGTGCAAAGCACTAACAAATTTGAAAGTAAAATTCTATCTACCACCTTGATGGTAAATCCTAAAACATTTTTGGCTTAGATCAGCAAACAGATCAGATCCATTTGTCCAGACACTCTTGACACCTTATTGGTATCAAAATGGAGGATAACACAAAGGCCGAAAAACTAAAAATATTTTTCCAACTCTGTTTGATTGAGGCAGATCACCCTGTAGTTCTGAGGCAGATCACCCTGTAGTTCTTTAAGCAGTTGCACAAAATGACAGATATCAAAATAAGTGACCATGGGATAGAAAACAACTGAAATCACTCAATGAAGGGAAGAACACAGGACCCTATGGGTTACCAATATGATTCTACATGGAGTATGCAAAAGGACTTGTTCCTCTTTTAACAGCAAATTACCATAGGTTGCTAGAGGAATGAAGTGTTTCTAATGATTGTAAAAGAGCACAGGTCATTCCAATCTTCAAGAAGGGTCATGAAACAGAGGCAAAAAGCTAAAGGTCTATATTTCTGACTTTGATCTGTTGTAGAATTTCGGAAATGTTTTATGCTTGCATATTGTGGTATTTCTGGAGACGAAAAGTCTTCTCTCTTCAAATAAACATGGGTTTTAAAAAAAATAATTGTGTGTAATTCAGCTCATGTAATCCGTCCATGAGGCCCAGGAGGCAGTGGATTCATTCACAAAAGTTGATGTCATGTTCCTTGACTGCAGGAAGGAGTTTGATACAGTTCAGCACTGTCGCATAATGAACAAAATATGAGCATATGGATTATCAGATGTGTGATTGGATTGAAAAGTTTATAGCAAACAGAAAATAGCACATCATTATAAGTTGAGAGAAATCTTCACATAAAAGTAACTTCAGTTCTACACCAAAGAAGTTTTATAGGATCATTACTTTTCACAATATATATAAATGACCTAGTGTATAATGTCAGAGGTTTCATGAGGCTTTTTGCAGATGATACTGTTGTATGCAGAGAAACTGCTATCTTGGAAAATTGTAGTGAAATGCCACAAGACCTGCATAGGATTGACAGTTACCTCAGGGACTGACAATTGACCATCAGTATAAACTAATGTAATGTTACTGTGTATAAAAAAGCAGAAAGACTGATAGTTATATGATTAACACATTACAAAAAAAATCGAGGTAACAGTTACATCCATAAAATATCTGGGAATATGTATTCAGAATGACTGGGAATGAAACAACCACATAAAATGAACCATGGGTAAGTCAGATGCCAAATTGAGATTCATTGAAAGAATCATCAGGAAATGTAGTCCACGCACAAATTTGTTAGCTTACAAAACCCTTGTTCTACCAGTACTTGAATATTGCTCATCAGTCTGGAATTCATACCAGACAGTACTGATAGAGGAAATAGAGGATATAGAAAGAAGAGCAGCATATTTCTTTACACAAAATAGCATCATGGAAATGTTCCACAAAATCCAGTGGCAAGCGCTGCAAGAGATGGTGTGGTTTACTATCTACGCTCCAAGAGCATACATTCCCAGTAGAGTCAACCAATATATTGCTTCCTCCTCTGTAAATTTCACAAAAAAGGCCATGAAGATAAAATGAGAGAGATTTGAGCCCACACAGCGTTTGCAGCAGTTGTTTTTCCCGTGAACGATTTGGGACTGGATCAGGAAAACTGGAAACTGACTGACAGTGGTATACAAAGTATCCTCTGCCACGTACTGTAAGGTGGCTTGCAGAGTATAGATGTAGATTATATTTTTCTTCAATAAATTACTCAAGCATGGGCTATTAAAAGAGTCACCAGCAATAAATTTCCTATAAAATCCAAATAGTCGAAACATTGCTTTAAACTGACTTTTATTATGAGTTGGATAAAAATCTTCAGTTGCTTTTAATTTCCCAGGATCTGGTGGCATTCCCTTATCATTAATGATACTACTTAAAAAATGGAATGTACTTTTTTACAGATTTGACTCCCTTAGTTTTGGTCTGATTCCACGCCTTTGAACTGTCCTTAGTACTTCAGTCTCAGTTTTTAAATCAAATGCAAGTTAGAAGTAGCTAGTAAAGTGTTATCCATAGACACTGTACTTTGTTAAGTAATTCTGTTCTTAATATTTGTCAATAGCCCCCATAGACAAACACACACACACACACACACACACACACACACACACACACACACACACACACATCTTTTCGGGTGCAGTTCTGGCTTGAAGTATGCTTTTTCTCCTAGGTGATTGACTCAACATTGTCCACAGTCCTCATGCTTACTCCAGAGAAGCAATGCTGCTGAGTGGTCATCCCCCAGCATTGCATCCTTGCATAGAGCAACTGGAGTATGCATTATACTGGGATGTGATTCATATGGAGGTATCGGCCCAACATCGCGTTTACTGCCTGATGATCAGTCGGGACACTGAACACCTGGTGCAGACTTTTGAGGCCTATACACAGAACCAAGCTGTACCACCATTCCAGGTTTCCCCTTGGTTGCTCCTGGAGCACCCTTGGGTCAGGATGCACATTGATTTTGTGGGTTCATTTTTGGGTAGCATAAGGTTGTTGATTGTCAATGGCCTGTCACATTTTACATACGTAGCCAAGCTGTCCTCCACATCACTGTCTGCTACTGATCATGCATTGTCAGTCATATTTTCCATCAAGAGATCCCCCAGGACCCTAGTGTGCAATAATGGTCAGCAATTTATCTTGCAGGAGTTTGAAAATTTTTGCGTCACAAGTGTGTCCACCCTCTAATTACTGCCCCATTTCACCTGGTTCATGTATATGTTCAAGTCCCGAATGAAGAGGTCTGTGACTGTCTCTTCCTGCAATGATTCATTGTTGATTTTCTGGTTCTTTAAATCCCAGTCAACACGTACTGTCTGGCAGAATGTTTACATGTATGCCAGCCATGTGGTCACCAGGATTTGTTGCATCCTGGCTTGCATGCCCTGGGTCACAGTGGCCAACAATGCTTTATATCTGATAATGTTGATAGCAACATTGTTTCAGGTTTTGGCTCCCACTTACAGCCCACTTCCCCTCCTGATCCTCCATCACTTACTGTCCCCCATCACTGGTGGATATGGCCTTGACTTCCAGTGGACTGGCCATTGCCTCTCCCTCCACACCATTTTGGCATTAGCATTGTTTCCATCAGTGGTCAGTCCACTGAATGAGTTTCTGGCACTCTCAATGGTTCTGCACCGGAGGTTGTGGCCCAAGCCTGGTCATCTATGGCCATACATGGCCTTTTCAGGGGAAGGGATTTAGTAACCCCGCCAGTGAACACTACAATGGAGGCAGATGAGCTGGTGTGGTTATTGTGGTGGAATAGTGCGGACAGCTGCTGCAGGGGAGCACACATGATACATGGAACTGTTTAACTGTCAGCCACAGTAAGCTGGGCAGGGCAGTTCCATTGCTAAGTTCAACCATCACGGACCTTGCCTTGTGCCTCGTGCCATGTGTCATGTCCGTGTTCTCAGTTGTCAACCCCCCTCACATGCTGTGTATTGTGTTCATCCTCATGAACATCACTGTGCAATTTTGGGCTTTCTGCTTCCCCATAGATTGGCTTGCATGATGGGTTTTCATTTCGTCCTGCAGGGTGCTGTTCCCCAAGCTTGTTGTTGCACAAATGTCAGTCCATACAGTCCCTTGTGCAAATGCTGTTGCTTAGTGGTATTTTTGCACTTCTGCAGCTACTAAAGCAGCTGTGACCATTCAAACAAGTCTGAGTCATCAGTCTCAAAGTTATCTGTTCTGATGGGCACTACCTGCTCAGTGTCCAGTGCCTGTACACATACCATACTCCTGCCTGCAAAACATTGTACCTTATCTAACTTCTTATGTTGCTTTAGTTTCTCATCCACAAACAGTTGTTTTACTGGCATATCAGCTTCTACACTCACCTATAGTAGTTTTCCCATATCTTGCAATACTTCATCAGACTAATTAATCATTAGTGGTGTTGCACAGTCTACTTGGTTTCTGTTTTGCAATAACCAAACCCTGTAGCATTGCAGCATTGCGGCATTGATAGCAGTTTCCCCCAAATCAAACTATGAACCATTGAATTCCAGTACATGCTGTCGAAGGTTCCACTAAGATTGCACAGAAACTATCATCTATTTGAGGTAAACTTTCCATGCGTCCCTGAAAATGCTTTACCCTCATCCAGAAGTCCAGTATATCTGATGCTATTGAACATACATCACTTCCACTCTCTCCACATAATTTATGTCACAGTGGATAAACCTCATCTGTTCCTGTGATGTCAAAACTTGCAACAGATGCCAGGAAACCAGTATCCAGTAAAAAAATTTGTTCTCTTCCATCCACTAAGCCAGTTAAGCTGAATTCCACTTCCACACACATTTTAGTTGTGCTGAATTTTACTGGGAGCACTGCTTGGCAGCCCTATAGGTTATTATTCCCATCTTTTGACCCTCTATAAAGCCCCATGCTTCTGTCTGCTATCTTCTTTCTGATGCCCTACTCGTCCACATTTCCTACATTGTGACAAACAGCATCCTGCCATAAGTTGCTTACAATGATAACACTTGACATCCACAGAAAAAATTAAATCACTGATTGAGCTCCTTTCAGCAGTTGAACCTTTCACCAGCCCTCCTTTCTGGGCAATTAGACATTGTGTGATCAATCTAAT
The DNA here is from genome assembly GCF_023898315.1 of Schistocerca nitens. Lineage (NCBI taxonomy): Eukaryota > Metazoa > Arthropoda > Insecta > Orthoptera > Acrididae > Schistocerca > Schistocerca nitens. Next base: position 447,183,110 of record NC_064616.1, on the reverse strand, counting down.
CACATGGGAAAAAATAAAAATTAGTTCATTTCCACTTACCACATCAAAATGGTACTGCCAGTTACAGTTCTGTAATGTTTCTTGTTGTAACTGACTCTTCTTCTGAGACAAAATATAACACAGTCAGTGATGTGGGGATTGCTGTTAGCCAAGGAGGTCACTTTTTCCCCAGATTGACACATACAGGAACTGTGGGTTGCATTCTACCAGTACCACTGCAAGTGCAGAGTCAGGAAATCTCATTCAGTATATACATTCTTCATTTGGCAGTACTTCCTTACTAGAGTATTCTAGAAGAGTTTGTGGTCATCCAGACTATTGAGTGTTACCTCAGCATAGCTCCCAGTGGCATGCTTGGCCGTGCAGCAGCACCAACGAATGAAGCAACTGCACTGACACAAAGAAGACATCACACTGCAACTGCTTTGAATGGGAGGTCAGGCGTGCAAATGGCTTTTGCTGAACCCAGGACCCTTGGATTTGCCTGGAGTGCCTGATGAACTCAATAAATTGAGAATATATGTATACAACTTAATTTCTTCTGAAACAAACTTAGACCTCATTGTGGAAGCAATAAACAAGAGTTTCTGATGATCATGTCACCATCAACCCCAAAGTTAGTGGATGGTGTGTAAATTATGTCACTTGATGTACATTATGTTATGTGAATATTTTTCTCAGTTTTAGTTACACCCTTGATTGGAGAGAGGTATCAGAATTGTTTAGCAGTGACACCAGTATTAGCAGTTGACAAACAGAATCATTTAATTACAGCCCTTAAAGCAATTGACATGTCAGAAACTAGTCAGTTGTAAAGACAGAATAATACCTTCAAGATAGCTCATGGAAAAATCAGACTGTCTTCTGGTCCTACTGCATATCAGCCCTGGCTTAACTGAAAAATTGAGGGTTGCATAAAAGTAATGTAATACAGTGACAAACAGATATCAAGACTATTGATCCCATAATTGATATCAGCATGGAAGAATTCATCAATGCTATTAAGAAGTCAAAAATGCTAAAGCAACAGTTTTAGATGCTATAGTAGTGGAACAGATTAAACATTTAGGCATCAAAGCAAGTTCATTGTGTCTGTTAGTTTTACTAAGCTTGTCTGTCCCTAAATGATTAACAAACCCCTAATACCAGTTATAAATTAGTTTCTTACTTTTGCAGTGCATAGTTGTGGTGACGAGTGTCAATACTAGTGGGGTGTGATAATGTGTGCAGTATCATTGAATGTGACAGTTATGACATATGTGTAAAATTTATCAACAGATTCAGATCAACTCAACAACACTTGACTACAACAAAATAGTCTAGAAGTGGGCGGTTTGACCTCCTCTACTGTGGTGGAGGAAATGGCTATTTGAAAGTCAGGAAGCAATACTGCCTTCTTCGCCAGACATGGGTTGAGAGTGCTGGTGGTAAATGGAAGTGAGCGGCGGACAACTAGTAAGACATCCCTCATTGAATTAGATTTTTATTCATGTTCAGTACAGAGTTGTGGCCACTGCTGGAGGAGAGCGTGTCAACTGCAGGATGACAAAGAGACACAGAGATCAGCAAGCCATCATCAGCAGGAACATCTAGTCAGTGGCAAGTATAAGTTGCATCACCCACTGTTGTCAATAGGATGGTCATAGCTGCCTGCTACCGTGTCCCGTGGCTGGTATATGACAATGCTGACCTGTCTCAGGATGTGGAATACAGCACAGGAGAAAACAGTACTCAAACCATAGACCCCAGCAAAGTTAATGTTGAAGATGTGTGCTAGTCTGGGCAATGATCAATGTTGATGGAAGCCTTCAGGAACTGGTGCCCAGTGACAGAGAGACAGAGCGGCCCCCCAGCCCAGGCCCAGAAAGGTGTAGAAAGGTGTCCAACTAGAAAGGTGGTTGCTAGCAAGAATTGGTCACCCAGAGGGAGACCCACTAGTGCAAAGGTGCTAAGTTGTAAGCTTACGATCCCAATATAGGCAATTGCCTCCTGCTACTGGAAGAAAGTCCATGGTTGATGGCTGGATACCCCATCAGGCATTGCAGTAGTCTATGTCTCCAAGGCAGGAGATGGGTGTGGTGATCATTGGCATCACATAGATACCCCAGTACAGTTGTGTACAGAGAACACTGGAAAGCATGTGAGAGTACCTGAGTACATCTGAGAGTGGGTCTAATTTGGGGGGATATTTATGAGAGTTTGGTGGCCAGTACTTCTCCAACAGTAGCACTCGCAGCCAGGGAGACTACAGTTCATAGTAGCCAGGTGTCACCTATGAGTGGTGATGACTTCACTCATTCTGTATTGTTAAACTTCACTCTTCAGATGCACTGGCTAGGTTTTGGTGCTTTATTAGCTTCCTGAATGAGTTGCCTTGCACTCTGAATGCATCTTCTCACTCCATAGTGTGCATTCACCACAATGATTGCACCTCTCTCTCTATGACTTCATTTTGCTACACTGACACCACACAGTTCAATGTCCAAGACTAGAGTATGATGGATCACTTCTCCCTTCTGTGAAGAACATGTGGACACATTGTACAAGTTAATTTAATAATATAAAATGAATACAGATTTCCTCATCTCCCTCCTACTCAGTGTAGCATAAACCACATGGTTCATTGGCTATTCCTTAACCTACATTATTCTGCATAACATATTAGCACAATGAAATTACCAAAACTCTTCCTTTAAAACATCATTTAACAGGAAATAGTTCCACTCAGTTTTCAGTTTTTTTCTTGAGCTTGATTTCCCTCCTTGTTTACCAGGCAGTTTTCTACTTAATTAATCCTCATTTGCTACAGGTTATCTACTAACTGCTATATACAATTAATAAAGTGAGATTACAAACTCTGCCTTTTCAGCATATTCCATTAGCAAATTATGCCTCAGCAAATGATTCCACTTAGTTATTTCTTATTCTCAGCATCTTCTTTCATTTATCAGGTGTTGTTCTTTAACTCACTGTTTTGGTACATCATCTGAAACAATGTCTTTCACATAAAAGTGCACCTTTTGTTTCCTCAGAAAACACATCCTTGAAACTATGCTTATACATAAACTACATTTAATACTACCACTCATGACATACTGGTCAACAGTTCCAATTTTTTAATTTTACTTTACAAGTAAATGCAGATTGACTACATCCTGCAAAGCCATACTTTCTTGTACCTTTTCTCACCGAAACAAACTTCCTTTTATTGTTTTTGTTCCATCTTAACGTATATGTCTGCAGTTTTAATACCGCATTCATGGTTGGTGAACGTTGAGATAAAGTAACATTTGCAGTTGCCCCCTTCCACTGGAACAATGCTCCCCGAGATCTACAGAGTTCTGTCGGTGAACAATAACACTTCATTTTTTCTTATATTCAGTACCCATAACATTGCAGGTATCATTAACTGCAATCTGATACTGAGGCACACATTCCGCAAAGGATTTGGTCTTGTCAGCTCAGTTATTAGCCTTAAGCACACATGCTTGCTCCTTCTTCTCTTCCTTTCTTCCCCATTCTGTGGATGTGGCATTACCACTGGTGTAGGTGAATCTGCATCTTTCAGAAATAAGTGTGTCTGCACTATTACGTAATCCACAACATTTGCAACAGATAATGAAGCTGATAATTCTACACTACTCTCCTTAACTTCAGCAACATAACTATTTCATGAACTGAGTTAAGTGACAGTAATCTCTTTTAATCTCCTAAGAATCTCATTCATACATGTTATGAAACTGTCCCAACAGTTTTCTTGTTTCCCTTCATTCCTCAAACTGTCAGCAGGTTTAATGACTGAAAAAGTAGTTGGCCATATTGTGGGGGCTGGTAAAATAAACACAGGCCTGTTTCCTTCCACAGCTCTTAATTCCTGGCATTTGTTTCTACTGTCTGCTCTCACACAAGCACCCCTGTTTCTGAATTCCTCATGCTTCCTGAAAGTCCTAACACTCTATGGTGCTGGAAAAACATAATTGGTGGTTTCCTCCCACTAAGCATCCCATTCTTTCTCTGTATTTTCCATTGCCTCAGGAGTATCTAAACACCAGCGTTTTTTTCTTTCCTTTCTGCCTTTTTCTCCCACTGCTAAAGCTACAGTGTCTTCTTTCTAAGCCTTTACTTCCATAAACATACTCACATTGCTTGCAACCAACTGAAACATTTCAGCTCACGAAATATGCAATGTTTTCACCATGGTAGCCCCCTGTGCTATTGAAATTAGCGTGACTGGCCCTCTAATAATTAAAAAGAATCAAACAATGGAAACTCCAGGTAGGAATATCAACAATGTAGGAAAAAATAGATTGCTTTTTGTGACACTATTATAAGACACTCACATATACCTTTCAGCCACGGCCTTTGTCAGTAAAGACACACACACACACACACACACACACACACACACACACACACACGCAAGCAAGCAAGCACACCTCACACACACATGACCGCCAACTCCAGCTTCTCAGGTCAGAATGCAACATCAAGTGGGATGAAGCAGCAATCTGTAGGGGGTGGTGAAGGTGAAGGGGAAGAGATAGTAGTGTATGGGTGGGGAGAGAGACGAACACTGTCTGGTGGAGTGTACAGAGACCAGACTACCAACGGGGGCACCATCATGAGGTTGTGAGGCAGGGAGATGGGGAAAAAAGGAACAATAAAGGAGAGGAGTGGGAAAGATGGGCAGATACATTGGCAGAGGGCTGCAAATAAACAGGGTGGGAGACGAGAATGGGGAGGAGATGATAGGACAGTTGGGGTGGAAACTGTTGAGTGGAGAGTGTGAGGACAGTATGTTACCATAAGTTGAGGCCAGGCTAATTAAGGGAGCAAAGAATGTGTTGTAAGGATAACTCCTGTCTGAGCAGTTCAGAAAAGTTGGTGGTGGAGGGAAGGATCCAGATGGCTTGTGTAGTGAAGTTACCATTCAAATGAAGTGTGTTATCACGTGCCGTAGGGTGCTCTACTTTTCTCTTGGCCACAGTTTGGTATGGCCATTCATCCTGGTGGACAACTTGTTGGTAGTCATACCAATATAAAAAGCAGGGCAATGTTTTCAGCAGGGCTGATAAATGACATGGCTGCTTTCGCAGGTGGCCTGGCCCCTGACGGGGTAGGATAAACCTGCAACAGGACTGGAATAGGAAGTGTTACAGGAATGTTTTGGCTCTGGATTTGGTGGAGGGTTGGTGGGGAGTTTTGGGGAATGAGGCAAGTTGAAAAGGTCACCTAGGCAGAGTTTAGCTGTTAGCTGCTGTGAGGGGTGGATGAGGAGGAACACTGTGGGTACGATAGGGGTTGAATAGTGGCGCCCTGAGGAGGCAGTAGGATGTCAGCAGGTTGGATAATTTATGGAGGTGTAATCTGGAATGCTCTTCTGGGTGCTGGAGAGCAAGGGATTAAATTTTCACATATGTGATGCATAGAGTACTAATTGCAGAGTAGTAGTATTTTGTGGAGGGAGCAGAGGTGGTTCTGTGATTCCTGTGCCATGGAGATGTTGTTTTTGCATTACCAAGTTTGTGAGGGCTGGAGATTGGCGGAATCGGAAAAGATGTAGGTCATTGTGAAAAGAGTGGTGGAATCCAGAGAAAGGAATCTTTATAGTAACGCCGTTTGGGAGGATTCCATGGTTTAGGAAGCATTTGATGAACAGGATGTGGGACTAGGTTTTCGCCAGGGAAATTATAGTTTTCTGAACTGGCACAGAAAAATGGAGCAAGGGTCCACTGTGCAGGAATGGTGCAAAGCAAATGGAACCAATGCAGAAATGGGCAAAATTGATGTTGATGGTTGTGAGAGGAGGTGGATAGGTGAAAAGACACACAAAGATGTGTAAAATATACATAAAGACACTCAGAAATGTGTGTGTGTGTGTGTGTTGTGATAATCAAAGAAAGAGGGAGGGGGATGGGTTAGGTTGAGGATCAAACGTTAATGGGGCATGGGCAGGTGAGGGAAACAAAACTGTAAAGTATGTCAGGATGAGGAATGAAATGTGATCAATAGGAATAAATGTAATTGACTATCAGAGGAAAGAATCTGGGGCATTAGATGCTGCATCAACAATCCATGCAGTCATGAAGTGTGTGTTGTGCATGGATGGTCGTTGATACAGTGTGGCTCAGAAGTAGATGTAGTTGGGAAGGTGGTGAATAGACACAGGAAAGTAGAGAAGGAATGGATACTGAGAAGAGTAATGCTATAAAGTAGAGTAACAAAGGAACACATCACAGGGTTTTAGGCTGGAAGAAAGAAATTCAGCAAAAATCAAACAACAGAAACTCCAGGTAGGAAAATCAACAATGTAGGAAAATGTAGGTTGCTACTTACCATAAAGAAGATACATCAGTTACAGACAGGCACAATTAAGAGACTCTCACATTCACATATTGTGCCCCTACTGAAAGAATTTCATCACTCATTGACCAACACCTCCAACCAATTGCCTGTAATCTAGCCTTCAACGTCAAAGACACCAATGACTTCCTTCACTGACTCTCCACAATCACCACTCCATTCTCTCCTGGATCCCTCCTTGTCACTGTTGACACCATCTCCCTATACACGAACATCCCTCATGCCCATTGTTCCTTTTTTCCCCACCTCCCTGCCCCACAACCTCAGCATCCCACATGATTTTGCATTCTGGCCCGAGTGCTGGAGGTGGTGGTCATGTGTGTGTGTGAGGTGTGCTTGCTTGCTTGTGTGTGTGTGTGTGTGTGTGTGTGTGTGTGTGTGTGTCTTTACTGATAAAGGCTGTGGACAGAAGCTATTTGTGAGTGTCTTTTAATCATGTCTGTCTGCAACTTGATGTGCCTCCTTTAAGGTAGCTAGCAATCTATTTTTTCCTACATTGTTAAAAAAAACAAAAAAAAATTGATATGGACACTTAAATACACTACTAGCATAGTGCTTATTACAACATAACATTCTGACTGACTGGCTACACATGACTGCCACTGCCACATATTTTAACACAATTAGCCATAACCCCTGCTCTTACCAAAATACATTGCCCATTCCAAACTGTACAAACTAACACACATAATCTCAGAAAATCATACAACTACAATTACACCTGTCATTTGTGCAACCTCTGCCTAAAAGGAGAATATAAATGAAGGATAACAACCATAAACACACAAACAGGGATATAAGAACAGATTACACTAAACTTTATGGTGCATCATAACCCAACACATCCGAGAACACTGATGTGCTTTTCACACTCATACCTTCAACATGTGTTACACATAGCAGGCACTGCCTGCACACTTGATAACACATGCCCTTAAAATACTCATACCACATTGGACATAATTAATATTCCTTACAGTTGCCACTAAATTGCTGTAGATCTGCTGTTTCCTCCAGCTTTCCTCCAGTTTTACAGATTCTACGTTGAGATCCCTATCAGTATCTCATCTATGCCTCATGGCCAAAAACCAAAGAAAAGGCCAAAACAAAAAGTCACTCACCAAACTCATACTGGTGAACTGCATGCTGCTGCTGGAGAAGCAGTCCTGGAGCCAGCACCAGATACCAGTGTCAAATCGTGACACCAGATGTAGCAGTGCCAGACTTATACACTTCTGATGCCAGACATAGAGGCCAGGGTTGGGACCCCAATTGTGATTGTGATGGAAGAAACAGCTATGTGAAGGTCAGGAAGTAAGGTCACTTCTTTGCGGGGGTGTGGGTTGAGAGTGGTGCTGATGATAACAGGAAGCCAGGAGTAGACCAATAGTAAAACATCCCTGGTCAAATCAAATTTCTTTTTGTGTGGTGTACAGAGGTGTGGTAGCTGCTGGAGGAGAGGCAGCTAAGCCTGGGATGACATACTGAGCCACAGAGCTCAGTGAGCAGTAGCCAGTAGGTGGACATGGGCAGTGGCGTTTGTGAGCTGCATCATCCACTGGAGTCAATAAAATTGGCATAGCTGGCAGGGGCTGTGCACCATGGCTGACGCATGAGAATGCCATCCATATTGCTGTCTCACCTCATTCCACAAAATACAGTACAGAGGAGACTCGTCACAGGCCCCAGCATGGTCGACATCAATGATATACATCTGCACTGGGTTATCATTGGCATCAGTGGAAGCTTTCAGAAATTGGTGCACAGCAACAGTAAGACTGGGCTAACCATAGCCCAGGCTGGAAAGGCCTTCTACTAGACAAGTAGCCACCAGCATGAAGGGGTCACCCAGAGGGAGACCCAGCAGTGCTAAGGTGCTAAGTCATCTGCATTTGAGCCCCAGCTCACGCAGTTGCCTGCTGCTGTAGATAAAGTCTGTGTGCCGATGACTGGATATCCATTCAGGTGCTACGGTAGTGTCTTTATGGAATCAGCATCATTTGGAGACTCAACTCGCCAGTCTCTGCCACTGTCTGTGTAACCAACAACACTTAACTCGAGTCAGTTGGGAAGTACAGGTGTGGAAAGGAGAGTGAGTACAAGTTCATCAGTATAACTGAAGATTCGCAGCAATGCCTTTAGATGCAAAATGGTTGAGCATGATAATTATCTATATTTATTATAACTTTTAAGTCCCCTGCCATGGTTTCCCTGTCTGAACTCCGTATGTGAAGGATAAGCTGAGGAACCACTGTAGGGATTTTCGATACAGTTTTCACTAAGAGATGAGACTGATCCATAAGGAATATTTGTATATATAATTTATTGTCACTTTGCAAAACAAGTCATCCTTTCATCAATACTTAATGCCACCTGTATGAATCCGGAGGGGATCGCTTGTTATTTACTAATACTGATTGGTTTATATCTACATGTGTATTTATATTTGTGTGTGTGTGGGGGGGGGGGGGGGGGGGGAGTGGGAGTGGGAGACAATGTTTCCAAAATCTGTCAAAAATTTATTTTAATATATGCTTTCTGTCCAGAGAAAATCTAACAGTTACATTTACCTACAGACTTTCCACAAGTTAGCAAGTCTGTGAGACAGTACAAGAAAACAGGGTATGAGTATGAGGTGGTTTATCTGAGTAGTGATTAAATATTAAAACAAATTTACAGTAGTCTTCAAAACATTGCTGAAATGACTGATGTGCTACACATCTCACTACTAGCCTATGTACTCAAGCTACCATGGCAAAAAACATATGCAAACTGATGAATTTGACTTATTGGTATTTGTTAGTAGTCTCAATCTGTTAATATTGTACATGGCATTCTACCACTTGCAACAACAGAGACTGGTTTAAAATGTCTGTTCTCAGCTACCTGGATTAAAAACCAGCCCAGCATCGTTTAACAATGCCTATGAGAAATGCAACTATATCAACTATATCTGTTGTTGGTTATCAAGGTCTGTCAGCTAGGTACTTTTAGGAGACCTTTGGAAAGGGTCAATAAGCTTAAGTAACATATTGCCATAAAATTACTGAATATCTGCACATACCAGAGAAGGTACTGTCTTTCCATGTTCCTTCCACCATCCAAGAATATCAGTTTCCACCATTGCATCTTTTTTGGTAGCAGCAGTTAAGTGATACAACAATGATACTTCGTGGTGTTCATCTGCATGATCCAGTCTTCTGGCATATCTCTGTAATGGATGCTGCAGTTTTGGTGTAATTCAGAAGAAAGGGGATTGCCATTTGTAGCAGAATTCATTATTAATCATGTTTCAAGACATAGAATAATAGGCATATATAGTTGTCCACTCACCTGAAATGTTTTCTACACAGATTTCCAACCTCTTTGTAAACATTATCTCTATCATCAGCATTAAAAAATTGCAATATGAAGGACACAAAAATCTCGTGTTCTTGTGGTACAAGTGTGGTTTAATCTTATCATTCCTTTCATCCATATAACTTCTGCATCTTAATTTAAGTACTGCCATGGCATCACTATCTAATTTAATAGGACTCAAGTGCTTATCCAGAAGTTTACACCACCAGAGAAGTGCTGAATGGAGAGTTGTATAGTTGTCTCATTGTATATCATTACTAGCTTCTTTGAGTGACTTGAGAAAAATGACAAGCTCATTTAGGGACTGCTCAACTATATTCTGGAATCTACTTAACTCTTTTTGTGGGAGGTACTACTTAACTATGATCAGAGTATCACATAATGAAACCAGCATGTCTAACAAAGTGTTCCATCAGACTTCAGTTTCTTGTTTGAGTTCTTTTGTGACTCTCTTCGAAATGGCAACCCTCTTAAAAGTATGACACTAGCTCAGTACACAAATTTGTTGTTTCTCCTACATGAGTTTGTTCTTGCTGAAATGTTAAAATCCCCAACTTAAAGGTATGTTTGAACAAAGTTCTAAGACAATGACAAGTGCAAGAAAGTCTATTGAAGGCTTCCAGAGCTGCCACTTTGTTAGAACCTTGATTTGTTGGGATAGGTGCTGACTTCATTAAGTCCTCAGAAATTTGCAAGGACTCAGAATTGTGAACAATCTCCAGTAAAATGTTAAATACTGTTTTTTTTTTTTCCTTATCAGGAAATGTGGTGGTAAAGAGTACTCTATTCTCCAAACCACACATGTCTCTAAGAGTGGAGGCAATCACTGTAGTATATGTTGATTTATGTGCATTATCTATCCACATAATCAGTTTGAAAAGAGGCCATTTTATCAGTAATAGCTACAGTAATTGTGGGAGCAGTACCTTTTATAGTATTGTGTGCAATGGAATTTACGCAATTCTTAACAGTAGTCAGATAAAGTAGTATAGTCTCCATAGCAACTTAAAGACCCATTTCAGCTTCTACAGATCTGATTGCTTGGGCTACCTTTTTGAAACCAGACATACAGACCATATTGAATGATCTAAGATCCTTGCAGCACATGAGTGCTAATGAATCACAAATAGTGGACGTTTTGTTTGTAGGGATGTAACGAAGGTTCTGTTCCCATTTTTTGACAGTATTCTTATGTTTTTCATGATGGAGGTAGAATATACAAAAATACAACCAAATTGTTTGCACTGTACGAACTTTGTATGTTTACCATCTGCAGCACAGACTGCAGCCTCAAACTTTCTCCAGATATCACTCTCTCTGTTCTGGAGCACATTTGTAATAATGTACACTCCATTACTTAACATTTGTTTTACATCCTCTAAAGTCTCACAAAACATAGCTTCATTAGAGGCCATCTGGTTCAGAGAGATGACCATTTTTGCCTTGTCAGTGCTACATGACAACAACAAGATTGTGCACTCAACCTCTTTATTATGTCATGGCTAGTTTTACACTCCCTAATGCTTCAGTAAGAGGTAAAGAGTCAATGAGTAGGAACTGACCATGGTGCCACTATTTTCAGGCTTGTCTTACTTGCAGTGCTGTAGTGAGAAGGAGAGAAGTGAATTTACTCTACCTTAACAGTGGTAACTTGATTTCTTGTGTGTGTAACCATCAACATTGCACTCACACTCACTCCATTTCTGATCTCTAAAACACTTGCTGATATGGTTGTGTACAGAGAATGTTGGCGAGCATCTGAGATCAAGTGGATATATCTTAGAGGGAGAGTCTGATTTGGGAGATATTTATGAGAGTCTGCTGACCAGAAATTCTACAAGAGCAGCATAATAGCAGGACATCACCATTTGGTGTTGATGACTTCATTCATTCTGCTCTTCTTGTTTAGTCAGCTGCTGAGGGAGCCTAGCCAGAGCAGAAGTGTAGCCCAACATCACAGTACAGAGGTGCTGGCTATTGTACCCATTTGTTAGCTTCCTCAATTAATGCTCCTGCACACTGAATATGTCTTCTTACATTGTAGTGTGTAGTCACCACACATCTCTCCCTATGAGATTGTTTTGCTGCACTTGTGCCAGATGGTCCAATGCCCCAGTCTAGGACACGGTGCAACAATAGTGTAGTGGTTGTGTTTGCCTATGAGTGTTCCTGAGTGAAAAATTATGAACAGATTCTTAAGAAATGTGATTGAATTTGACAAAATCATTGATGGCTGTACTGTAAAGTTGTTAAATTCCAAAAGTTTGTGAAAGGAATTGGTGGCTATAATAAGTCTGTGTCCATGGTTGATTGCCTTAAATATATACACTGTGTCTCTCCTAAGAGTCATCCAGCACACTTTCTCTGGTGTTTTGGCAGATATTTGCAATTTTGTTTTTGCATTGCATAGCTGGAGTCAGCCCAAGCAACTACCGCTCGTCACATGTTTCATGTGACACACAGTGTGAACAGAAAGCCTCCGTTTGTTTCCCATTACAAACAAAATTATTTTTAAATCAGAATTATATGTGCCCATTCAATAGAGCTCTCCCAAATAAGTCTGCTCCAATATTTATTTTATCATTTTGTATTAACAGTGACAGTAAAACAAGAAGAATAAACAACAATCCACTAATGACTTAGTAGCACTGCATCCTTCACAGTAGGAGTCAGAGTGGGAAAGGGTAATGGTGTCACTGCTGAAGTGCTGGTTATTGTTCAATTTTTTTACTGTCTCTGCTTATACATATCGATAAAACAATCACAGTAGACTAACCTGGGACTGCTCTACTGAATGGGCATGTAAAATTTCAGTTTAAAAATCATTTTTTATGTAACAGGAACAAAATGATGCTTTATGTCCACACTGGGCGCAGCATGAAAGACATCATAGCACCTTTTGTTTGGTCTGACTCCAGCCACTCTTCACCTCTTAGAAGAGAAACCCTGTATATATCTAAATGAACAGAAAAAAGCCTTGTCTGTTCAGCCCTCTGCTGTAGATGGAGGTTCTCAACTTGAATACAGCCGAAGGTACCATAATTTTCTTGTAGCGGATGTGTTGGTTTTTGCATGTTTAGTGAGTAATAACAATACCAATAAAACAGAGTGAATGGCTATTTGGCCTAATTTTCAAATGATAATATCAAGAACATAGGGCACTGTAATGGGTATGTGTCCAATTTCAAATTCTTAAACAAAAGTAAAGAAACTGATGCTTCAGTTTGTCTCCAGATAATAGTTGATTGAAAAGCTCGCAGGTATACTGCTGATCTGTAGAGTCCATCAGACACATCACCATTGTCAGGTGTGTTGACTGATATCTCTTATGGGTGCACTGCCAACACATATCCCCTGCCCCCATTGTGACACTCTGTAGGCAGTCCACACTCAAGAGCACACATTGTCAGTCAAAGAGGTGATTGTGTTACTGGCTGTGGCATCTAAACCTTATACATCTCAGCATCAAATTTACAATGGAGCCTGAGGCAGAGGGAAGACTACCTTCCTGGTTGTTGTCAGGAGAAAACTGGATGACACTCCAGGCCACAATGTGTATTGTAAGGAAACATACACTGATCTGCACCCAACACAGACAGTTTTCACCTTCCTGGTTGTTGTCAAGAGAAAACTGGATGACACTCCAGGCCACAATGTGTATTGTAAGGAAACATACACTGATCTGCACCCAACACAGACAGTTTTCACCAGTCTGCATGGAGGAATGGGCTACTCAAAACACTAGTACATAGAGTGTGCCCTTTGTTTGATGCAGATAGTCTTTCTCAGGAACTGGGACACCTCAGAACAGCATTCTGGAATAATAGTTCCTCATGATGGCAAACTAGATGTGATCTGTACCCTATCATTACAGATGGCGATGTGGAGGAAGAGGCAGCCACAGCCTTTATGTTGTACACCAGTGCTCTATCAGGAAAAATCAGATGCCTACTTCTGTCTTCTGCATAGCCAATAAAACTCTGGTGCAACAGATGACCTCAGTTTATGGAAGGCTGGGATACACTGCAGTCCATGGCAATGTAGCAAGGCATATATTGGACAAACAGTGTGCACCGCCAAAGATCTCTGTCGAGAACATGAATCGCATGCTCCATCGGTTTATGCTAAGAAGTCAGTAGTCAAATAGAACCATTTTTCTGAAACACGTGCGATGGAGTACAAATGTACCAGGAATTTAACACAAACATCAAAATACTGGGGCAGCATTGTTAGAGATGCCTTTGAAATAAACACCTTGGGTAATATTATCAGTCAGGCCTTCTGCTATAGTCTCAGAAATGCTTGGGAACCAGGACTGGGTCTAATTAAGAAGACATTCAGCTAACACAACAAACTGGCAGCTAGGATGGATAGACTGGATACATTAATGTTATCTCAGCCATCACCAGCAGCAGCCATCTATGCAATCTCCTCTTTTGCTGCTGACATACGCTTTCAGCTGCATCTCACAAATAGAAGCAGCTTGTAGGGAGAGGGGTTGTAGCTTGGCTGTGCTTCTCCAAGAACTCAGTCATCAGTGCACCTGATGATGGCAACTTGTCCAACTGCTGAACTGTTATGCCCACTGGACACCATGAACCAGCAATACAACTGTGGACTGTTTAGTCAAAAGTAAAAAAGAATCTCGTGCACTAGAACTATCTGTATCCAGAGCTCAAGTCTAGGTGTAGACCCTATGTATACCAAGGTTCCCACCATCACACTAAGTGATTTTTATCTGTAGTTTCCAGTACATGGGTTCTTTTTCAGTTCCCCTAGTAATACTTAAGACAAATTTATATAGCTTTTCCAGTCAGTGTGACTGCTGCTTAATCAATGTTGTGGAAATTTAGGATAAATAAAACAAGAACATGTGCCACCGATGTAACACACATGGAGAGAGAGTCACTTTTGCACATGAAGAGAGTCACTTTGCTGTGTACTGCAGATGTTTACTGACTACTGTACATCTACAACTAGGACCACAGTGGAGGACAGGTTTGTAGTTGAAGAAAATTGTTTGTCATAGTCAGCATCATAATCGTGACAAGGGAGATATGTCAACACTAGATGCCATAGCTGATACCTCACTTATGGCTATCCATCCATAATCAGCATGACACATATATTACTAATCTGATAATACTGCACATGCACGATAGGCTTAAGGGCTGCTTGTAGGTACACAACAATTTTTTATGACATCATTCATTCACTGTTGGTTGATGTATCATGTGATTATTTTATTCAGAAAAATGAATTGACTACTTCTAAAGACTTAGGGATTATGACTATTAGTTGGTGTAGCTGTATGAATTTGTAACATTTCTTACACTGTACTGGTAATGATTTTCATACTTGTTTTCTTTTAAAGAATCACTCTCCAGAAATATCTTTTGTTGTTGGAAACTTTCTCAGACATAAGACACAATATCATTTGGTGCCTTCTGAAGAAGAAATATAATTGAATTTCAGTGTGACCAATACACAGTAAGGTGAATGATTTTGTTAATCTCTTGCTTGTATAATTTGGGTAACCATTCTCCCAAATTTCACCATCATTTTCTTTCCAGTAAATTTGCTTGCTGAAACAGAACACAATATTAGAGCTTGTTGAATTGAACTCTGTGTTTCATATTATTATTTCACAGCTCAACCCATTGCACTATGAAAACAAACTCGAGAGTAATCTCCTTGATCATAAGAGTCCATATGCTCATAGTAGGTAATTTCATATCATTAATCTTCATTTCACAATATGCAAAGCTATAATTTCAGTTTGCAAAAGACAAAGATATTCAATTTTAAAAAAAAAGTATATATTGGTATAAAGAGACTTTCATTCTTAGTTATCTCCAATCAAACAGTTGAACATGAGTGATAGGTAGCCAGCCCTTGTAAGCACATTCTTCAAAGTTTTATAACTGCCATGCCTCCTAATTTATGCAGCATATTACATTAGCAGATGAATGGTATTTTACCAGTATGACTAAAACATCTCATTGTTGATGGGGCATGGAACTCTTAACTTTTACTCTTAAAGAGCTGATTAAGCAAAAGCTTCATTGAAAGTGGCAGGTGCTCTTCTATGTAGTCAGTTTTAATTTTGCTGTCAAACCCAAGTATATACAGATAAATTTAAAAGGGTTTATCTGCCTGTCCATAAGGAACATTAATTATAGGAGCAAGTGGGAGTAGTTTCCATTAGCTGCTATGATCTATGAATATATTTATTTGAGTTGTTTCACATTACTGAATGATTCTTTTAAATTGTGAATGTGGAAAACACATGCACTTATCTCCTGTGTGTGTGTGTGTGTGTGTGTGTGTGTGTGTGTGTGTGTGCGTGTGTGAGAGAGAGAGAGAGAGAGAGAGAGAAAATCCACACTTACATAAGGAGTGAATGAAATATGTCAGAGAGAAATTTTGAATTATAAAAAACGATATATTTGGTATGTTTCAGAGATGAAGACATTTAGTTTTCCAAAGCGAACTGGCACATACATCGTCTTCAAAAAGTATGGAAACCAATTTTTATTTGGTTTGGAATGGAAAATTATTTATGTTTTCCTGAAATGGGATTTTTTGCATGTGGACATTTGCAGAGCTAACATTTTTATAGTGATAGCATGCTGGGATATGGTTTCTGGTTATTTAAAGTTGTAACTGTGGTGATAATTTTCCCTGAAGTAAGACATAATTTGGTTGAAATTTCTATTTGTACTCACCACTTTAAGCTAATCCCATTTGCTTGCTTTGTTGTTCTCTCAGTAGCTGGTGTCTCTTCATTCATTAGTTGCAGCTGGCTGAAAACTGTCGGTGACAAAAGGATAATCCCAATAATATAGCCCATACAGAATTTAAAGTTAGAGATCAGTCACATTTACCTCTACTTCTGTCATATTCACATTTGGTGGGCAGCTCCTGTTTCACAATTCCCTTTCATAATCAGGTAAAGGAAAAGTACATACTGCACTTCATTACAGTTCTTACTCTAAAGCTTTTGGGCAGTAAACCTACTCTTGACAAAATAACTAGCAATAGTTCATTGTGCCAAAGGACAATCAACTTAAATCTGAGAAACTCTGTCACAACATTGAGTGGCTGAATAACTTCACCAGAGTAACACATTCACAGTGAAAACTAAACATAATAGCAAAATCTCCTCATTACAAATGCAGTGCACATGCTATGATATTATAGAAAGTCTGCTTCATAATTAAATTATGCCTTGAAGAACATTTTTAGAATGGTGACACTTTGATGTGACATGTTTAGTTATTCATGGGAGGAGAAACATAACAGGTGGAGGAGTTTCCAACTTCCTGTGTTTCACAATCATCAGTCAAAGCCAGTTTGTATTGGCAGAAAATGAATCACTGCACACAATGTCTTTATTTCTTCCATTTTTTTAAAAGAGGTTTTGGTTTCTTACTATAGTCTATGTTTGACAGTGCAGGTGCATTCATTATAAAGTATGTTTCATTGTGAATCTGGAGAGCTGTACTGTAATCAGTCATTTTAGTTATATGGTTAACACTTTTATACTTCATCCTTAGTTCATGTATATGCAATGAGTAGCAGATTATTATCCCAAGTTATATGATACATAGAATTTCAGTGTTGTGTGTGTAATCAACATAAATAAATTACTCCCTGCCAAAAATGTGGCCATTGTTTCATGGTTGTAATACATTTATATGTATTGTTGAGTGACATTACTTATATCAGTTGGCACAATAGTACTGACAAAATCACTGACAGCTTTTTCATGTTGTGTGGCACTTCATAGCATTTTTAAGAGTCAAAGAATATGAGTTTTAATGTTGAATTCCCACTGTTACTACTGCCTCAAGAGAATGGATAGTGATAGTGATTCATTAGTAAATGAAAGCAAGAATGAAAGTCACATATGAAGTGAGTTATCAGAGTTTTGTTTGAAGATTTTTATCTTCAACTCTGAAAGATCATTGGATTTGTCAAAGGTCTGGCAGTGCCATGAGTTTAACAAATCCACATCTTACTGAATATTGACCTACTTCTTGTTTGCTGTTAATGCATTTCCTGTGTGATTGGTGTGTCTTTGAATTGAAGTACCTAACAGATATGCAGACCAATGCAGCTCCAGTGATGACCAAAAATTATATTGACTTTGCCCAGAGTACTGAAAAAGTAAGCAACTGTCTATTACTTCAAAAGTAATTACCAAAACTGTTAATACATTTATTCCTCTGTGAGACAAGATGGTCAATGCCTTCATGGAAAAATGTTTGCAGTTGCCTACAGACTGAAGATTGTACCCAGGTGTGCACCTCTTTATCTGAAGCAAATCTATGGCCACAAATTCCTTTCTTCCGGGCTCCAAAATTTTGTAAGTTGCAGGGGGAGAAATATGTACTGTATGGAGAATGTGTAAGGGCTTCCCAGAGAAACTTCTGCAACATACCCTAAAAAATCTTGGCAAAAAGTGGGCGGAGCAGATTTGCTGAAAAACCCTTACACAACCTATAATACAGTCCTGATCTCTCCCCATATGATTTCCTTACATCTTTAGCCCTGAGGAAAGACACTCATGGCCATTAATTTCCTATGGATAAAGAGGTGCACACCTGGGTACAATCACGGTTCCGTAGGCAACTGCAAACATTTTTCCATAAAGACATTGACTATCTTGTCTCGCAGTGGGATAAATGTATTAACTATTATGGGAATTACATTTGAAATAATAAACAGTTTACTTACTTTTTCCATCTGTCTCATTTTAATTTGACTGTCCCTTGTATATTTGCAATGCAGCTACATAACCTCAATTCCCTTTTCTACAAAAAAATAAATAAATAAATAATTAAAAAATCTGTTTATAGAGATTGTTACACTTACACAAGAAAGTAGTTATGATCTTGGGAAGAAAACAGAATAGGAATGTGGCACCAGGGTGTTCATTCTGATGCAAGCAGGGGAGTTGCACTGATATATAGCACCAATTGTATAAACGTTGCTAACTGGAGATCAATTTTTATCTTAGTTCAGAAAATTTACCCAGTTTAGGAATTCATTATGTTGTATAACACTAAACTTGGATCAACAGAACAAGGTTCATTGTTCATCTCAATTAGCATGAGACACATTTGCTAACAATGCTAAATGAACTATCAATACTCATATCATTCTTTAACTCCATATATTAATTACACATCATAGATACATGGCATTTATTATGAAGATTTCATGTTGCACAGATGTAGGAAACTTATCCATAGCTGAAAAATAGTCAGACATCCATAAAGTAAATGAAAAAAAAGTAATTCTCAGTGCATAAAGCTCTCAAAAACAGAAAGCTGCGGCCCACCACAATGACACAGAATGATAGAAAACTGTCATAATTATTTTTATTACTATTATTGTAGTTGTAGAGAATACATCATCATCAGCTGATAATTCATGGCCATGGCTGTCTGGTGGCATGGCAAATTTGACTGTAAACACAAACGGTAGACAAACATGGTGGCATGTCAGTCTTTCAGAAGTTTCCAGAGCATGACACATTATTACATATAGCATATTGCTGGCCATGGATGTAGGTAGCTTTCTACGTGAACAAAAGTTCAAATACTTTGCAGATTTTAAAGTGAATGTTGTTCAGCGCTAAAGAAACTATCGACACAGAGAACACCAGAGGTATACATTTCCACCGTATGCTTAAGTACTGTTGTCACCAACATGTATGTTAGTTTGACCACCACAGTGACTTACTGAACATGGTCCTTCTGGGGATGGTATGCTCTTGTCTTCCTCAGAACAGACTAATCCATATGGATATATGGGAACTTAGATTGTAATGTTGATTCCAATCTACAATGCAGCACATAATTTTCACATTAACAAACTTTGCCAGATGCAAAAAAAATCTTAAGAGCTGACCTTTATTTGAACTACAGACCTTCAGAATCTAGGTCTAGCATGAAAACTCTGTGCCATAGAGGAAAATTTCATTTTGGTACTGGTCAAAAATTTGAGTTTGGTAATTGACTTTACATGTGTTAATATTTCTGTTTGTCAATGTGAGTGCAGTTGTCACAGCAGTTTCAGCATACATTCAGTAATAAAAAATTTAACATGAATTATTTAGCTGCTGCTATTCAAACCTAGATGCATTTTTGTAAGAGATGTTCAGTCATTATTAGTAGTTGTTCTTTGCAAAAGCTTCAAATTTCCCTTTCTTACTCTGCTGTTAATTGTTCATGAGAGACTTTTAAAAGTTTTTTTACATTAATTAGAGGACATCTTCAAGGGTTCTTATCAGGCAAATTACGATCTGCACTCATTTGTTTTCATTGCTAGTATTCTCCTTTGTCTAACATTTCAGCTTTTTTTTCCATCACTGTGGGAATGTTACCACCTGCTTCCTTAATATTTACTTCTACTCAAGTTGTATTTGCATTGAGTGAACTCTATTCTTTCGTAGTGTCACTAGATTGTAACTGCTCTGGTTGACAGAGAAATAACATCTAAACAATGTAGAGTGCTGAGTTCAGCTGAACCATAGTTCATTTTTGTACTAATCAAAGCTCAACCACCCAATACAATTGTCCAATAATAAAGTGCAGAAGTGCACTGGAAGGAGGAGACAGAACAGGGGATGAGGGAAATTATAGAGAGAAGAGTGTAATTGTGGAATGAATGATGTGGGTGCATTGGATGGAGATGGAGTTGGGTATGGAGATTGAAGCCAGGAGTATTGTGGGATCAAATGATGCATCCTTACAACTTTGTGACTTTTGGAAATACTATTGTTGAGCTCAGTTTTTTTTATTGTAAATATTATGATGAAGCGAAGTCTTTGGACCACAGACTGAAGCTAACAGACCCATGTGTGGAAAATTACCTTGGAAGTTTACAGTTTCCAAAAGTTGGAAATTCACAAAAAGTATAACCAACTATTTGTCTCTCATGAGCAGCACCTAATGGGCAACACTGTGCATGTTGTAAATGGGAAAAGGAAGTTATCAAGCCAGTGATTATTATTGTTAGTTAGTTTCATGTTCAGTGGATCGCTTGTACAGTTAATCATAATTATGTGGAATGAGTAGTTTTACATTCACATTATACATTCATATGTCCGGGTTCGATTCCCGGCGGGGTCAGGGATTTTCTCTGCCTCGTGATGGCTGGGTGTTGTGTGCTGTCCTTAGGTTAGTTAGGTTTAAGTAGTTCTAAGTTCTAGGGGACTTATGACCACAGCAGTTGAGTCCCATAGTGCTCAGAGCCATTTGAACCATTTTGAACCATTCATATGTAAATACGGCTACATGCTGATCCTCTACAACACACATGCATGCACACACATGTGCACGCACTCACAATATGTATTACTGTTGCGGGTTGATAATGCCTATCCACCACCTTTTACACATTACATACTTAGAAATTCTTTGCTGTCTGACAGACATTTTATAACATTGGGTAAGTAGTCAAAAATTTTTGTGGTAGCATGGTGCACCCTTTTTGTGCTAAAGACAGCCCTAATGTGGAGTAATGAATATTATTGTTTTCTTCTGGTATTGTAATTATGTAAATCATTGTTCCTTTTGAATTGCAGTGGATTGTTTACAACAAACTTCATGAGGGAATAAGTATACTGTGACACAGTAGTCAAAATGCCTAACTCCTTAAACAGGTGTCTACCAGATGATCATGGATAAACACTACATATTATTCTTGCACCCCATTTTGGAGCAATGAGGACTTTCTTTCTTAAAGATGAGATACCCCAGAACATTATCCCATGTGGCATTTTTGAAAGAAAACATGTTAAATATGTTGACTTACTGATTTGTCTCTCCCAAAGTTGCAATGATTCAAAGTGCAAATGTGGCTGAACTAAGTTGCTTTGGAGTTCAAAAATGTGTCTTTCCAGTTTAAATTCTCTTCAGTGTGAACACCAAAAAAATTTGATGATTCCATCCTAGTTATTATTTCCTCACCAACCCTAGTGATTCTTTCCTCATCATGTGTTACACTTATCATTAGTGTAGTAGCTCTAGATGTGCAGAACTGAATATGTCATGTCTTTTTGAAACTGAGAACGAGACCATTAGCAGAAAACCACTCATTAATACTTTTAAGACCGTTATTTACTATTTCTTCTGTTCCTGTACGTATGTTTGCCTTGAATACAGTACTAATGTCATCCACAGAAAGAACTAAGTCTGTTGGTTGAATGCTAGATCAAAGATCATTTACAGATTTGAGAAGTGGACCTAAGATTGAATCTTGCAGAACCCCATAAGTGATTTATTTCCAGTCAGTAGACTCTGTCCTGCGTACTTGGTTGAATTATTAAGTATAACTTCATGAATTTTTTAGTTACATATGATATTATCCATTGCTTTGTTATACCATTAGTTCAATAAAACCTCTGTTTATCTGGAAGAGTATTGTGGTTCACACAGTCAAATTCCTTAGATAGATCACAAAAAATACCAACTGGTGCTATTTTGTTATTTAGTGCTTGTAAGATTTTGTGAGTGAATGTGTAAATGGCATTCTCAGCTGTGCAACTCTTCTGTGATTACTTATGTTTTTTCATGTGCCTTTTTGTTGGCATGGTAATTAACCATTGTGGCATGGTTAATTTAAGGGGTGGCTGGATGCCCCCCTGTCACCACCCATTTACTCCCTGGGACAGACTGTGTGTACCCCAACCATCTGCATGTAGTGCTGTTCATGTGGAAATGCACAAAAATTTCCTAAATACTTGCAAATCATGTAACAGAGGTTGGACTTGAGTACCAGTTCCATCTCCACCTAGTTGCACTTGACTACCAGCCCCATCTCCACTCAGTTGGATGTGGAGAACCAGCTAAAAACTACATCCAGGTTGGCTAGCACACTGACCCTCATTGTTAATCTGCTGGGCAGATTATCTGGGGCTTGCACTTATTTCTGTCATGGAAGTGAGGCTTTAACATACATGGGTATCTGAGGAGATTAATCCAAATAGTTCATTACTGGAGACATTAGTGTTGCTTAAGTAGGTTATCACTCCAGAATAAATAACTTCAAAACAGTGAAGTTATTAACATCTCTCCTATCACCTTTCTTATAGAAGGGTTTAAGAATGGCATATTTTAATCTCTCTGTAAAAATGGTCTGAGTTAGTGATGCATTATATATTTCAGAAAAAACAGAGCTCATTGTATGGGAACAAGTCTTTAGTATTCTGTTACAAACCCCTGTCAAATCAAGATGAGATTTTATTTTTGAGAGAATGTATAATTTTCATGATTTCAGAAGGACAAGTGAGTGAAACATCCACCATATGATTGAATTTTATGTAAGTTGCTCGTTCAAGACACCCTTTTGATGTTTCCCTTGTACTGTTTGTCCCTATTTTCTACTACATTTAAGAAATGATTATTAAATATATCTGCTTCCTGTGACTGATCATTGATAGCCCTTCTGTTTAAATTGCTAGTGATTTTACCCTCTTCTGTGGCTTGTTGTCCTGCCTTTCATTTTACTACACTACATAAAGCCTTACGTCTGTTGTTGGAATTATGGATTTGAGACATAGTGTGCATGTTCCTTGATTTTTAATAACTTTTCTTTGTAATTTTGATTAGCTTTTGTAACCTTTGCGTACTGCAGGATTTTTACTTGTTCTTGCCAACAGATGCAATTTCCCTTTCCTTTCACAACATATGTACTTTAATTCCTGTAGGGATCCATGGTATTCTACATGGCTACTTAATGTCCTTTCTGATCAGATTATGTGGAAAGCTATTTTCAAATAATGATATGAATTTAAAATGGAATGGATTAAATTTTGTGTCAACATTAGGTTTATTACAAATTTCATCCCATGTAATCTCCAGTAAAGTATTTTTTAAAAATGTTTGTCCTGGAATCATTAATTATTCTAAATGAAGTCCCCTGAGGAGTATATATGCTGTGTTGACTACAATGTGCTCCTCTGTGTTTTTATGTTTATCACACAACCACACCCATTTAACTAAATAGTCTTCACATATATAGTGACAACAGTATGCTTAGAAAAATATTTTTATCAAGAAATGTGATTTTTGACATTTAATAAATTTATTAACTCTTCCTTACACTCTCTTATTTAAAAAAGAGTGGCCAAGTTAATGCAAGAAAATATTTTGCACCATTTTTGGCAGATGTTGAGAATTCTGTTAGGAAAATACTCCATATTATGTACTAGTATCAATGCCTTATCCTTGATCAATTCCTCTTGTTGATGGTGAGTCACAGGCATTCATTATTCGGTCTGCTCTTACTTTCATCATCATTTATATCTCAGTGATTCCCAGAGAAGAGTGATAAATAAACTGGACCATTTTGCCACTGTGGTGGAAAACATACTGTAAAAGCACATTAGTTCTTAGTTTAAGAACCAGGAGAGGGAATACTACAGCAGTTTGCCCATCAAATCTGTATATATGTTTAAAAAAAATGCTCAGAATAATATGACAATGGAAAATTCTGATCAGAATAACACCTTGAATTCAAATAATACAGACAGCTCTGTTGTTTTTGTTGTCATTGTGGTGGTCTTCAGTCCAAAGACTGGTTTAATGCAGCTCTCCACCGTAGTCTATCCTGTGCAAGTGTCTTCACTTCTGTAAAACTGTTGCAAGCTATGTACATTTGAACCTCCATGCTGTATTTAAGCCTTGGTCTCCCTCTAAAACTCTCTCTCTCTCTCTCTCTCTCTCTCTCTCTCTCTCTCTCTCTCTTCCCTCCATTTATAAATTGACAGTACCTTGATGCCTCAGGATCTGTCATATCAACTGATCCCTTTGTTTGGTCCCGTTGTGCCACATATTTCTTTTTTCCCCAGTCTGACTTATTACTGCCTGCCTAACATACTACCTCATCAAAAGTATCTGGACACCTATTAGTGAACATCAAATTAGTGAACACCATTTGCCTTTATTATGGCTTGAACTCTGTTGAGGTCACCTTCAATTAAGTGTCTGAATGTTTAGATAGTTTAGTTGGATGCAGGGGTCTGGAGGAAAGTCAGCATTCTAATTCATCAAAAAGCATTTTCAATTTGGGACTCTGGACAGGCCAGTCCATTTCAGGAATGTTATTCTCCACAAACCATTGCCTCACAGCAGCTGCATGATAACAGGCTCCAGTGTCAGACCGAAACAATGACTATCACCTCCAAACCATTCCTCTGCTGTACACAGTACACAGTGCTGTAACTTGTGTTCATATCCTTCCATATTTTGTGTTTTCTTAAGCATAATTAGGGGACCAAACTCTAACAATGAAAAACACCACCATGCCACATCCTCCATACTTATTCTTGGCACAACACACGATGGCAGGTAATTTTCCCCAAGCATTTGCCACACCAAAACCCTTCGATTAAATTGCCACAAGGTATAGCATGATTCATCACCCATATCGATTCATCCCTTGTCCAGTGGCATGAACTTATACACCACATCAGTTGTCACTTAGCATTGACTACAATAACGTGTGGATTATGAGTGTCTTTTTAACTCCCTACACGTAGTCATTGTGTGAACTGGACTGCTGGTAGCACTTTGGAACTCAAAAGTGACTCCTTCTGCTGATTTCATGTGATTTTTGACAACAGTCCAATTCTGCCAATACATGATGTCTGCCTGGTCTTTGTTTAGCTGTGATCGTCCCTTGACATTTTCACTTCATATGCACATCACAAACAGTCAAATTGAGCAGTTTTAAAAGGGTTGAAATATCAATGATGGACTGGTTGTTCAGGTACATACAATCACTGGTCCATGTATGAAGTCACAGAGCACTCATGGCCACTCATTTTGCTTTTACCACTTCTCTACTGACTGCACAATACTCTCTACCTTCAAAAAAGTCTTCCCATCATTTAAATTTGTATTCAATGTTAATACATTTCTCTTTTTCAGAAACACTATTCTTGCTGTTACCAGTCTGGTTTTCATATCCTCTCCACTTCACCCATCATTAGTTATTCTGCTCTCCAAATAACAAAATTCATCTGCTACTTTTAGTTTCTCATTGCCAATCTAATTCTATCAACACTGCCTGCCATAATTTGACTACATTCCATTACCCATATTTTATTTTTGTTGTTGTTCATCTTATAGCCTATTTTCAAGACATTATCCATTCCATTCAACTTCTCTTCCAAGTCCTTTGCCATCTTCAACAGAATTACAATGTCATTGGCGAATCTCTAACTTTTACATCTATTCCCTGAATTTTAATTCCATTTTCAAATTTCTCTTTCGTTTCCTTTACTGCTTGCTCAGTTTACAAGTTGAATAACATCAGGGAGAGGCTACAAAACTGTCTTCCTCCTTCCTCAACTAGTGCATCCCTTTCAAGTCTTTCAACTCTTTAACTGCAATTTGGTTTCTGTACAAGTTGGAGATAACTTTTCATTCCTTGTGTTTTGTCCTTGATACCTTCAGAATTGCAAAGAGTCTGTTCCAATCAACATTGAAGGAGGCCTCCTCTAAATCTGCAAGTGCTATAAAAGCAGATTTTCTATGTGTAAGCTATCCTTCATTTTTCTGGAACCCAAACTGATCTTCCCCTGGTGGATTTCTATAGGTCTTTGTTTGATATGATTAATGCAAGGAGATAAAAACAACAGTGATCATAGCCCTCTGTTTCCCACACTGAAGCTGAGTTTGTTGTGTGGCTTCACTCACTGTGATTCCAGTAAAGCCGACCAGTAGCCTTAAGAATTAATAGAAGATATTTCACTAGTTTCTAATTAGACAAGATTCCTTCAGGCTCTACCAAACCAAATATGCTGTGTCTTTTGTCTTCTAGAGCTTCACATTGGAAGATTAGGTGTGGTGTGGTTTCACTCTCCTCACCAAATAGGCTACATTTAGGGGCTTCTTCCTCTACACACATTGTGTGTAGGTGTTTCTTTAAGTTCCCATGGCCAGTGTTGGGTCCTTCCATGAGTTTAATTTGTTTCCTGTTCAAGTTAAGGACTGCAGAACTTCTCTTGAAACATGCTTTCACCATCATTAACTTGCCACGTTTTTGTTTTTGGATCACAGTCCAATATTCTGGGTGCTGCCTCCTGATCCAGCTATGTAGTTTTGATTTTACCATCACCTTAGCGTCAGTTAGTACATGTTCCAGGCCAATAAATGGAGTTGGCGCACCTGTCCTGGCCAGTCTATCAACTTCTGCAATGGCCGTAATTTCTGAGTTACCAGGGACCTGCAGCAGGCTTATCCTGTTGCTTTCCCCTAGTCTCCTAAGGGCTTCGGGGCATTCTGTAATGATCTTTAGCTGATAGAGCCTTCAGAGTTGATTGTCTGTCTGTATAAATGTAGATGCTACAATTCTTGTAGTGTCTACACAGATTCTCCTCTGCACACACTCTGATAGTGAATATTTCCACCTGGAATACTGTGACCAGCTTCCTTAGAGAGACTGCTGTCTCTAGTCTAGGCTTTACTGCATATTCTTTGGCCCCAGCACCTTTATGTGTTTCTGAACCAGGCTGTATCTCCTTAACAGTGTTGTGATTCATTTTTCCACTGCTCTCTTCTTCCAGTTGTTAAATTGAAAGGTGTATTGAAGCAGCTGTAGGTTAATAAACGGCATTTCCATAACCATTCCTATATTTACCACTCTCACAATAATGGTGTGAGATTCTGGATATCCCAAAGGAATCCCGTTATTTCCAGTTTTTAACCTGTATACCCCTGCAGCTACCTCCGTTGTAACCCAAAGGTGTAATGGGGACATGTCCAACATTATGTCCATCCCAGCAGTGGGTCTGTTGTCAGTTCTGCCTGTAATGGCTAAACAGGTCACCCTCTGTACTTTGCCACTTTAGCAACCACCTTCCTCCAATTTATTCACCATACTAGAGCCCCATAAATTACCATAGACCTTATTACAGTGTTGTATAACCAGTACACACTCCTCAGGTTTGGATCCTAGGTTTTACAACAGGCTGTTCTAGTGCTCATAAGAGTACTTCTTGTTTTGGAACATATATTGTTTATATGAGGGGTCCCTGATAGTTTCGCATTCTGGGTTATCCCTAAATACTTTACTATTCCCTCCACTGGGGGAGCTTCATTGATTGAGATTTCAATATTTGTTCTAGATTTGCATCCTCAGTCTTTTGGGGCTTACCTTTAGATCCTGTTTTCTCCACCAGTCTTCCACAGTGTCTAGTGCACCTTGTGCCAGTGTTCTAACAGTACTACCAATTTTGCCCAGCATTTCTGTGGCTAAATCATCTGCATATCCTTTGCAAAAGAAGCCTCTAGTATTTATCTTATCAGTGAGTACATTCACCATTAGGTTCCACAGTACTTGGGACAAAATCGATCCTTGTAGACACCCCCAAGTGGTGTTGACTGCCATTTTCTCATTCATCATGGTGTCTTGTACCTTTCTTCTATTTAGAATGGCCTTAATCCACCTGCATATGGTGGTCTCAGTGTCATGCTCTTCTGCAACTCTAACCATGTAGTCAAAGGTCATTGCTAAAAGCCCCCTAGATATCCAGGAAGATGCAGAGAGCTATTTCCTGAATGTGTAGAGATTTTTCAATGTTCCCAACAACTTATTGAAGTGCTTATTTTACATTATTTTTCTGGTTGATATGCATGTTGGTTTATATGTAGAAGAACCCCATTTACCTCTTCCCCATAAGATGCACATGAACAAGCTTTTCTAATGTCTTTAGATGAAAGGAGGACAGACTAATTTGTCTCATATCCTTAGCCTTGGTATGATCAGTTCTTCCCGGCTTCAGAATGGAAACAACCCTCACTGTCCTCCAAGCATTAGAAATTATTCCTGCTACTTGGATGACCCTAAACAATCTACATAGGAATCTAATTAAAGCCTCCCCTGCTTGTTGCAGTAGAGCTGGCAAGACACTGTTAAGGCTGGTGATGTGAATGGTTGAAATATTCCCACTGCCCATTGTATTTTTATTTTTTGTTTTATTTTATTTTTGTAAGTAAACACATTCTCTGTTAAATAACCAGTCTTCCCTTTTGATTACCTGTAAACTAGTTCCTCTCAGAGACTGACTCCTGGTCTGTGTTATCTGCCAGAGTGCACTGAGGGAAGTAAGTCTTGAAGAGCATATGCAGTGTCTCACTTACTGTTCTTGTGTACCCACCAACCTCCTTCCTTAGACTACATGCTGGATTAGTTGGTATTCTGGTTTTCCCACTAGACTGAAAAAATTTATGTCAGTATTTTGCAAACATGACTTATTAAATTGATGGTTCAGTAATAGTCACACCTGTTCAGCACCTACCTTGTCTGGAATAGCAATTATGTGTTTTTCTTGGAGTCTTTCTTTTTAATTTTGTCAATAAGCTGTATATATCCTTCCTACATCCATGCACACTTCTACAGTTTGGTATTTTTCCTCTAGCCATTCCTGCTTTGCCAATATGCACTTTTTGTGAATCTCATATTACATGTCTGTGTTCCTTTTGCCTATACAATAATTTAAAAAATTTTCATGTTCTTGTTCTTGTGTTGAAGGGGATATTCTGTTACATTATGCTGTGTGCTGCCTCTGTGCTCTTTGAAGCACTAATAGTACAAGAATATTCACCACAATACCAACGAAAAACCTTCTCAGATCCTTTTCAAACCACATGGATAATGGACACTGTTCTCTCTGATAATTTACCATGTCATCTTCAAACTCAGCTAATGAAATGCGATGTGCAGGGGTGCCCTTAGGTCTTCATGACAATAGGGACAAAATATTTTCTATCACGTTTCATCTCTGGCAATGTTTGTTGATGTGAAAAATGCTGAGTTGCACTATAGTTCAGCATCCATGTTAAACTGTAGCTCCTATAATAGCTGGTAAGTCAGTTCATAGGTCAGAGAAATATAGTGGCATACCATCTCCAACAGGACCATGTGTAGTAAAGCACTGTAGTGTTCAAAACAATCTTTGGATTGATGACAGCTTTACTTTATTTAAGGCCAAACATTTTCCATATACATGTGATTTAAAAATTTTGAGAACATTGTTATCTGCTCATCATTTTCTCTTATAGGTTTTGACAGTGCCCTTTTAGTACCTGGTCAGTGTTATATACATAAACAAGCTAACTGTGTAATTATAGTAAAGCTTTACATTCTCAGATTTTAAGTTTCCCCACCACTTATGTTATTTTCCATTGGTCCTGTCATACGTCTTATTCTGTCAACTAACTATTTTACTGCCATTAATATTTTTGTATGGATATATTTACCACATTTGTACTTTAGAACCACCACCACAAGCTTCAACATCAGTTTACAAATCAATGTAGGATAATGCATAACTTAAAAACATATAGTTTGTTTCAGAATATAAATCTTTTCGTTTATATGAAAATATGGGCAACATTTTTATGGGCACTTTCAAAATGTTTCCACAATGTTTGTCATCACTAATTGCATACTAAACTGTGATCAGTCATCAAATACAGCATTTGAATATGCTTTCCCTCTAAAAGGCAAGTCATGTAATGCATAGGACAACGTGCTACAAACAACTGATTTCAGTTTAGCAAGATTCATTGCTACTAATTTCTCATTGACTAGTTCTTGTACACTCTTAGTTTTATTTGTCATAAAATTAACAAAAATTACTTTACTTTTCAACTGCATCTTTATCTCATTCTGAATTCACATTCGTTTTTGCAGATTCATGTAGCTTTTTGCCATTGTTGAATGAATGACTTATGGATGTGCCGTGATGACTGCTGTTTATTATATGTGTCCAGAAAAGTGCACACAACTTGCAAAGTGCACCTCTAAGCTTTAAAATAAACCAGTCATCGAAATAATGACAGACATTATAATCTAAATTTTTATGCCATCAAAGTCATTCTTGAAATTATAGTTTTTGTCAAGTAGCATGGATTCAATAAAATCTTATACTTTAGTGAATTGTAGGTGTCCTCTTTCTCAATTAAATTTCTGGTATCAGAAATACAGGCCAGGAGGTAGTGGCAAGGTCTGTATTTTCTCCAGCAGTATAATTACTGAGATTTTTAATAGAGATATTGAGTTGCTATTTTCTTGTGATATATCATCACAGAGAGTATATTTTCCAGTTCCCTCACTTTCATTTTTGGTTTTCATTTGTTTATGAGGTACAAAATACTTCCGAATATTGGTAATTTTTTCACTCTATTACACCTCACATTGCACAATGTTCTAAGTAAACCACATACATGTACCACTGTTTGTTTATAGCTCTTTGTTGGCAATAGGAACAGTGAGAGATAACTTGATTTCATTCTCCACCAACAACACTGTCACACTGTACCAATCAGCTGAGTTTCATGACAGCTCAATGTAGAGATTTTCAAGCTCTGTTGTGGTGTTTATCTGCAGTAGTGATTATTAAACTAATTAAAGAAGGCTTTTTTACAACAATTGCTCTACAAGCATCATCCATTGTTAGATCACATAGGTAAGCAGTGGTTCCATGACAAATACCCTGTATTTCTATACCACCAAGTATTGATCGGTATGAAACAACAACCCTTCAGCAAACAAAAAGAAATATAGCACAATATGCTACTTTAAATTAGTGCCTGTCAATTGTTAACCATTATTTGAATTTTCAAGGAGTTAGCTTCTGTCTAGTGTGGTTTGTTACGCAGCTGTTGCATTACCACTTGAGGTTTATCAAGATATGCACACATAGTGACTTGGTATCCCATCTGGTGACTTTCTTCCTTTTCCCAGGAAAGCAACAGTTCTGAGATGGAACTCTCATCATGGATATCGTAATGGGACCATGTACACATTTAGTAGTTTCATCACTTGTCAGTCGGCAGATTTATTTCATTTTATTATAGCTTATTAGTAATGCCTGAATTTCATTCTCATAAAATCTTTCTGCTCTCATGAGCTATGCATTTGTCACAACTACTAAAATCCCAGATATTCTGGGGTAAGTTATTCTTGTTGCCATTGTGGTGGTGGTGGTGGTGGTGTGAAGACTGGTCTCATGCACCGCTCCATGCTAGTCTATCCTGTGCAAGCATCTTCATCGCTACATAACCAACACAACCTACACCCATTTGAACTTGCATACTGTATTCAACTTTGACCTCTCTCTACAATTTTTAAGCCACCGCACTTGCTTGCATTACCATACTAACAAATCCTTGATGCCTCAGGGTGTGTACTATCAACTGATCCCTTCTTTTAGTCAAGTCATGCCATAAATTTTTCTCCTCAATTCCATTCAGTACCTCCTCATTTGTTATTCAATCTGGCCAGCTAATTTTTAACATTCTTCTGGAACACCACATTTCAGAAGCTTCAGTATGTACTGCTTATAGTCCAGATTTCTTTTCTGTACATAGTTACACTTGAAACAAATACCTTCAGAAAAGACTTCACATCTACGAGGGTCAGTCAAAAAGTAATGCCTCCTATTTTTTTTTCTACGTTTAATTGTCAGGAAATTTAAATGCAATTACATAGGTTGAAAACCACAACATTGAGGATCATTTTGTCATTTTTCAATGTAATCTCCGCCCATCTCTACAGTTTTGGTCCATCTTTGAACAAGGGCATGTATCCCAGCACGGTAAAAATCACAGCTCTGCTTCCTAAGCCATTGACGCACGGATGTTTTGACGGCCTCCTCATCTTCAAAATGAATCCCACGATGAGCTTCTTTTAGTGGCCCGAACAGATGGAAGTCTGATGGTGCCAGGTCAGGGCTGTATGGGGGATGAGGCAAAACTTCCCATCCAATTTTGACAATCTCGTCAGAGGTGTGACGACTGGTGTGTGGTCTTGCATTGTCATGCAAAAGAAGAACATCTGCCATTGATTTTGTTGGGCGAACTCGCTGAAGACGTGCTTTAAGTTTTTTGAGGGTTGTGACGTATTGAACAGAATTTATTGTGCATCCCTGCTCCAAAAAATCAACCAGAATCACACCCTCTGTATCCCAGAAAACTGTTGCCGTAACTTTCCCTGCCGATCGCACAGTTTTGAATTTTTTCTTCCTCGGCGAGCTTGTGTGACGCCACTCCATTGACTGCCTCTTTGATTCGGGTTCAAAAAAATGCACCCATGTTTCGTCCCCGGTCACAATTTTTTTCAGAAACTCATCTCCCTCCAAACGGAAGCGCTGCAAGTGTTGGGAGGCTATTGTTTTCCTTGCCTCTTTATTCTGATCGGTTAACATTCTTGGAACCCACCGTGCACAAACTTTTGAGTACCCCAATTGTTTAATAATCGTGATCACACTGCCTTTACTAAGAGAAATAATGCGACACACTTCATCTGCAGTCACCCGACGGTCACCACGAATGATGTCATCAACTTGCTGAATGTTGTGTGGAGTCACTGCACTCACCGGCCTGCCGCTCCGCTTTTCGTCAGTCAACGGTGTTTGCCCTTCAGCTTCCTTACAACGACGAACCCATCGTCTAACAGTGCTGACATCCACTGTCACAACACCATACACCTTCTTCAGTCTTTCATGAATGCGTATGGGCGTTTCACCTTCTGCATTCAAGAATTCAATCACACAACGCTGTCGCAAACGAACATCGATGTCGGCCATCTTACAAACTTCTGCTGTGCTGCCACCTGTTGACACAGAAAGTTACTACTGCAGTGGATTGCAGAAGAAGGTTTGAGGAATGGCGCCAAATTCAAATTTTTCACTTAACTTAATTTCTTTAAGTAGAAAAAAAATGGGAGGCATTACTTTTTGACCGACCCTCGTAATTTACATTAGATGATAACAAAATTCCTCTTTTTCAGAAGTGGTTTTCTTGTC
This sequence comes from Schistocerca nitens, assembly GCF_023898315.1. Taxonomy (NCBI): domain Eukaryota; kingdom Metazoa; phylum Arthropoda; class Insecta; order Orthoptera; family Acrididae; genus Schistocerca; species Schistocerca nitens. Next base: position 447,149,554 of record NC_064616.1, on the reverse strand, counting down.
ATTATCATCCCTACTTTTCCATCATTGGTTATTTCACTGCCCAAATACAAAAACTCATCTACTGCTTTTAGCATCTCATTTCCCAACCTAATTCCATCATCACCTGACTTAATTTGAGTACATTCTGACTTTTGTCTTATAGGCACTGTACCATATTTTATTTTTAAGGATTCTGTCATTTTTAAGATTTTTACTTCAATTTTTACATATTTGTGTTCAATGTCCATTTAAGACACAACATTTCCAGAGTTTCAAGGTTAGTGTGAATGAACTATGCATGTGCCTCTTGGAAAAATGCAACAATGTTGATCAAGAATGTATTCGTACATGTTGAAAATAAACTGATGGATCATCTGCTCATTGTCATGCTCAAGCGACTTAATATGTACCAGATAGGGTTGTCGAAACAAAAATATCAATATTTTGTAGCAATATTGTACCAAAGGTAATATCCATTTGTGAAGTATCAATATTCATGTGTCAGTTTTGCAGATTTGCTTTTGCAACAAAAGGAAAATATAAAAGTGCACACTCCGGTTTACAGCAAATGATGAAATATTTTGTAACTGCAATCGTGTATTGTCCAACAACAGACATTCCCTCTCCTTCAAGAATCTCTGCGTGTGTACTATCTTAAACTGCAGTAGCTCTAAGGTGGTGATACAACAGAATCTGTACATCTCCATAAGTTGATATTTCTTCAAGAAAAATATGATCTTAAATTAATTATCCATTTTGTAATTTCAGTTACAGCCTTCCGTCAAGTTTCCATTACTCTATTTCATTTTATAACTCTTCTCACGTATGTTTTTTATCATTTTATACCATTTTATCAATATATTCAGGTCATTTTGGTCATAATTTTCCAGGTATTTTAGGGTATAAAAATTGGGGCCCTAAGTGAATTCTCACTAGGGCAGCTGCCCCCACTAACCTCCCTTTCGGGCATCCATGGTGGTTTGTAGTCATATATGTTTCTGTCTTGTTCTCAGTAGCCTCCCTTATTAAACTTTCACTGTGTACATTCACATCCAGTTAAAGACATTTGATTTCATTTGATTTGATTTTTTATTGGTCCAGTTTTATCATATAGCACAAATTGTACAATTGATATTCGACAGGTCAAAGATAAGTTACAAATACATAGTATTAGCAATTAAAATTAGGTACCTACTACAATTAATTTTGGTACTTATTCAGAAATTCTCTGACAGAATAGAAACAGTGCTTTATTAGAAATGCCTTTAGTTTAGCTTTAAATATTGGATGAGTAGTATTTTTTATTTCCTCTGGTATCTTATTGTGTAGTATTACACCAATGTTAATTATGCTCCTCTGATAGGTGGTTGTTCTGTGATATTTTTTATGTATATTTGATTCCCTTCTGGTACTATAGTTGTGTACACTTTTGTTTTGTAGCAGTTTGCCTGTTTTCAGGAGGTAGTCCCTAGTGAACAAGATAGTTTCATAAATGAATAAACTTGGAACATTTAGAACACCAAGCTCAGTAAAATGGGATTTACAGGACTCCATCTTTTTAAGGCCACAAATTATTCTTAAAGCTCTTTTTTGCATTCTAAAAACCTTTTCACTGTGAGTTGAGTATCCCCAGAAAATGATCCCATATCGGATTAGTGAGTGGAACTGTGCATAGTATGCCTGCAGTACTGTTGTTTTGCTTGTTGCAGCCTTTAAAATTCTTAGGCCATAGCACACAGAAGATAGTTTTCTACACAAGTTATTTATATGTGTGTCCCACTTTAAGTCTTGCTGAACCCAAAGACCCAATAATTTTGTGACACTTACATTATCTTGGGGATAATTTTTTAATTGGGCTTGAATAGACATTTGATTAGTTGGAGGAATTAAATGAAAATCGACACACACTGTTTTTTCAGTATTTATAATGAGTTTGTTTTTTGTGAACCACTCAGAGAGTCATTTCATAGAACTTTCTGCTGTGGACCACAAAGTTTCTGGACTGGATCCAGTGAGCAATATGCTGGTGTCATCGGCAAACAGGATAGTTTTTGTGGGACTCATATATTCAACTAAGTCGTCCACATAAATCAAGAAGAGTAGTGGACCTAGGATTGAGCCCTGTGGTACACCCAAATAGCTGTGTTCAATACTGTACATTCTATTGTGTACATACTATTGTTTGCTTCAGACTGTTCCCTTTTCTTTAGAGCTGTCTTGTTTCATTTGAAATCTTCTGTTCTTTTGCTTTGTTCATGATAGCAACACTTTTTCCTGTCTACATAAGTATCTTCTGTCTTGTTCTCAGTAGCCTCCCTTATTAAACTTTCACTGTATACATTCACATCCTGTTAAAGACATTTCCAAATAGCTGTGTTCAATACTGTACATTCTACCATGTACATACTATTATTTGCTTCAAACTGTTCCCTTTTCTTTAGAACTGTCTTGTTTCATTTGAAATCTTCTGTTCTTTTGCTTTGTTCATGATTGCAACATTTTTTGCTGTCTACATAAGTATCTTTGTTAAACAATTTCTTCTTTTGTCTAGTTGTGTACAACTTTCATTTTGTAACATGTTGAACGTCATTTAATCTGATAAACCTCTAATCATGAATGTGATAATGTGAAGTTTTTGTTAGAATACAGACAGTGGAAGGAGTCAAGGAAACAACTCACCATGTAGTTGAGGAGTTGAGTTTTCAGCTGGCACATAAACGCAACTGAGAAAGTTGCTAATCCGTCAGATAAATCTTTCTTCAGAGTTACAGTATTTACTTACACTGCATATAGCTGCATAGCTTCATTGTGGTGACACTGCAGCTTGAATGGAGTAAGGGGTTGTGTCCCGGTGAAGTGTACAAGAGGAAAAAGCAGACAGGGAGTGGGAGAGAAATTAGAGTTTATGGAAGGATGGCTGAAAACTGGGAGGGTGTGGCAGCAGGTGCATTGGATAGGTATGTGACACAAGTGTACTTATTGTGGCCACAGGCAGGAGGAATTGTGTGGGCGACTGGAGTGAAAGTAGGAGGATACTACAGAGGAATAGGGAGACTGTAGCAAAGAGGGTGTGAGTGGTAGATGAGTGAATTAGGTTACATTAGGGTTATGGTGCAGGGGTGGAATTGGGAATGGATGTGGGAAAGGGACTAGTAGATACTGTGGGCAGGAAGCTTGGAAGATCAAAGAATGTGTTGCAAGGAATGTTCCAATCTACCTAATTTAGACAAGCTGGTGTTAGAACAACAGTCCAGATGGTATGGGTTATGAAGCAGCCATTGAAATCAAGCATCTAGTATTTGGCATAATGTTCAATTACTGCTTGCTCAACTCTACTCTTGGCCACAGCTTGGTTGTGGCTATTCATTTGGGTGGACAGCTGGTTAATGATCATGACCAGAAAAAATACTGTGCAGAAGTTGCAGCAGAGTTGATGTACCAAGTGTCTCTCCTAAGTGTCGTCAGATGCATTTTCTCTGGTGTTTCAGCAGATATGTGCAATTTCATTTTTTCATTGTGTAGCAGGAGTCAGCCCAAACAATTACTGCTCATCATGTCTTTCATGCAATGCCCAGTGACAACAGAAGGTGTCAGTTTGTTTCCCATTAGAAACAAAATTATTTTTAAATTAAAATTTTACATGCCCATTTGATAAAACATTCCCAGATTAGTCTAGTCCAATATTCATTAACATGGACAGTAAAACACAAAGAATATATGGCAATCTAGCAGTGACTTATTAGCACTGGATGCTTGGCAGTAGCAGCGAGCATGGGTTAGGGCAGTGCTATCACTGCTCAAGTACTGGTTATTGTTTGTGTTTTACTATCCATGTTAACACATGTTGATCAAATGAATAGCAGAATAGACTAATATGGGATCACTCTATCAAATGGGTTCCAAAAATTCTACTTTAGAAAACATATTTTTTGTGACAGGAAACAAACTGACACTTTCCATCAATGCTGGGCATTGCATAAAAGATATGATGAGCACTAGTTGTTTGGGCCTATTCCAGCTACACAATGTGAAAATGGAATTGCAAATATCTGCTGAAACACCAGAGAAGATATGCCTTATTACTCTTACACCCTGTATGATATGACTGTTTTCACATGTGGTCCTGCCTCTGATAGGCCAGCATATGTCTGTGACAGAGCAGGAGTATAGATGTGCTAGTTGGTTGTGTTGGGCCAGGCTTGTACTTGCATTCTCCTCATTGGTACGATTCATATGGCAAGGAGTTGAGAGTAGATGTTGCATAATCATGGAATAGGACATTTCAAGTACTGTGTGGACAGAGTAGCAGAGTACCATTTTGGGATGTGTGGGTGGGATTGTGGGTATGATACTTGATAAAATACAATAAATTTAATTTTTATTTCAACTATTTGTTTCCTTTTGGAAGATTGTGCTAAGAAAAATCAAGTTGGGCTTCTCAGCTAATTCTCGCTGCATTCAACATCTCTCATTTCTGGTATCATATTGAATTAAAAAGAGACAAAATTTAATTGTGATGGGAAACTAGGATTCAATAGCAAGGAAAGGAAGAGAAGGAAAAATAGTACGGGAGCATGGATTTTATATATATATATATATATATATATATATATATATATATATATATATATATATATATATATATATATATTATTTTGGAGGGGGGGGGGGCGGTGAATGGAAAGTGAAACCAACCAAAGACATAGTCAAAGGAGGGTCCAGGTGGTCCATCACCTAAATGAAATTACACGCTCTATTTCCTATGTTCATTTTCAGTCATACAACAAAAAAAGGATTAGCTCTACCTTCTAGTTTCATTGCTGGAAAGCATCTGTCTAGACTTTGAAATAGCTACATCCACATTTTCTACTGAAATTTATGCTCTTTAAGTGTAGTGAACTGGACTGCTTATGATAAACAGCTGTAGGAGGAGCTTGTGTATTGTGAGTAGTTTAATTAGTATTAATAATTACTGTGTTTGGAAATCACAGTGTCTGATCGAGATAATAAGAGAGCGAGAGAGTGTAAGTGGAGAACAGAAGATTGCTTTCAGTAGGCATCATTTGAGTCCCACCTGCTTATACATCAACATGTATATGCATGTATATATATACTCTGCAAACCACTCTCAGGTGAATGGCAGAGGGTGTGCCCCATTGTACAATTATTAGGGCTTTCTTCCATTCCATTCACATATAGATCAAGATAAGAATGATTGCTTAAATGCCTCTGTATGTGCTGTAATTAGTCTGATCTTCTCTTTGTGATCCCTATGAGAGCTATACACAGGAGTTTGCTAATAAATTCCTTGATTCTCACTTACAGTTGCTTCACAAGATAGTTTGCATCTAACTTCAAGTGTCTGCCAGTTCAGTTCTTTCAGCATCATCATGACATTCTCCCATGGGTCAAACAAACTTGTGGATCATTCATGCTGCCTTTACTTGGATCCATTCAATATCCCCTGTTAGTCCTATCTGGTGTGAGCCCCACACACATGAGCAGCATTCTAGGATGGATCACATGAGTGTTTTGTATGCAGTCTCCTTTATATATTGATTGCATTTCCCTAGTATTTAGCCAAAGAACTGGAGTCTGCCACCTGCTTTATCTCTGAGTGAGACTATGTGGTTGTTCTATTTCATATCCCTACAAAGTGTTACAACCAGGTATTTTATATATGTTTACCAATTCCAACTACGATTAATTTATATTGTTGTCACAGATTACTATGTTTTTTGGTTTTGTGAAATAAACAATTTCTGAACATTTAAAGCAAGCTACCAATCTTTTCTACACATTTAAGTCTTATCAAAATCTGACTGAATATTTGTACTGCTGCTTTCAGACAGTACTTCATTACAGCTAACTGCATCATCTGCAAGAAGTCTTGAGGTTATCACTAATATTGTGTGCAGGGTCATATAAATAAATGTGAATGATATTCCCAAAGGACTTTGTCAATTTGGTTTGGGAGTGGAACGTGGTTTAGTTGGTAAATTAATTTAATAATGGAAGATAGTTTATTCAGCAACCAAGGAAATTTTTGCAACATTGATATTGGTTTGCAATTCAGTGAAACCAATTTTCATACATAAATTGTAATCAGGATAACCTCTTCAAAATGTTGAATGATGCCTCCAGACATACATACAGACTGTACAAGATGACCCCTCCCATCTCTTACTGCCATTTAACCGATAGATACCGTAATTCACCACTCATCACTCATTCAAACTGCCAATGAATAACAGACCCCTACCCTTTAGTATTTGCTCTCACTCACCCCCCCCCCCCCCCTCGCTCCCCTCCCCAAACCTATTGGTTAGTGGGATGAGAGTAGTACCTTGAGTTTTCTCTGATCCCCTGTCTCTCCTGTACATCGGCCCTAGACCTACCAGTTACATATGACTCACAGTCAAGTGGATGAGTTGTGATAGGCCCTGCACTTCCTGGGAAGGAGACAGTAATTAATAGGAGAGCTTAATATTTGATGTACATTCAAATATACACAGTGTATCACAAGGCACACAAGTTTTCATACAGTCATAGAAAGATAATGGGGAAACAATGCTCAAGTTCTACATAAAATTTTAAGATGTAGATTTCCAAAGCAAATTTGTCTGACACTTGTGATCTCACTTGTGCACAAAGGAAATATCATAAGTCAGCCTGTATATGTAAATAAATGTCAAAAATGCCTGAAGTTTGCTCTGTGTGGGTTCATGACACCTTCTACAATATTGTACCAATGATGAACACTTCAGTATTAATTTATCCCACTAAAAACAATGAAAATATGGAGTCAAACAAAATACATCTTCCAGATGAAGCTGTTAACATTCCTTACTAAGAAATACAAAATATTATTTTCAGTTAGATGAACAGCTGTCTATTTCTGATAGGGTGTACTGATGAAATACTAGTTAAACAGTACAGAAACTAAATCCTGTTCTCTTAAAAGCCTGTAGACTGTTGGCAAAAACACATCATAAACATACCAAGTATTTTCTCATCCAGTGAAAAGTAATATAATGACATCCAGTGAAAAGTAATATAAAGAAAGTCTTTCTTCATTTTGGGAGGAAGATGAACTTCACATAATACATGTACTTTTTGCTAAAGTATTTCCCAGCCCTAAGTGGGTCTCTCATTATATTAAAAATATGTAGTGGTCGTGGCTAGCCTACAGACATTTGTCATAAAGCATTAAGTAACTACTTTTAGAAAAATAAATATTCTGTTACACTCTGTGACAACTGACATTATTTCAGTTAATTGGCCCTAGTAAGGCTCTTGCAGTTTCCCATTATCAAAGAAACAAAACAAAAAAGTGTAGAAACTCATGACAGACATACCTCAAAAATATAATTCTCTTCTATAAAATTATGGCTCCAGAGCATAATTAAAATACAATTCATTCAATATCTACTGAATTCTTTGGACTAGGTGTCTCTCTTGAAAGTATTTACTGTTTAAATTATTTTTTTTCAAAGACAATAATCTCAGGGAAATTTAGTTTGGCTATATTGTCAGAAATTTTATTAAGAGTACACACACACACACACACACACACACACACACACACACCACACAAAGAGAGAGAGAGAGAGAACAATATAACATGTGTGGGTGGATGGGGGGAGGGGGGGGGGGGGAGGGTGACGGCATACATGCACATACACAGTATGAACTATCATGTAGATAGTTATAATTCAGACACAAACTTGGGCTTCAAAAGTGTATGTAACACTGTTTCCTGTGTTGAAAAACCATTAGATCACTGTACATTAAAAAAAAATTGCTCAAACCAGTATCTTACTTCAGTAGATTCCATAATGTTATAGTACACATTTTTGTGTCTTATCTCATGTAAATATTATAGATTTGTAATCTTAAATAAAAAACCTGAAGCCAAATGAATGTAGACCATCTTCAAGTCTCCAGGCAACAGAAAACTGACAGATGCAATAAAAAACCTGGCAAAAAAAGTAACATTTGGAACCAGGAATTTTGCAACAGGACAGAGGAGACAGCAGATGAGGTAATGGAAGAGACAAAGTAAAAGAGTAAGAAAGACATGACTTAAAATACAAAATATAAAACAAATCAAAGGAGGAAACAAGTAATATAAAATGATTGTGGGTAAAACTGTCATTAATAAGGTGGTAAATGATGAGTGGAAGGAGAGAGGATAATGAGATAGACAACAATAAGAGGGATTAGTCTGTTGATACTAGGTGTGTAATAGAAATCAAGCAGATTCTGTAGAACAGCTTCCCACTTATGATGTATCCTGAGACTTTGAAGCTGGGAAGAAGAATTTAATTCTTCCACATTATTGATTAGCCATCATAATTACTGCCTTTGTGTTGCAGAGAATGCACTCTATCTCTTTTCCAGTAGACACTACCCATGCCTATTTGTTTCATCTGATCTCTTCATAATCAAAACGTCCAGAAAGAGAAATGAGTAACATTTGCACATGAACTGAAATATAACATGAAGTACTCCAGAGATGTCTCTCCTTAGATAAATTTGACTTCACCATTCATGGGGCTTGATAATATAGTGATACATGGCAGCATACGCAAGTTTTTTAGCAAACAAAATCACAGTAGTATGAGCAGTATATCAAGGTAATGGGTTAATACTGGGCATAACATCTGTGCAGGAGATAGCAGATGTTTTGTAGAACAATGGAAAGTGGGGAAAGAGGAAATTGGTGGAGCCTCAATCTGTGATTCTCTTCAGAAAAACATTGCCTGATAGGCTATGATTCTCTGAAATTAATGATTCTGGGCTAGAGTAGTACTATGTATTAAGAGTCACACTCCTTCCAAGTGTTAAGATGAATGATTAGCTCTAGAGGTCTTGAAATGAAATGGAAAATGTGCTTGTGTAGAAAGCTGGCCACACAGATGGAAATTGGTGATAAGACTGGCAAGTATTTTTGTTGTGAAGAACAGATACATTTCCCATTAATGTCAAGTTTAGACGGAGTAAGTGTTTTACATGGGAACAATGGCGAAGTGCTGTTATTTGTTGATAGGTGTACAATAAGTAATGCTGGTCATCAAAGAGATCATAATGAACTGGGACCTTGTAAGAAAATTAGCAGTTAAATTGCACCATCATTTGGGTTGACTAAAATATTGTTACCGCATTTGAAAGAAAGGGCTGTCAGTGTGTGGACTCAAATCTTCTATTGAAAAGCCAATGCAGAAGTGTGCTGTAAAGGTTTCCCTGATCTCTAAGGTAAAAATAGTTATTGATGACTATTAAACTGTCTCAACTGAGGAGGAAGTAGCTCATGTGAGACTGCAACAGTGGATTAGTACTGTATATAAAATCTGTAGAATGAAAGTAAGCTGAATGGACAGTAGTGTTTTCCCCTCATCTGATTGTATTAAATGTTGGCACATTTTTTAGGAAGTTGCCAGTTTGGAAATCAATAAATACTGTTAAAACTTCAGAAGTTATTTTTCATTGACAAATTTAAGTTAATTTGCAGCTTCCAACACCCTAGTCATGCAATGTTTACCATTAATATAATAGATTAATTATACTATATAGAATATCATAAAATAGTGCCCTCCCCCTATAATTTGCATTCAAAATAGTGTTAAGGCAAAAATTTAAGATTTACAAGGCTTGTAGATATTTGAACAGGAGATCTTGTTTATTAATCTCAGAAACTCTTCTGTCAATTGTTTCAGTAATAGGATTGACTGAATGAGATCTTTTCTTATTAATCTCAGAAACTCTTCTGTCAATTGTTTCTGTATTAGGATTGATTGAATAAGATATTGCTATTTAATTGCACAGAAGAGAGAAAATTAATCAGTGAGGCATATATTTCTTCTGAGGTGGTACACAGTGTAAATGAAAGTTCCTCATCACTTCATAATTAAAAAAAATATATTATTAACACTTTTTTATCATTTTTCCAGATATAAATGAATGTGAAGAAGGCTTACAGATTTGCAATCTAGAGTCAGAAGAGTGTGTTAATGAACTTGGTGGCTATCGATGCATCCTTAAACAGACTCAGTTTCCACCTGTTGATGCACACAATTCTGGAAATACATCTTCAAATACCCAAACATGTGAAACTGGGTACACATTCGACACATTCACTAAAAATTGTGTTGGTAAGTATGTCATATTTATGTTATCTGACATTAATGTATCATGAATATATAAGCATAGGTAGGACAAGAGTTATCATTTGGAAGATTTTGTGCCTGTGGTGTTATTTTTAAGTTCAGTGAATTCACACATCAGAACACTACCAAAGGTATATGGAACTGTTGATGGTGTTGTGATCTATGAAACTGCACACTGCAACAATTTGCTCTTTAACCAAACAAAGTAATATTGTCAACTAGTGATTATGGGAAGGAGCCCAGCACTAATCAGACCTTTAAAATGTACACCACACTCATCCCAGAGATACATTCTCAAATAATGGAGAGCTGGTCTCAGTGATATGCCATAAGCAGTGTATATTTGTAGCTGCCATAAGCAGTGTATATTTGCAGCTGCTTAGATTTGTGAGTAAGCTATACACCACTATATGGTGTCACATTCAAAGGCAAGGTCAACTGAACAACATCTTGCCTTTGTGGTAACATATAACAAGGCACAGTGCTTTTTTTATTAAGAACTTTTGTCAGTTTGCTTAATACTGACTTCTACACTGATTGTGACTGCTTAGGCAAGGTGGGATACAAAGGAAGCACACGATTTTGTACTGTATCCATCCTCCAAATCCTTTTGGCTGCTGTATTTGATATGCAATTTACTACTAAATGATACAGTTTATTCTTGTTTTGTTGTTGATGAAGTGTGTTTTGGATGTTTTGTGTAATTTTAATTTTGGATGTTTATCTGGAAACTTTAAAATTAAAACAGTGTGGACTTTTTGGGCCGCTGGGATTTAGCACCTTTGGGAATAAATGAGACTTTTTCTTGGACACATATAGGAGGTAAAAGCTGAATATCATTGTTAATTAACAGATAAACAGCTATACTTAAAAAAATGTGTTGTTGTTGTTGTTGTGGTCTTCAGTCCTGAGACTGGTTTGATGCAGCTCTCCATGCTACTCTATCCTGTGCAAGCTTCTTCATCTCCCAGTACCTACTGCAACCTACATCCTTCTGAATCTGCTTAGTGTATTCATCTCTTGGTCTCCCCCTACGATTTTTACCCTCCACGATGCCCTCCAATACTAAATTGGTGATCCCTTGATGCCTCAGAACATGTCCTACCAACCGATCCCTTCTTCTGGTCAAGTTGTGCCACAAACTCCTCTTCTCCCCAATCCTATTCAGTACCTCCTCATTAGTTATGTGATCTACCCATCTAATCTTCAGCATTCTTCTGTAGCACCACTTTTCGAAAGCTTCTATTCTCTTCTTGTCCAAACTATTTACCGTCCATGTTTCACTTCCATACATGGCTACACTCCATACAAATACTTTCAGAAATGACTTCCTGACACTTAAATCTACACTCGATGTTAACAAATTTCTCTTCTTCAGAAACGATTTCCTTGCCATTGCCAGTCTACATTTTATATCCTCTCTACTTCGACCATCATCAGTTATTTTGCTCCCCAAATAGCAAAACTCCTTTACTACTTTAAGTGTCTCATTTCCTAATCTAATTCCCTCAGCATCACCCGACTTAATTCGACTACATTCCATTATCCTCGTTTTGCTTTTGTTGATGTTCATCTTATATCCTCCTTTCAAGACACTGTCCATTCCGTTCAACTGCTCTTCCAAGTCCTTTGCTGTCTCTGACAGAATTACAATGTCATCGGCGAACCTCAAAGTTTTTATTTCTTCTCCATGGATTTTAATACCTACTCCGAATTTTTCTTTTGTTTCCTTTACTGCTTGCTCAATATACATATTGAATAACATCGGGGAGAGGCTACAACCCTGTCTTACTCCCTTCCCAACCACTGCTTCCCTTTCATGTCCCTCGACTCTTATAACTGCCATCTGGTTTCTGTACAAATTGTAAATAGCCTTTCGCTCCCTGTATTTTACCCCTGCCACCTTTAGAATTTGAAAGAGAGTATTCCAGTCAACATTGTCAAAAGCTTTCTCTAAGTCTACAAATGCTAGAAACGTAGGTTTGCCTTTCCTTAATCTTTCTTCTAAGGTAAGTCGTAAGGTCAGTATTGCCTCACGTGTTCCAGTATTTCTACGGAATCCAAACTGATCTTCCCCGAGGCCGGCCTCTACTAGTTTTTCCATTCCTCTGTAAAGAATTCGTGTTAGTATTTTGCAGCTGTTGCTTATTAAACTGATTGTCCGGTAATTTTCACATCTGTCAACACCTGCTTTCTTTGGGATTGGAATTATTATATTCTTCTTGAAGTCTGAGGGTATTTCGCCTGTCTCATACATCTTGCTCACCAGATGGTAGAGTTTTGTCAGGACTGGCTCTCCCAAGGCCGTCAGTAGTTCCAATGTGTAATAAGTTCAAATTTATTTGAAAATACACAAATAATGTAGTTACAAACTTAGTGTAAAATATATTTTTACTAGACTGGATAAAAAGTAGTGACAACAGTGCCGTATCATGAAGGATATGCATCCAATGGCATGTGCGTTATATGTGGCTGATAGCAAAAGGTCAGTTGAGGTAGTGCAGTTAGTGGTGATGGCCGTTGTTTGAGTCGGTTGCAGTGTATATTGTCTGAAAGTGTGGATGGCCAGTTCAGGCACCCTAACAGTATATTAAGGGAACATGAAAAACATGCATGGGTCAGGATTGAACTGGCATATGGTCTGAGTGCACAACAATGTTTTCAGGGCATTTGGTGATGCAGTATTGCTGTATTATATGGCATTGGAATGAGTGAAGGTGTTTCAGAATGGCAGGGATGTCATTCAAAACTGACCCAATGAATGGAAATGTCCTCATTCTCCTTACCCACAGAAAATGCTCTGTGAACTAGCTGGTGCCAAAGTGATAGTTATTGTGGCTTAAATTATATATGGCTTAATTCTGCGTCATGTTGTACCATAGGGGCAGATGGTCACTGCACTATGTGTGACATAACCTTCATCCCACCATGAGAACAAGTGATGGCACTTTCTGGCACTGCATCCCACCATCCTTCATGACAATGCACAATTCTGCATGGTGAACCCCATGCAGCAGCTCCCGCATATGTTTGAGGGAGTGGGGGCTGATACTGGATCATCACTGTATTCACCCGCTCTGAGCCTATGTGATTACGACTTGGTATGTGCTACAACACAAGGGGACACCACAGTGGCATAGAGAAGTCCTTGTGAGACTTCAGCACAGTTGGATGCACTGATAGTGTATGATGCCTTCCATGTGTGTGGGCGACGGTGATCGAGATGAGTGGTGATTATCTTGAGGTCATGTAATACAGCAAAAGTCTGACAATAAAGTCTGTCATGAATTATAATAGTGTTGCCATTACATTTTATCCATCCTACGTATGATGAAGTGACTACAAAAAGGGATGGGACACAATCTTAACCAACAGTTTTAGTAATCTCGTACTTTTAGGCTAGCATGAGACTTAAATATGTACTTCTCCCTGCTGCACAATTTCAAAGTTACCATGAATCAAAAATATGGCATGAATTATAATATGTTGCCATTACTTTGTATCCATCCTATGTATAAAGAAGTGACTACAAAAAGTGGTGGGACACAATCTTAACCAACAGATTTAGTAATCTCGTACTTTTAGGCTAGCATGAGACTTAAGTATGTACTTCACCCTGCTGCACAATTTCAAAGTTACCATGAATCACAAATGACTTAACTGATTTTGTTTAAGTGATAAAAGCTGATTCTGTGAGTTGTTGAGCAGCTTTTAATCATTTATTCATATGCAGAATACTTTCACTGCGTGAATTTTAATACATACATAATCACATACATAGTCATAAGTGTAATCTTTACACTATCAATAACACAAAAGGTACACGTGGTAGCCACACAGTCTGAGGTGCCTTGTCACGGTCCACGCAGCTCCCCTGGTCAGATGTTCGAGTCTTTCCTCAGGCATGAGTGTGTGTGTTGTCCTTAGCGTAAGTTAGTTTCACTGGTGTGTAAGCCTAGGGACCAATGACCTCAGCAGTTTGGTCCCATAGAACCTTGCCACAAATTGCCAAAAATAGCACAAATTTATATGATCAAAACTAAAAAGAAAATCACAATCACAAAAAAATCAGAAATGTCATAAAAGACTTTGCAAATTCTTATGTAACATGAGATAATTTACAAGCTATACATGTATCATCACACACACACACACACACACACACAGTGTGCACCTACCAAACAATGTAGTGTGTGTGCATATGCATTTGTGTGTGTGTGTGTGTGTGTGTGTGTGTGTTTCTTTTTGTGTGTATATTTGTACTCTATCATGTTAAAGCATTTCTTCCGAAAGATGGCAAAGTTTTTATTCTCTTTGTGGGTCTGTCAATATCTCAGTGCTTCTGCTATTCAGTGAGTGGCCTCCTTTACTCCTAAATTATTTACTTTCTGTCCAAGTTTTCCTTACTATACTTATTTAGAAGAAATATTCAAATGAATTTTAACTCACATCTTTATATCTTCATTATCTTTTGACAGTTTATTATATAATTTGATAAACAATTTGGTTTGAATTCCAACTTTAGATTTTCTGTCCAGTTCTAAAAGATACTGTATCTCTATGAAGCTGTACTCAGTATTCTGTAGGAAGGTGTTTGCTGCATGGTGCTCAATATTTTTCATAATGAAATCTGCAGCTTGAAAGATATGCACTCAAACTTCAAAATATTTTGCTTTATGAACAGATCTATTCAATTGGCTCTATAGTGCCTTTTCATCATCACCCTGGTGGCCTTTTCTTGCAGTTTGAGCACTGCAGCTGTGAGTGAGGTGGGCAGCTAGGCACAGAGACTCTGATACGTAATTTCACTATCAAGCCTGTTTTTACATGACAGTTGAGCGGCGTGGTCGTGCGGTAGCGTTCTCGCTTCCCACACCCGGGTTCCCGGGTTCAATTCCTGGTGGGGTCAGGTATTTTCTCTGCCTCGTGATGACTGGGTGTTGTGTGATGTCCTTAGGTTAGTTAGGTTTAAGTACTTCTAAGTTCTAGGGGACTGATGACCATAGATGTTAAGTCCCATAGTGCTCAGAGCCATTTGAACAGTTGAGCGGTCAAGACGTTAGACAACCAATATTTTGCATTCAACACTTTTTTTGTGTATCTGATTATATTCTGATATTCGGAATACTTGTCTTCGTCTGTTTCTGAAATACGACATCGGCAGCTGTGATATAATAATCAAATAAGCATATATAACATACTTACAGTTAATCCCATTATGATTCACAATACAAAAATACATTTAAACGATATTAATCCATAGTTCTAACTTATTGTCTATTCGCGGGTGTTCTCGCAACCAGTGGGGTGGAACTTACCATAGAAACAGGCAAAACATAAATACACTGACCAAAAAAAAATCACAACGCCAAAAAATAAGTAACATATAGTAATGAAATTTTGGGAATAAATTTGTCTAGGTAACATATTTAAGTGACTATCAATGCAGGATGACAGGTTTATGTAAGCACAAGATAAGGTACTGCACCCGCAAAATGCTGGTACATTAATAACTGGTGTAACTGCGAGAATGTTGGATAAAATCATGCTAATGTGTGTGCATTGTGATGTACAGGTGCAGAATGACAGTGTGTGGGAGGGAGTTCCATGCCTGTTGCACTTGATCAGTCAATACAGGGATAGTTAATTCTGTTTGTGTGTGACGCTGGCGTTGTTGTCTGATGACGTCCCATATGTGTGCAACTGGAGACAGATCTGGTGACTGACAGGCCAAGACAACATGTTGACACTTCGTAGAGCATGTTGGATTACAACAGAGGAATGTGGGTGAACATTATCCTGTTGGAAAACACCCCCAGGTATGCCATTCATGAGTGGCAGCACAACAGATCGAATCACCAGACTAAGATACAATTTTGCAGTCAGGGTGTACGAGGTAACCATGAGAGTGCTCCTGGTGTCATACAAAATGGCACCCCAGACCATAACTATAGGTGTAGGTCCAGTGGGTGTAGCACGCAGACAGGTTGGTTGCAGACCCTCTCAACTGGCCTTCTCCTAACCAGTACAATGCCATCACTGGCACTGAGACAGAACCAGCAGTAATCAGATAAAAAAATAGACCTCCACCTTACCCTCCAATGAGCTCTTGCTTGACACCACTGAAGTTGAAAATGGCAGTGGTTTGGGGTCAGTGGAATTCGTACTACAGAGCATCTGGCTTGCAGCTGTCCTTGAAGTAACTGATTTGTAACAGTTCGTTGTGTCACTGTGGTGTCAAGCGCTGCTCAAATTTCTGCTACAGATGCAGTCTAATGCACCAGAGCCATATCCTAAACATGACAGTCTTCTCTCTTGGTAGTGCCACATGCTCATCCAGAGCCTAGTCTTGTGACTGTACATTCTCTTGACCACTGCTGCAAACAATCGCATACAGTGGCTACATTCCTGCCAAGTCTTTCTGCAATATCACAGAAGGAATATCCAGCTTCTCATAGCCCTATTACATGACTTCATTAAAATGTGTTGATAATGGCATCTTTGTTACCTAAAGCCATTTTTCACTAACATCATCTCGCAACATCCTATCCCAAAGGTAACTACCAATCATCACCATTTCAGGGTGTAGTTAAAGCAAACATGATTTGTATCCTTATAGTGGCTCTATTAGCACCACTCTTATGTGACTGATGTGAAATGTGAATAGACATTATCTTCCAGGTGTAGAAACATGCCTACTATCTTTCATTTATTTCGCCTAACTCCTTCTTGCTGCTGGGATTTTCTTTTTCTCTGTCAACGTATTTCTTGCACTATGCCAAACAAATAAACGAAATCTCACTGCATTGACATATTTTCTGGTACACTGTTCATGGAAAAAAATATCTTATTCATGATGCTGACAAAGATCTATTAGATATCAATTCGGATGTGTGCCAAGTGTATAAAAGCATATCTTCAAAGACAGGCATGGATGGTTATTGACCAACACATGAATTTTAATAGCATCTGCCCTATATTGTAATTCTCTGCCCTGGTGTTATGCCACATGATTCTGAAGTCATGTGACGAAATTCTTCACCTGTCACAAAAGCTTTACGTGACTGACAAAGAGCAGTACATTTCAAAAAATGTTCAAATGTGTGGGACGTAACTGCGAAGGTCAGCAGTCCCTAAGCTTACACACTACTTAACCTAAATTATCCTAAAGACAAACACACATACCCATGCCCGAGGGAGGACTCAAACCTCTGCCAGGACCAGCTGCATAGTCCATGACTGCAGCGCCTTAGACCGCTCGGCTAATCCTGTGCGGCACAGTACATTTCTGTGGTATCACTTTCACAGTGCAGATTGGTTGAGCATCATGATCTGTGAAAGACTGTAATGTCGGTTTGGCCACCCTATGGATCAAGTATCAGCCAAAATTTATTTTGCTGCACATAAGGTTTCACAATATGATCCATATATGAGTGATACATTTGGGAGGTCAGCTTTCCAGATTTTGAGCATGTACAAAAATGTTAACAAATTCCCTTTGGAGAAGTTCGCCTTCTTGAGAGACCCATGCACTGAATTTTCCACTGGGATCTTGCAAACACAAGAACGCTATTGGCAGCAGTTTTCCAGATGCATGAAAGAGCTTAGCAGCTTCAAGGACTTTTGCAGTTCATGTCACTTCTTTCTTGGAAATGTATTTGATGACATAATGGTGGTATGTCTTGTGTTAGGCTTTGAACTCTTTGCCCACGATAATGATGCCACAAAATGAAAATCACTCTCCTCTGACTTACACTGAGGTGACAAACATCATGGGATACCTCCTAGTATCATGTCTGACCTTCTTCTGTCAGGCATAGTGCAGCAACTCAATGTGGCATGGACTCACCAAGTCACGAGGCACATTGGAAGTTGCCTGCATAAATATTAAGAAATACTGAACCATGCTGCCTCTACAGCCATCCATAATTGTGGAAGTGTTGCTGGTGCAACATTTGTGCACTCATTGATCTCTTGAGTATGTCCCATAAATATTCAATGGGATTCGTGCCTGGCAATCTGGGTGGCCACATCATTCACATGAATTGTCCACAATTGTGAACAATTGTGGCCTGGTAACACACTGCAGTGTCATCCATAAAAATTCCATCATTGTTTGGGAACATGAACCCATGAATGGCTGTAAATGGTGTCCAAGTAGCCAACATAACCATTTCCAGTCAATGATTGGTTCAGTTGAACCAGAGGACCCAGTCCAGTCCGTGTAAACACAACCCACACCATTACGGAGCCACCACCAGATTGCACAGTGCCTTGTTTTCTGGTTATCTATGGTCCAACAGATATGTCACGAGCCCAGGAGAGATGCTGCAGACAATGTTGTATTGTTAGCAAAGGCACTTGCATTGGTTGTTTGGTGCCTTAGTTCATTAACTCCAAATTTAGTCTTACTGTTGTAACAGATACATTCATCATACATCTGACATTGATTTCTGTGATTATTTCACGCAGTGTTCCTTGTCTGTTAGCACTCATAACTCAATGCAATTGCTGCTGCTCTCAGTCATTAAGTGAAGGCCGTTGGCTTCTGTGTTGTCTGTGATGAGAGGTAATGCCTGAGGTTTATTAAGTTAAGAGTCATTATGGCACTAGGTATCACAGTTACTCATCATTGCCCTTCCTGATATAGTTTAACATGCTGCATTAGCTGCTCCACAGAGACTCACCTTACTTGGGTGGCTATTAATTGCTTCAGGGAATGGATCAGGCCTGGTTTCCACATATGGTTCAGAAATGCTGAGGTTCTGCTTATGAGTATCTCCAGTGGCTCATTCAGACAGTACTATTCAGACAGTACTGCTGTGGCTGTGTTATGTTCTAGTGAGTAACTATGATCATCATGGTTTGCAGATGGGAAGTTGGCCCTTTTATGTTACACACTGACCCATTAATCAACAGCCTACTATCTTCCAGTTCCCACTATCTCACCCCCATGAACCTTTCTTGCTCATAACAACTTGCTACTGCAACCACACTGTCATACATGGAACAAATCAAGTACAGACCTGCCTGCTGGAAATACAGCCTGGTTTCCACGATATCCCTCAGACAATGCCAACCCCCTCCTCTGCCCATGAATAACAGCACTATGCAACATTCGTACCCTTCTGAATCACATAAGCTGGAAATACTCTGTCATCACTGGATGGCTGTGTCCTTCAGACATCAACAACACACCTCATGTCCTCACCTCCACAAATTTCCCTATTGCTCCCAATGTCAACTGATAATAGTGTATGATGTAGCACTTAAAATGCACATGTCTGCTTGACATGAGGATCCCAATCAAAAGGTAAAATCATGCCTGATCTGTCCTCACTTCCACAGACACCATATGATAATAGAAATGCAGATTCTGCTCACTAGGCTCTGCTTTCAATCCTGGCTCTGAAGTAAGTTCTCTCTGCACTCTTTTCAACTCTGGCATATACAACAAGATGGGACTCAACTGTGCATGTAACATGTGATGCATAGCCTCTTTGAAGCTGATCATTTTCACTCTTGCATCCTAGATGCTGTCCGCTAGCAATTGCAGTAGTCTTGTATGGTGACTGTTGTGTGCAGTACTTCTACTTATGCTTGCATGACTGCAGATCCTGGTTCACAGTGGTCTCTGATGCCTTTGCATAGTCCTTCACCTTGTTTTTCAGCTTTCAGAGCGTATGTATGTTGTTTAACACTCTGCTCTCCCATCTCACTATTTGCATGATTTTCCGCTGCACCACTGACTTATTATCCTTGGGCAGCTCCTTCACTGCATTCTTTGTCCTGTTCAGTTCCTTTATGTCACCAGCATGTGCTGTTCCAAACACAGTCTTCAAAATCCTTCCCCCAGCTTCCATCCAACCTCTCTTCTGCCTTCGTAGGGAAGACAGCGTCGCCTCAAAACTGCTCATGTGCTTTAAGCAATTTCTCGCATTCCCCTGAAACTTTGTGAAGTATTCCCCTGTTCTTGGCTACTCGTCACAAATTAGGAAACACCTCCTCCAGCCTGCTTATTTCATTCTGGAATTCCCATGCATTAAACTCTAAACACGATATCCATTGATGACTAGTAATCACCATATACGCTTGTCTGGCAAACAGAACTCCTCCCTCCAGATGTTGGTTCTGAAGCACCCCAGAGGAAGAGGTACAACACCACCACAAATGATCACAACTAGCATCCTTCCCATCCTAATTATCAGTGTACAGGAACCTGAGAACAGGGACTACCATCTCCTCCCTCCACTCTAAAAATTCTGCTGTCACTGGTCAGTATCTTTCATATAATTAAAGCTAAATAACCCTTTTTCTAGTACAAAATTCATATGCTTTCCCTTAACATACTACTCAGGGTACCCCACATATAATATCCTAAATATTCATCAATAAAATCAATAAAAACACATCTGCTACTTCCTTGACCTCAATGCATATAGCCCTTCTTGCACAGGTTCATTTACACTTTCCCGGGCCGGCCGAAGTGGCTGTGCGGTTAAAGGCGCTGCAGTCTGGAACCGCAAGACCGCTACGGTCACAGGTTCGAATCCTGCCTTGGGCATGGATGTTTGTGATGTCCTTAGGTTAGTTAGGTTTAACTAGTTCTAAGTTCTAGGGGACTAATGACCTCAGCAGTTGAGTCCCATAGTGCTCAGAGCCATTTGAACCATACACTTTCCCATGTACTCCTCCATTTCCTACTTCTTGCTTTTTCTATTTGTTCCACTCGTACTATCCTCGGCATGGGCTACAGAGGGCCTCTGAATGGTCGAAGACGTCCCACATACACTACCATCAACCTCGCAGGCCTGATGTTGATAGGTGATATGGTTCCTATTACCTGATAAAGATTTGGTACCTCGTCATAAATTTCTTTGTCTTGCCTTGCAGTGTATAATGACTAGACAACATCATCCACTGTCCTGTTCTATACTGCAGCAAGCTTCCAATAAATTTGAGAGCTTCTTCCTGTCTCTCCAATGTCTTGGTGTTCATCCTCTGTTCTTGCTTCCACACCTCTGTTGCTGTTTTTGTGAACTCATGGACTGACTCCCCACTGTTGCTTCTTTTTGAATTAATCATATCAAATTGTGATGGAATTTTTCTGTCTATGAGTGACAAACGTGTACTGGTGTGGTCCTTTCACTTGTATGCACACATTGTAAAAATGAAAGATATGTGTCTCAGTCATTGTTTTTATAGTTCACATAGTGGTTCAGCATCCTCCTCATCATCCAGTGCACCCATTCTGTTCTTCCAGTTGAATTAAGGTGAAGTGGACTGGTTCTTAATTGCTTCACATGCAACAAATGACATAATTCCTTCATCAAGTCTGACATGAAATTCACCCTCTGACCCATAATCATCATTTCTGGTACTGTGAACTTTGGTATCCATCTATTGACCATTGCCTTTGTGACTGCAACCGCTTGCTGGTTCACCATTGATATCATCTCAACATACCGAGAGAAATGATCAGTTATCATCAACACAAAACAGTTCCCCGCTGGAAGCCAGCTAAATGGTCCTTATACATCAATCTCAGTCATCTCAAATAGTTTTGAAGCTTCTGGCAGTCTGTGGTACTTGCTTACAGCTCAAGTCTGAATACTGCACAAATTCTTAACATACTGATCCACATCTCTTTTCCTTACTTTTCACCAGTATCTGTCCGTTACCCTTCAGTTTGTTTCTCTGAAATCCCCAGCACATGTTCATGCACTTCCTTTAGAATTTCTTCCTTCAACTTAGCTGGTAGCACAGTCATGGCCCTCACTTAGTACCTTGCCCAAAAGACCATCACACATACTGAGCTGTGGTTGTGTCCTGTATTGTTCACAGTTGCTGTCAGCTTTCTGTGTTGCTTTCATGCAGCAAGGCCATGACTCAGTGCTTGCACCACTGCTACCTTCCTGCTTAGTGAGACTGCATTTTGAGGTTTCTCTCCTGGCTTGTGAAACAGTTCATAGTCAAACTCACTGAGTCTTAACGCTCATCTTGTCAGACTGCTGAATGGGTCCTTCAGCTCTAATAACCATTTCAGTACAACATAATTGTTCACCATTTTAAACTGCTTCCTATAAAGGTAACTTTGAAAATATGTCACTCCATATAAACTGAAGTGCCAAAGAAACTGGCATAGGCATGAAATACAGAGAGATGTAAACAGGCAGAATATGGGGCTGCCGTTGGCATCACCTATACAAGACAACAAGTGTTTGGCGCAATTGTTAGATTGGTTACTGCTGCTACAATGGCAGGTTATCAAGATTTAAATGAGTACGAATGTGGTGTTACAGTCAGCGCACGAGTGATGGGACACAGTATCTTCGAGGTAGCGATGAAGTGTGTATTTTCCCTTATGACAATTTCACAAGTGTACCGTGAATATCAGGAATCAGGTAAAACATCAAATCTTTGGCATTGCTGCAGCCAGAAAAAGATCCTGCAAGAACAGGAACAATGAGGACTGAAGTGCAATCCTTCCACAAATTGCTGCAGATTTCAATGCTGGGCCATTAATAAGTGTCAGCGTGCAAACCATTCAATGGAACATTGTTGATATGGGCATTCGGAGCTCAAGACCCACTCGTGTACCCTTGATGACTGCATGATGCCTCGTCTGGGCCTGTCAACACCGACAATGGACTGTTGATGAACAGAAACATGTTGGCTGGTCAGATGAGTCTCATTTCAAATTATATCAAGCAGATGGACGTGTACGGGTATGGAGGCAACCTCATGAATCCATGGACCCTGCATGTCAGCAGAGGACTGTTCAAGCTGGTGGAGGCTGTGTAATGGTGTGGGGCATGTGCAGTTGGAGTGATTAGAACCCCTAATACATCTATATATGACTCTGACAGTTGAAATGTACATAAGCATCATGTCTAACCACCTGCATCAATTCATACCCATTGTACATTCCGACATACTTGGACAATTCCAGCAGGACAATGTGACACTCCAAACATCCAGAATTTCTACAGAGTGTCTCCAGGAACACTCTTCTGAGTTTAACCACTTCTGCTGGCCACCAAACTCCCCACACACAAACTTTATTGAGCATATCTTGGATGCCTTGTAACATGCTGTTCAGAAGAGATCTCGACCCCCTCATACCCTTATGGACTTATGGACAGCCCTGCAGGATTCATGGTGTCAGTTCCCTCCAGCACTACTTCAGACATCAGTCGAGTCCATGCCACATCATGTTGTGGCACTTCAGAATGCTCGTGGGGGCCCTACATGATATTAGGAAGGTGTACCAGTTTCTTTAGCTCTTCAGGGTATGAGGCTAAGCATTTCTCTCCCCTTGGTCAAATAGTTCCTCTTGGCCCTGTTAAGTTGTCTCAATGCAAAAGCAATAGAATATTCCTCATCACTGATATACTGATGAAGAACATGCCCACGAGTATCATTAGATGCTTTGCAAGGATTATACTCATAAACTCTCTTTGTAAATCAAGGAATATCAACATTGGACTCGATATCAAAACTCTCTTCAGCTCTTCGAATGCTCCTGACTTTCCTTGATCCACACAAATTTCAAACCCTTTTTCAATAGTTGTGTGAGTGGTCACCTGTATCAGTGAACTGCCTTATGAATTACCTGTAATAATAATTAGTGTGTCCCATGAATGACTGTAGTTCCTTACTTGTCTTCAGCACAGGAAAATCCCACTGCTGCATCAGCCTTGGATCCATTCTCAACCCCACCTTTTCTAATTATGTGTCCTTAATTTACTTCCTCCAACACAAAATGACACTTCTCTGTACTCTACATCTGATGTGCAGCCCACAACTTCTTAAAAACTCTCAAACATCATCTATGTCCTTCCATGTCCCCTGAAAATGCAATTAAATCATCCATGTAAACTAGAGACTGATGAGGCTTCACCCCCTTCCACACTCTGTCCAACAAATGCTTAACACCACACGAGCATTCTTCAGCTCTAATGGTCATCTGATACTGGTAATGGCCCCAGGGTAACAAAAAAGCTGTCATCAGGTAATCCTCCAGAACCAGAAGATGGTATCAACTTCTTAAATCACAGTAGAGAAATACTGGTGTAGCCTCAAGTTATCAATGGTCTCTGTGATGTTGATTATGGTGTTAGGGATCTGTTACAGTCTTACTATTATGATGACGTAAACAAAACAAAACCTGTATTTCTTGGAATAGTCTGTAGATTTTTTTCAGCACAACCATGATTCCTGATTGCAATGGACTATCACCATATTTTACAGCTTATACGACACACCTTAAATTTTAAGCAATTTTTTTTAAAATAACATTTTTACCATTTTTCTTATTACATTGCAAAGTCAGACTAAAAAAATTGTTAGTTTACAAAACTAAGGTGACCTTCAAATCTCTGAAAATTGTCACTTGAACTTTCTTCTTCTTCTTGCACTTTGTCATCATTGTTGTCCTTTTCATATATAAGGTGTTCTTCACTGCCATTGAGAGCATTACTTATGCCACACTTCTTGAAAAATTTAACAATAATGTCTTCTCTCACTCTAGACCATGACTGTTTTATCCACTGACACACTTGTTTGATTGTAGGTTGTTTTAAAGCTCCCTTCAGTGTGAATTCATTTTGGGTTTCATCCATCATCCATTTTTCGATTCTTCTTTCATATACACTTCATATGGTTTATTTATCAGGACACCAAGAGGTTGCAATTGTCAATTAAGTCCTCCTGGAATAACAGCCAGGTCTGTATACCCCTGTCTCAATTTCTCTTTCACAGAATTTTTCAAATGACTACTAAATTGATCTAGCACAAGAAGATGTGAAGTAAGCCCTCCTGGAATAACAGCAAGCTCTCTATTTCCCTGTCTCAGTTTTTCTTCCACAGAATTTTTTAAGTGACTTCTAAACTGATCTAGAACAAGAAGAGAACTCTTCTTCAATAAAGCACCTTTCCTTCTCTCCCACACTCTGTTAATCCATAATTTTGTATCAGCTTCATTCATCCAACCCTTTTCATGTACGTGAACAACAACACCTGGTGGTATTTGGGAAGGTTTTGACATTGTTTTGTGTTTGAAAATAATCATTGGGCTAAGTGTAGCACTGCAAGCACAACATGACAGGACAACAGTGCGGTGCATTTTTTCATGTCCACTTGTTTTTATAATTAATATTTTAGCACTTTTCATGGCAACAGTTCTTGTACTCAGCACTTACAAATGTCAGAGGAGTTTGTCCATATTTGCTATTTGGCTTAGTATCTATCGATGTTGAATAATAAAGTGATGAAAAGATAATATTTTCTCTTCACACTCTTGTGGAATTATCTGAGATATTTTAGTTCTGGGTCGCATCCTAAGTCCATGATGCTTCGTAAACCTGCAACGCCAACTAACTCCACCCTTAAAATCTGTTAAGTTTCACCGAGGCACTAGCTTATGAGCATGTATTTGAGTAATTTTTGTATTAATTCCAGTGCCATTTTGATGATGTCCTGAAAACCAGTTCAATGTGTCATCTTCTAGTTTTGGTCATTTTGCATTCAGTTGGCTATTTGCACATTTAGTCTTCCTAATTTTTTTCAGTTTTTCTTTACTAGCCCGCCAATTGCAAATGGGTTTTTTCTGTTGGAGGAGGGCCAAAATGTAGCTCAGCTGCTCTGTTCCACATTCTTCAGCATATGCTATTACTTTCAATTTATAGCCCACATCATGCAAATACATTTTAATTTTTTTCCATTATGAAACTGGCTGATAACAAAAATATTGTACTATTACCAATAATACAAATCACTTTCGGTTCAAGTTCACTGCTACTGTGGACTGCAATGATGCATAATGGCTATACAATGTTCTTACATAATGCAGTCTTACAAGGAACCACTTGAATGCCAGGTCTCAAAAAGCAAATGATGTTTGTGGCATTCAATACCCCACATATTGTCTACCATGCAACCACAGTATTGGCAATTAATGGCAGCAGGGGGTGGGACTAGAGTTATCCGATGATGAGCACAGCAATGAGGCCATGGAGCATAGCTGAATTGCTTAGTTGACGGGTAACTCGCATACAGTGTTAGTGGTGTTGATACAAAGCACAGCAATGGAATGATAAACAAAGGAAACATTGCATTACATTTACAACAACAGTCACCTAAGTTGATGTTTTGTCAAAAATGAACCCAAGGACTTTCACAGATTGAGAAAAAAATGGCAGCTGAGATATTAGCTTTTCAACAAGATGATGATGATGTTTGGTTTATGGGGCGCATAACTGTGCGGTCATCAGCACCCGTACACATTCCCAATCTGTACACAGCCCAATCTAGCCAGTTACATGGATGATGATGGGATGATGAGGACAACACAAAAACCCAGTCCCTGGACAGAGGAAATCCCCAACCTGGTCGGGAATCAAACCCAGGACCCCGTGATCCAGAGGTAGCAACGCTAGCCATTAGACCATGAGCTGCGGACTCAACAAGATGAGTCACTAGAATGTGTGGTATCATATACGCTCAACTGTGCAGAGAATATACATCAGGAGTTCAATGATAACAGGTGTTGAGCCCATGTAGTTCATCATCCTTATCAGACAGGATGCCACAAATCCCATCTCCAGTGAAACATAGTAAAGGACAAATGTCGTGCAAGGAGCACACACTAAACATAGTTACATACATGGAAGATCATCTGCAGCATAGTAAAAAGACTGTTATGAACAGATTTCGAATAAGTACTGAGCAATATGACCATAAGAAAAACTATGGATATTCAAGGAAGGACAAGGTGCACTTGTTACAAAAACTGATGTTTGTGCACTTCAAGGTTGCTCGATATAATTTACAGAATGTGTATTATAGTAACCTACTACATTATGCTCATCATATTGCCTGTGACATAGATTACAGTGATTTCAAAGAAAGCCGTGCATGGTTGCATAACTTCAAATAAAAAAAAGCACTCCGTCTACAGGCCACAAGTGGCCCATCAGGACCATCTGACCGCCGTGTCATCCTCATGGGAGAATGCGGATAGGAGGGGCGTGTGGTCAGCACACCACTCTCCCGGTTGTTTTTATGGTTTTCTTTGACTGGAGCCACTACTATTCAGTCGAGTAGCTCATCAGTTGGCATCATGAGGCCGAGTGCACCCCAAAAAATGGCAACAGCTCATGGTGGCCCGTATGGTCACCCATCGAAGTGCCGGCCACAACCGACAGCACTTAACTTCCGTGATCTGACAGGAACTGGTGTATCCACTGCGGCAAGGCCATTGCCCTAACTTCAAATAGGACTACAGAATTGGGAGACATAAGATAACAAAACAGAGTCAACTTGAGAATGCACAACAAACTGTGGATTTGGAACCCTGCAAATTAGAGGTGCCAAGACAGTTTTATTGAGATTAGCTAACATCAATGCCTTAACACATTCATAAGGAATTATACTGACTTTTAATCTGGATGGTAAATTAGCTGGAAAGTCATTTATTGTACTGAGAGATGTTGGAGGTGCTCTGGCTCTGTGATTCTTTCCCATGTGCATGATCTTGCAAGAGCATTATGGGATATTTGCATCACTGCAAGTAAGCATGGAAAAATGGCATAATAGAACTACAACTATGGTATGAGCACTGTTTTTGGCCAATATCTGATCAAAATAACTTCTTTGGCGCCAAAATTGTCAATCTTTACAGGTACTACCTTCTGGCTGTCCTTCTCCTGTACATATATGATACTCCTTTTAACCAAACAACTTGCTTTTGCTCAATTCCTGGTTTGTGTGTAAAAATCATGTACTGATTTAGAGCAAACTATCCCTCCCGAAAAGTGTGTGATGTTGCAGTTCATACTACCTGGAACCGCTATACAAATTCAGCTTCTGGATGTGTGTTTTTTCCATGCCTATAAGACATATTACTGCTCTATCTGCACTTATGCCTTAAAGGATAGCCAATTTCACGATAAGCTCCATGACAGACTGTTTCGCATTTGGTTGTATGACATCACATTCCATTAGTTCTTGTCACCCCATTACACCAGTTTGATTCTATATGCGTTCTTTAAGAGTGGATACCTAGCTAAACGTCCTGCATGATTTGTAATACCGAAGGAGTTCACTTTTGATCTTGATGCTGCGAACCTTTGTGATCACTGTGGCATGCCATTTTTCATTTTGTGTTCATGGTGTAAGTTAATGGTTTGTTCTGAACGTATCTTCAATGTCCACTTTATGAAATGTAATATGCACAACCCATAGAAGGTTGACCTCTGCACCTCTTGGACACTCATTTTCTGCCACCCTCCTGATGCATATGGTGAGTCTTTTGCAGCTAATATTTTTCCTGTCATAAATGGTAATGCAACACTTTCAAATGAGCCTTACCAAAGACTGAACTTGTGACTTCGCACTGAAGGGGTTCCTTGTTGTGGGTGTCCCATGGCTACTCATGGCTTCACCTTCTGTGCAGCAATCCTCCTTCCTCAGAACTTCTTTGGCGCCAAAATTGTCAATCTTTACAGGTACTACCTTCTGGCTGTCCTCCTGTACATATATGATACTCCTTTTAACCAAACAACTTGCTGGATTGTATTAATACATCATTCTCTTCCAGCTGTTCTATTATGCATAACCATTCTCTTCCAGCTGTTCTATTATGCATAACATATCGACTGGTAAGTCAGGCTCCACATTCACTCAAAGCAATGTGTTGGTGCCACTTTGTACTTAGTTATGTGAATAAAGACTTAATGTATTTATACATGGTTTAATTAAATTACCCACTATGATGGATGCACTTTGCTACAGATCTACATTGGTGATGGTCTCCTCTAATTGGAATATCTTCCCACTAAGTTCCATCACACCTTGCCAAAGGCCAATCATTGCATGATGTTCATGCAAAATGTCTAACCCCAGGATCATGCTGTAACACTTGCTTACATGAGGTACTACTTCCACATACTGCCTCCACCAAAAAATATATTTCCATTGATCCCAGTGGCCTTGTATCATAGTCCCCCACCCCACACAATCTGTAGCATGTTGAGTTCCATCATCCACTTGGTTCCTACTGACTACTGACATATGCACTCCTGTATCTAATAACAATGTATACTTCCATCCCTTCAGCACACCCACTATTGCATATTCCGCCTCTGCATAAGTACTTGTTACTGCTAATTTTAATGACAATGCCTTTCAGTGGGCTTTTGGCTACCTCTTTGTTTAATGGCTGCTTACTTCTTCCCTGTCCATCCTTACTACCATTACCATAATGTGTTGATGAACCGTACTGCCCCAATTACACTGAGGCTTGTGGCACTAATTCTGCATGTGCCCTGTACATCCACAATTGTAACACTTCACATTTGCAGAGAATGTACCACAAGTATCCCTCACCTCCATCAACATATGAATCTCTGCACACTTCGTTGCTAATTTCTCAGTTGAATGGAGATCCTTAAATGTCCCTGTGTGCACACTCCTTGACATATCTGGTGGCAAACCCCTTAGGAAAGGGGTACAGAGTCATATCATATTGGAATTCTTGGATAGCTCAAGAGGTTTTGATTGATATTGTCTAAATGATAAGCCTAGTAGTTATAATGCATATTTAGACAATATAATAAGTAATGTCCATGAAAATAATGTTGAAATTGGAGTAGTCAAGTTAGGCCTAGCTGACCATGATGGCCTATGGATTACAGTCCCAGTCAGCATTTCAGATGAACAACACAGAACTGTTAGACCTATGAATGAATGCAACATAAGAGAGTTTAGAACTAGATTAAGGTCAGTTAACTGGAATGACATCTTATACAAAGATATGTGTGTGAATAACACAAGCAAATTATTTGTAGAGGAAATTGCAAGAATATTTGATGAGTGTTGTCCAAGATCAGTAAAACAACAGAATAATAACCAAGCTCATAAATCACAGAGACTAAATAATTGGTTCACACCATACCTCAACAGCATCAGGATTATGCTTCTTATGTTTAAGGACAGATCTCATAACAGCAGTGAGTACATTAGAATAAGAAAAATTTATAGATCTGAAAAAACTTGGCAAAACGTAGGGCAAATGATAACTATATTCTTAAATGTAGAAACAGCTGTAAAGCTGTCTGGGAAGTAATTAAAAGTGAAATAAATAGACCAACAACTCAACTAACTTCACCCATAGCCCAAGATATCTTAAACCCACACTTTGTTAACTTCAGTTTAAAACAAGATTTGTCTCCCCCCAAAGCCATGCTTGATGCAAAAACTCTTTTAAGTTTGAATAAGAATGTAGTTCATAAATTCTGCTGGGCAACAGTAACTGAAAATGATGTTAGCAAAGCAATAGACAAACTAAATAGTTCCAGAGCAGAGGACTTCTATGGTCTGTCAAACTTTGTCATAAAGGAGACATCAAGTGATCTTCTGTCCCCTCTAACCACTCTCATTAACTGTATATTACAGCAAGGGATTTTTCCCGACTGTTTGAAAATAGCAGTAACTATTCCCATATTTAAGAAAGGAGATAAATCAAATCCAAGTAACTATCACCCTATGTCATTAATTCCAATAATATCTAAAATAATCAAAGACTGTGTTCACCAATAAATGAATCACTATTTTGAGAGGAATAACCTGTTAAGTAACTCACAGTATGAATTCAGGTCTAAACTATCCACAGTTAAAGTGGTTGAAAATATTGTTAGTGATATATAAGATGGCTTTGAAAACAAATTAATCTCTTATGCTACTCTCCTAGACCTGAGTAAAGCATTTGACACTGTATCTCATAGTACTTTGATCATGAAATTAAGACACTATGGCATGGAACAGGACACCCTGAAATTATTAGAATCCTACTTAAGCAACAGAGTACAATTTGTTAGTGTAAATGGGCAGCTGGCAAACCCACAAACAATAAAAAGAGGTGTGCCACAGGGCTCCATACTTGGGCCCTTCCTGTTTGTAGTGTATGTTAATGATATGCCACAGTCTTTACCCTGTAAAACAGTCCTCTATGTGGACAATACAACTTTTATCAATTCAGGACAGACTCTTGAATCTGTATGAGAAAAAAATAATATAGTATTTGAACAATCGGTTCATTGGTTTAGTGCAAACTCCCTATGCATAAATGAAACAAAAACTGAGGAAATATTCTTTAATTTGAAGGTATCAAACAAAGAAAATAAGTCTGTTAAACTGTTAGGAATGATGATTGACCAGAAACTTAGCTGGGATAAACATATCACATACGCCTGTTCTAAACTTGCACATGCTATGTTCCTACTTTATAAGCTTAGGAATAATGTCAGCCAAAATTTACTGCTGCATTCATATTTTGCTTATATCTACCCCCATCTTTCATATGGTATTCTGCTCTGGGGAAATTCTCCCAATTCAGTATCAATTTTTAGATGGCAAAAAAATGCTCTTTGATGTATAGCGGGTTCATCTCCTTGGGATACATGCAGGAAACATTTCAAAAAACTTAACATCATGACAGTTCCTTGTTTGTACATGTAATATTGCTTATTACACGTAAAAGAAAACATAGTTCAATATCCCCTTAGGTCATCTGTCCACACCCATAATATAAGACGAAACCACACAATTGATCTACCTTACTCTAGATTGTCAAAGATACATAATAGTTATAAATATGTAGGCCTCGAACTGTTTAATATGCTCCCTAAAATTGTACAAACAGTATCTAAAAATAAATTTAGACAACATTGGGTCAATGGCTCAAAGGTAAAGCATTTTACTCAGTTGATAAGATTGTAATATGGCAGATTTGCTGTTTTAACATAGAGAAAGGTACCTCTGCCTATAGTAGGACCTAAATTTGGAAAAACAATATCTAACATATACGCATAGACCTATTTCGAGTGCTCTATGTTTGTATCAGTATCTTAGGATAATGACATAGCGTTATCAACATGTATATGATAATGACACAGTGTCATCAACATGAATAATCCCCGCTTAATATAAATTTGTACAATGTTTTCTTTTTTATTGTGATGTTAACACTATATAAAATTCCAAATGTTTCCTATTGTACTACACTAACATTCATATGATTTATATATACATTGTTATGAGAATATAACCATCTTTATACTGTAATTGAACTTATTGACAAAGCCCATTGTATAAGAAAATACTGAATGGCTAATAAAGATTCTTATTCTTATTCTTGGGAAAGCATCAAGTGCCCTCTCCTCAGCATTCTGCAGCAAAACTTCATTTGCTTCATCACTCTGAGACAGTTCATTCATTTGATTTTCACATTGTTGGCAAAATCTTCCATGGATTCCCCTCGCCTCTTCATAATAGTGCTCAACTGTGCTTGAAAGAACCTCAAGCTGTTCTGCTTATTTTATCTCTGCAGAAGCCTCTATTTCAATTGCTCAACATCTCCACCTTATTCAACACTTCAGCTCAACATCTCCACCTTATTCAACACTTCAGTGCATCTCAAAAATGTTTTTGCCTCTCCCATTAAATACAACTTTGCTTCCTGCAACAACTGGTTATTGGACTAACCCCAAATACTTGACGACATTGTCAGGTCCTCCACAAACAACATAACATCCTCAGATGACCTTTCATAAGAGGGACTGACTAGGCTAGTGGCAGCTGGATCTATTACTAGCCTAGGTGCCCTGAATAACACTTAACTCCTCATTTCTGACTGTGAGCTTATTATTCAAAGCTGTATTTTCTGCTCTTCATCACAGTGCCTCATTAACTAATGCTTGAATTGCTTCCAACCCAGTGACAATGCCTTCATCCTTCATTCATACACAATAGAAATAAACATCATTTACCAAATGACAAAAAAAAAAAACAACAATTAAACAAAGTGCATCAATATCTCTTCACTGCTTTGCAACATGACAAAAACAATTGCCCCTAAAACAAGTTACAGATACAGATTCAGCACAGGATGCAGAATTGCCAAACAGATTACACTGTGAACACATCACAGGCCCTAAATAATGCTCTTTACTGTTGCCACAAAATTCAGACACATCAGCTGGTTCTTCTACTCTAAACAGAGTAACCTTCATGTTACAGTGACACTCCATCTGTGATCCCAAGCCTTTCACACACATAAAGAGTAATTAACAGTTTCTCCTCTTGCCCCACCATGTTGACACTGCAGATCATGTTCCAGGCATCACACTATGTGGACAACATAACCCCTACTGCCCACTGAAGGTAATGTTGGTATTTCTGATGCCCCTTTACACTGAGGTGACAAAAGTCATGAGATACAACCTAATACTGGGTCAGACCTTTTGTGTGGCATAGTGCAGTAACTCAATGTGACATGGACTCAACAAGTCACTGGAAGTCCCATGCAGAAATACTGACCCATGCTGCCTCTATAGCCATCCATAATTACGAAAGTCTTGCTGGTGCAGGATTTTGAGTACGAACTGAACTCTCAGTTATGTCCCATAAATGTCTGATGGGATTCATGTTGGGTGATCTGGGTGGGCAAATCATTCATTTGAATTGTCCAGAATGCTCTTCAAACCAAACATGAAAAATAGTGGCCCAGTGATGTGATGCATTGTCATCCATAAAAGTTCCATTGTTGTTTGGGAACATGAGGTCAATGAATGGCTGCGAATGACCTCCAAGTAGATGAGCATAACCATTTTCATTGAATGATCAGTTCAGTTGGACCAAAGGTCCCAGTCCATTGCATATAAACACAAACCACTCCATTGTGGAGCCACCAGCAGCTTGCACAATGCCTTGTTGACAACTTGGGTTTATGTCTTCATGGGGTCTGCACCACACTCAAACCCTACCATCAGCTCTTATCAACTGCAGTCAGGACTTATCTGACAAGATCACAGTTTTCAAGTCATCTAGTGTCCAATTGATATGGTCATGAGCCCATGAGAGGCACTGCATCACAATGTCGTGCTGTTAGCAAAAGCCCTCATGTCAGTCGTCAGGTGCCATATCCCCTTATCGCCAGATTTTGCAGGATTATCCTAATGGATACATTCATTGTATATCCCAAATTCATTTCTGTGATTATTTCATGCAGTGTTGCTTGCCTGTTAACACTGACAACTCTACCCAAAGGCTGCTGCTCTTGGTCATTAGGTGAAGACCGTTGGCCATTGTGTTGTCTTTGGTAAGAGGTAATGACACTGTGGATGTCGAAGTATTGAATTCCCCAACTATTTCTGAAGTGGAATATCCCTTGCATCTAGCTCCAACTACCATTACACGTTCAAAGCCTGTTAATTCCTGTCATGCTCCCATAATTACGTCGGACACGATTTCACGTCGGACACCCATCATTGCCTGCCCTTTTATGCCTTGTGTACACAATATTGCCACCATCTGTAAATGTGCGTCTTGCTGTCCCATGACTTTTATTGCCTGAGTGTATAGCTGACCCTGCATTTGATATGAGGCGGCTACATTATTAGGAGGCTGGGTGGCTTACGAATGAGGCTGGAAAGCAGGGTGATAAGGCTCAGGAAGAAATGGCTGTCAAAATTAACACTTTATTTCCCAGTTATCATTGATTGTGTGGCTCAGTGGCGAGGCAATCATGCCCCTTCCTCACAGGAGTGGGCTGGTAGTCTATCAGTCGGCTGCTAGAATCCGTCCAGCTAGCTGCAACACATGCTGGCACCCCTCTTTGTTGACATCTGCACTTGGCAATGGCCTTGCAACTGTCTTGCATGAGCCACAGCAGTGACATCAGTGGTATGCAGTGGAATCTTGCTGAGGTAGCCCCTCTTGATAAATGACCACACCCGGGCGGCTAAGATGAGCAGAGTGAGGCATGCCCAGTGGATTGTTGGAGAGCAGCTTCTGTGCCCAGTGTGCAACCCGCTGCTTCCTGGCTGAAGTGTGGCTACTGCTGGAGCAGACTGGCAGTCCTGGTGCACTGTGGAACCAAGTCTGATGGCGGACTTTGTGGATTAAGGATGTACCCTGGTGAGCACTCAAACCTGTGCCTGCAGCTGTCAGATTTGTGTCATCTCCTCATCTGGCATAACTCCAGCATCCTGGTGGTACTGCTGGATTGAGACTGCCTCAGGTAGAAAATCAACAGTTATTAATACCAGATAGGAGTACCCTTATTGTGTCAATATGCTGCTCCGAGTCATGCACTTGGCAACACCACAAAAACACAAACGACGAAGACACCATCTTGCCCATGCTGGAAAGTTACTCTGAGCTAGACTAACCCATCTCACAATAATTTCACATGCTTGTTATCTTAACCCAAATATCTATATGCCACTCTCACAGCATCTGGTGGCTACTGCAGTGTTACAGTGCCCCTTATCAAAATTTTACTTTTAACCTGTTAGTGACCCTACAGGATGAAACTCACTGACCTAGAAGAAATTCACTACAGCTAGGTGTGAAATATATCCTGCCTGAGTCAATAGTTGATCCCAATAAGGTATTACATCCACATTTACACATAAAGTTAGGTCGAATGAAATTTTTTGTAAAGAATGAACCATGAAGAGATTCCCATAATTTAGTGAATCAAAAGTCAAAGAGGATTTACACACCAAAATCAAGAGCAAATTGAAGGAATGCATGTCACAAAAATCATGGTTGAGTTTGTTTAGTATAAATGAGTGTGTCTGTTTATCTACACCTACATCCGGTCTCTGCAAACTACTGTGAAGTGCATAGCAAATGGTACCTCCCATGGCAACAGTTATTACAACTTCTTCCTGTTCCATTCACATATGGGACACAGGAAGAATGACTGTTTAAATCTCTGTGGGAGTGATACATATGAGATTGTATTATATTCCTAGATTCATGATTTAAAGCTGGTTCTTGAAAGCAGATTTCTTGGAATAGTTTGCATCATCTTCCTGTTCAGTTTCTCCAGCATCTCTCCCAAGGGTCAAATAAACATGTGACCATTCATGCTGCTCTTCACTGTGTACAATTAATATCCCCTATTAGTCCTATTTGGTACAGGGCTCACACACCTGAGCAATATTCTGGGATGGGTCACACAAGTGCTTTGTAAGCAATCTCCTGTGTAAACTGATTGCATTTTTATGCCAATGAACTGAAGTCTTCCACATGCTATGACAGAGCCTATGTGATCCTTCCACTTCATATCCCTATAAACTGTTACACTCAGGAATTTGTGTGAGTTGAACAATTCCAGTTGTATCTCATTGACATTGTTGTTGAAGAGATACTGTGTTTTTCATTTTTTTGAAGTGGATAATTTTACATTCTTGAACATTTAAAGAAAATTGCCAATCTTTGCACCACTTTGAAATCTTATTGAGAGCTGACTAAAGATTTGTGCAATTGTTTTCAGACAGTTCTTCATTCTAGATGAATGTATGAACTGCAAAAAGTCTCAGGTTTCCAATGAAAATTGTCTGCAAGATCATTAATATACAACATGAATGGCAAGGGTCTCAGCACACTTCCCTGGGGAATACCTGAAGTTACTTTTACATCTGTCAATGACACTCCATCAAAAATAACATCAAGTAATTCACAGTCCAGTCACAAATTTCAGTTGATAACCTATACAACTGTATTTTCAATAATAAGTGTAGGTATTGTACTGATTCAAACGCTTTTCAGAAATCAAGAAATATTGTGTCTCTCTGACTGCCATGATCCATGACATTCAGGATATAATGTGAGGAAAGTGCAAGTTTGGTTTCACATGATCAATGTCTCTGGAATCTTGCTGATTGTCATGAATGAGAACATTCTGTTCAAGGTACCTCATTGTGTTTGAGCTCAGAATATCTCATAAATTTCTACATCAAATGAATGTCATTGGACAGAAGTTTTGTGTACCAGTTTTGCTACCATTCTTGTATACTGGTATGACCTGGGCTTTCTTCCAAGTAATGGGCATGATTTTTTGTTTGAGGGATCTACAGTAGATTACATTAGGTTGGTGCATAAGTTCATAATATTTTTCCATAAGTTTACTAAACACAACAGATACAAAAATGGTTCAAATGGCTCTGAGCGCTATGGGACTTAACATCTGTGGTCATCAGTCCCCTAGAACTTAGAACTACTTAAACCTAACTAACCTAAGGACATCACACAGATCCATGCCCGAGGCAGGATTCGAACCTGCGACCGTAGCAGTCGCGCGGTTCTGGACTGAGCGCCTAGAACCGCTAGACCACCGCGGCCGGCACAACAGATACACATAACAGAGATTTTAGTCATAAATAATATATGGTCTGCCATTGCTGGGGTATCTTTTTGAGTCAGTGACTGTAGAAATCATATGGTTTTGAGGCAAAGAACTCGTTGAGCCATGTTCAAAGTGCTTTTTGTCCAGAAAGGAAGTTGCTTGAAGGTTGTTCAATAGAGAATGGAAAACTTGAAAATCTGAGGGCACAAGATCAGGTGAGTAAGATGGGTGCGAAATGACTTCCCAACCCAACTCCTGTATACTGTTCTTTGTCAGCCTAGCAGAATGCAGGCAGGTGTTATGGTGGAGTAGCATCACTTCACACTTTGTGGTCATTGTTCATGGGTTGCATCTGCAAGATGTCTCAGCTGTTGACAATAAATATCAGTAGTGATGGATACACTTCAGGAAAACAATTTGTAGTACACCACACAATCGCTGTTCCATCAGATGCATAACACTATCTTTTTAGATTTGTTTTTTTTTTTGGCCTCAACCATTCCTTTCTTTACATTATGATAGCATAAAAACATTATTTCTCATCACCAGTTACAATACAAGATTTGAATTGTCAGTGTTGTTAATGAGCCAATTGATGATGAGCAAGCAGAGATGCACATATGACCACCCATTGATTTTTGTGATTTTGGCTTAGAGCAACGGGTACCTGTACACCCAGTTCTTGAGCCTTGCACACTGTATGCAAATGTTGCATGATGGTGGAATGATCACAGTTCATCACATCTGCCAGTTCTGGATCATTGCGCATTAACACATTTAAACAATCTTCATCAAACCATAATGGTCTTCCTGAACATGGAAAGTCACTAATGTGAAAACAATCCTTCTTGAAATAGCAAACCATTTTCTTGCCATGCTTGTTCAATGGCATTACCCCCATACAGAGCACAAATGTTTCTGGCTGCCTCTGCATCCATCACCCCTCTATTGAACTCAAACAGACGAATATGTCAGAATTGTGTCCACTTGGCACTCCATTTTCTAGAGCATCCAAGGCTACACTCACTATCTCCAAATAACAGTATGTAAACTCTTATAGCAACAGTGAACTACAAATGAGAAAATGCTGATCTATAAATAATCTTATAGCAATTGGAATTCCAAGTATGATGAAGTCAGACCTCCGGTCAAGAAAGGGTCAAGGGAAGACATGGGAAACTATCACTCTATTTCTATTCTTGCAATCCTGTCAAAAATGTTAGAGAAAGTAGCTGCCAACTAGATCAAAAATTTTATTGTAAAAAATGATATTATTGTAAGTAACCAGTTTGGATTTGAACCAGGAAAAAGCACTCTGTATGCAGTGAATAACTTTATTGAAAAGGTCTGCAAATCATTGTATCAGAAGAGTAAAGCTCCAGGTATCTTCTGTGATCTCACAAAAGCTTTTGACTCTGTGAACCATGATTTGCTTATCTATAAATTAGACAAATACAAGATTAAGGCCAGTTCTTTAAATTGGCTCACATCATAGTTGGTTGGTTGGTTGGTTGGTTGGTTTGGGGAAGACCAGACAGCTTGGTCATCGGTCTCATTGGATTAGGGAAGGATGGGGAAGGAAGTCGGCCGTGCCCTTTCAGAGGAACCATCCTGGCATTTGCCTGGAGTGATTTAGGGAAATCACGGAAAACCTAAATCAGGATGGCCGGACGCGGGATTGAACCATCGTCCTTCCGAATCCGAGTCCAGTGTCTAACCACTGCGCCACCTCGCTCGGTCACATCACAGTTACTCAACAGAAAACAAATGGCAACTATCACTTCAAATGCAGTTAATTATATTCTAAATGGAGTACAGTATCACAAGGTGTGCCTGAAGGCTCCATTTTGGGACCAGTCCTGTTCCTATTCTACATAAATGACTTACTCATAAATATAAATTCCCCATCAGTTCTATTTGCAGATGATACTTCTGTTTTAATTAAAGGTGACTATGCAGAAATAATTCCGAGCTCCATTGTAAGCATACTGGATATCACAGAAAACTGGTTCCAGTTAAAAGGTTTGAAACTGAACATTGCAAAACTGAACACTCCAAAACCAAACATTCAAAATGTGTGGAACTTAAAATTCAACTTAACAATCAACTCATGGAAGAAGTTCGTAGGACATGGTCTAACTCCTAGGACCAAGAATTTAAGCTGGAATACACATATTGACTTCCTATCAAATAAACTATGCAGTTTTGCATTTGCATTGCAAATACTAGCAAATTCCACTGACTTGGTTACAGAAAAAATTGGTTGTCATAGTTATTTTAAATCTGTTATTAGATGTGGTGTAATTTTCTGGGAAAGTTCAAGTAGTGTATCTCGAATACTGAAACTGGAAAAGAAAATTGTCAGCTACATGTGCATTGTACAGCAAACAGAATCTTGTTGCCCATTATTTTGGAAACAAATCCTAACTGTCCCCTCCATATAAACATATGAAATTATAATCCTCCTACACAGCAGATAAAAAATGTTTGAGAAGGATCAATTTAACCACAGGTATAACATGAGAAATAAAAACAGTTTTATGCCAGCCACACATGAGTTGAAATTATTTGCACAGACTCCACAGTATAATGGGATGACAATATATAACAAGTATATGCCCAAAAACATATTTAATATTAAGCCAGAATTTGAGCAAGGAGTAATTAAGTGTTAGATTTTATTGTATGTATATACAACAAAATTATATTTGTTAACATCAGCTGTTCTGGGTTTATGGTGAAATTTTACCACAATTTTGACACCTCTCCTGTACCTGAATCAAATGATTTAGACTATGTACATTATAAGACAAATAAACCACAATTCAGAATTCAAACTGCAGGACAAAAATGCTACAAACTTATGCACCAACCTAGTAGTTAAAAGAGGGGATAACTCAACTGCAAATTTGGTATAAAATCTGATAGCAATTGCATTGGCCCCTTTAGCTTTGTTCAGTTTTAGCAATTTCAGCAGTTTGTCTGCACTGCCAACACTAATGTCTATATCACTCATCTTTGCAATGGGTTGAGAATTAAATTGGGGCCATATCCCCGGATTTTCCTTTACAAAGGAACATTTGAAAATGGAGTTCAGCATTTCCACTTTTGTTTTGTAGAGCACTTGCCTGCGAAAGGCAAAGGTCCCGAGATCAAGTCTCGGTCTGGCACACAGTTTTAATCTGCCAGGAAGTTTCATATCAGTGCACACTCCACTGCAGAGTGAAAATCTCATTCTGGAAACATCCCCCAGGCTGTGGCTAAGCCATGTCTCCGCATTACCCTTCCTTTCAGGAGTGCTAGTTATGCAAGGTTCGCAGGAGAGCTTCTGTAAAGTTTGGAAGGTAGGAGGTGAGGTACTGGCGGAAGTAAAGCTATGAGGACAGGGTGTGAGTCGTGCTTGGGTAGCTCAGTTGGTAGAGCACTTGCCCGCAAAAGGCAAAGGTCCCGAGTTCGAGTCTCAGTCCGGCACACAGTTTTAATCCACCAGGAAGTTTCATATCAGCACACACTCTGCTGCAGAGTGAAAATCTCATTCTGGAAACATCCCAAAGGCTGTGGCTAAGCCATGTCTCCGCAATATCCTTTCTTTCAGGATATAAATGACCTGGGTGATAATCTGAGCAGTTCTCTTAGGTTGTTCGCAGATGATGCTGTAATTTACCATCTAGTAAGGTCATCTGAAGACCAGTATCAGTTGCAAAGTGATTTAGAAAAGATTGCTGTATGGTGTGGCAGGTGGAAGTTGACGCTAAATAACGAAAAGTGTGAGGTGATCCACATGAGTTCCAAAAGAAATCCTTAGGAATTCGATTACTCGATAAATAGTACAATTCTCAAGGCTGTCAATTCAACTAAGTACCTGGGTGTTAAAATTACGAACAACTTCAGTTGGAAAGACCACGTAGATAATATTGTGGGGAAGGTGAGCTAAAGGTTGTGTTTCATTGGCAGGACACTTAGAAGATGCAAGAAGTCCACTAAAGAGACAGCTTACACTACACTCGTTTGTCCTCTGTTAGAATATTGCTGCGCAGTGTGGGATCCTTACCAGGTGGGATTGATGGAGGACATCGAAAGGGTGCAAAAAAGGGCAGCTCGTTTTGTATTATCATATAATAGGGGAGAGAGTGTGGCAGATATGATACGCAAGTTGGGGTGGAAGTCATTAAAGCAACAACGTTTTTCGTCGCGGCGAGATCTATTTACGAAATTTCAGTCACCAACTTTCTCTTCTGAATGCGAAAATATTTTGTTGAGCCCAACCTACATAGGTAGGAATGTTCACCAAAATAAAATAAGAGAAATCAGAGCTCGAACAAAAAGGTTTAGGTGTTAGTTTTTCCCGCACACTGTTCGGGAGTGGAATGGTAGAGAGATAGTATGATTGTGGTTCAATGAACCCTCTGCCAAGCACTTAAATGTGAATTGCAGAGTAATCATGTAGATGTGGATGTATAGTGCTAGTTCTGCAAGTTTCGCAGGAGAGCTTCTGTAAAGTTTTGAAGGTAGGGGGCGAGGTACTGGTGGAAGTAAAGCTGTGAGGATGGGGCATGAGTCGAGCTTGGGTAGCTCAGTTCGTAGAGCACTTGCCCGCAAAAGGCAAAGGTCCTGATTTCGAGTCTCGGTCCGGCACACAGTTTTAATATACCAGGAAGTTTCATGTTTCATTCAGTATCTCCTTACCAATAGCCCTATGCTCTGTTTTACACCTATTATGCAATAGTCTCTTTCTTTAGCAGCTACATTACAGTGACTGTTACCACGTATGGTCCCTCCAATAAACAACTGTTCTCTACTAGATACAAATTTATCAAGTGCATGGTCAACTATTCTTCTAATCCTGAGCCGCAGTTCTTCTACATGCTCCTCTCCAGATCTAAATGTTTTGAGTTCCTTACTGCTGCAAAAGAATGTTGAATATTAGATGGGTAGATCACATAACTAATGAGGAGGTATTGAATAGAATTGGAGAGAAGTGAAATTTGTGGCAGAGCTTGACTAGAAGAAGGGACCGGTTGGCAGGGCATATTCTGAGGCATCAAGGGATCACCAATTTAGTATTGGAGGGCAATGTGGAGGGTAAAAATTGTAGAGGGAGACCAAGAGATGAATACACTAAACAGATTCAGAAGGATGTAGGTTGCAGTAGGTACTGGGAGATGAAGAGGCTTGCACAGGATAGAGTAGCATGGAGAGCTGCATCAAACCAGTCTCTGGACTGAAGACCACAACAACAACAACAACTCCACAACAACAACAACAACAACACTGCCCTCCAATACTAAATTGGTGATCCCTTGATGCCTCAGAATATGCCCTGCCAACCGGTGCCTTCTTTTAGTCAAGCTCTGCCACAAATTTCACTTCTCTCCAATTCTATTCAATACCTCCTCATTAGTTATGTTGCCACTTTATTCATTTTGTGCAACATATAAAACCTTCTGCTTTTTAGCTGCCCTTTGTACTTTGGTAATCATTGTTGTGACAATGTCTAGAGAGGTGATAGTATGGAACAAAACAAGAAAAAGCGTCCTGTAAACATAGGCTCTAAACTTCTACGAGAACTTATTTATTATTTATTTATTATAGTGTGAGCATCTTTGCTAATGTGCCACATATCTCCTTTATTGCAAGCTCTTTCTTATTATGAACAACCTGCTTAATGGAGTAAATAAATGAGAATGCATTATTTTGTTAGTGTGAAATAGCAGACATTCTAATATACCAAAGTGTATTTAATATGGTACAAACATAAACATCACTCTACACTACGTATCAGTATGTTATC
This sequence comes from Schistocerca nitens, assembly GCF_023898315.1. Taxonomy (NCBI): domain Eukaryota; kingdom Metazoa; phylum Arthropoda; class Insecta; order Orthoptera; family Acrididae; genus Schistocerca; species Schistocerca nitens. Next base: position 447,106,416 of record NC_064616.1, on the reverse strand, counting down.
ACAACTTTATTTTGCATTCACATTTATTGGTTTTGCCAATTCACAATAACAGAATGATGTGTCCTCATTTATTTACTGAATTCTGCAGGTCATTTGTAACAGCAAAAAACATACTGTAGAAGAGATGTGTTCCACAGTAGTGAAGATGAACTAGTACTCATAGCACTTAAGGTAGACATTTTGGAGCCCATGTTTTCTGGTCATTTTTGTCTTGTTTTGGTCCATACTATCACCTCTCAGAATATGAAATACTTTTTTTTAATACCCTGTATTTCCGTCATGAGTGGGCTTCCCAATAATGTGCCCTGTGAAGTTCTCAGAGAAGACTATAATATTTTTCAGGATGTCTTGTCATGCCCAACACTCATAAAACTGTAGTTTTCCCAATTGGTTATTGTATGATTAAAGTCTCCTCCAGTGATGACAATAAGAGTGGGGAACTTTAATACTAGTGAACTTAAGTTTTGCTACAAAGGTTTCAGTTACATCTGGAGATGAGTCTGCTGGTCAGTAGAAGGATCCAGTTATGAATGTATGCCCACCACTGATACAGAGAATTGCACAGACAATCTCACATAGAGTTGCAATTTCTACACTTACTGTTATGTGAGCTCCACAGCTTTTTAGGTGAGATTCAAGCTCTGAAAATTTGCTGTGAATCCTTCAGCAGTTGATCACTGGGATTTTATTGCTCTCTTCTGTAGGGAGAATTTCTTTGTATCTTATACTGACACTTGTGGGTCCCCTACAGCTATTATTATATGAGCTTGATGGACAGTCATCTAATATTTAAAAAATATAGAGTTTTATTATATGGATGTCTCATTCTTTGTATACTTAAGTACAAATTCTTATATTTTATTCTAAGGTATGCCATTTTTATTTTCAACTATTAGACGTATTCTGGGATATCTCATTTTATGCATGAGTACAGACTCTTACATTCTGTTGTAAGGTATGTACTGTGTTCATTTTCATATATCAAGATGTTACATCAGTCAATCTGAGTACCAACATGAATGTCTCAGGGAATGCATGAATGTGAGTACTTGTTTTGTTGTATAACATACTATATTTGTTTTCATGTATTAAGATGTCTGTTGATGTGAGCTACAGCTTGACTCTTCCATGTTTACTCATCTGAATTTATTATTGTAAATTTTGTAAGAAAAGAATTGACTCATTCCATATCCTAGCATCTATAATGATAGTGTTATGAACAGAAGTCATAGTAAAATAAATAAATAAAAACATGCAAATTATCTGCAGAACATGTAATAAACTAACTAATGAACCTTGCATGTTTTTGATGTATTGTCACAGAAAGGTAGGGGTGCCACGGGCACATCTTCTTGACATTATTGAACATGTACATCTCTCTGTTTGGGGCAGAAGAGACCTAGCCCGCTGAAACATAATTGAGAATGCATTGACTTGCAATGTGAAGAGTATCCAAGTTGCCTATCTGATTTACAATAGAATAACACACTATAAAAATTACAACTTTCAGTCTCTTTCACTTCAACTCTATTAGTTAATATTAAGGCACAAACTATTAATCTGATTTACCGACTGCTGAGGAGCTTTGAAGTCATGTGGCATGGTCACAAATACGCTGCCAACTTAATGAAAGAAGTTGGGCAGATGCATTTAAGGCATGCTTATTGAAATATTTCATAAAGAACTTGATTACTGCTGAAGACAAAGGAAAACTATGGTCATTTTACCAGTCATCTCATATAATTTATCACGAGATAAAAATTAAAATTTGTCAAAATATTTCCAGATTCAATTCTTGGTTCTGCGCACTCTTTCAGTCTGCCAGGACATTTTTCAAATCAGCACACATACTGCTGCAGAGAGCAAATCCATTTTGGGAAGAAGCCCATTTCTCTGCAATTTCATTTCCTCCAAGAGTGTTAGCCCTTCATGGTATTCAGGAGATCATGTGTGAAGTTTGGGAAGTAGGAAAAATTTACAGGGAACATATAGCTGTGAGGGCACGTCAGTCAGTAAAGCATTTATCTGCAAAAGGCAAACATTCTAGATTTGAGGCCAGTCTGCCACCCAGAGGCCAGTCTAGCACCCAGTTTTAATATGACAGGCAATTTCAGAGGTCAGCTCTGTTTGAAACAGTGATGATTGGTGGATTTGTTGTGGTAAAGATCCTTGGTTTCTGTAACAGTTGAATATTTTCTATTGAAAGTTAGACTGCATGACTTGCATGTTGATGAGGATAAAGATTACACAACACCCAGTCCTTGATTGAAGAAAACCTCCAACTGAGCTGGGAGTTGAACCCAGGACCCTAGCATGGCATTCTGCTGCACTGACCCTTCAGCTATGGAGGCGGACACTATTTTCTATTGAGGCATAACATAAATGACAAGAAATACTCAGTTATTGGGTAACAGAGGTGTACTTAAAAATGAGTGAGTCACAGAAGTTTATGAATACATTTAGAAAGTGTTGCAAGTTCATATTGTTTCATATTCCAATACTTCTGAGCTTTACAGGCAGTAGTAAGAATATGTAGTGTGAATGATTAATTTGAGCCCATAAGCAATTGAAAGGGCAGTTGATAGCCTTAATGAAGTGAGAGAGAGGAAAGGGAGAAATATCCTCTAATTATTTGTAGCTTGCAGTTTCACTCTATAGTTTAGTTATCATACCATGTTCAGAACTCACTTGTCACACAAGTTTTTTCTGTTAAAATACTAACAATGCAAAAGGACTGTAGAAAGAACATTTCTAAACACACACAACCTAAATCACCTTTATTTTGTTTTAGATGTGGATGAATGTCATGAAGAGGGTGAATCCCCTTGTGACAGCACACAGAACTGTGAAAACACCCCTGGGAGCTTTTTGTGTGTCTGTAAGTCTGGCTTTCAGTTGGATCCAGTACTTCAGGCTTGTGTTGGTAAGCACTGTGTGAAAATTATATGTTTATTTCTGTTAGCTTCTCCTCATAGAAGACTAAGTTCTATAATTCTGCTACTCATAGTCTTAGTGAGCTTTGTATTGCAGGCATTAAGAAAACTTTTTTTTTTAATGAAATGAACTCCTGAATCACAGTGTTGTCTGTGTACAGACCTACACTATGTGATCAAAAGTATCCTGACACCCCCAAAAACATACGTTTTTCATATTAGGTGCATTTTGCTGCCACCTACTGCCAGGTGCTCCATATCAGTGACCTCAGTAGTCATTAGACATTGTGAGAGAGCAGAATGGGGCACTCCATGGAACTCATGGGCTTTGAATGTGGTCAGGTGATTGGGTGTCACTTGTGTCATATGCCTGTATGCGAGATTTCCATGCTCCTAAACATCCATAGGTCTACTGTTTCCTATGTGATAGTGAAATGGAAACATGAAGGAACATGTACAGCACAAAAGCATACAGGCCGACCTCATCTGTTGACTGACAGAGACCGCCGAAAGGTGAAAAGGGCCGTAATGTGTAATAGGCAGACATCTATCCAGACCATCAAACAGGAATTCCAAACTGCATCAGGATCCACTGCAAATACTATGACAGTTAGGTTGGGTTGAGTTGTTTAGGGGAGAAGACCAGACAGTGAGGTCATCAGTCTCATTGGATTAGGGAAGGATGGGGAAGGAAGTCGGCCATGCCCTTTCAAAGGAACCATCCTGGCATTTGCCTCGACCAATTTTGGGAAATCATGGGAAACCTAAATCAGGATGGCCAGACGTGAGATTGAACCGTTGTCCTCGCAAATGCAAGTCCAGTGCGCTAGCCACTGTGCCACCTTGCTTGGTGACAGTTACGCAGGAGGTGAGAAAACTTGGATTTCATGGTCGAGCAGCAGCTCATAAGCAGCACATCATGCCGGTAAATGCAGCCAAATGATGCCACGCTTTGTGTAAGGAGCATAAACATTGAACAATTTAACAGTGGAAAAACATTGTTTGGAGTGACAAATCATGGTACACAATGTGGTGATCCAATGGCAGGGTGCGGGTATGGTGAATGCCCAGTGAACGTCATCTGACAGCGTGTGTAGTGCCAACAGTAAAATTCAGAGGTGGTGGTGTTATGGTGTGGTCGTGTTTTTCATTGAGGAGGCTTGCATCCCTTGGTTTTTTGTGTTGCAATATCACAGCGCATGCCTACATTCATATTTTAAGCACCTTCTTGCTTCCTACTGTTGAAGGGCAATTCGGGGATGGCGATTGTATCTTTCAACATGATCAAGCACCTGTTCATAATACACAGCCTCTGGCAGAGTTGTTACATGACAATAACATCCCTTTAATGGACTGGCCTTCACAGAGTCCTCACCTGAATCCTACAGAACACCTTTGGAATGTTTTGGAATGCCTACTTCATGCCAGGCTCACCAACCAACATCAGTACCTTTGCTCAGTGCAGCACTCCATGAAGAATGGGCTGCCATTCCCCAAGAAACCTTCCAGTACCTGACTGAACATATGCCTGCAAGATTGGAAGCTGTCATCAAGGCTAAGGGTGAGCCAACACCATATTGAGTTCCAGCATTACCAATGGAGGGCGCCACGAACTTGTAAGTCATTTTCAGCCAGGTGTCCGGATACTTTTGATCACATAGTGTATCTGTGTTACTGGGTAACTAATTGTATTTTCAGGAATGTTGTGCTGTTTGCACTTTTGGTACCAGAAAGAAGACATCTCAATGTATATTTACATATGTAAATATATTTCAGATATTAATGAATGTCAGCTTAACAAACACGACTGCCTGCCAACTCAAAGGTGTGATAACACTATTGGATCATTTCACTGCATTCGTGTAACAAGCTGTGGTACAGGATACACACTTAATGCACAAACAGGACAATGTGAAGGTATGTTTGCTTTTTTATCGTTTTTATACTCTGTGGTCTTATCATTAACTGCAGTTACCTGTTTTCTTCCCATATGAGCATTGAATGTTTGGTTTCCAATACCATATATATGTTAAAATGAGTTATATTAATTTAATGATCCATAACTTTTATACATGAGGCATTCATAGAAATATGAATGTATGTTGTAGACATTGTTGAAAGAGACACATGTTTGCTCTGAACTAATTTTGAGACTTCTCAGACAGTTTGCATAAAAATGCTAGAGGCAGGCCTCGTAATTAATAAAATTTCATCTCTGATATTTTATTCAAATAAATAGAACTTTTGATGATTAGCTGTGCATGATCATATAAGGTAATAAGTGTTTTATCTTTAAAAAGTCAGTATTACAAATCAGTAATATCACCAAAAATATTTCATGGGTTTCCCATTGTATTACCGTAAAAAAAAAAAAAAAAAAAAAAAAAAAAAACACCTCAGCTAGCTGCTATATCAGATATGAATTACACGAACTGACACAGTCAGCAGACAACAGTCACTTAAGTAAGGCTGAAAATGTTTCTCAGTTATTGGATATTGTCTTTCCTTGGTGATAACTGAAATAAAACACACGCACACAAATTAGCTTACAAGGGGAAGAGTATCAGTTATAAGCATTTTCAAGCTGAGTGCTGGACTGGTTCAGGTGACTGAGGGTTTAGGGCCTTCATGTAAGGATTTCATGAAAGATGTTCAGGTAGTGATAGGGGTGGGGCAGGTAACAACCTAAACCGGGGCAGAGCATACAACATAGGTGGCAACCTGAATAAGATAGCTTCCCTAGCTAGTGGCACCAGTGTGAGTATGGTAGGGCTGTTCCAGTAGCATGTTTGCCCTCATCTTGGTAGTGTAAAGTATGTCAGCGCAGAGTTGGAGATGGAGCTGATGACTGCCAGCTGGGTGCACATTGCAGTGGAAACTATCAGGAGATGGAGCTACACTAAACATGGTCTGCTCTTCATCAGGTTTGGGAAAGAGAAATTGGTAGAGTTGATTAGTGAGAGTATAGTCAGTGGGTGTGGGCAATTAATTGGTCAAGTACTTGTTGTCATGGGTAGGAGAACTCGGCCTTTTTAGGATAAACCCTGACAAGAGGCTACCTTGTGTTAAAAGTATCTCAACCAGCTTAGAGACTTCTGCACTGTGTATGCAGGAAATAGAATGTACTCCCACTGGAGTGTGCAAGCACCATGGAAGTTTGTTCAGAATTCTGTATTATTCATCAGAATGTATCAGTCCATTAAAACTAAAGTACGCCAGCTTAAAGTTGAATTACAGTCTTTGAGTAGCATATTAATATGCATTACAGAGCACTGGTGTAGAGATGATGAATTGCAGCATATAGTGCTACCATCACATGAATGTGCAAGTTGCTACTGTAGGTCTAGCTTAAAGAGTGGGGATTATGTTTTTACGAGGGTGGTTTGAAAATTTCTCAGGACAGAATAGAAAAAAGTACTTACATCACTTAAACTTTTCTATTTTTCAATGTCATCTCCTTGTAGATTAATGCACTTGGTCCAACAATGTTCCAGGGCCTTGATCCCATCTCAAAAATGAGTTTGCTCCAGGCCAGGAAAATAGTTGTCAACTCCGGCTATCAATTCTTTGTTTGAAATGAATCTTCATCCACGAAGAAAATTTTCAGATTTTGAAAGAGATGGAAGTCTAACGGAGCCATATCAGGTGAATAAAGTGGGTGTGGCAACAATTAATACCTTGTCCGTGTCATTTTGCCATGGTAATGGCAAATGTGTGCAGGCGCGCATTGTCTTGATGGAAGATGACTTTCTTCCTTGCTAAACCTGGCCTTTTTTTCATGTATGTTTTTGTTGCAATTTGTCCAGAAGGTTAGCATAGTATTCTCCAGTAATTGTTTGCCCAGTGGGGAGATAGTCTACGAACAGAATTCCCTTCGAATCCCAGAACACTGATACCATGACCTTTCTCACCAAAGTAACTGTCTTTGCTTTCTTTTGTGGTGGAGAATCAGCATGTTTCCACTGCTTTGACTGTTGTTTTGTCTCTGGGGCATAGTACCGCACCCATGTTTCATCTGTGGTCACAAACCAGTGCAAAAAATCTTGTTCGTTTCACCTAAAACGGCCCAACCATTGTTCCGATATGTCAATTCTCATGCATTTTTGATCCAGTGTCAAGAGTCACGGCACCAATCTTGCACTTTCACTCGTCAATCCTCCATGACCATTTTATGCACTTTTGCAATGATTTCTGGAGTTTTGACACCTCTTGGCTGACCACTGCACAGATCATCAGCTAAGCTCTCCCAACCAAACTGAAATTCATTTGTCCACTTGGCAAAAGTTGAATATGACAGAGCAGAGACCCCCAGTGTATTCTGGAAATCAGCATGAATGTCTTTTGCTTTCATACCTTTCTTTACGAAGTACTTAATCACTGCTCGAATCTCAATTTTTTCCATCTTAGCAAATCACTATGCAGAAACAACAACAGAGCCACATCACTGTCACAGCCCTCTTCCAAGAGCACTGATGTGGTATGTGTTTACAGGCAACAGTCCAATGAATATCACATGAACAACTCATTGCACTAGTGCTGACCTCTCATTGTGATTCTGAGAACTTTTCAAACCACCCTCGTATATCAGGGGTAGCACACATCTTAACATTTTGAATTGTCACCCATTGAAATAATGAATCAAGTTGCCTATAAGAAGCTAATTGTTCTGTGTGTTTACTGCTCACCTAGGGGTAATGTGGACACTTTCTTCGACAAATTAACTGAAGTCCTGAAAAGGTTCTCAGCCCCCAAAACTGGTGTAATAATATATGGAGACATGAATATCAACACAGGTGCTGAGGGTAAAATTAGTAATAACCTCCTAAATATTTTGAACATTATTGGTTTGACACAAATGGTAAACACAGCTACGAGGATTTCAGAAAGTTCAACTTCAACTTTAGACCATGTTAATATTCATAAGAGATCTGAAGTGGCATTTTGGATCATTTCTGTTAGATAATGAAGCTAAATACAGGCTCAGTGAAACCTACAAAAATGCAGGTGTACAAAAGGATTTTGTTAGATCATAAGATACTGTACATACATTTTGTAGGACATTTTCAAATCAAACCTGGGGTGAAGTTTATATGGAAAGCAATGTTGATTCCATGTTCTCTAAATTTTGCAAATTGTTTAAATTGAGTTTTGATGATTTCTAAAAGTAGCCATTTCTACAGCAGTAGCTAAGGAAAATAGGTGAATAACTGCAGGTATTAGAAGGTCTTCACAGAGACTTAAATTTCTCAGTTCTTTGCAAAAGAACTGCACTGATACACAGTTCCTTGGGTACTATCACATGTATTAAAAATATACAGGAGAGTACTGCTTGTGGGGAAAAATCATTAAATGACAAATTAATGTACAATGCAGGAAATAATAACAAAGTGGTGTTGGATGTTATAAAACAAGAAGCTGGAAAACACACACACAAGGATAAAAACATATGAATCAGAGATGGGGAGAGATTAATAGAAAGTCCTCAGGAATTAGCAAATTTTGTAAATGATTATTTCTCTGGTATTGTGAAGAACCTGCAGTGAAATCTTCCTAAAACACATGTAGCACCCACAATGACTTACACATGAAGCACAATGATGTTGTTTCCCACAACAGAGGTTGAATTTAGGAAGACAGTACAATGATTAAAAAAATAAGAAGTCAGCAGGTATAGATGAGGTACTTGTCTCTGTTCTGAAGACATGAATAGATAGAATAGATAGCATACAAGCTGTATTAACAAAATTAATAAGTGCATCCTATACTTGAGGTGTTTCCCAGAGTACATCAAGTATGTATGAGTGGCACCTTACTAAAGAAAGGTAATGCTGAAAGCATTGAAAACTAAAGCAATTTTCATGGCTGTATTCATTCTCGAAAATAACTGAAGCAATAAATTACCATTGAACATAAAGGAAACAAACAGTATGCAGTTCGTCATAAAGAGAGGAAGCAATTATATCACTTTAAGTATTGATGATAAATCTATAGATTGTGTGGCAAGCACAGTGTTTTTAGCGATGAGCATTGATTGTCAGTTAACATGGCATCAACATACAAAGATACTGGCAAAAATAATGTCATCAGTACACTATGATGTTAGGGTGTCAGCATCAGTTCGCAACAACCAGTGTCTTGTGGTGGCATACTATGCCTACATACACTCAGTTCTTAGCTATAGGATTCTTTTCTGTGGATCAAAGACACAAGACATAGACACAGTTTTTAAACTGCAGAAAAGTGCCTTAAGAATAATAACTGGAAGTTAGTATTCGGGCTCATTGTAAAGAGGTATTTAAAAAATGGATATCCTTACTGAAACTTCCTGGCAGATTAAAACTGTGTGCCAGACCGAGACTCGAACTCGATTATTTTAGTAGCATAGGAATAAAATTACAGGAAAATTTTCTAACAGCCCATCAGGTCAAAAAGCCAAATAATGGTGTATCACACTCAATGGTGTTATTCCCTACAACACAGGAAGAAGTCTATAAAGCAGTCAGCAAACTGAGAAACAAAAACTCAGCTGGTCTGGATGAAGTCCCCATTTTTATAATTAAGGACTGTATCAAGAGCCTACTTCCACCTTTAGTTGATATTATAAATCAATCTTTCAATCAGGGCTACTTTCCAGACTATTTAAAATATGCGAAATTACTACCTCTCTTCAAAAAAGGTGATGCAGGAATAATTGAAAATTATAGGCCAATTTCTCTACTATCATGCTTTGCAAAAATATTAGAAACTATTATGAAAGATAGGCTAATGAATTATTTAAATAAATACAACTTACTGTCTGTTGACCAGTTTGGATTTCGATCAGGGAAAAGCACAGAATCAGCAACAGCACACCTCACAAAACACATTCTAGAAGCATTAGATAAAGGGAACTACACAACAGGTATATTTCTTGATCTAACTAAAGCGTTTGATACAGTAGACCACAACATATTGTTAAATAAGTTAGATGAACTTGGAATAAGGGGACTTGTGAACAAATGGTTCAAGTCATATCTAAAAAATAGAAGACAGATAACTGAAATCTCACATATTTCAAGTTGCTCAAACTATATTGTAAAGTATACTTCAGACCCAAATTATGTAAATATAGGTGTCCCACAGGGTAGTGTCCTTGGCCCAGTACTATTCCTCATTTATATAAACGACTTCCCACAGAGCATCAAGCATGGACAAACAATATTGTTTGCAGATGACTCAAATGTTCTAATCAGTGACAAATCACCAGATGCACTAAAAGAAAAAGCCAAACAAACACTAAACAGTGTACGTGAGTGGGCATCCAATAATAAACTAACACTAAATCTTAAAAAAACAAATGCTGTTAACTTCTATGTCTGCAAAAAACCACACTATAACAACTTTAAGTTAAACAATGAAACTATACAATGTGTAGACTACACAAAATTTCTTGGTATGCATGTAGACAGTCAGTTAAAGTGGGGAGAACATATTAAAATACTTAGTAACAGAATCGCTACAGCATGCTATGCTCTGAGAATTCTGACTGCAGTTTGTGATACTACATGTGTCAGATCTGTATATTTTTCTTATATCCACTCTGTTATTACCTATGGAATAATATTTTGGGGAGTCAACAGTAAAAATATTCAAACAGTTTTCAAATTACAGAAAAGAGCAATTCGTATAATAACCAAGAGTGGCAGTAGGGCTCACTGCCTTGAACATTTCCAAAAGCTGGAAATCCTAACTGTCCCTTGTGAATACATTTTTCAAAGTGTTATGTATGTAAAAAAAAATATTGACTGCTATATGAAAAATTCTTTAGTACACAGCTATGAAACTAGAAACCAATACAATTTGCATCTAGAGAGGAAAAATAAAGTTAAAACTCAGCAGAGCTTGTTGTACAATGCTGTTAAATTATATAATAAATTACCCCAAAAAATAAAAGATATTGACACAATCGGACAGTTCAAAACAAAACTAAAATTTTTTTTATTAAATAAAAGTTACTACGCAGTAATGGACTATCTGAATTAAAACATGTAGTGTAATTAAAGTATCCTGCATTGTAATACATGAGGAAATCAAAAATTGTACAGTACTATAAGAAAATTACAAATTACACAAGGATATAAAACTAATTTAAGATACCTCAAAAATGTGTGTAAATACAAATTTTATGTGTATAATTGTAGGTATATTGTATTGTATATGATTTTGCTGACGAAATCCACACAATGTAAATTGTTACATGGATTAATAAAGAAATCAATCAATCAATCAAAACCTTTGCCTTTCACGGGCAAGGGCTCTACCAACTGAGCTACCCAAGCACGACTCACACCCCATCCTCACAGCTTTACTTCTGCCAGTACCTTGTCTCCTACCAAGTTCGAGTATCGGTCCGGCACAGTTTTAATCAGCCAGGAAGTTTCATATCAGCACACACTCCACTGCAGAGTGAAAATTCTCATTCTGGAAACATCCCCAAGGCTGTGGCTAAGCCATGTCTCCGCAATATCCTTTCTTTCAGGATTGCTATTTCTGCTATGTTCGCAGGAGAACTTCTATAAAGTTTGGAAGGTAGGAGACGAGGTACTGGCAGAAGTAAAGCTGTGATGATGGGGTGTGAGTTGTGCTTGGGTAGTTCAGTTGGTAGAGCACTTGCCTGTGAAAGGCAAAGGTCCCAAGTTCGAGTCTTGGTCCGGCACACAGTTTCAATCTGCCAGGAAGTTTCATATCAGCACCCACTCCGCTGCAGAGTGAAAATCTCATTCTGGATATCCTTACTGCACCAAGTGTGTACATATGCCTATCTGTGGTGCATATCAGAGAAAATATTACTAAATACTGCACTAATCGTCCTATACTCTATGATGGAACAAGAGCAAGTTTGGAATTACATTTACTCAAAACAGCATTTTATATCATGGGATGAAACTGTATAATAAATTGCCAAAGGAAGTGAAAAATATTACCAAAACATATTTGTTTGATAAGGCAACTGAAATGTTCTTCACAAGTAATCCATATCACACAATTAAAAATTACTTAGAGGAATCAGACTAGTGGGCAGTAGTGAAAGGGGATAACTACAGCAGCTTGTCATACTTCAGTACATAATATGGTTTACTGCTTTCACAAGGATCATGTATGAAGATGTATAATGCATGACAGTAATATCCATCGACATAGTTTTTTGGGTGGACAGTAGCACATAGTTGAATATGGAGTCCGGAATTGAGGCAAGGTGCACAGCTGCATCATCTTAGTCTAGGAGTTATCAGTGGGTGTCTTAGTATGAATGGTAATGAAGAGCAAAACTATGTTTTACATTGAAAGTGACTGGAAATTCTCCAGGAGTCATCAGCAGGTGTTCTCAGTGGGTGGCCAGTGAAAAAGAAAATTATATTTTGTAGTACAAGTTGCCTGAAACAATTTGTGTGTAAATGAAGCCACATTATACAATAGAGAATTACCAAGTGAGGCAGTGCAGTTGTTAGAACACTGATCTCATATTTGGGAGGATGGAACTGCTCTGTTTGGCCATTCCAATTTGGACTCTCCATGGTTTTCCTAGATCGCTAAGGCAAAGTCCGGTGTGATTCCTTAATCGAGGCCATGGCTGACCACCTGTTCTATCCCCATAGGCTACCTGTCCTGTCAACTTGAAGCATGTTATGTATGCTGTGTGTTATAGTTTGGCCTACTGATTGGCACTACATTACAATGGCAAATCCTGTATCATTTTGAGATGATCCTTGGACAAATAAAGATAAATAAATAAGGCTTGATTTTATTGTACACACAATCTCCAAAGTAAGTGTAGCAATCCCTACAGAATAATGCAGTTTCTGTACAGAACAATGCAATTTCTGTGCATGTCATTGTGTTTCAATCTCAAACACACTATTGAAGGGCTCTTAAAAGTAGTCTGTCCCAATATGGAAGAATAACATGAGAAGAGACAATGTGTCGGCACCATTGCATTTGCATCAAGAGTGGCAAAAAATTGTGACGTCATGATGTAAAAGACCAGCTGTTATCAGAGAAATAGCTGTATATCTGTGCTACAGAGTATGGAGAACTTGTTGGTCAGGCTGGCAGATAACTTGTGTGGGGAAAAAGGAACTAGTCCACTAGTCTCACTAATACTATATGGTAGTCATATGTCCTATAGATCTATTTCATGATGGCTGAACACTGTTTGTCTTTATGCTCAAAAGATGGTTAAGTTCATTACATTGGCTCCCATCCACCACCATGTCATATTATTATGGCTGATTAAAAGTCATGACTGTACCAGATTGGAAATTTCCATGTAAATTCTAGCATGGTGCAAAGCAAGGCACAAGTGGTCCTTATGATATTTTCATGCAAGACAGTTCCTACCCCTGCGGAATTGCTTACACTTCTGGGAATTGGATTTACGACATCAAACAAATGAGATAGCATGCAAATTCCCACAGAGCATGGTTATTTGAGGTGTATTGCATAGACAATAACACCAGTTTTGACTCCTTCATACATGAAAAATCACAAGACAGAAACAGTATTACAAATCTTGAGAACTTGCAAACAATCTGTTTAAGAAACCTGCAGGAAAATTCACTGCTGCTTCCTGATCGTCCAAAATGTGTAAGCTAATGACAGTGGGTGACACTACTTCAGGTGTAACATTCTATTTCTGGTCTACATGTGGCGAGAACGAATGACATTGGCATGTTCACTAGATGTTCATATGGTCTTATGACATCTGGATACCTATGTTAACACTAAGTACGAGAATGTACAGAATGCCAAGTTATAAATGTTGTAGAGGATCCTTATTGAAGTATTTTCAGGTAGTGAAATAATGCTCAGAAATTACATTATACTTCTTTATTTTGAAAAAAATTACAGTTTATAGTAATAACTTAAGCTTGCAGTTACTGTTCAAAGTGATTACTACCAGTGCCCATAAAATTTTCTACAGTTTTTTCACTGTCCCTGTTGTCTATTGTACAATCAGACAGGCAGTTAGAACTCTACACATCAGTTACCCTTCAGTTTCTTCTGGGATTTCATACAATGGCAGCTCATGTAACCATACAGGAAACATCTGCAAGATTCAGAAATCATGCTGGCCATGACATGAGACCTCCCATTCTAACCCACTGACAAGGGTTTCTGTTGCTCAGATGCTCGTAGTATTAATATCTGAGCATGCTGGTGCATCAGCATGATGAAACTGCATCCCCTCATGAATGGTGGGAGGTTGTCTTAAACAACTGTTGAAGTGCATCTTGGAAAAAAACTAGGTTATATATATGACTCAAATGGGGTAGCAGCAGATGTCCTATTATTGAACTTAGGTGACTCTAGTCAACAAGTTGACAGAAGGTTGTTCCAGGAGATCTGAGATAAGTATGGCATATGGATTTTAATTGCTCCAAGCATAGATACTGCAACAGTTCAAAACATCAGCACATTGCTAGATGCCTTATCCTTGAGCAATACTAACTTTAGTAGGTTTTGCACTGTGTTAATCCACTAGGCGATCAATTAACTGAAGGAAGCTGTGTTTCAAAATCATTTGCTCACATTGCTTGCACATGTTTATGAGGGGGTGTAACTGCTGTTACACCACTGCTCCTTTTCTACAAAGTATTCTTTAATATGTTTATTTCATGAGTAAGCTAACAGGTGCTTACCGAGTAATCTTTTCCCATTTGATCCAACACCATACTCTTAAATTCTACTATGTGAACAATTATTTGTTGAGAACTTTGACAACTTCTCTGTTCATAATAAATGCTACTCATTTCTTCCAGATAGAATGAGCCTACTGTGAAATTTTTCTCTGTACGTGTGTTTTTCTTTCTAGACTCTACGTCTTGCTACACCTTACATTATATGTATGTCTGCAAATCCCTGTAATAAAAAAGTTCCATCTTAAAATACCAGCCATGAACAGATGATAGTGTGTTATTTTTCAAGATAATGCCAGAAACTACAATGCAGTAGACAGTTGTTATAAATCTTAAGCAGTTTACAAACATGTAACTCAAATGCATTGGTCATTAAAGACCTTGTACCACCTGAAACACTAATTTCAGGTCATTGTTTCCTTACTCAAAATACTCATTTTAGGGTCCTGTACCATCTGTATAAGGTGTTGTGACATCCTGTGATTGTTTTTTAGCCATTTCAAAGAATAATGTAGATCATCTTGTTTGCAATAATGTAAATAAGAGGTTTGGAGTTTGAATGATATTGAGTTAAAGTGTTAAGTGTCATTAAAGCCATGTGCAGGGTGCATATTGTTGTACAAAGAGAGAGTGTCCATAATAATGAGCCAAAAACTGGGTTATAATGTGACAGTAGATAAGAAGAGACATTAGTGAAAAATGAACAAGCAAGTTGCTGCAGTGGTTAAGACAAGGCACTTGCACTTGGGAGGAGTGAGTTCCAAATCACTATCTGGCCATCTTTCAAATTGTAGACATCTTTATGTAAGAGTGGGGGAAAAAAAAAAAAAAAAAAACCAGCCTATCGCACATCTAAAGAACAAATGAGGTGTTTAGGCTGCTATTTGTGTAAAATAATTCTGTGGGACTGTTGAAATACTGCTTTCGTGGTGTTTCAAATTATGTCCAATAAGTAAATAATAGCAGCTGATTGCTGCATTATTGTTAGTACCAAATTACCTGTATTTACAAACATTGTAGTCTCATGAGTAAATTTTCAATAAAATAGATTTAACCTGAGCTATTACATTATCTCTTTGTATTCACTTATTGCTGCTTGAAGGACTGTAAAGAGACGATTACTACCAAAGATAAAGTCATGCTCAAGCATTACTGACTGTTGCATTTTGTATAGGTGGCTGTAGCATTTGTTTGCCATGCAGTGTACTTGCAGTGGAATGCTCAAGTTGCAGATGCACTTCAGGCAACCATTCTGCCATTTTAATTTGTCCACTACATGTTTCTGTAAGATGCCTGTGTTTCAGATGATGATGAATGCCTGTTAGGAACAGACACTTGCCGTAACCTGGGTCCAATGTGGCAGTGCCGCAATACCCTTGGCTCATTTCGCTGTGAGAAAAAACGCTGTGGAGACAAAGAAATACTACTAAAAACTGGTGAATGCAGAAGTGTGGTCTGTAATCCAGGATATGAAATTGGACCTCAAGGCAGATGTGTTGGTAAGATGTTCATACAGTTGACCCAACAAAAAGATGTCACATATTGTTCAAATCTGCTGTATCATCTTCAGATTAAATTTATCAGAACCAATAAATTGTAACTTAATAACAACACTCACAAGCAGAAGCATTACCCAATCTTCGTGCACTAATTCAGTGTTAACCTCTTGACTACCAAAATGAGCTTGCCACTTGCCACATTGATCACTGCATCATCATAAGTAATTAGGCATAGCAATCACAATGCTACCTGACGTTGAGTTACTTGCATGGCTTGGCTTGCTGTGTGCTCAGTATTTTATGGAACACATAGTGGCAATTCCATGTGTTGTTCTGTGTTTAGTCAGCTCTGATACAACATAAATACAGTAAATGTATAAGTTATTTAGACTATTGCAGTTTCAGAGTTTGAAGCTTTTCTCCTGATGAATTGCTACACCTTTCTCTCTCTCTCTCTCTCTCTCTCTCTCTCTCTCTCTCTCTCTCTACAAATTTTACACCCCACACTTATATCCATTACCAAATTGATGATTTCTTCATACCATAGGATGTGTCCTATCAAGAAAAAAAAGAAAGAAACCTGTTAAAGGATTAACTGGGAGAGGTATGTGAATTCTCTTGCCCCTTGTGTTTCATTCTTCTGTGTACAAGAAGAAGCCTTTCATTTGGCCTGCAAATGTAAACATAGTGTCATTTTGTCCAAGTAGCTTCATAAAGAACTGAAGCTGACTACTACTGAACAGACATCTATCACTAACACGATTTATGTAGTGACAATGTGCTTGGTCCACAAAGTTGCCCCATCACAGTTCACTGCGGTTCAACGATGGAGTTCTTGCCAGAGTTGCCTTAACACATTAACTACCACTGGTGGACACAACAGAGTCTCAGCCACACAGCCAGACCAGGCCAGTTCATGTAAGAAAAAAAATTGGAAATCATTTATTTAAAGTTATTTTCTTCATCCTCATTTCTGTATGTCCCTTATACGATGAAGCTGTGAAAAAAACATCTAGGATGTGAGCAGATATGACGTCTCACTGTAACTTGTTGCACCATGAGAATACCAGCTGCAGCAGGTTACTTATCTTTCAATAAGAATTATGAACAAAAATGAATTGTAAACAACAGGTAAACTATAAACAAAAACACAGGAAATGATCATGTATACAATGTACAATTTATTGAGTTGGTGAATAGAACTGAGGTACACAGCAATCAGTGTGTCTGTGAATAATAACATGGGCAGAGGTGTCACAGATTGTGACTATCTGCTTCACTCATTTCAAAGCTTCAGGTCTTTCATAAGTTTCAGAAATCTTCACATAACACTCTTGGCATCTCTTTCACACTTTTATATTTCTGTTTTTTATTTTCCTGTGTAATTGTCAAGCAGTGGTCTTTTGTATTTCCTGATATTGGACCATGAGACTGTGGTAATCTTCATTTGCTCCTAGAGAGCACTGAATGAGATATTGTACCCAATTTCCTGTAAACCAGCATCAGCTGAAGTGAGAATGATAAAATAATGCACATTACCACAAGAAATCTACAGCAGATAGAACTGTAAGAAGCGACAACTGCGACCAAGGCAAAACTGATAAGTTGTCTCCAACCAAAGATCACTTTGACATTACCATGTTCATCCACAGTATGCATTTCATTAATAAGCCGCATGAGACTCTGATTGTATTACATATGCACCATCCAAAGATGTACTGTACTAAACAGAGTGGGGATTGCAGGCATCTGCAGACACATGGTGTCAAGTGCTAATCTCTACTGTGTCCATTCTTGGCCTTGTGGCAGTCAACATATCAAAGCCCAAGTGACACATGTGACCGCTTGTGATGCAAAGCTAAGGGTGGTGTCAGAAGTGCTGAAGTGCAAAATTTTTTTATGGAATATATCATAATTAGTATCAACAATTGATACAGGTGAAATACAATAACATAAGCTAGAACTTTCTAGTAAACATGAGTACACAAGTGATCCATTTGCAAGATAAATGTAAATGTGTCCTTACAATGTGCCACTGGCTTGGGTATGACATACTGCCTAGTTAGTGCAAATCTGTATTAAATAATTAACATTTCAATTAAGTCTTCATCTAACATGGGTTCAAATTTCACCCAAGGGCTACCTTAACAAAAAATAAAATACTTCCTCATTGAGTTACATGTTACAATTTACTGTATGGTCATGTCTTTCAAAAGGAGGTGCTCTACATGTCATCTTCTCATTTGGTTATAATACTGCAGTGAATTACAAATTCTTTGAAAGCTTTCTGGATCATATCATAAATTTTGACATGACTGTACAATTCACTGCTCTTCAGCAGTGTCAGTGAGAGTGCTGTACACTTGATTTTTGAGATGATCCAAGGCAGAAAAATCCATAGCACTGATCTCATGTGGTCTTAGAGACCAAGATACACACAGGCTGTGCTCTACCTATCTATCAGACGGTATTGGTGCATTACATGTCATATCGCATCATCAGCAAAATGTGCCTGTGTCCTGTTATACATGTTCCACATTCCTTGACCTTGCACAAGGCAAAGTTGACCATATGTGAAATTTGAACCAATGTAGGTGGATACTTAATATGAAGGTTTACTTTTCAAATACATTTGTATTAACTAGGATGATATTTCATACAGAAGCCAGTGGTGGCTCATAACTGTACATCCACAGTTGTCTTGTAAATGGCTTGTTTGTAGGCTCACATTTACGTGTACTTTCAGAAGTGTTAGTTTTTGTTGTAATTGTGATCCACCTTGTATGTAATAACAAAATGTTATTATAATATTTACAGATAAATAAGTAATAAATCTCATGTGGCTCACAGCTTGGTGGAAATGTTTTTGTCTAATACCATTTCAGTGATAGGTGTGTCAGTTTGAAATGTTGCTGTCACTACTAATCAAACCCAGGTACACTACATGCAGAGCATCAGTGTTGCCATTCAGCTACAGAAGGGGATTAGTATATTTATGAAATGAGTGAAAGCTCTAGGAAAGACAACTAATGTCTTAAGGAGGGGAGGGGCAGGTGCCAAATGACATGTTACTTGTGCAGAAAATTGTTCTAAAGCTGGCCCTGGGTCTTGCTACCTCTTTGCTGCAGTAATGTAAAATCTCAACAGTCAGCAATCAGGTCCTGAAACAAATAATTATGCTGTTTAACCAGTGGCTTCAAACTTTTGCCAATATATGCCAACTAAGGACCCAAGTAATGTGCCATGGTGGAGGAAGTGAGTGCTAAATGTGGAGGGGATATGTAATTTACTTGCCCCTCCAGCCAGTAATTTTGCTGGTACCAAATTTTGGTTGGTAGTTTGATGTGTAAACAAATAAAGCATTCAAGAATAAATGTTCTGTGGCTGTTTAATAACATTATGGGAATTGTTAGTTGTGCCTATAGACAGCTATAATCTGTTCATCTAACAATAAGTTGAGCCCTCACGCAAATAAACATGTGCTCTGTCATTGAACATCAGCTGCAATACCAAAGCCAAATTCACATGATCCATGGCTAGAATCCAAACAAACGTGTCTGGAACCCCAAAAGGAATTTTTCACTCTACAGTGGAGTGTGTGCTGATATGCATTTTCCTGGCAGATTAAAACTGTGTGCCAGATTGAGACTCAAACTTGGGACCTTTGCCTTTCACGAGCAAGTGCTTTACCAACCGAGCTACCGACAAATGAGTCACAACCTGTCCTCACAGCTTTACTTTGACCACTATCTCATCAACTACCTCCCAAACTTCACAGAAGTTCTCCTGCAAAAGTTTGAGAACCAGCACTCCCAGAAAAAGGTATATTGCAGAGACATGGTTCAGTCACAACATGGGGGATGTTTCCAGAAAGAATTTTTCAATCTGCAGCAGAGTGTGTGCTGATATGAAACTTTCTGGCAGATCAAAGCTGTGCCAAACTGAGACTCGAACTTGGGACCTTTGCCTTTTATGGGCAAGTTCTTTACTGGCTGAGCTATCCAAGAATGACTCACAACCTGTCTTCACAGCTTTACATCTGCCAGTATCTCATCTCCTACCTGTTGAAACATGTCTTGGCTTGAATACCAGTTGTCAACATAAAGACCGTGCCCCCATTCTGAATGTTAATTAATGAGTGTTGCCACTATATTGCCACATTTCCCAAAATTTTGGAAACCAGCTTCCATCATAGCACCTTTATATACAATAAAATCCAGAATATAATCAGTCTGAGAATTATAGAATACAAATATTTTTATTCCACACCTACTTTGTTTGAGTAGAATATACTGTTTGAAAGGTAAGTGCTCTTTGAACAACAATAGGCATTTCATCAATGCAGAGTTTGTGATATGGATTAAGTGTGCTTTGGAATATGATACATACTTTATCAATGATAATCATGTTGTGGTTGAAGCTCTTTCTTGTTGTCTGCATTTGATTCCTAATATATAATGAAGAAAATGTGGTTCTGTCATGAGCAAATGCAATTCTTATTGTTTTAATACTAAAACATGTTTCAGAGAAGTTACTCTACTTTCAGTGGGTTCATTTACACTCTATCAAATAACACAAAAAGAATTTTGGCATCATAATAAATAACAATTTCCTAGATTATGGTATTTATATTAATAAAATTATTAGTAGTAAATATTAACAAGAAAGACATATTCCTTAGTGTTACATACTTATGTGAATGTGGCTATCTGACATTTTCAGTACAGCTGTTATTTTGCCCCACTTTGTCATCTGCAGTTAATCAAGGTTTTTCATGTTATGTTATGTAATTTGCCAAATTTTTGTACTAGAATGAAATTATCACTCTTTCCTTCTCCTAATCTTACATCATTGTCTGTTCTAGGTAGAATCTCAAAGATTTATTCCTCTGTCCTCAACAAAGATTCACTGTTTTATTGTTTAACTATGTTGTAGTACTAGTTTCTGAAAATTATTAATGATATAATTAGCATATCTTTAACACACTACTATGATGCAAAAAAATTCTTTCTGTGTCATTTGAGAGAGAATAAATGAACCCACTTAATTTGGAGAAAATTCTCCAGTAGTTGTTTGGGCATTAAAACAGAATAATGGTGTTTGCGCAAGGCAGAACCACATGTTCCATATTATTTATCTATGATGTTTCTGATTTTAAACAGCCTGTCTCCTTCATTATTGGTGAGGGTGTCGTTAATGTGAAGCATTCTAAAAATTAATAGCAAACAATGCCTGGACATAATTTCACTAAAATCTTGATTATTCAAGAGTATTTCCCTAGACAAGTAATCACTAATTTTCATTTTTTCATAGAAGCCATAAGTAAACAAATAGCAATGAAGGAATACAGTTCCTCAAATCCAGTTTCTTTTCACCTTGATGCCTGAGAATTTGCTGATTCTGGTGTATTTGTCTTGGTGTGTAAATAAAATCTGTTGGTTCTGTCTACTATAGATTTAATCACATCTTCTGTTGCAAATATCAGGAAAAATAATGGAATGCTGGAATCTTGCTCTGATCAAAATGTGAGTCCTGAAAATCAAAGATCAGACACACACAAAATGGGCAAAATCAATTTCTTGTCAAATCAAATGAGTCTCTAAAGTAACATCTTTTCCTATACATTTTGCCCTCAGTTTCAAACATTTCAAATTCTGAACAATTCTCATCTCTTTTAGAAAAAGATGGATGTGTTGTACCATCTGATATATATAGCTCAGGACTGTTACTTTGATACTTTGTCAAAAAGTCATCACTAGCATTCTCACTGTCTCTTCTAGTTGCAATCTCCAAGATTTATTCCTGTGTACAACCATGAAAACATACCATTTTCTTCACAGAAAATTAAGATAAAAATGTGCCATTTTCTTTACAGAAATTAAGATAAAAATGGCAGCACAGGATCACAACAGCAAACACACACTCTCAACTGTGCCCACCAGATGTCAAAAAGCTACTAAGTGCTCAGGACAGAAACATAATTCAGCATTTTAATACATCCAGAGCACCTAAATACCTGAGCAACAGCACATTTATTCCATCTGTAGCACACAGAGGGCAGCAAGATGACACATGTAAACATGTATAAAACACCTGGCAGAAGGATTAGTGGCACATTTAAACATATATCAAACACATGGAGATAGGAGCAGCAGCACCAACAAACATGTCTAGAGCAGTAAAAGAGTTAGTAAAATAAATGCAGATCATGTGAACTCAGTTCACTAGAAAAGAGCACAGTGTCCCATTATTTATCACCTAACCACTAAAACACTGTATAAAAATTCCTATTTCATAAGTTATATCAGTGCTATGATCTGTTTTGTCGAGACTGCTGTCATTAGTATTGAAATAGGCTGCAGTTTCGTAGCAAAAATCATGTTTTAATTAATAATGCATAAATAGCATGTCTTCATCATAACAAATCAAGACCATCTTAAGTCATTACCTCATTCAAAATAAACTTTATCAACAGCTGAAGCTCAATGAAAAGAGTAAGTGGAAGATGCATAAATCTCACCTGGTGAGATGTATTGTCAACATCAACATGTATATTTTTCATTCAGCTTTGAAATAAATACATTCCCTAGTGCTAACATCTTCCACATCATCTTTGCTATTGAATATGAACAACAGAATACACACAGTTTTTTTCATCCCTTTGACAATCATTAATATATAAGGACCTTTCAGAAAGAAACAAGCTGGAGGCTGTAAAATGAAAAGTACTGAAACGACTGCAATTAAGTTGTCTACAGCAGAAGGTGTGGTTCCTATTATAGTATTGAGGCCCCAAAGTCACTGCTAGAGGGACATGGGCATACACCCACATGATGACAGAGTGAGCAAATGCACACTCTGATCATACACTGGAGTCAGTATCTACATCTACATCTGTACTCTGCAAGCCACCTGGTAATGTGAGGTGTAGACTAATCTGAAAATAGTACATTAGCAAAGGAATTGGAGTTAATTTGAATTTCTTGAAGTGCCCATTCCCAAAATGCTACTCATTTATGAAAATCATTCCCATGAAGTTCTTGATGCAGTGAAATATGATATGGATGGTACTCATAACAATGCAATATGTTAACAACACTACCTAGCAAAATTCCGGAATGTTATTTTAATTGCTGAGTACTTATCTGTGGGTTTTGGTGAACAGCTGCTAGTACAGCTATGTCATTACCTTCTCCTGTAACAGTTTTTCTCCATTTTCCTTTTTCGGTGTTTACAGTGCCATAAGACATGAAGGCATTTACAACTTTGTAAATAAAAAAAGGATGAGAGTGAATATTATCTGGAAAGCAGTCAGCATACAAGGCAACAGCATGAACAACAATTCTCCTACATTCACCATAAATGAGAATCCTTCCAGTGTTTTGTTCTACGGTTGCAACAGTCATTGTGCACTTGCAATTCTGTTCTAGGAATGAATTGTAGATGTGCAAGCAATAAAAACTACTTATGTAATGAAATGTTTAGAGATACTTTTAGTTCTACTTCTGAAGGAAAAGCATTCTCTGATTGCACTGTACTGCCTGTTATGATAAGTTGTAGTTTGCTCCATGGCCACATTGAGCAGTCCCCATTTCATTTTGTAGGAGGAATGCAATGTTGAGAATGGGATACCTCATTAAAAAGTATAAAATAATTGCCTGTCCTGCCCTGACAGCATGGAGTTGGGGCATTAATTCAGGTGGCATTGAATAGAATTTTGAAACAGACAATTTTCTACTCATTTCAATTTTTCCAATTACCATACCATCCTGTCACAGAAAAAAAAGTCTCAGACAAAACTTACATATTTTTTTAAATTTAGAATCTGAATATGAAATAAAAAATGTGGGTTCCCATTTAATATTTTAAAGCTTCTCCCCCCCCCTTCCCCCCCCCCCCCCAACATACAGGACGAACAAATTTTAATTATAAATTGTTTGGATCCAATGTGTATTTTTTGAGATATTTCAGTGTCTTTGAATAACCTGAACACCATGTATATTGTAAAGCGTAACGGTCCTGTTACACTTCCTTGTGGTACTCTTGAAATTACCTTTATGCCTATCAATTTTGTTCCATTGAGACTGACATGTTGAGTTTTCTGTGCAAGAAAGTTTTGAATCCAGTTGCAAATCTGATCAAATACTTAGTACGCTCATAATTTTTTTCACTGAACTACTGTTTTGGATGGTGTCAAATGCCTTCCTGAAATCTAGGAACATGGCATCAGCCTGAATACTGATGTCTACAGCACTGTGGATCTCATGGAAGAACAGTACAAGCTGAATTTCACAAGATTTTGTTTGTTGGAATCCATGTTGAATTTTATAGAGAATATTTTTATTCTCAAACAATGTCACAATACCTGGGCATAAAACATGTTTCATAACAGAGTGATGTCAGCAATATAGGGCTATAATTATGCACATCTGTCCTACCACTCTTTTTGAAAATGAAAATTACCTGTGCTTTTTTCCAGTTGCTAGGTACCCTTTGTTTCTCCAGCAGCATACAGTAATCTGCTGCTAGTTCTTTCATATAATCATTGTAGACTCTTACAGGTATCTCCTCTGGTTCCAATACCTTTCCACTACTAAGTGATTGTAGTTGCTTGTAGTGCTGAAAACAGAGAAATGGAGGTTTCTGTAGGAGAGCAAAGGAGTATAGTGTGTTACCTTACAGCAGGAGTGCAGGGAATGGAACTTCATTAAAGAATGGCATATGTGTGTGCAGGACACTGCATGTCCATGGCGGGGGGCAAGGCATGGCCCAAGTGATTCAAGGAAGTGCAGTTTTCATTGTCTGATGATGTACAATCTCAAATGCCACACTGCATTACTGATACCATGCCCTGCAGGCAGTTGCCCTCATAATTGAAGACCAGTAAGTTACAGTGGCAGCCATTGCCCCAGAGGTCAGATTGAAGGTCAGAATTGCAATGAATGTGTAGTGCTCTCTGTACACTTGCACCATTCTTCAATGAATTTCTGTTCCCAACACTCCTTCTGTTGTAGGGAAATGCAGTACACCCCATTGTTCTTCTTGTGAAGCTTCCATTTGTCTGTTTTTAGCATGAGTGAGTGCAGTTGATGGTTACCACATGCACGTCATCACGTGTGGTGCACATGTCCTTGTCCCTCTAGTGGTGAATATAGTATGTCAGCACTGTTATAGGGACCACGCCTTCTTCCATAGGCAATTTCATCACTATCCCTTCAGTGGTTTACATTTTACACCCTTCAGCTCATTTCTTTGTGAATGTTTCATATAACTATACTTAGCATGAACAGAGCTTGCTATTTCATGCCAATACTAGTTCCATTAAGGCATTTGACACTTTAAAATTATGTTTCAGTATCATTTTATCATAAATATTCATATTAAATAATAATCATAAAGGATATTTGATTCATCACAGCTCACAGATCAGTGATCAGATGAATCATGCCATTGTACCACAACACAATTTGTATTATTTTGTGAATATTATATTGCATATATGTGAAAACTTCTCAGCCTCCATGGTGTGTAGTTTTCTAATTATTTATGTACTACAAAATCTCTTTTCTAATGTATTATATTCTTGTTTCCATTTTCTTATTGAGGTTGATTTTACTGCATACTGCACACTTGGCTGCTCCTATAAAGTTTATGTTTCACTTATACTTCCCAAAATGGAGAACTACCAAAACAGGCTACTGTTTGGTGAGATCAAGGAAAAGGTGAACTGATGGTACATAACAGACATCCATGCCTAACCTGTGAAGTAGGTGATCATGACTTACTACTGTCATCATACGCAGCAGCAGCAACTAATTAACATTCACTTCTAGATAAATGCCTCATCATAATTTCTTCCCACATTGCTCTTGTATCTTTCAGATTTTATCTACCTACCTCCAGTTATGTCTCAGTCCTTTTACATCTCTTGGAATCATAAAAAGAGACATTTTCATTTCAGTCATAATACTTTCATCAACTCCTGTGTGTTCCATGATCTATTTGTTTATTTTCCTGCCTCTCCAGCAATTTCCAACATGCACCTCTCTACTGCTCAGTACAAAAGAATCCATTTTACAATGATTTTTTACATTAACTGTTCATATCTCACTGTTATAAGTCAAAATGTATAATACACATTGATTATTAACTTTCCATTTCAGGGATGTTTAAAGTATAGTTTTGAAAAGTATGTTTAGTTTATCAAAAGCACTCTATGCTAGTTTTACTCTTCTGTTTATGTATTTTCCTATCCATCCAGCTGTTATCTCCAACTGCTATAAATAAAAAAAGTCCTTCGTTAATCTATATAACTTTTTATCCAATGCGTCACATGGACGTTATGTTAATCTTATAATAATTGATTTTCACGTCTACTTTTGATCTTCCATTATTATCTTCCATTAGTTGTTGCACTGAATACCAACAGTAAAGTGTCATCAGCAAAACAGAGGTGATTTAAATACACCAATGAGCCAAAAAATTATGACCAGCTGCTCAAGAGTACATCGGTTCACTTTCAGAATGCAATACAGCAACACCGACTCAACAAATCAGTTTAGATTTATGGAGGTATAAAGAACCAGATGTCTGTTCACACATCACACAATTTCAGTAAATTACAGGCTAGTGGTTATGCATGTAGAGCAGGCCCTTGATAGCATCCCAGATGCGTTCCATTGAGTTCATATCATGATAATTCGGTGACGAAGACAACAATGTGAATTCATAACTGTGCTCCTCAATCCACAATACCATGATTTTGGCCCTTTTAACATGTCAGTCATCCTACCAGAAGACTCAACCATTTTTGGGAAAGACATTAAGCATGAAGGGATGCAGGTAAAAAACAAAAAAGCCCTAATTGGCCAATCATGACTAACCAACTACAGTGTCATCCTCTGCCAATGGTGTCACTGGATGCAGTATGGAGTGACATTGGGTCAGCACACTGCTCTCCTGCCCATTGTGGGCTTTCTTGACCTTTGAGCCACTCCCTCTCAATCAAGTGTCTCCTCTACTGGCCTCATTAGGCTGTATGCAGTTGGTGATTGTTTTAGTACATACAGAGGAGTCAGTTTAGTATATGGTTTTCTGTTTCTTACCTTTCACTTTTTTGACATAAATCAGTTAAAGCATTGTCCCATTTTTGATGTACTGTCTTCCTCCACAGACACTATATAAATAATTTTGCAAGTTTGCATTGTATTACTTTTCCTCCAGCTTCACTCATTTCTGCTGAAATGCCATCATCTCATGGTACCTTTCCTTTCTTTATAATCGGAATGGCTTTATACATTTTACCTAGCATTACTTCTTATTATTTTCGGTACTAACACTTTGTGTTCAATTTAATTCTTGCACTACACAGGCATTTAAGATAATCTTCAAACTATTGTTCAATTTTCTCTTTACTATTGCTTCTTCTGCCATCTGAAATCTTAAATACTGAAATGTGATGTGTAGTGAACACAAATTTCAATGTTGTTTTCTACATACTCTTATTGTGTTAAATTGGTCCTCTTACAAAATTTTCCACATCACATCAAAGAAATCCATCTATAGCTTTGTTTGATTCAGTGTAATCTATAATGTTCACATAGAATTTTCTTTGAAATTTCACATCTCTTTAATAATTGCCTTGTCCCATTAAGTGATTTACTTTTCTTTTGTCTTCTCCATATTTGCAACATCTTTTACTATTCACCTAACCGCTTTTGTTAAACAGTGTCCCCTTTCACCTATGTCCACATAATCCTCACTTTATGAGATGTTGAAGAAGTTGCTTAGTTTAATCTAGTGAATCTTTATATTCTTAAAACAAATTCTCATAAGCCAAATTTCTGTGCTCTCATTTCAAAAGTTACTTTATGTCTTTAACTCTGAAGATGGATGTTGTCCAAAACTTAGCAACTTTTTCAGTGTTGTTTATGTGCCTATTAACCACTCAGTGCAACACTATAAGGAATTCTTTCCTGTACTCCTTCTGTAGTTTATATTCAACCATGTACTTTCCATTATGTTAAGTTGTTTGTTCGATTGCTGACATATCAATTCAACATCAGACAGTTCACAGACAGCATTTGTGAATAACTTACTCCTGCCACGTCATTGTAATAACATCCATAATCATGTCCCTATGTGACATGTGTCTTCTCTGACTGCTTTGGCTTTTTTCAATATGGCTGACTCAGTGAACATACTGTGATAAAGAGGGATCTTGAAATTAAAGAGCTTATGATTAAGAACAGTTTTATTAAGTTCTGAGTTCATGAAAAGATCCCTTTATTGATATAAAATCCGCTCAGTGTACATGAACACACAGAACATTCAGATTTTCACTTTAGGTAGCTGTTGCCCTTTTTTTATTCCCTTCATTAGCTGTAAAGAAAAATGTACTGTTCCATATTGCACAATACTAATCATAGATAACTACTCATGCCCATGTTCTCACCATCATTTATGCATCCTGACTCATATATTTTCTCTCTATGAGTCAATCTGGCAGATTAACTTCCTATGTGCCATTTCGGCAGGTGCCAAAAGCTCACCCCAATCTCTTGCCAATGGGGCATCCTCATGCCACTTATGATCTAGGGTCCAGTTGAGATGCATAATGGTGAGATATGATTCAGTGTAACAGTATCAATATCCATAGGCTTATGTCCCCCACTAAAAGTTTTCTCAAAATGGTATGAAATGAAACTATGGAAAAATATATAAAAGAGAATCTCCATTAAGTAAAAGAAAATCCCTATAGCCACTATAGAAAATTCAAAACTGAACATAAAAAATCCTACCAATCCAAAAATCCTAGAAGATCCCTGGAATGACAAAATGGAAAACAGCAAATACACATTCTTATTTCAATCATTTGACAACAGTCTTACAACGTTTTTATAACACAAAAGTATTATAAAAAAGCAAAATGTTGAAGTTTAATGTGTCACACCTCCTTTAGCAAAAATTTCCTTTTTCATTCTGAAATGTCTATATGTTCGAAAACTTCCAAAATTTCAAATGTGAAAATATAGCAATATTGTTTAGTTATCAAAATTCACCTCATAATGAGACACTAAATGTTATGACTTGTCGATACAGCCATCTTTCTCTGTCCCGCATCATCTGTACCATTTTTTTGTAGTTGCTGCAGTTCATTCCACAGATAAAACTTTGTACCATGGATGTTCTGGGTTGCCTCTTGATTTTTTTTCCTCCCAAGATGTTTTTTTATGAAACTGTGTTGCCAAAATATGTGTTAAATTCATTTATTTTTTTCTCCTCTGTATCATGTTAATCAAGTCATTTTCTCTCTTGTTTCTTGTATTATTCGTTCATTAGATTTAATTTCTGTCCAAGATGTTTCCATGGCTCTTCTCCATATCATATCTCTACTGCTTCTTTTTTTTTTTTTTTTTTCCTTTCTCACTTCCCCAGAGTCCATCCTTCACAACCATAGCTTAAAATGTCCCAAATAAGTGTTTTTATGAATTTATTTCTTTTTTGTTTATTAATGTGGTTATTTGCTTGTAAATTATGAATTTGTGAATGCTTGTTTAGTCATTACAATTCTTCTTTAGTATGCACTATACTTATGCTGTCATCTGTTACTGCACTTCCCAAGTAGCAAAAACTATTTACTTACATCGGCATTTTATTTCCTATCTTTATATTTGCCTTCATTTGCTGTTATTTGTCCATTATTTTAGTGTTGCTGGCATTTATTTTAAGTTTGTGGTTGACCAAGTCATCAGACAAAATTTTTAACATACAGTTCAAATCCTATTGAGAATTTGCTAACACTAATATAGGATCACCAATTGAATACAATGTATTTGTTTACCATTAATTTTGATCCCTTTTGTGCTGCTTTTCATTGTTTGTATAGTACTTTCTATAAATAAATTAAACAAATGAGAGAGAGGGGACAGCCTTGTTGGACACCTCTTTTTACACTGGCCTCTTTCACAGTGACACTGATGTCTATTTCTGTGCTCTGGTGTTCGTATAGAATAAGATTCAGTTTCTTATCTTTCCAGTCCACTGTATCAAAAGCTTTCTTTATGTCTATGAATGTGGCACAGATTTTTCTGTTCATCTTAATTCTTTCTGAGACCATTCATAGTGCCAATATAACTTTTTTGTATCTTTTTCCTTTCCTAAATACTAATTGGTATTCTCCTATATGTTGGTTAATTTTAGCTTTTAGGTCTTTCCTTAACAATACTGAGTAGACTTTGTAAAGCATGGATTAGTACTGCCAAGGTTCTATAATTTGAACACTCATGGCATTTTCTGTCTTGGCTACAGTATTGTTTTACTTTTTATTTATTCTATTGGTAGTGTTCCATCTTCATGGCAGAGACACACAAATATGTACAGATGTTCTTTCACTTTATTTCCAGCATTCATCAGTAACTTAGCAGCGATGTAAACTGTTTCAGTCACTTTGTTCTTCAAGCTGTTTAAAGAATTGTTGAGTTCAGTACTGGTAATTGGTGGTCCTAGTACTTTGTTTCTCACTTCTTCAATTACACTTATGTAATGTGAACTATCTGTGACATTTTCACCATCATACAGTTCTTCAAGGTATTCTTTCCACCCATCAGCTCTTTTTCATGTCCAAATAGAATGTTACTTTTCATCTTCTGTTATGTTCCTATGGTTCGTATGTTTCAAGACTACTGATGTAATTTTTGAGTACATCATATCTGTATTTGCTTTAGCTAGGTCTTCTCCTATTTCCCTTCTTATTTGTCACATCCATGTATCTCTTCCTATATGGCAAATATGTTATTCATTTTTATGTATTGGTCAAAATCTATTTTTCCCAATCTATTTTGCTCTTACATGACCTTCAGTATTTCCTGTATAATCCATGGCTTCCTTGCCTTCTGCTTATTCTTCTCTTGTACATTTTGCACTCCTTCCAATAATACTTCTTCTTATTTCCTTCCAGTTTACAGTTTCCTTAGATATATTATCCACTTCCACTCTAAATTCCTCCACTATATATTTATTCTTTGGTCTCTTAATAGATCAGTTTCTCTCAGTTCTACTTTGTTTCTTTTTAAATCTAATATTGTGCTTAGCTATAGCAATTACATGGTCATTATCAATACCAAAACCAGAGTATGAATGACCAGATTTGATTTGATTCCATATCTTTGTCTCACGAGAATATAATTGATTTGGTATCTAACACTACCAACTGGTGCTTTACATGTTCTGTTACGAACTTCAAACCATGTGTTTGTCAGGAGATATCCTTAAGGATCTATAATGTGGTGGTTTCTCCTGCCTTCTGCATCCTCCCGTCATTGATTTTTAGTGATATTCATCCACCTTCAAGTTCAATTTCTTGATTCCACAATGAGAAATTGCCCTGACTTCCTCGTGGTTAAACCAGCAGTCATTCAATCCCCACTTACATTAAACTGCTATGGAATTCACCACCTTAGCACAGTGACATATAAGTCAGGAAGGTCACTTCATTGGAATAGGACCTATCGACATTTCCTATTTTCTCCATTCATTGAGGGGGAGCACTGATCTAAAGGCACATCCACACCATGCCGTTTTTCAGTTCAACTTTGCACATGTGCTTACATTTCCAATAGCACAACTATACATGCAGATTTGTGTCTCCATCATTCCCTTGCAGTGGAGGCCATGCATAACTGTCTATAGCATGTTAGATGAGACTCTCTTGCACTGTTTAGCAGATGACAGGCATCTGGGGCCCATGTGTGTTTTGTTATATAGTATGTTGAGGTTATGCTTTAAGGTGATTTATGTGCAGTATGCCTGTTGACTCCAAGGACAGTATGCTGAAATTTATAGATGATTACAGACAAAGTGAAGACATATGGAATGCCACTTTCTAAGTCTACTTGAATAAAAATTTGAGATGTGATGTGCTGAGTGTCAGGTATTACATAAAACATCTCCAATCATATTACTGCAAAGAATTAGATAAGTGAAAACAGAGAAGAAGTAGCCTACAAATATATGAAAAGTGTGTAGATTAGATTTACTTTCATTCCAACTGATCTGTAGTGAGGAGGTCCTCCAGGATGTAGAACATGTCAGAAAAACAATTTTTTTAACACTGTAGGAAAGGATCATTTTACAACATTCATTTACTAAGATCGCATTAATGCAATGAATTTAAAATAAAAAAAATCTTTTTTATTTATAACATAATAAACATATAATAGAACTACTGCAACACTTATTTACAATGAACATTTAACTGCATTGAAATGGTGCAGAAGTTAGATTGTACTATATATAATGAACCTTTTATGGCTGCTGGCAGGTTATTGAAAATGTGTGTTCCTGAATAATGCACACCTTTTTGTACAAGAGTAAGTGACTTTAAACCCTTGTGAAGATTATTCTTATTTCTAGTATTGATCCCATGAACCGAGCTGTTGGTTTGAAAGAGTGATATATTTTTAATGACAAAAATATTAGTTAGTATCCCTAGTTCCTTAAACAGGCCTCTGCAGGATGTTCTTGAGTTCATACCACATATAACTCTTATTGCATGTTTTTGTGCCTGGTAAACTTGGCTTGATGAATTGCCCCAAAAAATAATCCCATATGCTATTATGCAGCATTTAGCTACAAAATAGCAGGTCAGCAACTGGAAGCAGTTAATTCCATAAATTATCTGGGAGTACGCATTAGGAGTGATTTAAAATGGAGTGATCATATAAAGTTGATCGTCGGTAAAGCAGATGCCAGACTGAGATTCATTGGAAGAATCCTAAGGAAATGCAATCCGAAAACAAAGTAAGTAGGTTACAGTACGCTTGTTTGCCCGCTGCTTGAATACTGCTCAGCAGTGTGGGATCCATACCAGATAGGGTTGGTAGAAGAGATAGAGAAGATCCAACGGAGAGCAGTGCGCTTCATTACAGGATCATTTAGTAATCGCGAAAGTGTTACGGAGATGATAGATAAACTCCAGTGGAAGACTCTGCAAGAGAGATGCTCAGTAGCTCGGTACGGGCTTTTGTTAAAGTTTCGAGAACATACCTTCACCGAAGAGTCAAGCAGTATATTGCTCCCTCCTACGTATATCTCGCAAAGAGACCATGAGTATAAAATCAGAGAGATTAGAGCCCACACAGAAGCATACCGACAATCCTTCTTTCCATGAACAATACGAGACTGGAATAGAAGGGAGAACCGATAGAGGTACTCAGGGTTCCCTCCGCCACACACCGTCGGGTGGCTTGCGGAGTATGGATGTAGATGTAGATGTAGATGTAGTGCAAGTGTAGTATGCCACCTTTTTCATTTTTATATCCCCTGTGTCTGACAGAATTCACATTGCAAATAGAGATCAGTTTAGATGCTTCAGCAGTTCTGTGGTGTGCTCCTCCCAGTTGAATTTATTATCAAGCTGTAATCCCAAGAATTTAACAAACAAAATAAATTTGGAATCTGGTAATGTTACTGATGAAAGGTCATTGATATTCACAAGAAAAAGTATGGACCCGAAGATGGAACCTTGTGTGACCCCACATGTAATTAGTTCCCAGTGAGATGAAGCCTGATAGCTTAATTCATGTCTCTTTCCTAATAACACCCCCTTTGTTTCCTGCTAGAGATATAAGATTTGAAACATTTTGCAGCATTTCCTGTTACACCATAATATTCTAACATACTTAAAAGGTTATTGTGATTTACACAGTCAAATGCCTTTGACAGATCACTAAATATACCAGCTGCCTGCACTTTTTGGCTAATGAATTAAGTACATTTTTACTGTAAGTGTAGATAGCCTTCTCAATATCAGAACCCTTTAGAAATCCAAACTGTCATTCTGACAGTATGTTATTTGTGATAAGATGGCTATAAAGTCAGTTGTACATTACCTTTTCTAAAATTTTTGACAATGCTGGCAAAAGTTAAATTGGGTGGAAATTTGACACTATTTCTTTATCTCTGTTCTTAAGCAGTGGCTTAACTTCAGCATATTTAAACTATTCAGGAAATATTCCACTCATAAACGACTGGTTACACAGATAGATTAATATGTTACTTAACTCAGAATCACATTCTTTAATTAACTTTGTTGATATTTCATCATACCCACTAGATGTTTTTGTTTTTAAAGATTTTATGATGGACATTACTTCTGCTGGGGTAGTGAGGGTCAAATTCATATTATGAAAGTTACTTGAAATGTCTGGTCTGAGGTATCCCATGGCAGCATTTACAGAACCTGACAACAACATATTTTCAGTAACAGTTATAAAATGTTTGTTAAAAAGGTCTGCAACACTATACATATCTGTCACTAATGTACCATTTAGTTTCGTATTGACAGATACAGTTCTCTTTTTGTTTTACAAGATACCTCTATTTCTTGAGTAATCCATGGCTTCTTTGTAGACTTTGCTATAACCTCAGCTAGTTTTGGGGGAAAACAGTGTTCAAATAAAGCAAGCACTTTCTTAGCAAAAGCGTTATGTTTTTCATTCATGCCAAGAGCACTATAAATATCACTCCAGTGAATGTCTCTGAGGAGTGTCTTAAAATAATCAATTTTTGGCTTATTGAATACCCTCTTGATTTTAGATTTTATATCCTGTTCAGTACTAACATTTAAGAGAAGGAACTGCATGTCATGGTCTGAGAGGCCATTGACTATTGTTTTTGTAACATAATTTTGTTCATTGGACTTTTCTATAAAGATATTATCAATGGCTATTTGTGAGCAATTGACTACCCTAGTTGAGAACTTTACAATGGGAATTAAGTTGAATGATAGTGTTACTAACTCAAATAAGTTCTTATTGGGAGAGTCTTTAAGGAAATCTACGTTGAAGTCACTATCAACCACTATTTCTTTGCTTTTGGTTGTTAAGTGGCCCAGTACAGCTTCAAGGTGGTTTATGAACAGATTAAAGTTACCTGCAGGTGCTCGATATACACTTAATATTATGAAGGATTTTTTATGAAATTCAATTTCTGTTGCATATGCTTCCATATGCTGTTCTAAGCAAAATTTATGAGTGTCTATGTTCTTAAATTTATGACAGTTCCTGATGAATGTGGCAACTCCTCCTATCTCCATTTCTGCTCTATAGAAGTGAGATGCTAACCTAAATCCTGTAACACGTAAAAGTTCTATACCAGTGGTCACATGATGTTCAGGGAGGCAGATTATGTCAGCTGGTTTGATGACTCTAATTCTAATTAATAAATTTATTTCCCAGTCCCTGAATATTTTGATGCAATAAAGATAGCTGACATTTCACATTGACTGGGTTAAAATTGGGTAGAGTTGAAATATCTGCTGATTGTTGAAAGTTCATAACTAACAGCTGTTTGTGCTGATGTAATAAGCTAGAATTATGTTTTTTGGTTTCTTTCTCAAACTGAAGATTTGTCTCAGTCCTAACCTCTCTTAAAACTTGGTTTCTTTCTGTCCTCCCTACCCTAAAGAAGGATCTTTTGTGAACCCTATAACCACTGGTATTTTATCATTCATGACAGTGCCTCCCCCCTTTAACTTTCCTGCTATTTTTCCAGCCAGTTTACCCTTCCCTTTCCTGTTGAGATGAAGACCATGCCTAGTATAATCCCACATATTAAGAGAATCAACAGGAACCACACCAATGTGTGACACTGCACCCAACATAAGCAGCCATTCTAACTCCAAATTAACTCTCCTGACAGAAAAGTTCAAATGAGGTCAGTCATGGCACCCAAGAACAGATACAAACTCAACACTAGTATGCTTCGATGCTGAAGCTAACTTTGACAGGTCACTCTCTGTACTGTACCCAGGATCTCTGTCAATATTATTACCTGGCCCACCCACTATAATCACAGTGTCTTCCTTAATGAAATCTTTGCAAAGTGATCCTAAGTCCTCTGTCACCTGTTCCAGACCAGCACTAGGTTTAAAAAAATTGGTGACGTGGTATTCTGATCCTAGTTCATCCTGCAAAAGTTGTCCAACACCTCTTCCATGGGAACTACGTAACAACACTTTCTTTCTCTTTACTGATTTCCCTACATCTTACTTTTCAATTTGCTACTGAAAGTTTGTTGTGCCCTATCTACACCTACAAGTGCTTGAGGCTCACCAGCTTCTAACTGAATCAACAGATCAAATCTATTTTCTACATTCACCACTGTGAATGTCAATTGTGGACAAATATTGTAGTGATTCGAGAATTTCCACGTAAATTCTGGAACCACTCGACCTTCTACCGCCTCGAACATACGATGTTTTAAAGATAAGTGTGTGAGAGAGAGAGAGTCTATTTACTGTGCAAAACACGTCTGTGTGTGCAGGATGGATGTTTATTGTGGGAAGATAAGAGTTGCGTCAGATGAGCGACACCGACAAGTTTTATGTGATAACTTTAAGCTTGTTGATACCAGTGCCTACCGATTTTAATTGTATATTACAGCACTGAGGATGGTCATTAAGTGACTGAAAATCGATTTTGCAGATAATAAAACAAAAAAATATGACCAATGCTGTTTCTCCTTCCAATTATATCCATTATCTGGTCGTGGTGCACAGAACACTCCATGGAGTCACCAATCGACACCGACAAGTGTTTGCCGCTCGCACCATAGAACCTGTATGGAGGATGCAAGGAGTAACTACATATTATTCCTTGTCGGTCGAATAACTGTAATTGTTATAGCCAATTGGAGCATGATGTGTCTAGAGACTCTTACTTAATCTTGGTGTTAGACTAGCTAGAAGCAATACCTGTGTTTTAATTTCCGAGTGGATCTAAAACCAAACTTGTTTGTAAATGTTAATTAAGTGTGTTTCTAAAGCTTGAAGTACAAGTGAAATGCAACAGGATGGAGACATTTACGTCTAAGATGAGAATTTTATGAGGCATAAACACATTGTGAATTGCCTACTTATTTAACAGGGACGGCAGTCCAACTTTACACATTCTGTCACCAAAACCGTTAGAACGTGGTGACTGATGGGATCAGGACTCAAAGAAAGAGGAATTTTCAAACAAAATCAAGATAAAAAGATATTGTGAGTTGCCGTAGCAACCAATGGTAACACGACAGGGAAATTGTTTCGCAGAGTTGGATTCTCGATAAATGGTAAAAAGGGGTGAAAATTAATAAATACCATACAAGAAAAGACACAAGGAAAATCTCAACAGTTTAAACTAAGAAGATATACGATGAGATCTATTTGACGATGAAGATCCAGTGTGGACCTCACACACTTTACGGGGGCGTGGACCCCGTAACCAGCAACCGACACCGACAATGCCAGCTGATGCTCACCAGTGCTGACCGCAAATCCGTTCACTGTCACTGATGCTGAAATCAACCTTCGATGCTGCCAGCGCCCATGCTGTTCGCTGGCGCCAATTCCACACCTGCTCGCCGATGCAGATTAAAACTCTATGGCGGGTGAGCGAAAGACAATTAATTGAGTGTGAAGTTAAGGACACTGTTCAATAATAGACTGTTAGTGTAGTTATTATACTCAGAGGTGAATTTTTTTTAATGATAACTCAATCTAAAAGTAAGGGGAATTTGGATATTACTAAAAAAGCTGGAGAAATATCAGAACCAGCCATGGCCATGACGGTGAGTAGGGAAATGCCAGACTGGTCTGAGGTAGCGAATTTAATCAATGCTCAAAATGCCCAAATTACTACTTTATGTAAAAATCTAGGAGCTCAGAGTTTACAATTAACTTCTAGATTAGATGCACAAAGTAAAGAATTTAATGCTCAAAATATTTCTTTAAGAAAGGAACTAAATACAACTCTAAATGCTCAAAGTCTTCAATTAGATGCTATGAATAATTAAATAATAAGAATATAATAGAAGGAAACATCCCACGTGGGAAAAATATATCTAAAAACAAAGATGATGTGACTTACCAAACGAAAGCGCTCGCAGGTTGATAGACACACAAACAAACACAAACATACACACAAAATTCAAGCTTTTGCAACCAACGGTTGCTTCATCAGGAAAGAGGGAAGGAGAGGGAAAGATGAAAGGATGTGGGTTTTAAGGGAGAGGGTAACTGTAATTGTTATAGACAATTGAAACATGATGTGTCTAGAGACTCTTACTTAATCTTAGTGTTAGACTTGCTAGAAGCAAGACCTGTTTTTGAATTTCTGTTGGTTATTAAACCCACCACATTGTAGTTATACTTAATAGTATCTGATGGTTATTGGCGTAGTTGAGTTGCAAGAGGTTGTATGCTTATATGAAACTCGTGGAAATTAAAATATACGTGAACTGAACTGAAAGTATGAGGGCACCTAGTTATTTCTAGTGAAAGAGAGCATTTTTTTAGTTCCTCTAACCAGCATTATTTCTACAGAGAAGAAGTTCTGGAAATTTATGCAGCCTCATATCCATAGAAGAGGATCAGCCAAACATTTCAAGTAAGTCAGCTATAGTAAG
Organism: Schistocerca nitens; assembly: GCF_023898315.1. NCBI lineage: Eukaryota > Metazoa > Arthropoda > Insecta > Orthoptera > Acrididae > Schistocerca > Schistocerca nitens. The sequence goes on along the minus strand of NC_064616.1, from coordinate 447,067,860 downwards.
AGAAGTGTGAAGTTCGCAATCCAGTTTTGCACCACTTCTCTTGTCCCTGAAACCATTAGAATATTCATGCTTAGGCAGTTAATAGCACAACAATGGATGAGCCTGATATCTGACCAAAAAAAAAGGCAAGGTATTTGTAGCTCCTCAATTTCTATAAATTGAAATGAAGAATGATGATGCAAAAAATACAAAACTGGAAAATACAACCTCCATTGTAGTGTATTCTGGGGTCTGCAACATTCCCAAATTTGTCAAGTCCAGGGATGTTAATATATATAATATTTTGTGAGTAAAGTTGTGTGAACAACTTTTTTATAAAATGAAATACAAATGTTGAACAGAAAGTCAATTAACCTTCGTGTAATGACTAAGAACCTCCGTTACATGTTGCACATTCAGGAGTAATCACAGAAATTCTTTGTTTTGAAATGCAAAATAAATAGTTGAAATTGTCATATAAGTCACTGTTTACCAGCTAACAAAATGTTATTGCCATCCTTCATCGCCTCAGTTTCCCAGGTAGAAAATCTGAAATATTCCAGTGACCTCCAGAAATTTGCAAACAAAACATCACAATCACTTTGTATTTCTCATACTTGTGTTATTTAGATACCTTTTTATGCACAGTCCTCTTTGTGTTTTCTTTTTCTGTCACCTTTTCATCACAATAAATACAGGACATACTCCTGAGCAAAGAAGTGATATATAGCAGACTGTTTGCACAATGAGGCAACTTACGGACACAAGAACATATTTGTGTATGTGCGTTCTTTCATTTGATTTTCATGCATTTGCTTTTATTTCTTTGTGTCTGCAATTGCACATGAGGAAAGAGGCATTATATGTAGACCTGCTTTAAGATTCAGAAAAACACACTGCATCACAGAATTATAGAAGATGAATAAATGCTATCATATAGACTCAAATTCAAAAACACATTGATAGTTTACTACACCACCAGACAAAACGTAAAGCACCCAGGAGAGGAGGAGGGAGCAAAATGAAACTTTTTGGGTTGAGAGGGTAAAATCAAACAATGGAAAATCCAGGATAGAATGTAACAATATTATGAAAGGGATAGTTGCTACTCGCCATACAGCAAAGATGCTGAGTTGCAGATAGGCACAACAAAAAGACCTTCAGAAAGTGAGTTTTTGGCCCACAAGGACTTTGTCAAAAATAGACATGTGATGTTATTTGAGTGATTACAAAACCGAGGCAAATTTGCAAAGTACAAGGCAGTATGAGCCCACTTATTGGTATTATGTTGGTATGCCTGGAGGCATGCACTAATTCAGTTGGGAAGGATCTCTTAAAGCAATTTTATCTACCCCTGAGGAAAGCTGGTGCACAACAGTATACTGGAACTGAGGCATCTGGATTAGTCCCACACATGTTCTATCAGGAACAGATGTTGGGATCTTGCTGGCCACAGGAGTACCTCGGCATCACGCAGACAGTTAATAGATACATGTGCCGTATGTAGCCGAACATTATCTTGTTGAAAAATGGCACCATGATACAGTCTCATGAGAGGTAACACATGAGGATGCAGAATCTCTGGAATGTGTAGTTGTGTTATCAGAGTTCCCTCAATTACTACCAACTGTGATCTGAAGCCATATACAATGGCTCACCAGGAGTAATACTGCCATACCTCTCCCAAACATTCAAAGAATGGGAACTCTCCCCTGGTCACCGCCATACTTGCTGATGACGATGTTCATCCGGGATAGCGCACAACTGAGATAGCTGAACAAAAAGTAATGCCATTCACAACAGTCCATGCTACCCAATTACTGCACCATTGCAAACATAGCTGTTTAAGTTGTGGTGTTAACAGCAGCCTACGCATGGGATGGTAATTCCCTAGTCCGGCCACTGACGCAGAATGTTTCACAGAGTCCATTACTTTCTCCCATATGGCAGGTGCAGATGTGAATTGTTGCACAATATGATGATTCACCGTTATAGTGGTCAGATTTGGTCAACCAGATCTTTGGCAGAGTATGTCTGCCTGTGTATTCCATTGCAGCCCAACATTGTGCAACTATCTCATACAAATGCCCCACAGATTTGGATATTGCCTGATTTGGCCAATCATCCAAATGGAGACCTACAGTGAGGCCCCTTTCATTCTCTTCTGAGGTTCTGATAATGCTGTCTCCCATAAGTATGCAGCATCTTTATGCATCTCACTGGGATCACCCAACATCTGACTCTGCTTATGCCACTTATATACTCCACCAGGCCTGTTAACAACACTAAACACAAACAACACTAGCATTCTATTGGCTGTTGTCAGAGAGTAGTGCAACTCTAATCATTTATATTCCTGTTGGTGGTGTGCATGTGTATGAAGTTACATAGACTTCTGACCATGTTCTCTTTATGCTTCACTTTTTTTCAAGCAGTGTGTAGCAGATCATACACAGTGCTGTTAAGTAATCTTTTGCATACTTAGAAAATACACAGAAAATCTCATCACACTGGATAGTTGAAAAAGATGCACTTAAGCAACAGTTGACAAATACTGTGAGAAATTTTCAAATCAGGGTATATATTCTTCTTGTAGCAACATGTATTTTTCGAAATGTCTAAGGCAACTGTTTGTTTATATAAGAGAAAGATTTTATTTAATGTTCAGTTTGCAATTCTGAGAAAGTTGTAACAAATAACAAAAAAGAAAAAATTACTACTCATATATGCCCCTTGCTATTGTTCTTCTTCGGGTCAAGTCCCTTTCACGTAATACTTTTTTTCTGTGTTTTCATGACTATATAGCCTAAGTTTAATTTTTCTTTATTTTACAGGATCTCAGATTCTTTTATTTGACTTTGTGTTTGCTGGGTAAAGATATTTGGTAATGGTGCTTTAAATATGTGATAAAATTTTATATTTGTGAGTTAATCTCGTTTAATTTTTGTGGATTTTCATTAAGTGGCCAATATTTATCTTGGTTACTTTTATTTTCTTGTTATATTTTTCCTTTCTCTCTGCAGTTCTCTTTTTACACTTATTTGTTTACTCTTGAGTATCCCGCTTCTTTTCCCTCTTCATCATAATCATCATCTTCCTTCTTTACCAGAAACGATGTGAACTCATCCTCCTTTTCCTCAAATTCTTCGGCTAACTCCTTTTCAATTAAAGACTTTGTACTGTTGATGGCCACTCCCATTATTTATAATGAGTTATCTGTAGTCTTATATTTCCTGTTTCCACTATCATTTTGCATTTCTGATCTAGTTCCTTCCTTAATTATTTCTATATTGCAGCTGTCCTCATGATTATTCTCTCCACTTTCCCCACTACCAATTTCCTCCACATTTACTTCTATTTTCCACATCTTAAATGTTTTCTGAAAAGCTCATCCTTTGTTTTCCCTGATTATTCCTTATGCTTGAATTTCTGATATCAAATCTGATCTCAGGTCTTCCAGATTCCTCTCCTGCCTGTTGTTTGTGAGTTTTATTTCTGTTTCAGTTTTTTTTTCCTGGCAATTTTTGCTTTCAATTGATTTTTGTTCCTTTCTGTTATCTCTGGTATCCTACGGATGCAATCTGTATTTTTTTGTAATCCTGTCTTTGGAGTTCTGTGTATTTGTTCTCACCCTCATCTTGCCTTGTCTCAGTGTCATCCCACCTCATCAGCTGGGATGCAGTTACATTTTCAGTGCTTCACCATCTGCTAGGATAGATTCCATGTGACTTAAATTTCCTGTTTGATAATCCTCCAAATATGATATATCCTCTTGTTTATTGTGTCTTAGTGACTCTATTTTAGTATTCTACACTCACAAATACTGGTCCAGAAGTATTACTCAGCACAGAGAAGTTTAGCATATTAAATTTCATCACATGCAGTTTTTATCATCTATTGCAGCAGTTCTAATTACTCTCCTATAACCTGTGAAATACATTTATTACTGTCTGCTGTTGTGTGCTGTGATGTTGCATCTGCCCCTCTAGGATGTACCCATCAATCTTCACTCTTCTGTCTTCACTGGTTTTCAGTCCAATTTTAGGCAAGAAAATCCATGTATTATTGTTGTCTTCCTCTTCATTGTAGCAGTCATATCGAAGGTTTAATCACTTCTGCCTGTCTCCTTTGGCTCATTAACATATTTGAGGTGTTGTTTGCTGTCTAATTGATTCAGTATCCAACTATTTTAGACAACATTATTGGAAAAGTTGCTGTTGAGATACAGATATCACTGCAATAACTTCCAAGGGACCGATGACCTATGCAGTCTGGTCCCTTTAATCCTCAAACCAACCAACCAATAACTTCCATAACAGTGTGCCTATGTGACATGTGTCCTCTCAACCTGATACTGCCACTCTTCAATATGACTGACTCAGTGAACAACTGTGATGGAAAGGGGTCATGAAATGAAACAGTTTATAATTAACAACAGGCTTACTATATCTTGAATTCATGAAAATATTCCTACATTGATCTAAAGTGTACTCAGAGTATGTGAACACTCAGAATATTCATATTTTCTCTTGAATTGCCATTGCTCTTTTTGATTCTGTTTTGCCACCATAGAAGAAAAAAAACATTGTTCCATTGTGCACAGTACTAAAAATCAAACTCTACAAGCTTCTAACATTACCATGGAATTATAGATCAAACTTGAGTTTTAGCAAAATATTAAATTTGTTATTTGCAGGTAATCTGATTGGAACTAACTGATGTACATCATTGAGATTTAATAGCATCAGATGGTGGTGCAGGGATAAAATTATTTATAAATGATACTTTTTTTAGTCTGAATTGATTGTTGCCTGGATTCAATCATCATAAATAATAATCTGAAAAACTATGTACAATTGCACTTCTATTTAGTAACCCTTTAACTGCTCTGGACATGTTAACACACGCGCCTTTGTACCTGTCCCTGTGTGCTCTGAACATGTTCACATGTGCCACCAGTCCTTCTACCTGGTACTCTGATCGTGTCTACACGTAGACATGTTCAGAGTACCAACTCTGATCGTGTCTACACGTAGACATGTTCAGAGTACCAGGTAGAAGGACTGGTGGTACGCGTAAACACGTTCAGAGCATACAGGGACAGGTACAAAGGCGCGCATGTTAACACGTGCAGAACAGTTAAAGGGTTAACTGCATTAGCACTATGTTTTTATAACACCATTTTTTCACTTTCCGAGAAACTTTCCATATTTTCAGAAAATTAAAATTATACATTGTGTACCGATGAGTACAAAAATACAGAACCACTTTATGACTCACTCAAAACTACACCTTCAGCTTATGCCCTGCAACTACTGCCACAGTGATGCCACCATGGTATAAATAACGTACAGAATCTGCAATATTACAATCCATTATTTGAACATGTACTTATTTTGACTTATAATAAAAAAAAGTCTTCACAAAAAGTCTGATACCCCAACACTTCAGAAAACAGAGGAAAATGTTGGATAAGTTTACTAATTTAACTGACGAACATTTTCAACATGAATTTTTGCAAGTTATGTGCAATAACAATTACTTGCAATAAATTCTCAGTTATCGTTAATTATGTAATGATTATGACTTCTAAATTTTCACAGAATATAGAATAAATGCTGTACAAATTATTATAGTCAGTTATTTTGTCAGAACACTGTAAATATTTTTAAGGCAGTCATGTTATCTTCCAGAATGTTCCAAAAACAGTTTTACATCCAACAATAATATTTTGACATCTCAATAGTATACTTTGTTTATAACAATATTCATGAACCCATGTAACATGTAATGTACAGAAATAAATTATTAACAGTGATGATGTAAGATTACTATATTCAAAAGTTTTGGATCAGGTTTTGTATCAAGTGGTATAGTAATCTGCTGTATTACTAGCCGATCTGGCAGACTGATTGCAGCTCATCTCTCTGCCATGTCACCTTTGATCTTGCATCCAGCAGACATGGGTAAGGGTAATATTTGATATGTCATAGCAGTATACAAGCACCACAACTTATTACCCCTGTCATTTCTGGTGTCATAGCCCTTTTTTCCTATTGCTTATGTATTAATACTCTTCATTATCATCTTGTAGTGGGTATTTCTGTCATTTGTGAGTTGCTTTATTGTGGAGGCTTTCTACCTCTGCATCAGAATGTGGGTATGCTGGTGCATAGACTTGAATAATGTTTATGAAGTATATTTTGTTTGGTTTTAAAACAAGGCTTGTTATTCCATCTGAGATAGCTTCAATATCTATAATATTGTTTTTAATTTTCTTTTTCCTGCAGCTGAATTTCCTTCTTACTCTGAACCTCTGCAGTGAAACATATTCCCTGATTTTTAATTATATTTGCTATTCACATTTTTCCACTCTTCTGGTATCCTAACTGCATTCCATTTCATGTTATTTAATTTATCTTCCACCTCCATCAACCTATCTTAGGAAGCTGTATAGCTCTGCGCCGGCCAGAGTGGTCAAGCGGTTTTAGGCGCTACAGTCTGGAACCACGCGACCCCTATGGTCGCAGGTTCGAATCCTGCCTCAGGCATGGATGTGTGTGATGTCCTTAGGTTAGGTTTAAGTAGTTCTGAGTTCTAGGGGACTGATGACCTCAGAAGTTAAGTCCCATAGTTCTCAGAGCCATTTTTTGTATAGCTCTGCAATTTTAAAAAGAAAACCAGCCTTTAGTAGTGATTCGATGTTGGTGTGGGGGCGTGCTCTCCTAGCCATTTTCAATTTTTGTGACTGGAGCCACCACTTCTCAGTCAAGTAGCTTCTCAATTTACCTCAAAAGGGCTGAGTGCAACTCACTTGCCAACAGTGATCGGCAGACCATACAGTCACCTATACAAGTGCTAGCCAAGCCCAACTGTGCCTAACCTTGGTGATCTGACAAGAACTGGTGTTACCCCTATGGTGAGGCCATTGGCCCCTACATCTTAAGGAGAGGTGGTGGCAGTCATGCACTTATATATTTGTAAATCCATATTGCTGTCATTTTTTACTCAGTCTCACTGAAATTTGTACATGTATGTATAGGGATCCAATATGCTTTAAATATTTTTTATGGAATTGTTAATAACATTTTAAAACTGTGAGAGAATTTTGAATTTTTTAAGGTACACTTTTCAATTTTTTCTACGGTAAAGTAATCTAGACTATAAATATACAATTAACTGCAGTAACTATTTGGTAGATTTTTTTCTATTGTTTTCTGCAATATTTTGGATTTGAACATTTTTTACAGACAAATTTTCCATATATTATCAACCATAAAACTGTCAACATCTAGATTAAATTTTTCCCATTTAAATATTGCTTCCATGTAAAGGAATAGGTGTGCCAAATTTCATCAAGATCCTTCCAATAGTTTCTGATATATGTGTTCCTGAAAGAAGAAAACCTTAAGTTGCAGAAAAATCATTTTAAGGTTTGGATGTAATGTTTTAAAATTTTTTAAATCATACCTTAGTTAAAACTGCCCATGTCGATATTCCAGTTCTTCCTCATCATCCATTGCAGCTCTTTTAGCTCCTCTCCTCCTTTGCCTAGCAGTTTTTTTTCTATTCTGTACTGAAGTCTCTGCCTTTGTGATTCATTGCCTACTGATGATCTGCTCAGTGAAAACTCCACGTGTAAAGCCCACCTTGCTGAGGATGTGAAGTCGTGCCACATTCCCATCATTGAATATTGCTACAGCTTCCAAAGCAGAAATCTTCACTACCAAATAGGAAATAAACACAGTCTTTGGACATATCTTCCAAATAAGATATTGAAAATTTCTTTTAGCTTCTGCATTTTGCCATCAGACAGCAGTTCTGGTGAATCCAGTGTATGAAAAGTTGGTTTAATGGCCATTGCAACCTCATAAGGAAGATTATTTTTATGGATGTAACTTCCCCACTTTCCTTGCTTTTCATAAATTTGCACCATTCATTAGAATATAGGCCATGTTGAGGGCAGTGTCTGTCAGCAAGTAATGAAACCAAATGGCCCATACTGCCTTCCTCATACTGTCCAAATCTGTGAGGTTATTTCTAATTGCAGCACCATAATAGACTTGCAGGCTGTCAGTTCTTTTCTTTGGTAGTCTGCTTTTACCTCCCAGTTGCTTCCCATCCTCTAGTAGCTTGCCTTTATTCTCTGCAACAAGTCTTCTGAGTCATCCACCCATAACCTTCTGAATATGGCCTAAGCACTCCGGTTTTTCAGTAGTGCAATCTTTTCCACAGGACTGACTTAACTTTGTGAGCTTCTTACCATTCTGTTTCTTTACCTACATCATTATATTTCTTGTGCAAGGCACTTGTGTTGACACTAATGACTGTTGAAACTCCATGCATTTTAGTATGCTCCCTTTTCATGCAGGACCGTCACAGGAAACTCTCTGATATTAACTGCCACACAATTTTCTTGAATTGCCCCCTGGACTGCCATTTTCATGCTCTCTTCACTTACTTCTGCAACTATGTTGAGGAGAATAGTGTTCATTGCTGTAAATTTTAGGGGAGGACCAGGCATGTTGATAATACCACATAACAGGTTTCCACCATCTCTTCCAATCCCTATACATCTTAGTCCATAAAAAAATCCCATATTGGCTTCATACATTCTATTACTGGCCTTTGATGTCTTAAATGGTGTGCCAGCATCACAGTTTTGACATAAAATGTGCAATGTGCAAACCAAACCTTCCCTCTTTCCATCGTCCACAAAATTCATATTTAATCCACAAAAAGAGCACTTGCAGGCTAAGTGCTTCTGCCACCAATTACAGATCTACAATTCTGAAACCTGTATTTCTGCTACGATTTCTTTCTTCTGATACAATAGCTTTTCTAAGTTTTAGTTTAGATGCACTTGGAGACAAGCTAATGTCTGCATCCGCAGGCTTTACCATAACCTTAATGTAAGTTTTTCGCTTTATATTGGAAATATGGAACTTACGATATTTTTGAATACTTTACCAGGCCTAGGCAGTGTAAAAAACGATCACTTTATTCAACCATGCCCAAAGAATAAGGCAATAAATCCATCTTCACTCAAATTCCACCAAACAGCACAAAACTTGTTTACAATGCTCCACAGCCTTCTACACCACATTGCTTGTACCACAAAATGGCTCCACAGCACTCTGATGTTGTATACAAAAAAAACCACAGCCTTCCAAAGCTATATTTCCCAGGTTCACAGGCAAAATTGAACAAGAAAATTTTTCCTCCACAGGGTACCTTGAAAAGTGGGCATTGCACATTACACTGTTTATGATTTTAATTTTTTATACCATTTGTAGTTTGAATATCAAAGAAAATTTTGGAATAATAATCTATCTCGATTATATTTAGTTTCAAATAAGAAAATAAAAAGATCTGTGATTTTTTTCATGATTTCTATCACCATCTCCCCTTAAGGTCTCTAAATAAAATGTATTTTAAGCAGCTGTGTTTTTTAATCCATATTACATTTCATTTTGTGATACTTCTTGTTGCAAAATGTGGGTGCAGAGGACACAGTCTCCATGCAGTAAAGCAATTCCTGTAGTTCCTTACCTTACTTCCCTCAAATTTCTTTCACTTGGACCAGAATATCAACATCAGGTACTTTCACATGGCAGTAGGGTCTTAGACAACACTAACCAGGGTACATTATCCTGCCAGAACCTTAAAAGTTGCTCAGACTCGTGAACAGCTCTAAATTTCGAAATATCTATGTTCTAAACAGCATCAGCCCAGGCCTGAGTAAATCTTCTTATCAGAATGTGGAAGCAACATGACTAGTTTGCATGCTAATTGCGAATCAGCAGAGCCCTCGTGCCTCCAGTCAGTAGTTCTATTTAGCAATTATTTGCTGTCTGTTTGAATTTTAAAGTATTCCAAACAAGAAGGTTGCAGACATTGATTCACCACACTGTGTGCATTGGCGAGCAGCCAATCAACATTTGTTCCATTCAGAGCATTTGTGCTCATAACTTTGTGTCGTATATCAATGTATTTCATGAATGATTGTAGAGAAAGTTTTTGATGTATTGTGTTGTGTCTACAAAATTGAGAGATGCTTAATGTACTCACTATGTGTAAAATTATTGCATACGTAGAAATTTAAAAATGGCATAATTATACTGAAGTCGATCATAGGACAGCTTCAAATCCAGTAACAAAATATGTTTCTACTAACCTTACTAATTTAGTACAAAGAAAATTAATAATATTTGAGACCACATACTGGACTTTTCAGACATAAATGAATGTGAGAATCCTGGTGCTTGCAAAAGAAATCAGCGCTGTGTGAACGAGATGGGCTCCTATAGGTGTGTCAATCTTCTCCACTGTGCTGAAGGATATGAGCTTAATCCAGAGGGAACACAGTGTTTCGGTAAGATACATTACAAAATAAAATTTAATTGTGGAAGTCATCAGTTAACACTCTTTGCATTTATTTAATAATAGTTTACATTTGTTTGACCAGGACTGCCAAAATGCCATTTTCTTTTAACATTAAAAAATTGTTCTTTTGTATCCAAAGCAAAATTTTTATGCCTTAACTACTACTTGCTTACTGCGTCCTAGTCCTATCCACTGGTGCATATACATTCTATGAAGAAGAAGAAGAAGAAGAAGAAGAAGAAGAAGAAGGAAAAAAAAAGACGACACATCACAAAGGAATTATCTGGATGGGATGGAAATCAGTGATGTGATGTACATTTACAGACAAACAAATGATTACAATTTAAGAAAAATAGATTTATTCAAGAGAAAGAACTTCAAAAATTGAGCAAGTCGGTAACACATTGGTCCACTTCTGGCTCTTATGCAGGCAGCTGTTTGGCTTGGCATTGATTGGCAGAGTTGTTGCATATCCCCTTAGGGATATCATGCCAAATTCTGTCCAATTGGTGCATTAGATTGTCAAATTCCCTACCCGGTTGGAGGTCTCTGCCCATAATGCTCCAAACAGTGTCAATTGCAGAGAGATCTGATGACTTTGCTGCCCAAGGTAGGGTTTGGCAAGCACAAAGACAAGCAGTAAAAACTCTCATTGTGTGTGGGTGGTCAATACCTTGTTGAAATGTAAGCCCAGAATGGCTTACCATGAAGGGCAACAAAATAGGGTGTACAGTGTTGCTGTGCTGTAAGGCTGCCATGGATGAAAACCAAATGGGTCCTGCTAAGAAAAGGAATGACTCCCCAGACCATCACTCATGGTTGTCAGGCCATATGGGGAGCGACAGTCAGGTTGGTATCCTACCACTGTCTGGGGCATCTGCAGACACATCTTTGCTGGTCATTGGGGCTCAGTTTGAAGTGGAAGTCATCAATGAAAACAATTTTAGTCCAGTCAGTGAGATACCAGGTCAAAGACATGTTTGGACAAGCCCCTGACAGCGGTGGTATGCCAACCTGACTGATGCCCGCCATACGGCCTGGCAGCTAGGAGCGATGGTTTGTTGTGTCATTTCTTTTCACAGCTGGGGCCCTTTGTTTGTCATCCGAGCACCCTTACAACACAGTGGCATGTCGGTGATATTCTGTGACCTGTTTTGTTGCCCTTTGTGACAAGCCATCCTGGGCTTACAATTCAGTGGGACAATGCCCGCTCGCACACTGCAAGAGTTTCTACTGCTTTTCTTGATGTTTGCCAAATCCAACCTTGGCCTGGAAGGTCACCAGATCGCTCCACAATTAAGAACATTTGTAGCATTATGGACAGAGTCTTTCAACTAGCTTGGGACTCTGATGATCTGATGCAACAATTGGACAGAAATTGGAACACTGCCCCTCAGGAGGACATCCACCAACATGATCAATCAATGCCAAGCTGAACAACTGCTTGCATAGGGGGCAGAGGTGGACCAACAGGCGCTTTCTCTTGAGTAAATCATCCCATTTGTCTGAAATTTTAATCATTTATTTGTCTGTATTTGTGCATCACATCCATCTACTTCCATCAAATTCTGATAATTCCTTCATAGTGTGTCATTTTTTTGTCTTAGTGTGTGTTTTACAGTATTTCATTGTAAATTAAAGTACTATGAAATTTATAACATGGAAGACACATTTGATGTCACATGTTTGTTGATTAAGTTTGTTTTGTTCCTCTTTTTCACCAAAGGAATTCAGCTTAACATATGAGTAAATGTTTGTACAGTAGCACAACTCAGGCTTGTCACTATGTAGAACCTAGCAAAAGTTCTTCTGACAGATCAAGCTGTTATAACGTCAAGTTTAACACATATATTTCAGAACGACACAACACATACGACAAGCAAGACATGTGTACATGTTAGCATTCGAATGAGCACTGAGTCCCAGTCTAGCGGCCGCTGCTCGGCTGGCCGCTTAGGTGGCGCAGCTGCTGCATGGCTGGCAGACAGCGCCGCACGTAGAGGACACGCGTAATTGCGCGGCAGCGCTTTGAATGGTCGGTGAGTCACAACACTTTTCCCCCCTTTGAAATTGTTGCTCTGGTCTTGATGGAGGTGTCCTGGAGATGGCTAATGTCCATAGGTGTTGTTTGACTCGCCGTAAAGTCTCGACGAGGAGGCTTCCCGTATGGACGGAAGTGTTCCCGATGATAACGGGTCGAGATGACAGGAGACATAGGGGTCAAATCTGCTGGGGCCCCATGCACCAATCTGCCCGTTGCGGCAAGTCCAGTTGCTATGACAGGAGACATGGGCGATGTGTCGGCATCCGTTGGAGGAGGAGGCGAGTAGATTTGCTCTGACAGAGGATGGTCATCCGTTTCCTGCATGGGCACGTCTCCTGGTGGTGTCCGTTCTTGTGCTGGCATCGCGATGACAGTGAGAGGGCTGCGTTGTGAGTATTGAGAGATGCCAAGATCCCGAGCGTCAGGTAGAGCCGAAGGTGGTGTAGCGGCATTCGGAACAGGCGTTGCCAACACACGAGGCTGAAGCTGGTCCGAATGATGCACTGCAACACCCGTGTCCGTCTGGATTTCATACAGGCGTCTGCCATGGTGTCGTAAGATGCGGCCTGGGCTCCATTTTGGCCACCGGCCAAGTGAAGGCACCCGCGGCCGTGAGGTGGAAGGCCGCAGAAGATGAAGTAGCGTGCGGGGCTGTCGGCCATGTAAGAGCTCAGCCAGGCTGTGGTCGCCCATGGGGGTGAAACGGTAAGACGCCAGAAACTGGAGAAGCGCATCATCAGCAGCAGAAGAAGTCAGAAGTTTCCGCATCTGAGCCTTAAATGTGCGGACCAGTCGTTCAGCCTCACTGTTGGATTGTGGATGGAACGGTGGGGCTGTGACATGCATAACGCCATGACGAGCACAAAAATCTGCAAATTTGGAAGAGGCAAATTGCGGACCATTATCAGTAACAAGAGTAGAGGGGAGGCCTTCCAAAGAAAAAATGCAGCGAGAGCACAGGTGGTTGCCGTGGTGGTAGGCGACGTGCAACGGACAATGAAAGGAAAGTTAGAGTAGGCATCAATTACGAGGAGCCAATAAGTACCTAAAAAGGGTCCCGCAAAGTCAGCATGAATGCGCTCCCAGGGCTTCTCAGGCGAAGGCCACGGTGACAAAGAGGACTTTGGGGCAGCGGCCTGTGACGTACAAGGGTCGCAGGCAGCGACCATGTGTTCTATTTCAGAGTTGATGCCAGGCCAGTACACATGACGGTGCGCCAGAGATTTTGTGCGAGACACAACCCAGTGCCCTTGGTGAAGGAGGCGCAAGACCGAATCACGCAAAGACGCAGGTACCACAACACATGGTGAAGCATTGTCAGTGGAAAGGAGGATAACACCATCCCTAGCCGTGAGGCGGTAATGCAAAGTGTAGTAGTTCCGCAACGGATCAGAAGTCTTAGCAGACGGGCGATCTGGCCAACCCTTCTGAATACAGCGTAAAACCCGGGAGAGGGTAGGGTAAGAACCCATAGCAGCCGCCAGCCTGTCCGCAGTGATGGGGAACCCATCCACAACCTGCTGCTCGGCAACATCCAGGTGGAAACACAAAAGTTCGTCCCTATCGAATGCCTGATCAGGACCCATGGGAAGGCGAGACAGAGCATCAGCAGTCGCATGTTGAGCCGTTGGCCGGAAATGATTCTCATAATTGGAACGAGACAAGTAAAGAGCCCAACGCTGGAGGCGGTGTGCAGCCTTGTCGGGAAGTGACATTGATGGATGAAACAAGGAAACAAGTGGTTTGTGATCCGTAACAAGATTAAATTTTGAGCAATAGAGAAAAACACCAAACTTATGAAGAGCATAAATAATGGCCAAAGCTTCTTTCTCAATTTGAGAATACTTTTGTTGGGCATCTGTGAGCGTTTTAGAGGCATAAGCAATGGGTTGTTCTGAACCGTCAGAAAAACCGTGCGCAAGGTTTGCACCGACCCCATATAGAGAGGCGTCTGTGGCAAAAACAAGATGTTGGCCAGGTCGATAAGTAGCCAGGCACGGGGCCTGTTTCAGCATAGTCATCAATTTCTGGAAAGCCGCATCGCATGACGCGGACCAGTGAAAAGGCACGTTTTTATGCAACAGGTGATACAACGGCTGAGCCACCGAAGCCGCAGACGGTAAAAACTTGTGATAGTATGCTATTTTCCCCAAGAAGGCCTGCAGTTCCTTAACAGATGTAGGGCAAGGAAGGGCATCGATCGCAGCGACAGTTTGCTGAAGCAGACGAATACCATCCCAAGAGAGTTGAAACCCCAAGTACGTGATAGATGCCTGAAAAAATTGTGATTTCTGAAGATTACACTTAAGACCGGCAGTCTGTAAGACATGAAAAAGTGTGCGGAGATTTTGAAGATGTTCTTCAGTGGTGGAGCCAGTGACAACAATGTCGTCCTGGTAATTTATACACCCAGGGACAGGGAGCAATAATTGTTCCAAGACTCACTGAAAGAGAGCAGGGGCGCTAGCAACCCCGAATGGCAAGCGTTGGTATTGATAGAGGCCGAAAGGCGTGTTAAGGACCAGAAACTGCCGGGAAGCAGCGTCGAGAGGAAGTTGATGATAAGCTTCTGACAGGTCAATTTTAGAAAAATACTGGCATCCAGCAAGTTTACTGAACAGTTCTTCAGGACGGGGCATAGGGTAAGTTCAATGAGGCATTGAGCATTTACAGTGGCTTTGAAATCGCCACAGAGATGAATATCACCATTTGGCTTAGCAACGACAACAACAGGAGAGGACCACTCACTGGAAGTGACAGGAAGCAAGACCCCTGAAGTAGTGAGACGATCCAACTCCCGTTTTACCCGATCACGAAGGGCCACAGGAATGGGCCGACCCCGAAAAAACTTTGGCCGAGCAGTGGGTTTGAGCGTGATATGAGCTTCAAAGTCATTTGCACGGCCTAACCCAGGAGAAAAAAGGGACGAAAATGTCGTCGACAAGGAATCCAGTTGAGCATAAGGAATAGCATCAGAGACAATACTGACAGAGTCATCTATGGAGAACCCAAAAACGTGAAAGGCATCGAAACCAAAAAGATTTTCTGCGTTGCTCTGGTCGACCACAAATATGGGAACAGTGCGAACGACGGATTTGTAAGATACCTCAGCATGAAACTGTCCCAAGAGAGAAATATTCTGTTTATTGTACATCCGTAATTGCCAAGTGACAGGTGACAGGAGTGGGGAACCCAACTGAAGATACGTCTGAGAATTAATTATAGTGGCAGCAGAACCAGTATCCACCTGCATGCGAACATCTCGACCAAGGATTTGGACAGTGAGGAATAACTTCCCTGAAAGGGAAGAAGTGCAATTGACAGACAACACAGAATCAGAATCAGTGTCATGTTCATGAACATCATGTATGCGGTAGGATTTGCAAACGGAAGACACATGACCTTTCTTTTTGCAATTGTGACACACAGCCCAACGTTGGAGACAATCCTCGCGTGAATGTTTCGTAAAACACTGCGGACTTGAAGGAAGTTGCCGGGGGCTTTGCTGCAGTTTCTTAGCGGGTTGTTTACGGTTAGGCCGAGGCTGCGTGTGGGAGTGCACTGTGGCCACGTTGGCCGGCGGGGATGTGCCGCACGCGTCGTCAACAGCGCACAGAGGTTGTATTTCCCCGACATCACCCCATGCCTCTATTTGCACCCCAGTGGCGCGAGAAATTTCAGAAGACTGTGCAATGGAGAGAACTTCATCTAGAGTCGGATTTGCCAACTGAAGGGCCCGTTGCCGAACTTCTTTGTCGGGCGCCGACTGGATAATAGCATCCCGTACCATGGAATCGGCATAGGATTCTTTGTGAACGTCAGTAACAAATTGACACTTTTGACTGAGGCCGTGAAGTTCAGCAGCCCAAGCGTGATAGGATTGATTTGGTTGTTTTTGACAACGATAAAAGGCAACACGAGAGGCTACCACATGCGTTTGCTTTTGAAAATAGACAGACAGAAGTGAGCACATTTCAGCAAAGGACAAAGACGCAGAATCCTTCAAAGGAGCCAATTGCGACAACAACCGATAAATTTGAGGTGAAATCCAGGAAAGGAACAGAGACTTACATGGTTGTTCGTCCGTGACATGAAATGCCAAGAAGTGCTGTCGAAGACATTTTTCATAATCAGACCAGTCTTCTGCCGTCTCGTCGTAAGGAGGAAAGGGAGGTATGGCCAACGACGAGAAATGCCCCGCATTTGACGCCGCGCAGAAATCACGAATCGCCGCTGTTAGAAGCGTTTGCTGTTCAAGGAGATTTTGCAATAGCTGCTCGACAGTAGCCATGGAAACCTGTGGGTCAACGGTGAAAAGGAAAAATCCCATCCTCGTCGCCAATTGTTATAACGTCAAGTTTAACACATATATTTCAGAACGACACAACACATATAAGTCATAGAGTAAGTTGACAAGCAAGACATGTGTACACGTTAGCATTCGAATGAGCACTGAGTCCCAGTCTAGCGGCCGCTGCTCGGCTGGCCGCTTAGGTGGTGCAGCTGCTGCATGGCTGGCAGACAGCGTCGCACGTAGAGGACGCGCGTAATTGCACGGCGGCGCTTTGAATGAATGATCGGCGAGTCACAACACAAGCTTACTTCATCATGTAGATAAAGGAGTCATAGCTCATTGTAATTATTTTGATATAGTATAACCTCTCCACACATACAGTTAGGTTTATCAACACTGTCAAATGAGACCTAATTGTAAGATGTGAAGACTCATCACAGTTGATAAATTACATCCCAAGGTAGTTTTATAATTACTCAAGTGCCAAATTTCAACTCATTGTATTTTTATAAAACTTGACATTATCAAACTTGTGGTGTATGTCATCTTAACTTTCAATATAAAATTTATTTGATCTGCAGATCTCATGATCATTGACAGATCAGTAGAACCCATTCAGCTGTAATAAATTTTGGATCACTGTATTTTATTTGCTGAGAAGAATGCCGGTGTCATACTATCTAGGGCTCTGTCAGGCTGTCTAGGGCTTGCAGTCAGTTTCCAATCTAGCAATGATACACATTATGGGCAGGATATCAAGGTTTAATGTGACATCTGAAATTGTTAGGAAATGGCCTAGAACAAGACACGATATTCTCAGTGAGAGGACCATATATTTGTAAAAGGTCAGGTAACCAATTTTTTTTTGTATATTAGTTTGCACAATTGTTTATACTTTATGACTAAGGTTAAACGTTCTGATGAACTTAACCACTGAATGAAAAATAATTTCTATTTTGTGCAAAATTACAAAAATTGATCAAGTAACAAAACAGTTTGCTGGCAATTGGGAAAGAGCAAGGGTGCTGCTGACCACACATCCTCTCACCCATCATCAAACAGCTTGCAGTCAGTGGTATAGGGAAAGACAAAGTTGAAAGGATTAATGGCACAATATTTTGTTTATATCACTGATGCCAAAAAAGCTCTTGACGATGATGAACCTTGTCATTAAATTACTTCAGATGATGTTACATAATGATTAATGTGTGTGAGAAAAACAAAAATAATCATAGCTATATGTCAACATAATAAAAATTACTATGTATCATGCACATCACCAGAATTGTGTACCATCTACTGTATTTTTTCTTTTCCATGCCCTCTGTAGTATATTACAATGACAAAGATGAAATTTCCTTATAAATAGGCAGTACAGTATCTTACATAAAGAGAGATGCATGAACTGCACTGATGATAAGGTACAACATATTTTCACATGAACTTTAGTGGAGTAGCAAAACAGACAAAGGGGTGAGATTTGGTGTCAAGGCAGTATAGTATTTGAAATAAACATTGGCCAGTTACATCTTACCCTCCATCACTAATGTAAACCATGGCAATGAATTGCAGTGTACTTACCAGTTGGATGTATGGGATCAGCAGAGGAATATGGCTCAAGGAGGAGAAGTGAGAAAATGAAAGAATGGATGTATTGTGTTTGGATGTGTCCTTTAGAAAACCATTAATGAAATCAACTGATTTTGTGGTGTATAACCACTGACTGTCAAACATGTCCACAAAGAATGGTGTACCATTTGCAACCATGTAACACTGCGTAAAAATAGTAATCATAAAAAGATCCTAACTGATAGGGACCAGGAACAAGTGTCATGCCTTGTCAGTGACAGTTGATTTCTAACTCAGTCACAATTTCTGGTACTGATGAACGCAGTTGATCTCAACCAGTTTCTGAGCAACCATTGTGAGGGGAACTGCATGCAATGGTCATTTTGAGTTGGATATCTTGCAAAAAATTGTAGCTCTCAGTTTCAAATAAAGTTACTCATTTTCAATGGGCCAAACAACAAAGAAAATGGAAAGTAGCTAATTGGAAGTGTGTAATGTGGCCCAACAAGTCATGATTTTTTTTTCCTTGTTTTAAATTAATGATGGAAATCACTGAGACGGCACTGACAGCCCAATGAGGCATTTAATATGCAGTGTGTGGAGAGTGTCATTCAGGCCAGAAGTAGCTATGTGATGTTTTGGTATTTATTGTGGCATGATGTGAGCATGCTGATTTAGGTCACTGTGATCATGAACCAGGATGTTTATTTCAACATTTTCAGTGACCAAGTATTGCCATTTCATCTCCATCTTTATGGTGAGTATCCTTTATTTCAGGATTACAACAGCCATGTTCACAGATCTGCACTTGAAATGTAGCAGTGAACATGGCTGCAATTTAATGACTCTACAGTATATAATCATCAGTTGGTTGCTTCAGCTGGATAAGGAAGAAACTGGTGGATTCTGTTTCTTGCTGAACTGGATTTTGTTCAAATGCATGTGAATTCCTAAGGGACCAAACTGCTGAGGTCATCGGCCCTAGACTTACACAATACTTAAAATAACTTATACTAAGAACAACACACACACACACACACACACACACACACACACACACACACACACACACACGCCTGAGGGAGGACTTGAACCTCCGGCGGGAGGGGCCGCGCAGTCCGTGCAGGGCGCCTGTAACGCGGCCACTCTGCACGGCTTGCTGAATTGAGGTCATTATCAAGGCTAAAGGTGATGTTATCTGGTATTAGCATGATGTCTTCTGGGGTGACTAATTTTTGGTCTGGTGTGCATAGAAACTACTTTTTTATAGTAATTTACTAAATCTTCTATAATTATGAACATAACACATTATCACATTGCTTTACAGACATTGATGAGTGTCTCCTCAACAAGCATGACTGTGGACCTACTCAAATATGTCAAAATACAGCTGGAGGATATGCATGCAAGTGCCCAAGTGGCTACACCATCTGGAAAAAGGAATGCCATGATATTGACGAGTGTAATCGCTATTCAGGACAGGTATTTTTTTTTTATTTTTTATTCTTATATGTAATTTTCTCACTTAATTTGTTTTGTTTTATAAGTCACAAATATCATATTTCAGAATTATTTTAGTCATGTGAATTCAAAATGTTTTTAATTTTGATTGAATTTCCTGTGAGCAGGTATGTGCCAGAAATTCAGAATGTCGCAACACCCCAGGTTCTTATGATTGTATATGCAAGGAAGGATTTAGACAGGAACCAGGAGGAAGAACATGTTTAGGTAATTTTAACTGTTGTATAGTATGTGTCTTAGTACAAATTTTCTTTATGGCTTGTTAAATACCAGCATTTTATCAGTTGGTGTTATTTACAAATGAAGTCATGCAATTTTAGTGTGCAGAACTTAAGGATGAAAGTAAACTTTCACATGATGTGTCACTATGATAACATGGCTTGATGAAACTTGGACCATATGTGGAAAGAACTTCTACAGTATAGTACAGAAGTTAGCTGAAAGAAATATGCAATGAGACAAACAGAAATGACACTTTTACTCAAAGACAATAATTTCACTAAAATCACTGCAATTTATGATGGTCCCAAGGACATTACAGAAGATGGGACATACATTCTTCTTAATAGGGTGTTTGATCACCACAGATGGAAATGCATGCTTTGCAACATGCTCCCATGGTGGCCAAAGGTTTGGTAAGGAGTTCTTGTGGTAGGGCAGTCATTCCTCCACCAGTGTGGTTGACTCTGCTGGTAGGTCGTTGGTGCATGTGTCTTGCCAATGCATCGCACACATTATTTATGAGATGTAAATTCGGGGAACAGGCAGGCCAGGCTGTTCACTAAATATCCTCTCACTCCAAGAGCACCTCCACTTGTGCAGTTTGATACAGTTATGCACTGTCATCCATAAAAATGAAGTTAAGGTCAAATGAACCTATAAAGAGATACACATGAGGAAGGAGTACGGTATGACAACAATGTTGTATGGTGAGTGTCACATGTTCAAAGATTTGTAGGTCAGTACGCCAATGCGGCATTATGCCTACCCACACCATAAAACATGGCCACCAAAGTGATCATGTTGGACAGTGTTCCTGGGTGCATTACATACCTGCATATGGTAAGAGGTGGGAACAGGTAGTACACAGAGGAGTGTTATCACACATGATCATTTTGGTGGCCCAGGTGTTGTGGTGTGGGGAGGCATAATGTTGCATGGGTGTACTGATATCTAAATCTTTGAGTATAATACAGTCACCAGTCAGTGTTATTGTAACACTGTACTCTTTCCCCCAAATGCATCTTTTCAGGGGTGCATTCAGCCCTCACTGCTTTTTATGGATGACAATGCAGGACCACATTGATCAGTGCAGGTGGAGAGCCTCTGGAACAAGAGGATATGCAGCAAATTGATAGGGCTGCCCATTCCCCTGACTTCAATCCCATAAAACGCATGTCGGATGCATTTTGGAGACATATTGCAACAAGTCTCAAGCACCAATGACCACCCAGCAGTTGTCAGCTGCTCTCATGGAGGAATGGAATGCCCAATGACAATAACTCCTTACCAACCTTGTGGCTAGCAAGGGAGCAGTTTGCAGAGCATGCACTGCTGTCCATGGTGGTCATTCACCTTATTAAAAACCATGTCCCATCTTTTTTAATGTCGAGGGGACCATCATGCAGTGGCTGCACTGCAGTTATTGACTTTGAGCAAAAGTGTCATTCCTGATCCTCTGATTGTGTATTTCTTTCAGTTACCTTCTGTATTATATTGCAGCAGTTCTGTCTATATATGGACTAAGTGCCATCAAGCTACATTACTTTGCTGTGGCATATTATGCAAAAGTTACTTCCTTCCTTAAATTTTGCATGCCAGTGTATCTTGGTGTTGTGTAGACTTGGTTATATCACGTTTGTGATGGTCATTGTAGAGGTATCTAATTTTACATACAATGAAATTAATTTAATATGCATAAAAGTTAGCAACTTCTACAATAAGAAAATTTGTCATCTTTTTTCTATACAAAAATGTACATGTTAAATACAGGGTTATTACAAATGATTGAAGCGATTTCACAGCTCTACAATAACTTTATTGTTTGAGATATTTTCACAATGCTTTGCACACACATACAAAAACTCAAAAGGTTTTTTAGGCTTTCACAAATGTTCAATATGTGTCCCTTTAGTGATTCGGCAGACATCAAGCCAATAATCAAGTTCCTCCCACACTCGGCGCAGCATGTCCCCATCAATGAGTTCGAAAGCATCGTTGATGCGAGCTCGCAGTTCTGGCATGTTTATTGGTAGAGGAGGTTTAAACACTGACTCTTTCACATAACCCCACAGAAAGAAATCGCATGGGGTTAAGTCGGGAGAGCGTGGAGGCCATGACATGAATTGCTGATCATGATCTGCACCACGGCCGATCCATCAGTTTTCCAATCTCCTGTTTAAGAAATGCCGAACATCATGATGGAAGTGCGGTGGAGCACCATCCTGTTGAAAGATGAAGTCGGCCTTGTCGGTCTCCAGTTGTGGCGTGAGCCAATTTTCCAGCATTTCCAGATACACGTGTCCTGTAATGTTTTTTTCGCAGAAGAAAAAGGGTCCGTAAACTTTAAACCGTGAGATTGCACAAAACACGTTAACTTTTGGTGAATTGCGAATTTGCTGCACGAATGCGTGAGGATTGTCTACCGCCCATATTCGCACATTGTGTCTGTTCACTTCACCATTAAGAAAAAAATGTTGCTTCATCACTGAAAACAAGTTTCGCACTGAACGCATCCTCTTCCGTGAGCTGTTGCAACCGCGCCGAAAATTCAAAGCGTTTGACTTTGTCATCGGGTGTCAGGGCTTGTAGCAATTGTAAACGGTAAGGCTTCTGCTTTAGCCTTTTCCGTAAGATTTTCCAAACTGTCGGCTGTGGTACGTTTAGCTCCCTGCTTGCTTTATTCGTCGACTTCCGCGGGCTACGCGTGAAACTTGCCCGCACGCGTTCAACCGTTTCTTCGCTCACTGCAGGCCGACCCGTTGATTTCCCCTTACAGAGGCATCCAGAAGCTTTAAACTGCGCATACCATCGCTAAATCGAGTTAGCAGTTGGTGGATCTTTGTTGAGCTTCGTCCTGAAGTGCTGTTGCACTGTTATGACTGACTGATGTGAGTGCATTTCAAGCACGACATACGCTTTGTCGGCTCCTGTCGCCATTTTGTCTCAGTATGCTCTCGAACGCTCTGGCGGCAGAAACCTGAAGTGCGGCCTCAGCCGAACAAAACTTTATGAGTTTTTCTACGTATCTGTAGTGTGTCGTGACCATATGTCAATGAATGGAGCTACAGTGAATTTATGAAATCGCTTCAATCATTTGTAATAGCCCTGTATTTTTTGTGTTTTGATTCCAAGATGCCCTGTGGTTTATGTTTTGGACTGATTCATCATACAAATGTTGTTTATAGAAAAAGGGAACGCAAGAATAAAGAAAGAAACTTATGACATGAACATCTTATTGGCAACTTTTAAGCTGTTTGTGATGCTAACAGTAATTTCTTTAATGAAATGTTTAAGAATATTTTGATTCCAGGAGTAGTGAAGTGCTCTTGGAAAAACTTACCCAACAGTTACTGAATATGTAGGTCAATAGTGACTTACTTAAAACTGGTTTAAGTTTTATCACCTTGAGATTCCTTTCCTATCTTAGTTGAGTACTTGAATGACAGTAAGCATGGGATTCAGGTGAATCATACCAAAAGAGGGAAGGGCACTTCATAGTAGTTCAAGCAAAACTGCAAAAGACGTTTACAAGACACAAAGAGAAATTGGAAGCCTGACACTCAGGTAGTGGTCATGATATTTGGTTGTAGTAATGTCTCACTGTTTGGTGTGTTTGGTGACTGCCAACACACTTCGTATAACACACAGAACTAAATGCCAATTATAGAAAAAGTATTTGTGTAAAACATCTACTAGAAGAGTCATTTGTATAATGAAGAAATGTTTGAGAAACTGTAATTCATTTTTTTCTTTTATGTGGCAACTTTACTCTTTCATAAATGACAACTAAAAACTAAAGATGAATGACTGTATAAACTCTGTTACATTTACGTAGTTATTAGTCATGGTGATACAAATAGATGTTTTCAAAGACTATGGGTGAAGACATGCAAATCTTTATTACAATCAAATTACCATAACAAATTATATTTTCATGACCCTGAATGTGATAATTTAATGCCAGTACCTGTGTTAAATGTTGCCATTGTATAGTGTAATTATTGTATTCTTTTGAACGAAAGAGAGTAAATGTTTATCAAAAACTATCAAGGGAATTCTTGGACTTAAAACCCCCTTGCCCCCCTTATATTTGAGCAACTATTACAGTGTCATGAATTTGGTGAGACTGCAGAGAGAAAGTGATGTAGGAGCAATGTTAGTACTTCCCTTGAGTACAGTTTATAACTAAATCAGGATAGGCAGATTATGCCATGACTGAAATATCACCTTTTTGCAAAGCAAGATCATTAACAGGTGCTAGTGTGATGATACATGTCACAGGACAACTGGTACGAATCCTAGCGATGTGAGTTATGTGAAGCTAAAGACTCTTTTTATGAACAGCTTGAAGACACATATAGCTGAAAATGATGTGACAGTGATTCTAGGAGATATGAATGCAAAGGTGGGAAACCCTGTTGAAAACGAGTATGTTACAATCTACATGAAGAGTGTGAGGACAATGGATTGAATTGGTTTATTTCACTATAAGCAAAAACGTTGCCAAAAAGAACACCATATTCCCGTGAAAGAACATCCATAAAGGGACATGGAAATCTTTGGATGGGGGCACAGTTAACCAAATAGATCATGAACTTGTCCAAATAAGGCATAGCTCAGACATTAAGAACGTTAAAGTGAGAAGGAAGGCAGATATTGATTCAGACCAAGGTGGTGGCAAGTTGTAAGCAGAGATACTGACAACAACTTATAACTGTGTAGAAAGGGAAAGGAATTCTAATGTGGAACCAGTCATTACCAATGAGAGGGGAAGAACAGAATTCCAAAGAGAAATGGATGAAGGGAGGAGAATGATTGTCACTGAGGAGAAAGCTAGCTCTGAAGTGCAGTGGCAACTAATGGAAAGAACAATATCACAGACAATGGAATCCAAGCTAGAACTGGAAAACAAAGGTAGAAGAAGTGAGTGGTCTGATGATGACTGTGAGAAGGTGATTGACAGATGGAACAGTGCAGGGAATAAGATGCTCTAGGGAGAAACTCTGGCTGCCAGACAAATGTATAAAGAAAAAAGATTTAAAGCAAAATTATTTGCTGAAGGAAAAAGAGAGAATTTGGGAAAAAAAATAGATTCAAAGACACTGAGAAACATAGAAATGAAAAGGATATTAGAAGATTATTTAAGGGAATAAAAGAGATAAAATAAGGGTGGCATTCTTGCACAGTGATATGTAGGGATAAATAAGGAAAGCAGATCAGAGGAAGAACCAGAATTATAGAAAGCTGGGAAGAATATTTTAAAGAACTATTGAAATCTGGGGAAATCTAGGAATATGCAGAAGAAGAACAGGTGGAACAAGTTGATAGCAATAATTATGGAGAGGAACCAACATTGGAAGAAGTAACTGTAGCTGGAGATGAGGAACTGTAGATCTGTGGGGGAGATAAGATCCCAACCAGGACTTGCACCCAGGATCTCCTGCTTACATTGCAGATGCTCTATCCATCTGAGCCACTGAGGACACTGAGGATAGTGCGACTGCAGGGACTTAGCTCTGGCATGCCTCCCGTGAGACTCACATTCTCAACTTATTGTCTAACTATGATTACTGGGAAACTATTTAGTTTTGGAATGTGAAACAGGTGCACC
The DNA here is from genome assembly GCF_023898315.1 of Schistocerca nitens. Taxonomy (NCBI): domain Eukaryota; kingdom Metazoa; phylum Arthropoda; class Insecta; order Orthoptera; family Acrididae; genus Schistocerca; species Schistocerca nitens. The sequence continues at coordinate 447,042,234 of NC_064616.1, read as the reverse complement.
TGTTTTGGTCATAAGTAAGGGAAAAACAAAGTATATGGTCAACTCCAGAAATAAAACAAAGTGAAGAAATGTTGAGCAGTTTGAAGGGTTTGAAAGAGTAAATTATTTTATGTATTTGGGAGGAATGGTTATGGAAGATAATATTTTACCAACAAAGATAAAGGCAAGAATAGCTGCAGGTAACAGGTGATATTACAGTGTCCTTAACCTGCTACAATCCTGCAACATCTTAAGACAGTTGAAGATGGCAGTTTACAAAATGATTATAAAATCTGTTATTACATATGGATCTGAAACATGGACAATAACACAAGCCAGAAAAACCGTGGATGCATGGAACACAAAGTACTGAAGAAGATATATGGAGCAGCCTGTGATAACAGTGCTTGGGAAATTAGGACCAATCCAGAACTTCGTGAACTAGGGATGAATGTTAAAGTGTTTGGGACATATGCAGAGAATGGAAGAACAGTGAATAACAAAGAAGGTGCTATTTGCAAAGCCAGAGTGTAACAGCTCAAGTCCTAGGTTGTGATTGCTGTATAATGTGGAAATGGATCTGAAAAGCTTAGGAGTGCAGAACAGAAGAAGGCTGGTGAAGTCAAGAGATGAATGGAGGAGACAGATGTTTGATGAGGCCCTCGTGCTTCACAGGTGGCACTGGGAAAAAAGAAGAAGAACAAGAACAAGAACAAGAAGAAGAAGTTATTTTCAACCTTGAGATTTGAATTGAAGAGAAGTGGGCTCTATGCCAGCACTGAATTTCACCTTCTCACACTCTTATTTATCATCCTCATCATAATTATCATCAACCAACAACAACGGAGTCCTATGCTCTACAGGCAATATTCACAGCAACCTTCACTAAGCAGTTACATATATGACACAATACTCACACTCCATGAAAGAATCCTGCCATAACATGTGAATTAATATAAAATTTTCAGTTAGGTTGTCAAACATACTCTTCAGGCTTCCTAAGTGGCAATAATCCACAACTGCAATTTACTACCACAACTTTCTCACGTCTCTATTGAAGATGGTGTAATTACAGTTTCCCAGTCTGTTAACAGATGAAAAAGGCTGGAAATTCAGTTAATTCCATATTGTGTGATAGATTTTATAAATATAAATCATCTTGTACTCTGTCTCTCAATAACTAGCAAATGCTCACTCTTTGTAAGTATCTGTATCAGTCTTTATTCTTTACAGATATTGATGAATGTTCAGAGACAGCAGGAATTTGTCAGCAAAATTGTATTAACTTATGGGGATCATATCGATGTACATGTGACGCTGGATATGTGCGTAATATTGATAATCGGTAAGCATGATGCATACCTAAATCTGCCTGCAGAAGAGATTGTTTCATATTCAAAATGTGTATTTTGGAATTAAAGTCTGTTTAATTTTCCACAGATCATGTGATGATATAGATGAATGTGAAAAATTCAAAGACCGTAAGCTGTGTGTTGGTTTCTGTACAAATGAACCAGGAAGTTACCGATGCAGCTGTCCAAGTGGTTATCGTCTTGGTGCTGATGGCAGAACATGCCATGGTATGTGTTCTTGAGATTCAGTAACATCTTAAAGAAATAATGTCTGCCTTTTTGTGTGTGTGTGTGTGTGTGTGTGTCTCCTATCACATTTTTTCCTACATAACCTTTTTTTTTTTTTTTTTTTCCAATGAAAATCCATCAGAACGAATCTCTTGTGTATTTTACAGTCTTTAGAATTTTAATTCACAGAATACATACAAAGTAATTAAGTTTAAGTTCTTTGCAGTTTTATAATTAGTGTTCAACTTGTAAAATGTTTTAGTATTTTATGGTTACTGATTTTCTTCTGTGTATCTTTTCTATCTTCCTAAGAATTTTCTTGATTTTATAATTTATTAGCAAGCCTATAAAATAGAATAAATTAGGTTATTAGTAAACAAAATGATATGGAAAGGGGCAGACGTGAGAAATCAATAGCTTGAAAGGGAAATAGAAGACTTAACTTCTTGAGTGGACCCTAAGATAGTGCAATGCAGCAATAAAGAATACTGCATACAGTATACTTGTGTGGTGTATCATAGAGTATGGTTTCAGTGGAGGCACCTGCAACCAAGTCGACATTACAAAAGAAATTGAATGAATTCTAAAATGTGCTACTAGGTGTTGGTACACACCTTAAAAGTATAATAGAGCTATTCAGGCAAGCTAAATGTGAACTTTTGGAAGAAAAATAACACTGCTTTTGTAAAAACCTGGTGGGTGAATTTAAAGAAGAGCTATTCACAAGTTACTATACCACAGTTCTCCTATTTCATGTAGACACTATGAGAATAAGTTAAGAAAAATTAGGATATGTATTGAGTCACAGTCATTTTTTCCGTGATCCATAACCCATGGTACCGATACAAAAATGTTCAGTATATTTCATTTTATTAGCTGCCAAGCTGACCATATAGTTGTTTCAGAAATGGCATAAAACTACACAACAAGACTCTTTGTTAGTGTGTTATATCGTAATACATACACTGCAATATCTCAGCGTAATACATACAATGCAATATCTCAGTGCTATCTCACTTATATTTTACCTATTTATTTATTTACACTTCAGTCAGTTTGTACAGCGATATTGAACACATCAAGTCATCATGTATATTATATGCTGTCTGTACAAATGTGTCTAGTAAAGTCAAACTAAACATAGAAACATTTTTGTGTAAAAACACCAATGTAGTTTAAACAGTACTCCCACTTTTTGTGTATGATGAACTCTGGAAGATTCTGCAAGGCAACTATAAATGTCTTTATTTTAGCTGTGAATTTATTTTTCTCATTCACCTAACTAATTGATGTAAGCTGACAACGTACTATTCCATATGATTTCTCCCATGTCTTGGAGTGTAAGGCCTCTTTATGCATTCTACATAGAGGTCCCTACAGTTCTGTGTATTGTAGCTATTACTGCAGATATAATAGTCTGAGTTAGATGTGTTACTTTCTTTCCTTGTCTTCCTTCCTTAATTTTGTAGCAAAATCATTTTCGTCATAACTCTCTTTGTTCTTTTTCCCTTCATTATTTGAACAGAAAAGGTTATTATTTATGTTTAGATGTAATTTTTCATGTTATTTATCTTGTCCTAATTACATTTTTATTAATTTGAATTCCTCACTGTAATTATGACTAATAACTCTTCATCTTCTATTTGATATTTTATTCATTTCTGTACTATCAGTGAAGATAGTATCACTTGTATGCAGTAACTGCTTTGGGTGGCAAAGCTGCAAAAGTCATTCTCTATCTGATGAGAAGAGTGCTGCATGGAGTAGTGAGTTAACAAACCAACTGATATCCAGTAACCAGACAAATTTCATAGTACCAGAGCAGAGATCCACAAGTGTAAATGAAATAACATACCCAAGTCAAATAATAGGTACTAACATGTCCATTATTAAGAGCTTCATTCAATGCACTGCATTGTCAGAGGGTGGGCTGCGACATCTGTTTAATGCACCTCCACAGAGATAGTTACCCTCCAGTGCTGGCTCACAAGAGGCCACACCCACCACACTCTCCAATGATGCACTGCGCATACAGGATCAGAAGACGACGCTGTTTTGGACATAGCTAATGTCACTGCTTTCACTTCTGAGTCATTATTGGCTTCATAGGATACTACATCCTTTCCCCTTTAATAGGCATGTAGGCCTGAAAATGGCAGGGGCAGTGCTGGGAGCAATGTTGTGGGGGGAGGGGGGGGGGGGAGGAGGGCGTCGAGTGGCAGGGCTGGTCTACAGTTTGTGAAGTTATGGACTTGCATCTGACAAAATGAGTGCCAGGAGAGAGAGAGAGGAAGCCAGAGCTCTGTCTCTGTGTGCATCAACTGTTACTCTGTAATAGTTTTCTAAGGCTGTGCAGCTCACAGCAGGTGCACAGGTCATAATGCCGGTCTATTGATAAGAGTGAATTGATATGTAGCAGGGGAGCTAGTGAGGGTTTCCTTGGATGATGTTAGTACTGTGACCTTTCACACTTGTATTTTTAAGTTTATGACTATCCTCTACACTTCCGATTTGGATGTTGAATGAAAGGGAACAGTGGTCACGTATTAGTTTTTGATGCAAGAATGGTAGTTGCAGTCCATATTTTCTACTGCAGAATTGATTCTGGGTCACTAAACATAGTGATATACAAGCAACTTCATGCTGGATATCCTCAAGCAAGATCTGTGGAAGAACTGAAGGATACATGTTTAGAAGAATGATAGGTTAATAACTCAACATTCTTCTTCTTCTGTATCTAAAAATATGATATTGTCAATAGTACTGAGATGGGGTGCAAAGAAAAGAGTGTCCTGTATGATGGACTGACACTTTTTTGCAGATATTCTGGCCACTCCTAATTTACTGACAAGAGTACCCTATGGAGTAGCAGGTCCTGTCACTGACATGACTTAGAAGTAGATAAAAATATTTCATTCGATTTTAAAAAAGTCAGTTTTGTGCGCTTACAAGTTACTGTAGCAGAAGCAGGAGCTCACAAAATCTAAAAAAAATTACAAAAATTAGTTTACCTATCAAAATAAAAATAGTCACCAATCCTTGACTCCCTACTTTTTCAACTAAAATGTAAGAAGTTGATGTGAAGAGAGAGACTGAATAGCAATAACTGATACCTTCATCTACATACATACTCTGCAAACACTGTGAAATATGTTGCAGATGGCACTTCCCATTGTACCAGTTATTAGGTCTTATTCCTGTTCCATTCACATGTGGAGTGCAGGGAGGGTGATTGTTTAAATTCCCATGTCTGTTCTGTAATTAATCTTATCTTATCTTCATAATCCCTATGGGAGCAATATACAGGGGGCTATAGTATATTCCAAGAGTCATCCAAATAAATCACTGTACATGAAACCTTCAATATAATAACCAAAAAAGTAATGCAAAAGGTTTTAAAAATGTGAAACACAAAAAAGAACAAAAATACGATCAAAAAATATAGTCAGAATGTATGTTTTGATGAGCACTATTATCATGCTTTTCACTTGGCCACCATCTTGTGAAAGGTACCAAACAGATATAGATATATGAAGACAGTAACTTGTTCTCGAAAGAACAGTTACTGTTGATGACCGTGCAGCTTTTCCGTTGGAATAAATGATGACTAACTGACAACCTAAGCTGCCAACAGGTGTTGTTTATATACCTCGATGTGGACAGCTGAAAATGTGTGCCCCAACTGGGACCCGAACCCGGGATCTCCTGCTTACATAGCAGACGCTCTATCCATCTGAGCCACCGAGGACACAGATGAATTGCACGTCTGCAGGGACTTATCCCTTGCACGCCTCCCGTGAGACTCACATTCCCAACTGTCCACAATTCTACATATGTATTGTACCTTATAGAGCATCTGCCATATAAGCAGGAGATCCCGGGTTCGGGTCCTGGTCGGGGCACACATTTTCAGCTGTCCACATCGAGGTATATCAACAACACCTGTCGGCAGCTTAGGTTGTCAGTTAGTCATCAGATATAGATATGGATGTAGAATAACTTGTTGTTGTTGTTGTTGATGATGATGATGATGATGACTGTTGCATGTTATGCAGGACTGTATTTACGATCCATAGACACTCTAGGCTCCACCTGTGTTGTGAGCCCTACCAAACAAAATTTTGTGGTAACTGCTGCATCCTGCTACTAGTGCGTGTGAGTGTGGCGAGTGTGATGTCGCCACACATGTGTGCATGAATCAGCTGCCAACTATAACAGCCTGGGCTGGCTTATGAAGGGCACTTGTGGTGGGAGACATGCGCACAGTGTGGTCTCCACCCACTGTCTGCCAGCGACTGGCGACTATATATGTGCGGGCAGTGCTGACTGATGCTCTCTGTTTTCTTTGAGTTTCCCACTCGTTCTGTGTCTTGTTATGTGTGGATTCAGAAGAGGTTTATTTCCATTATTGTTCAGATGTTTATGAATAAAGCCATATTTGTGTTATTTGGAACATTTTTGTGTATTACTTGGTTACTACATGATTGAGGATGAAGATGGAATGGTTTCTGTATGTGCAGTCTTTAAGAGCAGTTTCATCAAGTTAGTCATTGTGAACACCAAGGTACCAGCCCTGACTGAACATGATTGAACAGTTTACTTCGGCAGTGACCACTTAGTTTCCATTAACAGACAGGGTACCGTTCCACTGGTCCATCCATCCACTTTTCCTCTGTATGCCCTGCAGCTCTTACTTTTGATCACATGTGTAGTTTATTGTCCAACTACTATCACAAATGAATGTATGTCATAGCAGCATGAGTTGGATTCTACTAATGTCACAAAAAATCAAACCAGTCACACAGGGACTGGGCAGCTGAACTTCGAGGCCTTAGCCATAAGTGTTGATTTGTTATTGATGCCCATAACGACTCTTAATGCAGACTCTGTGATGCACAATGCAATTATCTGTTTATCTCTGGACAAGGAAATGCACCAGAAGGCTTTAGTTTGTGAAAAAACCCCGTTGGTAGAAGTTTTGCAAATAACACAATCTTCTGAAGTTTCTCAGGCAGCAGGTGAGCAAACTGAAATGTGGGGCATGTGGCAGTAGGGTCTACATCTACATCTACATCTACATTTATACTCCGCAAGCCACCCAACGGTGTGTGGCGGAGGGCACTTTACGTGCCACTGTCATTACCTCCCTTTTCTGTTCCAGTCGCGTATGGTTCGCGGGAAGAATGACTGTCTGAAAGCCTCCATGCGCGCTCGAATCTCTCTAATTTTACATTCGTGATCTCCTCGGGAGGTATAAGTAGGGGGAAGTAATATATTCGATACCTCATCCAGAAACGCACCCTCTCGAAACCTGGTGAGCAAGCTACACCGCGATGCAGAGCGCCTCTCTTGCAGAGTCTGCCACTTGAGTTTGCTAAACATCTCCGTAACGCTATCACGGTTACCAAAGAACCCTATGACGAAACGCGCCGCTCTTCTTTGGATCTTCTCTATCTCCTCCGTCAACTCGATCTGGTACGGATCCCACACTGATGAGCAATACTCAAGTATAGGTCGAACGAGTGTTTTGTAAGCCACCTCCTTTGTTGATGGACTACATTTTCTAAGGACTCTCCCAATGAATCTCAACCTGGTACCCGCCTTACCAACAATTAATTTTATATGATCATTCCGTTTCAAATCGTTCCGCACGCACACTCCCAGATATTTTACAGAAGTAACTGCTACCAGTGTTTGTTCCGCTATCATATAATAATACAATAAAGGATCCTTCTTTTTATGTATTCGCAATACATTACATTTGTCTATGTTAAGGGTCAGTTGCCACTCCCTGCACCAAGTGCCTATCCGCTGCAGATCTTCCTGCATTTCGCTACAATTTTCTAATGCTGCAACTTCTCTGTATACTACAGCATCATCCGCGAAAAGCCGCATGGAACTTCCGACACTATCTACTAGGTCATTCATATATATTGTGAAAAGCAATGGTCCCATAACACTCCCCTGTGGCATGCCAGAGGTTACTTTAACGTCTGTAGATGTCTCTCCATTGATAACAACATGCTGTGTTCTGTTTGCTAAAAACTCTTCAATCCAGCCACACAGCTGGTCTGATATTCCGTAGGCTCTTACTTTGTTTATCAGGCGACAGTGCGGAACTGTATCGAACACCTTCCGGAAGTCAAGGAAAATAGCATCTACCTGGGAGCCTGTATCTAATATGTTCTGGGTCTCATGAACGAATAAAGCGAGTTGGGTCTCACACGATCGCTGTTTCCGGAATCCATGTTGATTCCTACAGAGTAGATTCTGGGTTTCCAAAAACGACATGATACTCGAGCAAAAAACATGTTCTAAAATTCTACAATAGATCGATGTCAGACATATAGGTCTATAGTTTTGCGCATCTGCTCGACGACCCTTCTTGAATACTGGGACTACCTGTGCTGTTTTCCAATCATTTGGAACCTTCCGTTCCTCTAGAGACTTGCGGTACACGGCTGTTAGAAGGGGGCCAAGTTCTTTCGCGTACACTGTGTAGAATCGAATTGGTATCCCGTCAAGTCCAGTGAACTTTCCTCTGTTGAGTGATTCCAGTTGCTTTTCTATTCCTTGGACACTTATTCACATGATGTTCCCACTAGGACAGCAGATATCTTGCACAAGGAACCGGCATTGCTGGCAGGAAACATGCAGACCCAGTGCTGAACAGTCCTAGGCCAGTCCCAGCAACCACGACCGCCACAGTGCTAGCATCAGCATTCCCTGTTTCTATCTTCTTCTTTCTGTTTTGTCCAGCGTGAACATTTGGCATGCCCTAAGCACTGGGCTCATTGTAATGCTTTTCAGAAGAAAGGCCACATCGCCTCCGTGTGTCGTTCACCAAAGGTTGCTCAGGATACATACATGGGCGTAAACTGTGTGGCTCCAATGCTTGTGACCTCTCCCAAGTTGTTTATTGAGTTAAGCATTTTTTGTCAAGTGCACCAGCTATAGGTTGACATAGGTGCTGCAGTGACACTATTGAATTCTCAAACCTATGTGAGTTTAGGCTCACTGCTGTTGAGACAGGTCATGTGGGAGATGGTCACTTATAACAAACAGAACATTGTGCTGTTGGGACAACTTATGGTATCTGCCTCTTACAAGTCAATGGTTCGTTCCATTACAGTTTTGGTTGTTGCTGATACCAGTGTTGAAAACTTGTTTGGGATGGATGCATTTCAGGCATTTGGATTTTGTATCACCAACACAGTTCACCTTGTGTCCAATCAGGTACCATATTCTCAGCTGGAAACTCTGTGTGAGGAGTTTTTGGACTTGTTTTCAGAAGCTATAGAGTTTGTTACAAATTTTTCTGCTTTTATATTTCTTTGAAATCCCCAGCTCGACCTTGTTTTTGTCGTGCACAAATATTGCTGCTCCCCTGAAAGATCAAGTGAAAGCAGTACAGGAAAGACTTCAATCTCTAGGGGGTGCAATCTGTTATGGCTAGTGAATGTTCATCTCTGCTGGTTGTAATTCAGAAGCTGTTCGACTCTGTGGCGAATTCAGTACTAATGTCAACATGCAGTTGATCATGGACATGTTTTCTCTCCCATGTCAGAAGGAACTGTTGGCAAAAGTATCAGGTGGCCAGCACCTGTCTAAAATTGATTTGTCTGAAGCATATCTGCGGGTTCCTGTGGACTAAGAGCCTTGGCAAGTTCTGGTTTTGAATATTCTTTTTTTTTCTCTATCATATTTGCACCTTCCTTTTGGTGTGGCTAGTGCCCTTGCTATTTTCCAACGTTTTTAGAGCAGTTGACAGTGCCTATCCTGGGTTTGCATTAATTATCTGGATGATATTGTTATCATAGGCTCCTCCATGGCTGATCACTTGAAAAATTTGCACACTTTGTTTTCTGTCTTTCAGTCTGCATGCTGATGGACTGACCTCACAAAATCTCATTTTTTCAACCTTCTATTGTTTATTTTGGGTTTGAGGTCTCATGGGATGGGGTTCGCCCTCTGCCAGACCACATCTATGACTCACCCCTCATCCACAAAGGAGCTACAGGCCTTCCTAGGGAAGATAGCTTAGTACCGTAAATTCCTGCTAGGAGCAGCCAAATTGGCTAATCTGTTGCATGCCTAGATACACAAGAATGTACCTTTTTGCTGGAGACCAGATTGCAAACATGATTTTCAAATGTTGAAATCCAAACTACTCTCAACCCCTAGTTTAACTACATTCTCTCCAGATAATAGTTTTGATGACTGACACCTGACAGTACAGCCTCAGTGTGGTTCTTGGGCATCAATATGCTGACGGCTCTGAACAACCTGTTGCTTTCACCACAAAATCTCTCACTCCAGCACAGCAACATCACCCTCAGGTGGAAAGAAAAGGCTCTTGTCTTAGTATATGCTCTCCAGAAATTTCATGTTTTTTGTGTGGCTCCAAGTTTCACCTTATTACTGACCATAAGCTGTTTGTTTCCTTGTATAAACCTCACACTTCCTTGCTTGACAAGGCAGCACACCACGTACAATGCTGGGTGCTGTTCTTGTCTCACTAAAATTACAAAATCCATTTTTCACCTACGTCTAAACATGCCAATGAGGACGCCTTATCCCACATTCTTGTGAGTCTTGCTCCTGACTTTGATCATGAAGAATTGATTTGCTTCCATCTTGATACTGAAGTGCAGGCTGTAGTCAAAGGTTTCCCAATTATGAGGTCACGTGTAGCAGCTGCCGTTGCTGTCGACCCAGTTCTCCACTAGGTCATTTGGTTTTTTCAACAGGTCTGACCAGGTAAATTGCCAGGTCAGACTTCAGACCCCCCTGTGGAACGTTTTTCGTTATGGTATCACCTCTCTGATTTTGAAGGTGATTTGCTACTGTCCATGAAAGGTGCCTCTCCCAGAGCAGTCATTCCTGCCAAGTTACAGTGTGAGGTTCTATGCCTTCTCCACCAGGGCCATTGCAGAGTTTCGTGCACTAAATTGTTAGCTAGGAGACATGATTTTAACCAGGGATTGATGGCAAAATTGTCCGTTTTGTCATGGCTTGTGAACAGTGTGCCCAGCAACAGGCAACTCCCTGGGAATCCCTGTCCACTGGCCCTCTCCCCACCAAGCATGGGAATGTGATTCATGTAGACTTTGCAGGTCCCTTCTTGAATTCCTATAGGCTCTTGGTTATGGATGCATTTTTCCTATTTCCTTACATTCTCCTATGTGCGTCAATGTCAGCTGAGATCACCATTCACATGCTTTCGAAGGTTTTCTCTATTGAGGAGTTGCCTTGTACCTTAGTTTCCAATAATGGGTCCCAGTTCATTTCTCACACCTTTCAATTGTTTTGTTCCCATCACAGCATTTATCATGTTATGTCTCTGCCATTTCACCTTCGATCAAATGGCAAGTCAGAATGGCAAGTACATAAGTTCAAGTCCAAAATGAAAAAGTTTGTTGTGGATTCTTCTCTGGACACTGCCGTTCTCTGTTTTCTGAGCACCTATTGCTTCACGCCTGTGGGGGAGTGGAGCCTAGCTGATTTGCCTCACAGCCAGCAGCTATGCATGCTCCTCCACATTCTGTGGCCACTGCCACACCTGCTGTGCTCGGAGTCATCTGGCTGCTTCACACTGGGACCACTGGTGTGGGTGCAACAGTTTGGTCACCAGACCAAGTGGATACCGACCACTGTTGTCCGCCACCAGAGATGCTGTCTTTGTGACATCTGTATGGGTGATGAGCTGGTGCCATGCCACTCTGCTCAGTTGTGCCCCCACTCACCAGCAGAAGCTACGGGTTCACGAGTGCAGCCTCCATCACCGCAGCTCACCTCACCGTAATCTGCCTCGAGCCCGGCATCACCTGCTTTTTAGGTTCCAGCTTCTCAACACAGGGTGCCAGTCCATCTCTATCATCGGGTCCATTACCACAGCCTGCTGTTCCAGTCAGTCACGGCAGAGACTGCATTGCACACGTGCTTCCCACAGGTGGCCTCCAGCAGCCTGCCCGCAGTTGCCGGCTGATTCAAGCAGACGTGTTGTGACACCACACTCGATGCACTCATATTCACGCACACTAATAGAAGGATACATTCCACTTCTGCATCATGTGAAGTGGGTGCCCAGACAATGCAGGGGATGCTGGCAACCCGATGAGAGACACACCCATTGGACCCAGAGTGGCAGCCGCTGGTGCTGACAGGGGTACAGGACAATGTGCCGGGTGGGCACCAGAGCATAGGGTCGGAATGCGTGAGGATGCTGGCATGCCCGAGGGTGGTGGACTTGCGCGGCATCCAACAGCAGCACCAGAGATGAGGATTCCATTACCATTTCTGCACTGACGTCAGCAAGCAGCTCCCAGTGCAGAGCAGAAAGGGCTGGACCCACCAGTGACAATGCCTGAGACAGTGCTGGAAAGAGTGCCAATGTAGAGTATCTGCTGATGACTTGCGCCTACATATGTGCAGAGCAGTGTTGACTGACAGTATGCTCTTCCAGTTGCCCCACTCACATCATTCGTTCTGTGTCTTGTTATGCGTGGGATCACAAGAGGCTTATTTCTGTTATTCTTCAGAGGTTTGTGAATAAAGCCATATTTGTGTTATTTGGATTAGTTTCGTGTATTACTTGGTTACTACCATAGCTGTCCCATAAAAATATCATTTTAGAACAACTTTTGAATCAAAAGCCTGCAACACAGCAATTAAGGTTTATTTTAAATCCTGCATAAAATTTTACTACACATTTTATGAGTTAATGTACTGATGAGATATAAAAAAAGGAATTAATTGAAGTGATTGCTGTGAATAATTTCAAGAAGAGAGAGAGAGAGCAAAATTTTGAAATTCATGTTCATCTTGAAGCAAACATGTTTCTTAGGCAAAAGCAAGATAATGACCAAGCAGATTTTACTTACATTTAAATCGAATGGAATATCTTCCCAAACAATCAACCTTAAAATAGACCTTTGAAATAATAAATGTAAATGTCATGTGACTAGGGCCTCCCGTCAGGTAGACCATTCGCCAGGTGCAAGTCTTTCGATTTGACGCCTCTTCAGCAACTTGTGCGTTGATGGGGATGAAATGATGATTAAGACAACACAACACCCAGTCCCTGAGCGGAGAAAATCTCTGACCCAGTCGGGAATCGAACAAGGGCCCTTAGGATCGACATTCTGTCACGCTGACCACTCAGCTTTGAAATAATGTATTTTGCTTGTTCACTTTCAACTAATGAGGCTACTTGTAATATCTTCATAAATTAGTTGTCTTAAAATATCACCTTCAATACCGAGTGAAGCCAAAATTTCACACTTTACCATAGTATCACATCATGAGTCTGTATGCTATCTGGCAGATGCTGTAGAGTTAAAAGTATGTAAGTTGCCCAAATAAAATTATCTCAGAACTGGTTTTCTCCAGCTTTAAGAGCTGAACCCACATCTGGAGGCAGGAATTAAAATAATTTTGGGTCTTGGTTTTGATGTTATGAGGTACAAAGGCTTTTTGCAAGAACAAACTCATTTCAAACTGCCAAAATTTCATTAACAATTCATTTACAAGTCTTCAAAATTTTTCCAGTTTCAGTGCCACATATTGGACTGGGCACCACTGGGCATTTGATGCTAAGGAGAATGGGGTTTGAGAGAGAAGTGTAACTTCTTTCATATCAGATGTCCACTGAAAACTCCAGCTTAAGAGCCCTTACAAAATAGTATTGTCTATGTCTTTTATAATTATAAGGGGACCTGTATCATAGTATTCAAAGACTTTCTTATTTTAACTTTTTGTGTTGTATTTCCCTAGGCTGCAGCCATAGATTGTCTAGCATGTAAATGCAGCCATGGTGTCACCATTTGACTGCCAACATTGGCTACTGGATACTCTAGAATCATAAATATTCCACCCAATGGTTTTCTGAGTGGAAGCAGCTACTTCAAACACTGCTGTAGGACTCATCAAGCAGTGACTGTGAAAAGCCTATTGCCTTTTTGTTTTGACATGTTTCTATGGTGCTAACATGACAATGACTTCATGAATTAGTGATGGAATGTACGGTACATCACATGATGCACCTCAGATATTACACTGGTGGGATAAGCCCTGCCTTTCCATGTCACATGCCACATGAGATTGATCTGGCTGTTTTGCACAGTGATTAAATTCAAGTTTTTCAGCTATAATGTGTGTTTTCTGACTGTAGTGTTTCATGAGTGAACCACAGACAAAACAGAATTTTGGACCACTATGATCATCCAGTGGCTGCAACGTTTATGCCAGTTCATGTAAGTGACTATTAGAAGATAACAGTGTGACATACTGCTAGAATGTGTGTGGAACGGTACTTATCTTGCAACAGAGTAAGAAACACCATAAATAAATATGCTGGTTTCTTCTGCTTTGTTAAAGGCAGAAAATGGCACTGGCTATTGTGGTGATCTTGCTGACTGTTTTTGTTGCTGCTGCAACAGTTGTAACTGTAGCCTATTTGTATCTTGCTGGACTGATTCTTGCAGCAGCAGTATTTCTCGCTGTTGTTGATATTGCTTTGTTACTTGGTTTTGGAACTGCTTCTGCTTTTGTTACAACTGCTGTTTTCACAGTGAAAGAAATTGTGGATCCTTAGTGAACACATTGCACAGTGATGGCAAGCTTCATCACCAATCCACTATTAGTGACAATAATATCGCTTGAGCATGATAACTACATGGAAACACAAAGCTGCAATAGTCACTATTCAAGCCAGCAAGGAAAGTGCTAGACTGAATTGACAGATCAACTGAACTCCAGTAACAAACCAAAGCTATGACAAGCCAAAGTTCCTAGTATGAGCAGAGAACTCACAAGAATGAATCAAATAACAGAGCTGGATAAAAAAAACGGGTACTGGAATGTCACATTACAAAGAGCTTTGTTCACTACACTGTGCCAAAATATTTAAAGCAGCTCCAATAACTCTTCTTTAGCCTTACACAGTTTTATTCAGACATAGTTTTTGCTGAGCAGAAAGGTTAGGCTAGTAACACACCAACAGACAATGAACAGGAATGCTAATAATAAATAAACTACTGATGGGCAGTCAGACAACAAGTAACCCAAAATTAAGAATGCTTTATTTCGATAAAAATAACTTGTTAATTGACATTGTATCCCTTCAAACCAAGTTCCTCCAATGAGATCATTCAACATCCTGTGCATACTGTCTACCATTGGCAATGTGCCCCAGGAAAGTGAGAACACTTACAGTGTCATGCACAGCAGCTAATGTACTCATTAGCCTGTGACATGCTTGACTATCTACAGTTGCAGGGGCATCGGCATGTTTTGCCCACACTGATAGCCAGCATCATGTCTGACCAAGCCTTAATGTGCAGTTGACAGCTGCTGTGGCTTCAAAGTGGCATGTAACACACATCAATTAACAATGTGTGTGTAATCTTTTAGAATGCACTAATACAAGAATCATATCATGTGAATTTGAGCCAAGCATTGTTAAACCCAAGTAGCAGTGATGCATTCTTGTGCTTGTGTGCCATGAGATTAGCTGTCCTTACATGTGACCTCTCTGATGTTCAATTTTTATCTTTGCCATCACTTATAAGTAATATGCTTTTAGTTATCTTCACCAAATGATATTGTATTTTTAACATTCATGAATAAAAGTTAATCTACTCCATGCCATCATTAACAAGATTAATGAGCTACACAGCAATACACAGATTTTGGAACTTACTCTCTCAGCAGTTCTGAATGTACGTACCGTATGCAGTACAATAACGTGCTCACATATCACAGCACACGAGCATTTTTGCCAAGACAGAAGACGCTGTTAAGCCATACTTAAAAGACTTTAGCTCAGGTAAGTGTTCCCAGTTCACAACTGTGAGTAACAACAAGCTCTACAAGAGAGCCACAGCCACAGTTCAAAGCAATGAGATATCTGTGCATTATTTCCAAAAGTTCATCCAGACAATGATCACAGTTTGAAGTAATCCACTGTATCCAGCAGTTCATCCACACTGCACCTGCAGTTATGGGCCCTGGTCTATATATCCACCCACCCACAAATTTGGTTTGTGGTAATGGAGAACATATTTTGGCAACAACAAGTAACCAATGATCATGAGAAATTTACTTTGGTCATAAGCAATTTGGACCAATAAACCACAGCACTGGTGTTGGACATTATAGTGCACCCACTACCAGACAAATTACAACAAGAAAAATGAGTTAATTTCTTGCTATATAAAATCCACTGACCTCAGAGTTACACAAGTAATATATCAGGACAAACATGGCAACAATACTCATCAGAGTTCTAGCAACATCTACACAATCTAGTAGACAGCTCCAAAGTTTCTGACATTTTCTTACTTTAAATTTTGCAGCACCAACTACCAACACAAGTGCAGACAGCATTGGCAATATGTTCCATTAATCAGATGACTAATTGCTGTAGATAGGTCACCGATAAAGTCTATGTGACACTTGAGTTGCAACAACAATTGCCATGACAACACCAGCCCTCTGGTAGGCAGAAACTGACAGATGCCTTCTCAGCTCATGTGAGGAGACATCTCCATATTGTGCAGCTGTTATGACACAATACCCCCTGAGTGTTTCTGAGTAGATCCAAAGCTTGCAAACTACAGTGGAGGCCCTGGTAGTATAGATGTGCATGCAGCAGCAACTAAAGGGTGCCAGTATCGATCCCAAGACCAGTTCAAACCAGCTTCATGAACAATGATGTGAGTGAGACAACACCAATGGGATATGTTGGTATCACAAATGTTTTGGGCAACATGCTCCAAAGTGTAGTTCACCATACAATTTCTCAAACAGCCAGTGCACCCATAGTGTCAGTAGAGTATCAGGGACCACAGTTTGCTCTATTTGTGAGGTATTACACAAAATCGACAATGTGTACACATCTGAGAAACACACCTGCACTTCTCTCAGACAACCTGTTTCACTGTGTGCATGCAGAGTTGTTCCCAATCACACTTCCAGGACGCTGATGAACCCCAATGAACAGTCAGCAGATACACCTGTGCCACAGGCAGCAGCTTCAATGCTGCCAAGACGTCCATCTCACATAAGAGGTGCTGTGCGGCAGTGATGCATTTTTGTGCTTGTATGTCATGAGATTAATAGTCCTTACATATAACTGCTCTGATGTGCATTTTTTATCCTGCCATTACTTGTAAGTTCTTTGCTTTTAGTTATCTGTCTTCAGCAAATGCTCTCTTACTTTTAATGTCCACAAATCAAAGTTAATGTTGTACATTCAAATGTTATGTCCAATGTGGGTAGCTGGCCACTGTGGCCGAGCAGTTCTAGGTGCTTCAGTCCGGAACTGTGCTGCTGCTATGGTCGCAGGTTCGAATCCTGCCTTGGGCATGGATGTGTGTGATGTCCTTAGGTTAGTTGGGTTTAAGTAATTCTAAGTCTAGGTGACTGATGACCTCAGATGTTAAGTCCCATAGTGCTTAGAGCCATTTGAACCATCCAATATGGGTAAATTAAGAGGCCACACCCTCTTACTGCAAAAGACAAATTATCAACAGGCAAGCCATGTAGTTTGAGTGCTGCATCATGTCACAAACCAAGATATTTGCTGAGAGTGTTGCCTGGAAAAGGCTATCATTAGGACTGAAGAACACACATTTTGAATTCTGAGAAAATCATAATTTAAATCTTGTTAGTGGTGTCTTCTTGATGTAACTTTTATTTTTTGATTTTTACAGATATTGATGAATGTCTCATTGGAAATGTGTGTCGTGGCCCAGATGACAACTGTCTGAATACCAGAGGAAGTTATCAGTGCAACAGAATAGTTTGTCCTCCTAATTTTGTAAGAGACACAGAGCATAAGAAGTAAGTATATTTGATAACAGAAATGAGAGAGTACATCTGGCTTGTTACATTTCAAATTTTCCTGCTTGGAGTAGTATTCAGATATGATTCCATTCAACACTATGTCTCATTGTGTTATGATGACTTATTTATTGCCTGTCAAGAAGCATTATTTTGTCAAACAAGTTATTGAGCACGCTGAACCATATAACATAATTTCAGTCTTTGTTAGCAATACAGTCACATACGTTCTTTTGTATATGTAAAAGCTTTACAAGAACTTTACAGGGGAATATAGGTATTTCTTTTTCAAACATCAGTGTGGGAATATGTGAACCATTTCCTGATTCCTAAGTAGAATTGTTTGTTCCAGCTGTTACAATAAGTTGAAGTTGTGATGAAGTATTGCACTACTATGTAAAAATTTTAAAATGCTGATAAATTACTATATAGTGCTTTTTTCTCTCTTTTTGTAGAAAAATATCAGTGGGCATGAGAATGTATCAACTATAGAAATGAATGAACGCATTAGATTACTTTAATATCAGATCCTTAAGATAAAATATGATGTGCTACGTGCATTCCCTAGGTTTTGAAAATTTCACTATTGTCATTTTTTTTTTTTACATTATATGTTACCCTCTGTTTCCCTTATCACCTTTTTATTGTTATTCTCTTGAAGGCAATATCTTTCACCTACAGCCCTTCTCAATCTCAACATTACTTTCCTATAATTCTCTTACTGATGAAGTATCAGATTCTTTATGTTTCATGTTCATATAAGGTCATTTTGCAGAAAAATACTTACTGAAGAGGCTTCCATTCAGTCTTAATATATTTCTCTTTTTCAGAAAAACTTCTTTTGCTATTGCCAGCCTACATTTTATATCCTCTTCACTTCTGCCATCTTCACTTATTTCATAGCACAAGTGCCGGCCGGAGTGGTCGAGCGGTTCTAGGCGCTTCAGTCTGGAACCGCGCGACCGCTACGGTCTCAGGTTTGAATCCTGCCTCGGGCATGGATGTGTGTGATGTCCTTAGGTTAGTTAGGTCTAAGTAGTTCTAAGTTCTAGGGGACTGATGACCTTAGAAGTTAAGTCCCATAGTGCTCAGAGCCATTTGAACCATTTTTTTCATAGCACAAGTAGCAAAACAGTTCTACAGCTTTTCATGCCTAATTTCCTAATTTGATCCCACCACATCACCTGATTTAATTCAGCAGTATCCCATTACCCTTGTTTTACTTTTATCTGTGTTCATATTATAGCTTCTTTTCAAGACACTATTAAAATTACCATCTAAATCTTTTGCTTCTCTGGCACAGGTACTATGTCATCAGCCTACCTTTATGTTTTGCTTTCTTCTCCTTGAATTTTAATTTATTTTTCAATGTTTTCCTCAGTTTTCCGCATTAATGATCTGTAAACAAATTTAATAGCAATGGGAATGGATTAGAACTCTCCCCCTCACATATCAACTGCTACCTCCATTTCCTGTCCTTCAACACTTGTAACTTCAGTTGAGTTTTGGTACAAGTTGTAGATAACCTTCACTCTCTATATTTATCTCTGATAACTTAGTAAATTTGAGAATGTGTTTTCAAATCATTTGTGTAAAGGTACAAATGCTGTAAATATCTACATCTACATCTATACTCTATAAACCACTATTAAGTGGTTTGTTGGGGGTTATGTGGGGAAGTGGTTTGTCTTTCTTCAGACTATCTTCTAAAACAAATTCATAGAGTCAATATTGTCTCCTCTGTTCTTACTTTTCTTTGGAAGACAAACTGATCTTCACCCAGGTCTACTTCTATGAGATATTCCAGTCTTCAGTCTTCTGTATATAATGCGAGTTAGCATTTTGCTGCCATGGCTTATTTTACTGATTGTTCAGTAATAAGCACACCTGTTAGCACCTTCAGCCTCTGGTATTGAGATTATTACACTCTTCTTGAAGTTTGAAAGTATTTTGCCAGTTTCATATATCCTGCATACTAGGTGGAACAGCTATGTCATTGTTGGTTCTCCCAAAGATCTTAGCAATTCTGAGGAATCTTGTATACTCCAGGAACCTTGTTTTGATATATGTCTTTCAGTGCTCTGTCAAATTATTCTTGCAGTTTTGCTCTACCCATCTTGACTTCACCCAATTCTTCTTCCCTCTCTGTAATATTGCCATTAAGTTCCTTTCATTTTTATTCCACTTTTATAAATCCCTGCCACATTTCAGCCTCTAGTGGTTTTTATACTGGTTTTCCATCTAAGCTCTGGTTATTTTTAAAGCTACTTCTCCATTTTCTTCAGTGGTTTCCTTAATTTTCCTGTTGAGGTACCTATCTTTTGTATAGTCATGCATGTTTGTATAGCTCTGCATTTCTCCTGTAGAATAGCTGTTCTGCTATTTTGTGATTTCTGAGTCTCACGTTTTAGACATCCATAGCCTTTTTTGCATAGCAATGTGTTATGTAATTATGTCAGTGTGTATGATTTTGAAAAGCTTGTCCCTCACCTTCAGCATGACAGTGCCAGACCACACATCAGTGCAGCGACATCTGCAACAATCCGACACCTTGGGTTTACTTCACTGTCATACAATCCTGACTTGGCTCCATGTGAGTTTCATCTGTTTCCAGAACTTAAAGAACCCATTTGAGGACTTCACTTTGATAGTTATGAAGTAGTGCAAGCAGAGGTGTGGTTGTGACTCCATCAACAAAGTCCAACATTCTGCAGTGATGGTACCAACAATAAGGTCTCTAGTTGGGAGAAATTTTCCAGGGCGACTATGTTGAGAAATAAATATATAGACATGAAGAATAAAATTGTAGGATGTTAATAAAGTTTGTTTTATTTAGAAGCTACAAGAATTTTCACGTAACAAATTCAGAGGCATTAGTTTCCAGCATGCCCTCATACATTTTCTTCTTTCATCGGCTAAATTTAATGTCTCCTGCCCTCCAGGAAAGTTGTAATGCACAGATTATTGTCAGAACTAAGAGCTAAGTGAAACCTGAAGCAGAAAGCTCTGAAATATTTTAGTGATGCATTGAATGTATATTGAAAAGACAGGTTAGACACCAAAGGAGGGGTAGTGTTCAGTCTAGTCAACAAAAATATTGTGTCTATTGAGGTCAAAATTGAGACTAACTGCGAATTATCTGGACACATGTACCAAACAGGTCTAGGTGAGCTCAAGTTGTTATCAGATGTTTCTAGCAGCCACCCAATTCCATCATGACAGTTCTAAAATTATTCAAAGAAAGTCTATGCCCAGTAGCACGGAAATTCCCAGATCATGCAGTATTAGTTGGAGGCAACTTTAACCTACTGAGTGTAGACTTGGAAATCTATGGATTCATTGCAGATGATATGGACAGGCAATCTTGTGAATTAATTTCGAACTCATTTTATGGAAACTGCATTGAGCAGCTAGTTTGACAGCCAACACACAATGGAAATATTTTAGATCTTGTAGTTTCAAAGAGGGCTTACCTTATTGATGGTGTTGATATAGAGACAGGGATTGGTGATCATGATACCATCATTGTAACAATGGTTACTAAAGTTAATAAATCCAAGCCTCGGAGAGTATTTTTGCAAGAAAGAGCAGATTAGCAGTTGTTAGCATCCCACTTGGAAAATGAATGGATGTCATTTAGTTTGAGCAAAATAAACATCAAGGAATTATGGGTAAAGTTTAAATGGGCTGTAAATCGCTCCCTAGAGAAGTATGTGTCACATAATTGGATTAAGGATGGAAAAGACCCACCATGGTTTAATAACAAAATTTAGAAATTGCTGAGGAAGTAGAGAAAGTTGCATTCTTGGCAAAAAAAGAATGTGCAAATGATGACAGGCAAAAGTTGATAGAAAATTGTATGTCTGTAGAGACATTGAGGCACAAAGCATAAAAAGATATTGCCAAGAACCCAAGAAAATTCTGGTCCTATGTAAAATCTCTAAGTGAGTCAATGGCTTCTCTCCAATCACTCATTGACTAGTCTAGTATAGCAGTAGAAGATAGCAAAAGGAAAGCCAAAAAGTACAATGTTTAAGAAATCATCCATGCAGGAGGCTGTTTGCTGAAGAAGCTTTGGTGTATGGAAAGGTGTCATTGTCAAGTGACTGTAGGAAGATACAAAGAATCAACAAATATGAGATGCTCTCTTTCACTGAAAGTGAAATTGAGCCACTGCAACTCACTTCACATGTTGGGGAACCTGCTGAGCCCTGTGTAAAGAGGAGGCAAACACAAAAGTATAAGGGTCTATTAATCATCAGCAGTTAAAACATACAGCAAGTAATGGTACCCCTTAGGAAAATGGCAGGAAGGAACACCACATGCACTCAGTGTGTGTGCTGGCGGTCTCATTCGGTATGTTGAAGAGACTATTCCAGTTAGTGTAAAGAAACTTCTAAAGAAATGGAGACTATTGCATAGTAGTTATAAAACAAAGCATCAGGCTATATACAGAGAGATGCTGAATGAAATGTGTTTGGCTGTCAAGGGAGAAATGTGTGAAGCTTTCAGTAATTACCATAATAGAAACTGGTATCAGTGACCATGAGGCAGTTGTTTCAACAATGATTATCAAAGTACAAAGGACAACTTAAACAAGTAGAAAGATTTATATGTTCAATAAATGAGATAAAAAGCAGCAGTGTCATATCTCAGTGCGGAAATAGACTTTTAGCATGGGACAGGAGCACATAGAGGAACTATGTAACTATAATGTGTCATAGATCCCTTGAACAAAAAACTGGGCCCAATAGTTGGAAGAAAGCTCTATCACACTCATCTGCAAGACAGGTTGTTGGAGTAATACACAAAACTGCTGTCCAATATCCTTGACATCTATTTGTTGTAGAATCTTAGAACATATTCTGAGCTCCAACATAATGAGGTATTTCATACAGAATGATGCTCTCTATGCCAATGAACATGGATTCCGAAAACACTGATCATGTTAAATTCAACTCTCACTTTTCTCACATGACTTACTGAATGCCTTGGAACAAGGCAGTCTGATAGACACAGTACTTCTCAGCCACAAAAAAAGCATTTGACTCAGTACTACATCAAAAGTATGATCGTAGGTGGTATCAAGCAATATTTGCGACTGGATCAAGGGTTTTTTGGTAGAAAGGAGCAAGTTATCTTGGATTGAGAGTCATCAACAGGTGTAGAGCTAACTTCAGATGTGCCCCAGGGTCATGCAGTAATCTGTAATGAAGCACTACATGAAAGAACCTGCATACATATTGAGTCAGATATTGATAAGATTTCAAAGTGGTGCAAAGATTGACAACTTGCATTAAATGTTCAGAAATATATAACTTTTCACTTCACAAAATGAAAAAAAAGTAGTATTCTATGACTATCAATGAGTCATCTACATCTACATCTTCATGATTACTCTGCAATTCACAATTAAGTGCTT
The DNA here is from genome assembly GCF_023898315.1 of Schistocerca nitens. Classification (NCBI taxonomy): domain Eukaryota; kingdom Metazoa; phylum Arthropoda; class Insecta; order Orthoptera; family Acrididae; genus Schistocerca; species Schistocerca nitens. The sequence continues at coordinate 447,019,407 of NC_064616.1, read as the reverse complement.
GGCAGAGGGTTCATCAAACCACAATCATACTATCTCTCTACCATTCCACTCCCGAAGAGCGCGCGGGAAAAACGAACACCTAAACCTTTCTGTTCGAGCTCTGATTTCTCTTAGTTTATTTTGATGATCATTTCTACCTATGTATGTTGGGCTCAACAAAATATTTTCGCATTCAGAAGAGAAAGTTGGCGACTGAAATTTCGTAAATAGATCTCGTCGCTATGAAAAACATCTTTGCTTTAATGACTTCCATCCCAACTCGCGTATCATATCTGCCACACTCTCTCCTCTATTACGTGATAATACAAAACGAGCTGCCCTTTTTTGCACCCTTTCGATGTCCTCCGTCAATCCCACCTGGTAAGGATCCCACACTGGGCAGCAATATTCTAACAGAGGATGAACGAGTGTAGTGTAAGCTGTCTCTTTAGTGGACTTGTTGCATCTTCTAAGTGTCCTGTCAATGAAACACAACCTTTGGCTCGCCTTCCCCACAATATTATCTACGTGGTCTTTCCAACTGAAGTTGTTCGTAATTTTAACACCCAGGTACTTAGTTGAATTGACAGCCTTGAGAATTGTACTATTTATCGAGTAATCGAATTCCAACGGATTTCTTTTGGAACTCACGTGGATCACCTCACACTTTTCGTTATTTAGCGTCAACTGCCACCTGCCACACCATACAGCAATCTTTTCTAAATCACTTTGCAACTGATACTGGTCTTCAGATGACCTTACTAGATGGTAAATTACAGCATCATCTGCGAACAACCTAAGAGAACTGCTCAGATTGTCACCCAGGTCATTTATATAGATCAGGAATAGCAGAGGTCCCAGGACGCATCCCTGGTGAACACCTGATATCACTTCAGTTTTACTCGATGATTTGCTGTCTATTACTACGAACTGTGACCTTCCTGACAGGAAATCACGAATCCAGTCGCACAACTGAGACGATACCCCATAGGCCTGCAGCTTGATTAGAAGTCGCTTGTGAGGAACGGTGTCAAAAGCTTTCCGGAAATCTAGAAATACGGAATCAACTTGAGATCCCATGTCGATAGCGGCCATTACTTCATGCGAATCAAGAGCTAGCTGCGTTGCACAAGAACGATGTTTTCTGAAACCATGCTGATTACGTATCAATAGATCGTTCCCTTCGAGGTGATTTATAATGTTTGAATACAGTATATGCTCCAAAACCCTACTGCAAACCGACGTCAGCGATATAGGTCTGTAGATCGATGGATTACTCCTACTATCCTTCTTAAACACTGGTGCGACCTGCGCAATTTTCCAATCTGTAGGTACAGATCTATCGGTGAGCGAGCGGTTGTATATGATTGCTAAGTAGGGAGCTATTGTATCAGCGTAATCTGAAAGGAACCTAATCGGTATACAATCTGGACCTGAAGACTTGCCTGTATCAAGCGATTTGAGTTGCTTCGCAACCCCTAAGGTATCTACCTCTAAGAAACTCATGCTAGCAGCTGTTCGTGTTTCAAATTCTGGAATATTCCATTCGTCTTCCCTGGTGAAGGAATTTCGGGAAACTGCGTTCAATAACTCCACTTTAGCGGCACAGTCGTCGGTAACAGTACCATCGGCACTGCGCAGCGAAGGTATTGACTGCGTCTTGCCGCTTGTGTACTTTACATACGACCAGAATTTCTTTGGATTTTCTACCAAATTTTGAGACAATGTTTCGTTGTGGAACCTATTAAAGGCACCTCGCACTGAAGTCCGTGCCAAATTTCGCGCATCTGAAAATATTAGCCAATCTTTGGGATTTCGCATTTTTCTGAACTTCGCATGCTTTTTCCATTGCCTCCGCAACAGCATTCGGACCTGTTTTGTGTACCGTGGGGGATCAGTTCCATCTCTTACCAGTTTGTGAGGTATGAATCTCAAAATTGCTGTTGCTACTATATCTTTGAATTTAAGCCACATCTCGTCTACATTTGCATAGTCAGTTTGGAAGGAATGGAGATTGTCTCTTAGGAAGGCTTCTAGTGACACTTGATCCGCTTTTTTTGTTTCTGGTGGATTTGAAAGAAACGGTATTGAGCCTAGCTACAACGACCTTATGATCACTAATCCCGGTATCAGTCATGATGCTCTCTATTAGCTCTGGATTGTTTGTGGCTAAGAGGTCAAGTGTGTTTTTCCAATCATTTACAATTTGCATGGGTTCGTGGACTAACTGCTCGAAATAATTTCCAGAGAAAGCATTTAGGACAATCTCGGAAGATGTTTTCCGTCTACAACCGGTTTTGAACAAGTATTTTTGCCAACATATCGAGGGAAGGAGTCACAGTTGAAATTGGTTAACTGATACAAATATGTGGGTGTAACACTTTATACTGATATGAAATACAATGAGCAAATATGCTCAGTCTTGGGTAAAACAAATGGTAAACTTTGGTTTATTTGTTGAATACTGGTGAAATGCAGTCAGTCTAAAATGGAGACTGCTGACAAATTACTCATGTCTGAATTCTAGAATACTGTTCAAGTGTGTAGGACCCACACTTAACAGGGCTAACAGGAGGTATTTAAGGAATACAGAGAAGGGCAGTATGAATGGTCACACATTTGTTTGTTCCATGGGAGAGTGCCACAGAGAAGCTGAAGAAACTGAACTGGCCGACTCTTGAAGATAAATGTAAACTACCCTGAGAAACCTACTTACAAAGTTTCAAGAACTGACTTTAATGTATGACTCTAGGAATGTACTACAACCCCCTTTGATTAATAACAGCATGCATGGAGGCATTTAAACAATCATTCTTCCCAAACTCCATATATTAATGGAGTAGGAAAAAAACCTAATAACTGGTACAAAGGAACGTATCTGCTCTCATGCACTTCGCAGTAGTTTTTAGAGTATAGATGTAAATTAGTGGTGTACTGCTTGACACAGTCATGTCAAATTAAATATCTAGGTGTAATTAATGTTGCAAAGTGATACGAAAAGGTACAAGCATGTAAGGATTGTACAAGGTAAGGTGAAAAGTCAACTTCAGATCATTGAGAGAATTTTACTAAAGTGTGGTTTGTTTGTAAAGGATACCCTGTATAGACCACTAGTGTGACCCATTCTTGCATACTGCTTGAGTCTGGGATCCCCAGCAGGTGTGATTAAAAGAAAACATTGAAGCAATTCAAAGGCAAGCTGCTAGATTTGTTGCCAGTAGGTTCGTTCAACATATGAGTAGTACAGAAATGCTTCATGAACTCAAGTAGATTATGTACCTTTCATGGATCACTATTGAGAAAATTTACAGAACCAGCATTTGAAGCCAACTGCAGAATAACTGTACTACCACCAATGTACATTTCACATAGGGGGTATAACGATGAGAGAAATTAGGGATCGTATGGAGGCATATAGACATACTTCGTTCCCTTACTCTATGTGTGAGTGGAACAGGAAAACAAATGACTAGTACTGGTACAAGGTATCCTCTGCTATGCACCATATGGTAGCTTGTGCAGTATGTGTGTAGATGTAGATTAATTATTCATAGGTTTCAATGGAACCTTGTCTTTTCATCACATTGTTCCTGTACTACCTTCACTATGTCATCTCTCATACTTACTCATTCACCTTCTGTTGCATTGTTTTAACCTGTTTCACTTACTGTTGCCCAATGCTCGATTTAAAATTTCTAAAAACATTTTTTTCCTTTCAATTTATCCACATCCCATATCTTCAGTATCCTGTATGTCTTCAGTTTTAAACTGAAGTTCATAACCAATAAATTATGCTCAGAATGTTCCTGTAAACATTTAGCAGTTTTAAATTTGTTTCAGAACCCAAGTCTTAGCATTTTATAACCTATCTGAAACTATTCAGTGTCTCCAGGAGTCCTTCATGTATACAGTCTTCTTTCATGTTTCTCAAACCAAATGTTATCAATGATTAAATTTGCTGTGTGCAAAATTTTACCAGGCAGCTCCTCCTTCATATCTTCCTTCCAAGTACATGTTCCTGTTTTTCCTATACTCCCTTCCCACAGTCAAATTCCAGTCCCTTACTAAAATTATATACTGGTGTGCAAAACTGGTGTGAAAGTAACTTTCGCATGGTGTGTAACTGCCAAGTAACATGATCAATTAAACTTCAACCGTGGATAGAAAGAACTGCTACAGTATAGAACAGAAGGTAATTGAAAGAAATGCACCATGAGACAAACAGAAATGACACTTTTATTCCCAGACATTGCAAAAGGCGGGACCTGGTACTTAATAGGGTCCATGATCACCACAGACAGCAATGCCTGCTCTGCAACATGTTCCCATGCTGGCCACAAAACTGGTAAGGAGTTCTTGTGTTAGGGCATTCCATTCCTCCATCGGCACAGTTGACAACTGCTGGATGATCATTGGTGCATGTGGACATGCTGCAATACATGTCCCCAATGCATCCCACACATGTTTGATGGTATTTAAGGCTTTCCATTCTCTGAATATCCTCTCATTCAAAGAGCTTCACCTGTGCTTTTTGATGCTGTCACACATTATCATCCATAAAAAAGAAGTAAGGATTGAATGCACCTCTGACACACATGGGTAAGGAGTACAATGTTACACTAAATGTTGCCAGTGAGTATCATGTTCAAAGTTCAGAGATCAGTGAACTCATTCAACTATGCTTCCACACACAATAAGACCTAGACCACCAAAATGACCATGTTCGACAATGTCCCTGGGTGCACTCTGTGTTCCCACCTCTCGTAGTATGAGGGTACATCCAGAATCACTACTCAGGTTGAATCTCCTTTCATCTGCTCTCATCACGTTTGGTGCCTTCAATGTGCGTATGTCACAAGTACACAACATTCTGGTCATCAGACAAAGAGACCACCCTCATGCAGTCTCCATGCCACTGTGGAGCATGAGATTGTATGCTTTGCAGTTCTGTTAAATGTATTGCACCCACTGTTTGATGTGCCTTCTGCTGTAGTTGATCATGATTGGCCAGCTCCTCTTTTTCAGGCAGCAGTGTCTGTGGTTGGGAATGTTCCCCATGCATGTGAAACAATGCTGTGAGCAAAACCAAACCCTTCTGCTACACTTGTCAGACTTACCCATCTTCCAGTTTCTCAATTATCCTTGCCCGTATGAAGTCATCGATATGTTGTCTCCAGGCCATGCTGTAATGAAGAACACCACCGCAGTGCACTGTAACTGTTCACTGATTGAGACACACTGTATTTTCCTGTTCCTTCAACTGGCTCACTTTCGTGCAGACCTCATGCCATGTGATGTCCAACTTTCTGTGCATAAATGGAAGACCTCTGGAAACATGCTCCCACACTGTCATTCATTTCCACTGAGTTGTTAATATATTATGTTACTTTATCTATCTCATCCTTAAGTTTTACCATGCAGTGTATTTTCTTCTCCCTTAGCTATCTGATTAATTTCTTTTATCTCATCCTACATGTTTTCAATCTTCTTATAATCTGCAGATCTAGTCAGCATACACACCTGTTCTGCTGTGAAGGGTTGGGCTTTGTGTCCATCTCATCTGTGATAATCTTTTCCCTCTGCTTTTTGTAGTATTTCATTCCCACTCCTTTTTGTTGTCTATTATCAGAGCTTCTCCTGCATTATTCATACTTTATTATCTGTTGATATCCCTATAATCATCTGACCATAAATCCTGTTCTTCCAGACACCATACTTTATTAATTTTCTCAGTACCAAATCTCATTCTATTGATTTCTTTTCTCAGGTTCTCTAACCCACCCTTACAATTAAGGAATCTAACATTACATACCCTGATTTGTAGAAAGCCATTCTTCCGGTGGTTACATCGTCCTGAGTAGTCGATGCTGGAGCGAGCTGCATGTCCTCAGACAATACAATGGATGTAGTATATCCTTTCATATCTAAGTAAATTAATTCATCAGAAATTAATTTAAATTTGTATTTAGTTTACCTCTTCTGATAGCGACCTATTATTTCAGTGCCACTTCCTCCTTAATCATTTAGTTACTTTTATTGAAGCCCTTCCCTCTACCAATTCTTGATCACTGCTTAAGAAAAATACAACCTCTCAGGGCAGTACGTATTATTTTGCATTGTCAGCAACTATTCCTGTCATTGACCAGTCTGCTCCTTTCAATTAGTCTGTCATTTGCTGAAGCCTGCAGATGGCCATGGTAGGCAGCCTGGTTTACTGTGACTATGATCACCCTTAGGAAAGGCATACCATGTGAAACAAGTCAATCACGGTGCCCTAGAAAAGCCAGTTGAGATACCCAATGGTAGGATGTAAGCAATGAGTTGACATTACACTGTAAAGTCTGGGAATTCAGTCACAGGCATATATCTCTTCATGACAAACATGCCCCTCAACATACAGTCAAAATAAAGAGAGCAAAGAGAGCTCCTCCTACACAACAGGCTGTGGAACTGTCATATGATGAGTAGGTGAGACTGTATTAACAGAAGATTCAATAAAATCCAGTACTTGAGCTTTATGAAGTAGGCAGAAAAGTCGGGAACAAAGTGAAGCAAAATGTGTACAATGCCAAAAGCATTTATGCTTGTTCTGTTGTATGCAACAAGTGAAATCCTGTGCACCTTTAGCATAAAAAAGCAAAGTCTGATTTTTTAATCTTCCGCACATGAAGTTGATTTTTTTCTCTGCACTCAAATAGCAATAAATTTTCAACCACATAGTAGTACTTTGATAACATTCGCACTTTCTGTACAACGTGTTTCTAGACATACAGTATAGAAAGCAGTTGTCATGAGAATCTCTTATAAGGCCCTAGGTATTGATGGAGTGAGTATAAGAGTCATTAAAACTTCACCAAAATTATTATTCTGCTTCTAACATACATATTCAGTTCTCTCTTATTAGTGGTACTTAACCTACTGAATGGAAACAAAGCTTAATTAGACCAACATCCGAGGAATGATAATCCTAAAACACCAGGTAACTGTTGGCCAATCAGCATATTATCTACAATATTTAATGCCTTGGAGTATGCTGTTCATGAACGGCTGATGAACTGCCGTAAAATTTACAACATCCTTGATAAATATTAATGAGGCTTCTGGAAACATCATATCACAGCAACTGCATTAATCAAATTGACAGATGACTTCAAATATGCCATGGACTGACTTGAAGTGATAGTTTTAACACTGCTTGATGTCATCAAGGTTTTTGATACTTTTTACTTTGATCTATTACTTATGAAAATAAAAACAGATGATTTTCTCAAACAGTTCAGTACTGTAGTTTGACAGCTAACTTAAAAGCAAATATCAACAAGTTGTCTGTGGGTTGAAGAAGTCTTCAAGCAGGAATTTGCATAGAGGAGTCTCATAAGGTTCAGTTTTTAGTCCACTGTTTTTCTCACTGTATATAAATGACATTTCTTCTGTGGCATATTCTTATAACTATCACTTACATGCTGATGATACACAGTTGTATGAAAGCAGCAACAATTTGAACATTCTGCTGCTGTACCAGATAAGAACCTTTGATCAGTATCTTGATGGACATAAAACTTTTGTCTTAAACTAAACCCAAATAAGTCACACTGGAAGTTAACTAGTAAACGTTTTCATGAAACAGTTCTTTTATGAAACTTTCTGGTAGATTAAGTGGTGGTATTTGAACACGAAACCTTTGCCTTTAATGAATGAGGGATCCAGTCAGTATTCATGACCAACCCGCATAGTTTTACCTCCCCCCAATAATTTGCCAGGTAAAGCCAAAGGTTCTGGATTCAAGCCCTGACTGGCACACAGTTTCAATGTGCCAGGAAGTTTGAAGTACGTGTGCGCTCCACTGCAGAGTGAAAATTCATTCTTGTCCCTTTTGTGCTTTTTTTGTGTATTCAATTTGCTTAGAAAAAAGATAAAGAGTTCATGTTAATATTGGATGATAACTGGAAAGAAAAAAATGTTATACCATGCAGGAAATCTAGTTGCAGCACAAGATACAGTATGTCCTGCACCCTGCCTCTGACTATGTATAGCACTAAATCCATCTACTTCTCAGTTCCAACCATATGAGTCTTGAGCATAGTTCCCAATAACCTATGTTTGATCCAAAATCACACTGTATTCAGGAGGGGGATTAATGCTTATCATGTTATAATCAGTATGGTTTCCCTCTCATCGATCCCTCTAACAGCAAACTAATATATCTCCCAAGTTGTAAACAGCATTCATGCTTTCCTCATGGCCTTCTATTTCTGTTTTCTTTCTTTCATTTAATCTGCTAAATTTACCCTATTACTTCTTAATCTTCTCCTGACAATTCACCTCCTCCATTTATGATACCTTCTGCACTGCTGCCATGCACTTCATATTCAAAATGAATGTAATTGGGGCAGTATTTATGACAATGTTAATAATACTAACAACAGTGAAATGCCATATATTCATTACCATACTTATTATTATTATTATTATTATTATTACTATGTATAGCATATGTATTATGCGTACTGTAATGTTAACTGATGAAGGAGATGTGGTTAGGTGTAAGAGAGAGCCTGAAGACCGTAAACTTTACAAGTGAAATAAATGCATAAAAATTAATAACCCAATCATTTTTAAAATATGCAGTTCACACTTCTGCGTGACACCATTATTAAATTGGCTTAGCTTTGTGATATTCTACTGTACCTCTGTATGACCAGAGACAAATTTAGTGTTCAAACATTTGAAGAACCCATTACAATAAAATGAATTTTTTAAATATTTCTTAAAGGCACAACAAAAATAGTGGAAAACTGAAAATATTGTTAGTTAATGAAATATGTTAGGAATTTGGAAGTTCATATGTATGAAGCACAAAAATAGAATATATTTTTTGTCAATACCAGAAGTTCTTTATTCATAATCAATGAAAACTATGTTGATATTATATGAAAACTTTTTTTTGTTTTACAGCCGATGCAAGCGAGCCCAGTTTCTGTGTCATGAATCCGATATAGAATGCATTCGCTTGCCAATGACATACTCTTTCAACTTCATAACATTTGTATCTAACATTCCAATACCACAAGGGCATCTAGATTTATTTACAATGCGAGGAATATATTCTACTGCAACAGTCAGTTTTAAAATGGAACTACTAGATGCAAGAGCACCTGAAGGAATTCCAAAAGCTACAAAGGATTACTTCCGTCTACGGCGAACTGCAGTTAACCAAGCTGTAATCTCCTTGATACGCTCAGTGGCAGGTCCTCAAGAAATTGAACTCCAGCTTACAATGGAGCTGTATCACAATGGACTCTTCTCTGCATCTGCAGTCGCAAGGTTATTTATAGTAGTTTCTCAGTATGAATTTTAATTTTAGCATTGTGAACCTGACAAATATTTGCTGCAACTAGCGCCACCTTCATTTGAATTACATTGGGCAATTATTTTATCAATTGTGAAAGGTGTAGTACTATAAAAACTTTAAATTTTATGTGAATAACATGGCTTGAATCACAAATGTACTCTACTCTGAATAATAAAAAAAGAGTTTGGAAGAAGATGACTTAGAATCAGGTGGAGAGATTAGTATGCAAGTGTTGTATGAGTAACTAAGTATTTGAATTTATTTCTGTAAAGATCATCACTTCATGATTTTATTACATTGGTGTAAATAACAATAATTTGTATAGCAACATTTTCATAAGAATTTCCTCAATGTGAACATCTGTAATTTTAATTATACACTGTAAAAATTAAACAAGAAAAAAAGAAAAAATGAATACTGTATTGAGTGGTATATTGTTTTTCTCGGTTTTTACTATTTTCCACTAACATTTTCATGCTGCCACTATAATAATAATAATAATAATAATAATAATAATAATAATTATTATTATTATTATTATTATTATTATTATTTCTTTCCTTTCTCAGACCTTAGGTCTGGTTCGAAATGAAAGTGACGTGGCGGACCTTGATCAAGCGTGACTTCCTTTTAACTGTACGGTATATGTTACATTGCGTTTAGGAACTTTCGGGTAATTGAACATGTATCAATAATTACAGATTTCTGTAGTTGTATATATATATATGTTTGGATGTAGCTGTATTGCGTTGATGTACTGGTGGATATTGTGTGGTATGACTCCTGTAGTTGATAGTATAATTGGTATAATGTCAACTTTATCCTGATGCCACATGTCCTTGACTTCCTCAGCCAGTTGGATGTATTTTTCAATTTTTTCTCCTGTTTTCTTTTGTATATTTGTTGTATTGGGTATGGATATTTCGATTAGTTGTGTTAATTTCTTCTTTTTATTGGTGAGTATGATGTCAGGTTTGTTATGTGGTGTTGTTTTATCTGTTAGAATGGTTCTGTTCCAGTATAATATTTATTCATCATTCTCCAGTACATTTTGTGGTGCATACTTGTATGTAGGAACGTGTTGTTTTATAAGTTTATGTTGTAAGGCAAGCTGTTGATGAATTATTTTTGCAACATTGTCATGTCTTCTGGGGTATTCTGTATTTGCTAGTATTGTACATCCGCTTGTGATGTGATCTACTGTTTCTATTTGTTGTTTGCAAAGTCTGCATTTATCTGTTGTGGTATTGGGATCTTTAATAATATGCTTGCTGTAATATCTGGTGTTTATTGTTTGATCCTGTATTGCAATCGTGAATCCTTCCGTCTCACTGTATATATTGCCTTTTCTTAGCCATGTGTTGGATGCGTCTTGATCGATGTGTGGCTGTGTTAGGTGATGCGGGTGCTTGCCATGTAGTGCCTTCCCCTTCCAATTAATTTACTTTCTTCGTATCTGTTGATGTTATGTGATCTAAAGGGTTGTAGAAGTGGTTATGAAATTGCAGTGGTGTAGCCGATGTATTTATATGAGTGATTGCTTTGTGTATTTTGCTAGTTTCTGCTCGTTCTAGAAAGAATTTTCTTAAATTGTCTACCTGTCCATAATGTAGGTTTTTTATGTCGATGAATCCCCTTCCTCCTTCCTTTCTGCTTAATGTGAATCTTTCTGTTGCTGAATGTATGTGATGTATTCTATATTTATGGCATTGTGAACGTGTAAGTGTATTTAGTGCTTCTAGGTCTGTGTTACTCCATTTCACTACTCCAAATGAGTAGGTCAATATTGGTATAGCATAAGTATTTATAGCTTTTGTCTTGTTTCTTGCTGTCAATTCTGTTTTCAGTATTTTTGTTAGTCTTTGTCTATATTTTTCTTTTAGTTCTTCTTTAATATTTGTATTATCTATTCCTATTTTGTGTCTGTATCCTAGGTATTTATAGGCATCTGTTTTTTCCATCGCTTCTATGGAGTCACTGTGGTTATTCAATATGTAATCTTCTTGTTTAGTGTGTTTTCCCTTGACTATGCTATTTTTCTTACATTTGTCTGTTCCAAAAGCCATATTTATATCATTGCTGAATACTTCTGTTATCTTTAATAATTGGTTGAGTTGTTGATTGGTTGCTGCCAGTAGTTTTAGATCATCCATGTTTAGCAAATGTGTGATTTTGTGTGGGTATGTTCCAGTAATATTATATCCATAATTTGTATTATTTAGCATGTTGGATAGTGGGTTCAGAGCAAGACAGAACCAGAAAGGACTTAATGAGTCTCCTTGGTATATTCCACGCTTAATCTGTATTGGCTGTGATGTGATATTATCTGAATTTGTTTGGATATAAGTGTGGTTTTCCAGTTTTTCATTTCTATGTTTAGAAACTGTATCAATTTAGGATCTACTTTGTATATTTCCAATATTTGTAGTAACCATGAGTGGGGTACACTATCAAAAGCTTTTTGGTAATCAATGTATGCGTAGTGTAGCGACCTTTGTTAAGTTTTAGCTTGATATGTCACCTCTGCATCTATTATCAGTTGCTCTTTACATCCTCGTGCTCCTTTGCAGCAGCCTTTTTGTTCTTCATTTATAATTTTGTTCTGTGTTGTATGTGTCATTAATTTCTGTGTAATGACTGAAGTTAATATTTTGTAGATTGTTGGTAGGCATGTTATGGGGCGATATTTAGCTGGGTTTGCTGTGTCTGCTTGATCTTTAGGTTTCAGATAAGTTATTCCATGTGTAAGTGTATCAGGGAATATGTATGGGTCTGCAATGTAACTGTTAAATAATTTATATCTAAAAACAAAGATGATGTGACTTACCAAATGAAAGCGCTGGCACGTCGATAGACACACAAACATACACACAAAATTCAAGCTTTCGCAACAAACTGTTGCCTCATCAGGAAAGAGGGAAGGAGAGGGAAAGACGAAAGGATGTGGGTTTTAAGGGAGAGGGTAAGGAGTCATTCCAATCCCGGGAGCGGAAAGACTTACCTTAGGGGGAAAAAAGGACGGGTATACACTCGCACACACACACATATCCATCCACACATATACAGACACAAGCAGACATATTTAAAGACAAAGACTCTTTGCTAATGTCCATAGATGTTGTTTGACTGGCCGTAAAGTCTCAAGGAGGAGGCTTCCCGTACGGACGGAAGTGTCCCCGATGATAACGGGTCGAGATGACAGGAGACGTGGGGGTCGAATCTGCTGGGGCCCCATGCACTAATCTGCCCGTTGCAGCAAGTCCGGTTGTTATAACAGGAGACATGGGCGATGTGTCCGCGTCCATAGGAGGAGGAGGCGAGTAGAGTTGCTCTGACAGATGATGGTCATCTGGTTCCTGCATAGGCACGTCTCCTGGTGGCGTCAGTTCTTGTGCTGGCACCAATATGATGGTGAGAGGACTGCGTTGTGAGTAATGAGAGATTCCAGTATCCCAAACATCAGGTAGAGCCGAAGGTGGTGTAGCGGCATCTGGAACAGGCGTTGCCGCCACACGAGGCCAAAGCTGGTCTGAATGACGCACTGCAACACCCGTGTCCATTTGGATTTCATACAGGCGTCAGCCACGGTGTTGTAAGATGCGGCCAGGACTCCATTTTGGCCACCTGCCATATCCCCGTACCCATACAAGGTTGTCGGCGGTGAACTGGTCAAGCGAAGGCACCTGCGGCCATGAGGTGGAAGGCCGCAGAAGATGGAAGTAGCGTGCGGGGCTGTCGGCCATGTAAGAGCTCAGCCAGGCTGTGGTCGCCCATGGGGGTGAAACGGTAAGAAGCCAGAAATTGGAGAAGCGCATCATCAGCAGAAGAAGAAGTCAGGAGTTTCCTCATCTGACAAGGAAAAATCCCCATCGCATCCCCCTCAGATTTAGTTATAAGTTACCACAGTGGATAGACCTTGAAAAACTGAACACAGATAAATCGAGAAAACAGGAAGAAGTTGTGTGGAACTACGAAAAAATAAGCAAAATATACAAACTGATTAGTCCACGCACAAGATAGGCAACATAAAGGACAGTGTAATCTCAGGAGCGCCGTGGTCCTGTGGTTAGTGTGAGCAGCTGCGGATCGAGAGGTCCTTGGTTCAAGTCTTCCTTCGAGCGAGAAGTTTAATTTTTTATTTTCAGACAATTATCAAAGTTCAGGCACTCACACATAATCAACTTCGCTCTCCAAAATTCCAGGACATGTTCAGATTTGCTTGGACATATGCAGAATTTGACGGTCTACACACGGAAAAATTTGAAAACGTTAAAAACATATGTTTTGACGGAGCACAGTGAAAAGTGTGCAACTGTGTGACTTTTGTATTCATTTGTTGCCGTTTATGTGACAAACTCTTATGTTTTCATCACTTTTTTGGGAGTAATTATCACATCCACAAGAAAACCTAAATCGGGCAACATAAAAGAATCTTTTTACCCATTTGCCAAGTGTACAAGTTAGGTGGGTCGACAACATATTCCTGTCATGTGACGCACATGCCGTCACCAGTGTCGTATAGAATATATCAGATGTGTTTTCCTGTGGAGGAATCGCTTGACCTATGACCTTGCGATCAAATGTTTTCGGTTCCCATTGGAGAGGCACGTCCTTTCGTCTATTAATCGCACGCTTTTGCGGTGCGGTCGCAAAACACAGACACTAAACTTATTACAGTGAACAGAGACATCAATGAACGAATGGACAGATCATAACTTTGCGAAAATAAAGAAAAATTTTTCATTTGAGGGGAGACTTGAACCAAGGACCTCTCGTTCTGCAGCCGCATACGCTAACCACGGGACCACGGCGTTCCTGAGCTCAAATTATCCTTGATGTTGCCTATCTTCGCGTAGACTACTCAGTTTGTATATTTTGCTTATTTTTTTATAGTTCCACACAACTTCTTCCTGTTTTCTCGATTGATCTGTGTTCAGTTTTTCAAGGCCTATCCACTGTGCCAACTTATAACTAAATCTGAGGGGGGTGCGATGGGGAGGTTCCCTTGTGAGCCTTAAATGTGCGGATCAGTCGTTCAGCCTCACCGTTTGACTGTGGATGGAACGGAGGGGCCGCGACATGTATGACACCGTGACAGGCACAAAAATCTGTAAAATCAGAAGAGGCAAATTGCGGACCATTATCAGTAACAAGAGTAGAGGGAAGGCCTTCCAAAGAGAAAATGTGAGCTAGAGCATTGGTGGTTGCCGCAGTGGTAGGTGACGTGCAACGGACAATGAAAGGACAGTTAGAGTAGGCGTCAATAACAAAAAGCCAATAAGTACCTAAAAAAGGTCCCATGAAGTCAGCATGAATACGCTCCCAGTGCTTCTCAGGTGCATGAATACATTCCCAGGGCTTCTCAGGCGAAGGCCACGGTGACAAAGATGACTTCGGGGCTGCGGCCTGTGACGCACAAGGGCCGCAGGCAGTGACCATGTGTTCTATTTCAGAGTCGATGCTGGGCCAGTACACACGACAGCACGCCAGAGATTTTGTACGAGACACCCCCCAGTGCCCTTGGTGAAGGAGGCGCAAGACCGAAGCACGCAAAGACACAGGTACCATAATACGCGGCGAAGCATTGTCGGTGGAAAGGAGGATAACACAATCCCTAGCCATGAGGCGGTAACGCAAATCGTAGTAGTTCCGCAATGGACGGACGATCTGGCCAACCCTTCTGAATACAGCGTAAAACCCAGGAGAGGGTAGGGTCAGAACCCGTAGCAGCCACCAGACGGTCCCCAGTGATGGGGAACCCATCCACAGCCCGCTGCTCGGCAACATCCAGGTGGAAACACAAAAGTTCATCCCTATCGAATGCCAGATCAGGACACATGGGAAAGCGAGACAGTGCATCAGCATTCGCATGTTGAGCCGTCGGCTGAAAATGAATCTCATAAATAAAACGAGACAAGTAAAGAGCCCAACGCTGGAGGCGGTGTGCAGCCTTGTCGGGAAGTGACGTTGATGGATGAAACAAGGAAACAAGTGGTTTGTGATCCGTAACAAGATGAAATTTGGAGCCATAGAGAAACACACCAAACTTGTGAAGAGCATAAATAATGGCCAAAGCTTCTTTTTCAATTTGAGAATACTTTTGTTGGGCATCTGTGAGCGTTTTAGAGGCATAAGCAATGGGTTGTTCAGAACCGTCAGAAAAACGGTACGCAAGGACTGCACCGACCCCGTATTGAGAGGCATCCATGGCAAGAACAAGATGTTGGCCAAGTCGATAAGTAGCCAGGCATGGGACCTGTTTCAGCATAGTCTTCAATTTCTGGAAAGCCGCATCGCATGACGCGGACCAGTGAAAAGGCACGTTTTTATACAACAGGCGATGCAACGGCTGAGCCACCGAAGCCGCAAACGGTAAAAACTTGTGATAGTATGCTATTTTCCCCAAGAAGGCCTGCAGTTCCTTAACAGATGTAGGGCGAGGAAGGGCATCGATCGCAGCGAAAGTTTGCTGAAGCAGATGAATACCATCCCGAGAGAGTTGAAACCCCCAAGTACGTGATAGATGCCTGAAAAAATTTTGATTTCTGAAGATTACACTTAAGATCGGCAGTCTGTAAGACATGAGAAAGTGTGCAGAAAATATGCAGATGTTCGTCAGTGGTGGAGCCAGTGACAACAATGTCGTCCTGGTAATTTATACACACAGGGACAGTGAGCAATAATTGTTCCAAGAATCGCTGAAAGAGAGCAGGGGCGCTGGCAACCCCGAATGGCAATCGTTGGTATTGATAGAGGCCAAAAGGTGTGTTAAGGACCAGAAACTGCCGGGAAACAGCGGCAAGAGGAAGTTGATGATAAGCTTCTGACAGGTCAAGTTTAGAAAAATACTAGCCTCCAACAAGTTTAGTGAACAATTCTTCAGGTTGAGGCATAGGGTAAGTGTCGATAAGGCATTGAGCATTTAGAGTGGCTTTGAAATCGCCGCAGAGATGAATATCACCATTTGGCTTAGCAACGACAATGACAGGAGAGGACCACTCACTGGAAGTGACAGGAAGCAAAAACCCGGAAGCAGTGAGACGATCCAGCTCCCATTTGACCTGATCACGAAGGGCCACAGGAATGGGCCGAGCCCGAAACTTAGGCCGAGCAGTGGGTTTGAGCGTGATATGAGCTTCAAAGTCAGTTGCACAGCCTAACCCAGGAGAAAAAAACGACGAAAATGTCGTTGACAAGGAATCCAATTGAGCATAAGGAATAGCATCAGAGACGATATTGACAGAGTCATCTATGGAGAACCCAAAAACGAAAAAGGCATCGAAACCGAAAAGATTCTCCATGTTACTATGGTTGACCACAAGTATGGAAACAGTGCGAACGACAGATTTGTAAGATACCTCAGCATCAAATTGTCCCAAGAGAGAAATCTTCTGTTTATTGTAAGTCCATAATTGCCTAGTGACAGGTGACAGGATTGGAGAACCCTACAGAAGATACATCTGAGAATTGCTGATAGTGGCAGCAGAACCAGTATCCACCTGCATGCGAACATGTCGACCAAGTATTTGGACAGTGAGGAATAACTTTCCAGATAGTGAAGAAGTACAATTGACAGACAACACAGAATCAGAATCAGCGTCATGTTCATGAGCATCATGTATGCGGTTTGATTTGCAAACGGATGACACATGACCCTTTTTTTTGCATTTGTGACACACGGCCCAAGGTTGTGGACAGTCTTCTCGTGAATGTTTCGTAAAACACCACAGACATGAAGGAAGTTGCCGTGGGTTTTGCTGCAGTTTCTTAGAGGTTTGTTTACGGTTAGGCCGAGGCTGTGCTTGGGAGTGTACTGCGGCCACGTCGGCCGGCAGGGACATCCCACATGCTTCGTCAACATCGCACAGAGGTTGTATTTCCCCAACGTCACCCCATGCCTCTATTTGCACTCCAGTGGCACAAGAAACTTCAAAAGACTGAGCAATGGATAGGACTTCATCTAGAGTCGGATTTGTCAACTGAAGGGCACATTGCCTACATTCTTTGTCAGGCCCCGATCGGATAATAGCATCCCGTGCCATGGAATCGGCATAGGATTCTTTGTGAACTTCAGTAACAAATTGACACTTTCTACTGAGGCCGTGACGTTCAGCAGCCCAAGCGCGATACGATTGATTTGGTTGTTTTTGACAACGATAAAAGGCAACATGAGAGGCTACCACATGCGTTTGCTCTTGAAAATAGACGGACAGAAGTGAGCACATTTCAGCAAAGGACAAAGACACAGGATCTTTCAAAGGAGCCAATTGCGACAACAACCGATACATTTGAGGTGATATCCATGAAAGGAACAGAGACTTACATGTTTGTTCGTCCACGACATGAAATGCCAAGAAGTGCTGTCGATGACGTTTTTCATAATCAGACCAGTCTTCCGCCGTCTCGTCGTAAGGAGGAAATGTAGGTAGAGACAACAACGAGAGACGTCCCGCGTTTGATGCCGCGACGAAATCATGAATCGCATTTGTGAGAAGCGTTTACTGTTCTATGAGACCTTGCAATAGTTGCTTTAAAGTAGCCATGGAAACATGTGGGTCAACGATGGAAAAAACTAACATAAACTAACACTACAGAAGTCACTGAAGGTTAATACACATACCGTATTCCACTATCTTCTTCTTCAATATCATGACTCCTTATTGTGGGCAAACATGCTAAAGCACAGTGTGTTCAGATTGGGCCCACGATGTCTTGTTTATCTCCCGTGGCAAAACACCCACAAACTCCGCTACCCCGACACACTTCACAACCTCCTTCACATTTCTAGGGATGGACAACTGCTTTATAGCTTACACCCGTTCCTCAGCAATGGTTATCCCCTCCGGAGAGACCACTACCTTGTCACCAATTGTAATACCTTCAAGTTGAACAAATGCATTTCAAGGAAGGCGCAATACATGAAAGTCACAGATCAAGCAAACAGAGTAAGACGTGTGTACATTTTAACAGTCAAATCGTAACTGAGTCCGAGTCTAGCGGCCGCTGGCTGGCCGCTTAGGTGGCACTGCTGCTGCATGGCTGGCAGACAGCGCCGCATGTAGAGGACGTGCGTGACTGCGCGGCGGCACTTTGAAATATCAGCGAGTCACAACATAAACTAACACTGCAGAAGTCACTGAAGGTTAATACATATACCGTATTCCACTATCTTCTTCTTCAATATCATGACTCCTTATTGTGGGCAAACATGCTAAAGCACAGTGTGTTCAGATTGGGCCCACGATGTCTTGTTTATCTCCCGTGGCAAAACACCCACAAACGACATCGGCCGCAACTCGCCGTAAATTGCGTCCATACAATTGCATGGCAATCCATGGCTTATCATTCCACAGCAGCATTGAATTCCCAAGTGTCTCAGTTTCACCATCAGTTCATTATCACAGAGTGCCAAAATTATTAATGCACAATTCAGACCATCTGGACCCCAACACTCTGCCATTCTGTCCTTCTCCTCAGTACGCTCCAAACCTCCTCTCATCGTTGACAGAGGGTCACTCGGCACCCCAGTATCTTTGGTGAGGCCAATATCGACCTTAACACTCATGGACGGAACACAATCGTGCCGAAAATCAGCAGATACTACCCCCCTTTAATTGCTGATCATGGCTCCCTTAAGTTCCCAGAATGAATAAGTAATGGACCCGGCTTTATCTGAGAGAGATGAGCTGTATTGTCTTTGCCACCCCGACACACTTCACAACCTCCTTCACATTTCTAGGGATGGACAACTGCTTTATAGCTTACACCCGTTCCTCAACAATGGTTATTCCCTCCGGAGAGACCACATGACCAAGGAAGTGCATAAATGCACAAGCTCACTCTACCTCGGCTGGATTCACCGTTAAGACCTGCCTTTGTTAACCTCACTAAACCTTCCCTTAAATGTTGATAATACGCATTCATGGAATTACTATAAACTACTAAGTCATCCAAGTAGTGGTATATAAACTTAAATTTTATATCCGAGAATATTTTGTCTAGGAGCTGAGATAGAACTGCAGCACCTGTAGATAATCCGAATGGAACCCTATTGACTTTGTAAATATTCCAATTGGTCGTGAAGGCCGTAATCGGTTTGGAAGTTTCTGCGAGTGGAATTTGATTATAAGCCTGGTTTAAATCTTAGGTGGTAAATATCCCTGCACCGCAAAACCATCCAAAACAAGAATGCAGGTCAGGAAGAGGTACTGACCACAATACCACTTTTTTATTCAAATCCCTATAATCAACCACCGGGCAATAATTCCCATTGGGTTTCTGGACCAGAAATATAGGCACAGCGTATGTTGAATTAGAGGGCCAAAAGTACTTCCTGATCTAACATCTTTTCAATCTTTCCTTTGACAATTTCATTCGAGGTGGAGCCAACCTATACAGTGATTTCTTAATAGGCACGTTCCAGATAATTCAATGTGATATTCCACGAGAGACGTCACCCCCAACCTCTCTGTCGAAACATCCGGGAATTCACTACATACTCTCTGTATTTCCTCTCTCTCTGCTAATTTCAAATGTTCCAACCACAACCCTTTCTCTTGTCTCTTTTCGGTTTGTTATGCCTCTTCACTAGTCACAACTGCCACAGAAACTTCCCCTTGGTGCTTACAAAATTCAAAACTCTTCCCTGGTTTAAATCGGGAGCCAAATTGGCTTGCACCTCAAACAGTCACCAATCTGTTCTTTTTAATAACATCAGCTCCTAGAATGCATGTTGTGGCAAGCCTGCTTACCACTCGCATCCTCACCGTCTACGTGAAATCCCTAATTCTCAGTTTAACACATACAACACCATTCACTCTTACACTGGACTGATTAACCGCCTCGTATTTAACTGTATCCTTTTCTATTTTGCTCCACTTACAAATAGCACAGTTACGGTTAAACCAATTTTCTTTGATTGCTGTAATAGCACTACCACAGTCCAACAACTCACACACAGGTTCTTCATTCACAACACAGCATACAAAAAGTAAACCCTGTTCCTCCCCTCTACTTATCACATAAGTCTCCATTCCAATTGTACCTCTTGTTGTAATTGTCAGGACATCTCTGGCTTACTCTTCCGACAATTCCTACTGATGTGACCCAACTTCCCACAAATCCAACACCTTATCTTACTTTCCTTTTCCCACTGCTGATTCGTAGAAGTAATTTCCTTCATATTCCTATTGTTCGCTTGAACATTCCCATTCCATTCCATCTCATCCAATCGGTTCTCCTGTTCACGTAACCTTTCATAATTAATGGCTTGCCCCAACGTCAATGAGTCTACATACATAATAGCCTGGATGTGCCTTACTAATTCATTCAGCTGGGCAAACATTTGCGATGTCCGGCCAAATACTGCCCTCTGTCTATTGACTGGTTGTAATCCTTGAACAATATACAGCACAATTTCTCTATCGCAGTATGGCAGGCACAAGGCTAGTGCACTCTCTCTAACTCTCTCGACGAAGTCGACAATCATTTCATTATCCCCCTGCTCTTGACTATACTCCCTCTAAATTAATTCTTGCAACGCATGGGGTGGAATCAAGGTGCAAATTTTTCCTCTAAATTGTTGCAACATTAGTCTCTCCTGAATTTCATTCAACAGGTGTTGTACTAACTCTCCCTTTACCTATCCCACTAAGAGTTTTAAAATTTCCAAGTCCGTCATGTTAACAGCTCGTGCTTTTCACTGAAAACCGATGATGAAATACAAAAACTCCACAATATTCTCCACCGAATCTAAACACCATCCCTTACATCCTGTCAAATGATCCTGCAAGGGGTGAGGTAATTTCGAATACGGCCAATCTGAAAATGCTTCCCCCCCCCCTCCCAACCTGCCCCACTACACTTTCCGCTTCACTTTCCACTCCTCTGATGCAAACCAGCAAATCACTGATTCACTTTAAATTATCCCTTATTACATTCTCTTCCTCCCTCTCCATACCTACTAAATCATCCACCAGATTTAGGTAATGGGCACGTCTTGCTTGTAACCTCCTAACCTGATTTGCAGTTAGTGAACCCATATCCAAACCATCAACACATTCCAACATGTCCTCAAGCGGCACAACGATAGCAGCAGCGGCCAAACTGACTCCTCCTTTCTCAGTAACTTTTATCGTAACCGGGAGGTGCATATTACATTCAGTTACATTGCCTTGTGATTCCAAACCCCTCCTTTGAAGTTGGTACATCAACTCACTTCTCCTCAATAAATCCACATCCTTTACCAGATTCAATGCCATTCTGGAATAATTACAGCAGTATCAGGTCCAAAATAGTAGCAAGCAATCTTATACTACAACCTAATTTTTGACAGTTTGAAGACACTTTCCTCCAGCCAATCAACCATGCTCAGCTACCAATGTGCGGAATTAGTATTTAACTTAGGGACGACTAGACACTTCAACAAGAACAATAAACAACAGGATTAGTGTTGCCACAACTTAACAAACAGCCTCTAGTCTCCTAATGTTACATCAATGTCCATTCCCAACTGGCCATAGTTGATTGTCTAATGGAGATGGGTGCCTTCAATAACTGCTTACACATCACTGGTTTACGTAATTTATTATTAATAGTTCACTGAAAAAGAAGCCTTAAAACAATTCATAGAAAGGCTGGTTAAAAATCTGTTCCTTTGATTAATCAGTAATAAATTCTCAACCAATAACAGTAGCAAACAACACCACTTCCAAATAAAAACTTACAGAATTGTAATGGTAGAAAGGTACTTTACAAATTTCAAAAATTACTTTCATTTAACACGCAGATATAAAAACATATCCAAAACTCACAGTTAGCATATTTGTCAAATTCCAGGATTTATAACTCGCTGAACTACAGCACAGCACTGACAATTTCAAATCTGTCCAATGAGTAATTCTGATAACAGAAAATTATGTTCACAAATAAGAAATATAATAACTTTATGACAATGCCCATCCAGCATTGGCCACACTTTTACACCATCGTAAAATCCATTGAAAAGTGACAGTTACTGCTCAGTCTCCACACAGTTAAGTAAACTAACACCGCAGAAGTCACTGAAGGTTAATAGATGTACCGTATTCCACCGCTTTCTTCTCCAGTATCAAGACATCTTTATTGTGGGCAAACATGCTAAAGCACAGTGTGTTCAGGTTGGGCCCATGATGTCTTGTTTATCTCTCGTGGCAAAACACCCACAAATGACATCGGCCACAGCTCACCGTAAATTGCATCCATACAATTGCAGAGTCCACGGCCTATCATTTGACAGCAGCGTTGAATTCCCAAGCATCTCGGTTTCACCATCAATTCATTACCACAGAGTGCCAAAATTATTAATGCACAATTCGGAGCATCCAGACCCCAACACTCTGCCGTTCTGTCCTCCTTGCTCGGTACTCTCTAACCCTCCTCTCCTCGGCGCCAGAGGGCCCCCTGTTGCCAACTTGCACCCCAGTATCTCTGGCAATGCCAATACTGACCTTAACACTCGTGGCCGGAACACAATTGTGCCGAAAATCAGCACAATGCTCAGAAAATGATTGTTAAATATTGTACATATATCTGATTTATCAGTAACAGAAATATTTTTACTATGAACTGACTTTATATCATCAACCTTGTGCTGCTGACCAGACACTTCATACACAACTGACCATATGAATTAGCTATTCTATTTGTGCACCACATACTCTTTGCCTTCCTAATAACATTTTTAAGCACCCTACCATACTGTTTATAATGGGTAACTGCAGCTTGATTGTGACTTCTTATAACATTTTGATATAATTCCCACTTTGTTCTACATGATATCCTTATCCCACTAGTCAGCCACCCAGGCTGTCTTTTACTGCTAGTACCCCATTTAGAACATTCTAATGGAAAGCAACACTCAAAGAGCATGAGAAATGTGTTAAGGAAAGCATTATATTTGTCATCTACATTATCAGCACTATAAACATCCTGCCACTCTTGTTCCTTGACGAGTTTTAAAACACTCTCAATTGCCATTGAATTAACTTCCCTGCATAGTTTGTAATTACATGTGACATTTGTTTGAGTACAAAAGCCTTTTAATGTTAAAATTTGTGAATCATGGTCTGAAAGGCCATTCACCCTTTTACTAACAGAATACCCATCTAGTAATGAAGAATGAATAAAAATATTGTCTATGGCTTTGCTGCTATTCTGCTGCATCCTAGTTGGAAAAAACACAATCTACATCAGATCATATGAACCTAGGAGATCTACCAACATCCTTTTTCTTGCACAATCATATAAAAAATTAATATTGAAGTCACCACATATAACTAATTTCTGGTACTTCCTATACAGTGAATCAAGAACTCTCTCTAGCTTGAGCAAAAATGCTCTGAAGTCAGAGGTAGAGGACCTATAAACAACAAAAATTACAAGTTTAGTTTCATTAAATTCAACTGCCCTTGCACAACATTCAAATATCTGTTCAGTGCAGTGGCATGATACATCTATGGACTCAAACTGAGTATTATTTTTTTTTACGTACATGGCCACTCCACCACCCCACAAGGAACTTCTTGAAAAACAGCCAGCTAATCTGTATCCTGGTAAAGGAAGCCTCTGAATTGTCAAATTATTTAAGTGGTACTCCAATATACCAATAATTTCAGAGTCAACATCTATAAGCAGTTCACTAACTCTATCTCTAATACCTCTGATATTTTGATGAAATATGCTAATTCCTTCTCTACTTGGAAACATGATGTCCTTTGAAGAAGGACTTCCTTTAAGCAGGTAAAACTATCAGGTGAAGCTCTTAACACCAACTACTACAGGAATTTTTCCATGAGTGATCCCACCACCCCGCACTACCCTGTCACATATAAGCTTTGCCAGCTTCCCCTTCCCATACCTACTGAGGTGCAGGCCATGCCTAGTGAAAGCTGATCTACTGATACACTCAACTGACACCATTGCAATGTGATCTGTGCACTCTGCCATGTTAACGCACCTAACAGCCACATTAAGATGAGGCTGATCATGACGCTGAAACAGTTGCACAAAATGCACATTAGTGCCACCAGTTTGAGTAGCTATCTTTACCAGGTCACCACCTACGTCACATTCCCCGTCCCTATCAAGACTGTTCGGTGCCACACCCACTATCACTACCTGGTCCTCCTCGATAAAATTTCTCCATAACTCCCCTATGCTGTCAGTCACCTTAGCAAACCCTGCACTAGGCTTAACAATGCTGGTGACCTGGTACTCCCTCCCCAGCACTTGCTGCAACTGCAGGCCCACACCTCTACCATGTGAACTACCTAGCAGCAGAACCTTCTTATTTCTGTTAGACTTTGCAACTGGCTTAGGCCTCCTAACTGCTGAGGACTGCTGCCTGTTTCTTACACCTACAGCTACAAGAGGCTCCTTTCCACTCAACTCTGACAGTTGGTCAAATCTACTGCATATACGCAAAGTACAGCTCTTTTAATACCTCCTCCTCCTCCTAGATGCCTTCTTGCCAACTGCCAGTTCCCATTCCCCAGCTCCCTTCACCCTCCTCAACCTATCTAGTTCCTCCTTTGCATATTGTAACTGCACCTGAAGGACACAGATCATATGCTCCTGCTCCTCTATCAACTTATTTCTCCTACAAATTCTGTATCCCCTGTAGAAGATCTCACTAGAATGCCTACTGGCTTCCCAGTTGCACATTCCCCCCTTCCCCCCCCCCTCCCCCCCACCCCGCCACCCCCCCCCACCCCCCACCCAGTGAAAATACTTTGAACAAATTCCACACTGTAACCCACTACTCGCAAACCTATGACAGCCCACACTTCTCACTCATGGTAAAATTTTACAGTTACTGGAAAAAAACGAAACATCTATGTCACCTAAGTTCAGTACTGTACTTTTCTGTATGTAAATATACTTCAAAATCTACACTTTGGAACATTTTTTCATGGTTCAAACAATGCTAAAGTTTCCAATAGGATTGCATGGCAATAAGAATAAATTGTAACCATGACTTCTGAACACAAGGTGGTTCCATTCTTTCTCACAGATGTGCTGACTGTGCAGCACTGCAGTTACATTCCTCTGCCTGCGGGTTATATAAAAAGGGCCCAGGTTGGTTAAATCATCATCATATCTTCATTTTGCCCTTTGTTCGCTCAGCATCCTCTGCAGCAGAACCTTCTTATTTCCTTTAGATTTTGCAACTGTTAGACAGTAGCTGTCAGCGTATTAATACACAGTATAAATGGCACACTACCTACAAAACTGGTTCTCATAATGAGAATACCATTTGAAATTGACAAGACCTCAGACATAAGTTATTTATAAATTAAATGTTACCAAAGATTGTATTTAAAATATTCAGTAAAATTAATCCTGATATTGATGTTAAATTAGGAAGCGGAGAGCTAAATGAATAAGAGTATGGCCCAGGCGGTAATGACTAAGGTTTCCATCTGTCTGGATTTTTCCGGGGCAGTCCCTCTTTTTAAGAAATTGTCCTGGTGTATCCAAACACTCTTTGGGGGACAGCAAAATGTCCTGGGTTTCCATCTTCTGTAGCGTGCTTCTTATTTTTAAAGTAAACACCTGACGTAACAGGATACTTTCTTTTAGAATTTCCCTTGAATTATTTTCATTACTGCATGAATTTGAGGAATGTTGGAATTAAGCTTCACACTTCTGAAAAATTAAGTTGTGTGAAGACTCAGGTTCAATACAGAATATCAGCATTATCAAAAACTTGAAGGTTTTACAGTCCCATCAACAATATGACATGCAAGGACTTCACTGTTTACCTACTGAAGCAGTATTGTTGTTTGTGTATATTATGCCACACATTACAGTTTAATAAGTAGTTTATTCTATGCACTTGCAGCTATGATTTTGATAAATATGAGTGTACTGTTTCGTATGTCTGTCACGGGGAAATATAAGTGTAAAGAAAACCATAAATTAGTATTACAAGACTTCCCAGTCATAAAAGACAGAATGAGAATATTGACTACAGTTTTTAGTGCAGAATTATGGGCTGGTCTTGGAGTATGTACTGATATTATAACTCATGTGAAGTCAGACGGGAATCTGGTGTTCAAAATAATGTGCCAAGATGTAAAATTGGTTACTACCTATTGGTGAAAATAGTTACAAATATACAGAAATTTGCAAGGCAAATAGCTACATCTGCATATCCTGTGATGCACAAGTGGTTTTGGGTGATAGACTGTAGCACAGAAAAAATTAAAATGTTAATGTGCCATAAGTTTTCTTGCTCTCAAAATGAAATAAAATCATTTATTGTGGATAAAAATGGGTTATTTGCTGTTGAATAATGAGTCAAGGAACTTAAAAAAAGCACAGTTTATTTCAGAAATGATTGGTTCTTCCAGACATGCAAATTTCAGGGTAGCTGCTTTGCTAATTAGGCTTCACTATAACTTTCCTGTAAACACTAGTAACATTTTGATGGTTAATATCTTAGTTGTATCCACACTAACACTACTGAATACATTTTTTGACCAAAATAAATAATTAGAAAATCTATTTGACTGGAAATTCCTTTATATGCTGGAATCATAGCCTCTAAATTTTATAGTATGGAATCAAAGAGGGGCTGCATATTTTCCTGGAAAATCTCCTTCTACACATTTATATGCAAGTACGCAAACCATCAACAATGGTTGACAGAGGCTAATGATGAACAAGATGTGAAATAATTAGGTTGTAGACATATTCAGTGGTTCACATGTATGGCAAATACAGGTAATGTAAGCAAATGTATCCACCAATCTTTAAATAATGCCTGGCAAATGAAGTTGACAGACAGGAAGCAAAAATGTAATGTGGATAAACATGCAGTGTAGTGTTTATCATCAATATATTTCCCAATTTTCATCCAGAATACTAATGATTAAATAAAGAAATATGTACTGGATAGTATTTGGTTTGAATGCCTTCCGCAGCATCTCAAGGAAGGAACTGCAAAATCTTCAAATAACTTACATTAATGCTGTCATTTAATGTCCATGAAAACAATTAATATTTCAACAGGTGAATACTCCATCATTTTCAAAGCACACATCAGACAAGAGATTTCCATGCATGGTAACTTAAACTACGAGGGCAGTTCAATAAGTAATGCAACACATTTTTTTTCTGAAACAGGGGTTGTTTTATTCAGCATTGAAATACACCAGGTTATTCCCCAATCTTTTAGCTACACAACACTATTTTTCAACGTAATCTCCATTCAATGCTACGGCCTTACGCCACCTTGAAATGAGGGCCTGTATGCCTGCACGGTACCATTCCACTGGTCGATGTCGGAGCCAACGTCGTACTGCATCAATAACTTCTTCATCATCCGCGTAGTGCCTCCCACGGATTGCGTCCTTCACTGGGCCAAACATATGGAAATCCGACGGTGCGAGATCGGGGCTGTAGGGTGCATGAGGAAGAACAGTCCACTGAAGTTTTGTGAGCTCCTCTCGGGTGCAAAGACTTGTGTGAGGTCTTGCGTGCTCATGAAGAAGGAGAAGTTCGTTCAGATTTTTTGCCTACGAACATGCTGAAGTCGTTTCTTCAATTTCTGAAGAGTAGCACAATACACTTCAGAGTTGATCGTTTGACCATGGGGAAGGACATCGAACAGAATAATCCCTTCAGCGTCCCAGAAGACTGTAACCATGACTTTACCGGCTGAGGGTATGGCTTTAAACTTTTTCTTGGTAGGGGAGTGGGTGTGGCGCCACTCCATTGATTGCCGTTTTGTTTCAGGTTCGAAGTGATGAACCCATGTTTCATCGCCTGTAACAATCTTTGACAAGAAATTGTCACCCTCAGCCACATGACGAGCAAGCAATTCCGCACAGGTGGTTCTCCTTTGCTCTTTATGGTGTTCGGTTAGACAACGAGGGACCCAGCAGGAACAAACCTTTGAATATCCCAACTGGTGAACAATTGTGACAGCACTACCAACAGAGATGTCAAGTTGAGCACTGAGTTGTTTGATGGTGATCCGTCGATCATCTCGAACGAGTGTGTTCGCACGCTCCGCCATTGCAGGAGTCACAGCTGTGCACGGCCAGCCCGCACGCGGGAGATCAGACAGTCTTGCTTGACCTTGTGGCGATGATGACACACGCTTTGCCCAACGACTCACCATGCTTTTGTCCACTGCCAGATCACCATAGACATTCTGCAAGCGCCTATGAATATCTGAGATGCCCTGGTTTTCCGCCAAAAGAAACTCGATCACTGCCCGTTGTTTGCAACGCACATCCGTTACAGACGCCATTTTAACAGCTCCGTACAGCGCTGCCACCTGTCGGAAGTCAATGAAACTATACTAGACAAAGCGGGAATGTTTGAAAATATTCCACAAGAAATTTCCGGTTTTTTCAACCAAAATTGGCCGAGAAAAAAAATGTGTTGCATTACTTATTGAACTGCCCTCGTATCAGTGGGTAGGATTATGCCAGTCAATAATCAAAAGATTGTACATGCTGAAATAAAACACATTGGATATACTGGGATAAGCTCAAATTTCACATTATTTGCTTCTACAGGGATGGAATATATCATTGCTTGAAGAAGTTAGATATACTTAATAGCTGAAGAGTGACACTGCAATGAGAACTTTTTTTTTTTTTTTTTTTTTCCCCATGCTGCTAACATTACCAAGCAATGGTTCAGTTTAGCTCTTTCTCATGTGATGATACATTATTTATTTGTTTATTTATTTAATTTTGGTTCTGTGACATCTTGAACAGATATAGAGCAAGTCAGTAAAGAATACAGAGGAGATAAAAACACACACACACACACACACAAAACAAAAACAAAAATACAAATATAGAATTTATCACAAGTTTGATACAAATGCAAATGACTATGTTAATACAATGTTATACAGACAATTAATTTTAAGAAGGAGATTATATAATTGCATACCTCTATGAAGAACACTTTTGTGATAGGTTGATGTCCTGGCATAGGAGACATGGATGTTATAGCCATTTCTTGTTCCACAGCTGTGCACAGACCTGATATGCATCGGAGGTTCCTAAATATACTGTTGTAAAGACTATCATTTCAAATATGTACAAGCATGGAATGCTCAGTATCTGTAAAGTTGGGAAAAGAGGGCGACACAAGTCTTGTTTCTTTATGTTGCATATGACTCTGACAACTTGCTTTTGGGTTTTGAATATGGATTGAATACAAGGTTCACTCCCACAGAATAGTATTCCGTATCTGATTCCTGACTGGAAATGTGCATGATATGCCTGTTTACTGTTTCTCTGTTACACCCTGTGCCACGTACCCATAGCAACTTTAATATGTGTGTTCCATTTTAGGTCACTCTGCAGCTGTATTACAAGGAGTTTTACATTATTAACCAATTTTAAACTTCTGTTTTGTTTTGTGTGTGTGTTTATGATAAGTTTATTTCTTTTACACCAGTGTGTTAGCTCCAACAACGACGTGTTTGTAGCTGTTTGAATGTCTGTTTGGTT
The DNA here is from genome assembly GCF_023898315.1 of Schistocerca nitens. NCBI lineage: Eukaryota > Metazoa > Arthropoda > Insecta > Orthoptera > Acrididae > Schistocerca > Schistocerca nitens. The sequence goes on along the minus strand of NC_064616.1, from coordinate 446,989,554 downwards.
TAACACTGTAATCAATAACACTGGTGCCATCAGCAAACAACGTTTTATGTTTGGCATGGACAGTTTCATTCAGGTCATCTATATACAAAAATAAGAGTATTGGACCTAATGTTGACCCTTTTCCCATACTATATTTCACTGTACCTTTTTTTGTGTGTATGTTGTTCTTATAATGTTTAAGAGTAACTTTTTTGTTGTCGGTTAGTGAGATATGACCTAACCTACTCATTCGGAATACCTCTAGCTCCATTTATTTCCAATTTATATAATAGAATAGTGTGATTATAATATCAGATGCTTTGGATAGGTCCAAGAAGATTCCAGGAGCCATTTCCTTTCCATTTATAGGTTTTAGGATAGCATACAGGAATTCATAGACTGCTGTGGTTGTGGATCTTGATTGCCTGAAACTATGCTGATGATTTGACAACAAAGAGTTTTTGTTGATAATCTCTAGCAATCTATTGTAAAAGAGCTTCTCTCAAAGATCTTTGAGAAACCACTAAGCTGAGCTACAGGCTTGTAATTGTTAACATTGTCTGATATAATTTTGCATCTCCAGTGATACAATATTTTGTTTTTTATATTAATGCAGAAATCTTTTCTTTACTCTGGAGATTTTTATATCTGTAGTGATCCAATTTTGTTTCTAGTAGGTTTTAATTTATGTTGCTTGAGTGGGAAGGCTAAAATAGTATTGACATGCTCCATGAAACTTATTAAACATTCTGTTTACATCTGTTTCACTTAACACACCATCCCATGTTTCCCAGCTTAATAGGTACCAAAAGGTTGCTATATTACTGTCACTGACATCCCTGTACTCAAATCATTTTGATGGATGATATTTTTCCTATACATAACTCCAATGTTAGCAACAGAGACTTACGATCACTGCAGCCTATATTTACTATTTTATTATTGTGCGGAGAGTGGGTTTCTTGAATAAAAATTTGATCTAGTTCTGTTTTACAATGGTTAATGATTCTTGGTGGTGCATTTGAACTCAGGATTAAATTGAAACTCTTTGCCATGTTCAGTAATTCACATATGCACTTTGTCAGTTTCAAAAAATCAATGTTAAATTCACCATAATTGATTTTCTTTTTTGTTGGATCTAGACTATTTAACATCATTTCAAATTTACTCAGGAAGTCCTCAAAGTCACTTTCAGATGATCTGTATACAGTTACAATGGTACGGTGGTTGTTAGTAAGTTCAATAGCTGTCACTTCAAATACTTTTTCCTTAATGAAATCAGCATATATTTAGATTTTTTTGAACATTATATTCTGCTTTGCAAATATAGCGGTCCCACAATTTTTATAATGAGATCAGCAGAATGAATTGCCTAAGAGCAACCAAGTATATTTAACAGTTTGTATTTGCTGTTTTTTTAGCCAGTGCTCCATTATGCAGATAACATCAACTTTTTGGTCAGAGTCTAGTATTATTTCTAGTTCTTATAATCTGTTGGTTAGAGATTGAATGTTATAATGCATTACATGAGATGGGAGAAAGCTAGTTTTGTTTTTCTTATTAATACTGCCTTTAGTCACTTCTGATGAACCACTTATCTCAGATAACAGCCTGACTCTGTTTATCTTGTGTCTTTCTTGGTCTGTTCCTACTAAAAAATCATTCAGGTGGGAAGAAGGCACTTTTTTTCTTTCTGCTCACCTCTATGGACGCTGCTGCTGGTGCTGTTTCCTGTGTATTCATTTCCATAGGAGAAGTTGTACCTGCTGTTGCTGTCTTCAAAATGCTTACATAAATTTTCCTGAGACATATTCCTTGAGAGATATTTGGTGTTGACATTGTCTGTGTAGTGTCAGCCTGAGGAGAATTCTCTGATGGTGTCCCTGAGGTTTGGAACATTTCACTGCACTTTGTATGAACATGATTAGCATTGTCTGGAACTGTTATGATTGTCTGTGATATGGAAATGGCAGCTGAACTAGATGTATGATGAGTACTCTTCATAATTTCCATGATTTTTTTTTTTACAGATAACAGTTTTTCCCCTCCCATTAAGATGCATACCATGCCTGGTAAAGAGTTAATGGTCCATATTCTGTGTGTAGGAAGAATGTGTTCTGAAAGGCAGATTTTGTAATACGGTCTGTTTACTTTCTCAGTTTCTTTGTTTACACAGGAGAAATGTGGAAGATTGTATCTGTGTGGAATTCCTACAACGATTATTGCTTGCTTATCCAGTAGCATCAGTCATTTCGTATGTTCCCTTGAAATCATTTTTATAAACATCATTGGCAGCTGCTATTATTACTGTGTACCATTTGCTATTCGAGTGGTTCTTAATGATTTTTTACATAGGAGCTTCTGATTTAATGAACCTAGTGGTGTTTACTCGTTGATTGCATTGCTTCGTAAAATGTTGGTAGTTCTTCTGTCATGAGTGCCAGAATACATACAGATTTCACAATTTTTCAGCAGTTCATTACATAATTACATATTCTTGCTGACAGTTGGATTATATTTCTTAAGAATTATTTTAGCTTCATTTAAGGGTTGCTTTGAAATTTCAAGAGTTTCCTATGATTCTTTTCTTAAGGATTATTTTGAGCTTCAGTTGAGGATTGCTTTGACAGTTTCAGCAATTTCTTGGGATTGGCTAGATGGTGCTTCTTGGACCTTGCACAACTGGGAATTTCATTCTGTCACTGCCCAGCATTCAGCTAAGTTTGAACATTTCTCTGGCTTGGAGTATTATATTATATCTTGAGAGCTTTATTTATGCTAGGGAAAGGACTAAATTTTACACCAGCACCTAAACATTTGTCAGCAGTTTATTTTACAAGTTCTGTTGAACAGTTTGTTTTTTACTAGCTTTGTATGCTTACGAGGAGGTTAAGAGAGAAGAATATCATGTGTTGGGTGCATGTTTGCCCAAGAGTAATGTTATAGAATCAGAGAGGATTGCTTTGCATTCTTGCAGGGTTGACCCTGATATTGTTGTCTTCTCTATAGACAAGGGCAATGCTACGATTGTGTTGAATAAGTGGGGTTATGTTCATAAAATATATTTTTTTTACTATCTGTGTATAACAGACTCAGTACTGGCACAGCAAAAAGTTGAGAGCAAGACTGTCGCCCTCCAGAAGAATAGTTCCTTCCCTCTAGCTACTATCAACAGTCTTACCTCATATTCTGTTCTCTCTCCTAAATTATATGGCCTTCTGAAAATCCCTAGGAAGTGTTTCCTCTCAGGCCTAATGCCAGTAATATAGGTGCTCTGACATACAGTGTAGCAAAACACCTTTCCTTGCTACTTTGTTGAAGCCCACTAGTAAGTCAATGTATACAGGGTTTTACAAAAAGGTACGGCCAAACTTTCAGGAAACATTCCTCACACACAAAGAAAGAAAATACGTTATGTGGACATGTGTCTGGAAACACTTACTTTCCATGTTAGAGCTCATTTTATTACTTCTCTTCAAATCACATTAATCATGGAATGGAAACACACAGCAACAGAACGTACCAGTGTGACTTCAGACACTTTGTTACAGGAAATGTTCAAAATGTCATCCGTTAGCAAGGATACATGCATCCACCCTCCGTCGCATGGAATCCCTGATGCACTGATGCAGCCCTGGAGAATGGCGTACTGTATCACGCCGTCCACAATACGACCACGAAGAGTCTCTACATTTGGTACCGGGGTTGCGTAGACAAGAGCTTTCAAATGCCCCCATAAATGAAAGTCAAGAGGGTTGAGGTCAGGAGAGCGTGGAGGCCATGGAATTGGTCTGGCTCTACCAATCCATCGGTCACCGAATCTGTTGTTGAGAAGCGTACGAACACTTCAACTGAAATGTGCAGGAGCTCCATCGTGCATGAACCACATGTTGTGTCGTACTTGTAAAGGCACATGTTCTAGCAGCACAGGTAGAGTATCCCGTATGAAATCATGATAGCGTGCTACATTGAGCGTAGGTGGAAGAACATGGGGCCCAATCAAGACATCACCAACAATGCCTGCCCAAACGTTCACAGAAAATCTCTGTTGATGACGTAATTGCACAATTGCGTGCGGATTCTCGTCAGCCCACACGTGTTGATTATGAAAATTTACAATTTGATCATGTTGGAATGAAGCCTCATCCGTAAAGAGAACATTTGCACTGAAATGAGGATTGACACATTGTTGGATGAACCATTCACAGAAGTGTACCCGTGGAGGCCAATCAGCTGCTGATAGTGCCTGCACACGCTGTACATGGTATGGAAACAACTGGTTCTCCCGTAGCACTCTCCATACAGTGACGTGGTCAACATTACCTTGTACAGCAGCAACTTCTCTGACGCTGACATTAGGGTTATCGTCACCTGCACGAAGAATTGCCTCATCCATTGCAGGTGTCCTCGTCGTTCTAGGTCTTCCCCAGTCCTGAGTCATAGGCTGGAATGTTCCGTGCTCCCTAGGATCAATTGCGTCGAACGTCTTCCTGCCGGGACACCTTCATTCTGGAAATCTGTCTCGATATAAACGTACCGCGCCACGGCTATCTCCCCGTGCTAATCCATACATCAAATGGGCATCTGCCAACTCCGTATTTGTAAACACTGCACTGACTGCAAAAACACGTTCGTGATGAACACTAACCTGTTGATGATACGTACTGATGTGCTTGATGCTAGTACTGTAGAGCAATGAGTCGCATGTCAACACAAGCATCAATGTCAAATGGGCCAACTGGCGGTGAATCGAGGAAGTACAGTACATACTGACGAAACTAAAATGAGCTCTAACATGTAAATTAAGCGTTTCTGGACACATGTCCACATAACATCTTTTCTTTATTTGTGTGTGAGGAATGTTTCCTGAAAGTTTGGCCGTACCTTTTTGTAACACCCTGTATATTAGGAATTCAGTATATTTCACGTATTATAGGGATTACATTTCACTGACTTATTTTAGTAAGTTTTGACATTGTTTCTATCTTTACTCACATTCCTGTATCAAGTTTGTTATAGATAATTAAGGCTGTGTGTGGTGTTGAATTAACTAACTTTCTTTTCTATGCATTGACTTCAACCTACTTCCTTTCTCAATGACCAGTTCTGTGAGCAGACAGATGAAATTAGGATGAGGAACCCTATGTCAGCAATTGTTTGTTGTGTCTAGTCATACAGCATAGACACAATGAGGTAGCTAGGTGCACGCTAAACTAACGCAGACGGGCTTGAAGTTCTGGAACATGAGACTTATTAATGAATAAGAGGAAAAGTACGTAGATGCGTTTAATACTTATCTTTATTCTCTTGTTGGAATACATCTCTCTTGAATATTAGTACGCTATTAGCACTGATACAATTGGCGCCTTGCTAGGTAGTAGCTATGGACTAAGCTGAAGGCTATTCAATCTGTCTCTCGGCAAATGAGAGGAAAGCTTCGTACGTCTGGTCGCAAGCTATGTCTTCCGTACAACTGGGGCGAGGTCTAGTCCGTGTCTTGTGACCTGCCATGTGGTGGCGCTAGGTTTGCGATTACACAGTGGCGACACGCGGGTCCGACATGTACTACAGGACCGCGGCCGATTTAAGTTACCACCTAGCAAGTGTGGTGTCTAGCGGTGACACCACATTCCTCCCCCGCAAATCGGCGAACGGTCGTGAGATAAGGCTTCCGCCCGCCGTGGGGAGGACCCCATGTTGACGTATGCGAGGAGGTGGGGAGCCGAACAACAGGCGAGGCTGTGCCACCCGCACCCGGCCATTCGGTCCGAGGGGAGCTAGGAAACGCCTGCAAACCTAGTCCAGGGTGCACGTCAACATGAGGTGTATGCGCACGTAATGAGACAAGAGGGGCCGAAGGGTCGACCTCCATGTGGTCGGAGCACCCGACGCGCGAAGACGACATCTGGTCCGGAGCGGGCAAGAGGTCCATGGTGGAGGACGGCTGGTCACGGGAAGCGAGCGGCGGCGCGCGACCCAGGGAGGCGCGTGGCGGCTGCAGCGAAGCGTCCACTGCGGGCGGCGCCGGCGGCAGCTGCGGCGGCGGCGCGACGCCATGGGGCAAAATGGAAGGCAGCGTCGGTAACACCTGGGGATGAGGCGAGCCAGTAGATGGGTCCCCAGGGCGCTGACCTGACGGCTCCGTCGCTGAAAGCAGACGGGGAGCGGCAGAACCCAGGCGACGACAGAGGCGCAGCTGATTGAGATGCCGACGCACCTCACCAGAGGCCCCCAAAACCAAATACATCGCGCGGCCGAGGCAGCGAAGAATGCGCCCTGCGAGCCAACGCCGTGAACCGCGATAGGTGCGATAATAGACAACGTCGCCAGGAGCAAAAGCAGGAGTCTGCCGCTGCACAGGAACCTGATGTGGCGGATGCAGCAAAGACATCAAGGTGCGATGAGAACGACCATGGAGCAACTCAGCCGGCGAGCGACCTTCACGGGGCTGAGAGCGATACGAAGACAAAAAGAGCAACAATGCGTCCTCCCGAGAATGCGACTCTTTCAATTGCAACATCTGTGACTTGAAAGTCCGGACCAATCGTTCAGCGGCACCGTTTGACGGAGGCGAAAACGGCGCGGACGTCAGATGTTGAATACCATTGGCCTTGCAGAATGACTGAAATTCTGCGGACATGAATTGTGGGCCATTGGCGGAAACAATAGTCCGCGGAAGACCTTCAATGCAAAAGATAGCAGACAAGGCTTGGATTGTGGCAGAAGACGTCGTGGAAGACATCCGGACAACAAAAGGAAAATTACTGAAAGCATCGACCACAACCAACCATCGAGCATTCCAGAATGGACCAGCAAAATCGATGTGCAAGCGTTGCCAAGGGGAAGTGGCTTTCGGCCATGCAAAGAATTTACGCGGCGGTGCGGATTGTTGTTCGGCACACGCCACGCAAGAGGAGCACATATTCGTAATCGCAGCATCGACTCCGAACCAAGTACAGTGCTGACGAGCAAGTTGTTTCGTACGCACTATACCCCAATGTCCTTGGTGGAGAAGCTTTAAGACAGAGGACTGTAACGAACGTGGGACCACGACTCTGGATTGATCATTATCCGAACGCAACAACAAAACACCACGCCGTACAAAAAGGCTCTCCTTGTGAGCAAAAAAACGGCGAACCAAAGGATCTTCGATCCGTGACTTTGACAAGGGCCATTGCGTAGCAACAAAACGCAAAACAGTAGCAAGGACAGGGTCAGCAGCTGTGGCTGTAGCTACACGACGAAAATCAATCGGAAACGATGCGACCACGTCATCGGCTTCCGAATCAATGAACATGCAAGCAAGTTCGGAAGAATCGAATGCTTTATCCTCAGCAACAGGCAAACGGGACAACGCATCAGCGTTGCCGTGCGGAGCAGTGGACCGATACAAGATATCGTAGCGGTACTGCGAGAGAAAAAGTGACCAGCGAATGAATTTCTGCGCTGTACGTGGAGGTACAGGCTTGTTCGGATGAAAAAGCGATGTCAACGGTTTGTGGTCTGTGATGATGGTAAAGTGACGACCATACAAGAAGTCATGGAACTTGGTAACACCAAACACGAGAGCTAAAGCTTCTTTCTCTATCTGTGAATAATTTCTTTGCGCAGATGAGAGCAATTTTGACGCAAAGGCAATAGGGCGATCATGCGAGCCATCTTTGTGCGCAAGCACAGCACCGATCCCGAAATCCGATGCATCTACCATCAACAAAAGGGGTTTCTGGGGATCGAAAGGCGTAAGGCAAGTATTTGAAAGTAACGCCGATTTCAACTGGCGAAAGGCGCGTTCGCATTCCGTCGTCCAGACGAACGGAACACCTTTACGGCGTAAGCGATGAAGCGGAGCTGAAATGGAAGAAGCATTGCGCACAAACCTGTTTGGAGTTAATGCTAAAAGAAAGCAGGTGTGGATGCACACCCGAATGGCAGTCTCTTGAAGCGATACAAGCCAAGATGCGTGTTTACCACCAAGACGCGCTGGGATTCTTCGTCCACAGGTATCTGCAAGTACGCATCTGCTAGGTCCAATTTGGAAAAATATTTTCCCGGGCACAGTTTGTCAAAAAGATCTTCCGGGCAGGGCAAAGGAAAAGTAGCAGTCACAAGTTGTGGATTCACAGTTGCCTTGAAGTCCACACAAAGTCTCAATTTTCCGGAAGGTTTTGGCAAAATTACTAAGGGTGAGGCCCAGAGAGAAGCCTGCACACGTTCAATTACACCTTGAGATTCGAAATCGTGCAATGTTCTTGCGACCTCATCACGCAATGCGTGGGGAACATTGCGCGCTCTGAAAAATTTCGGTTGCGCGTTGTCTTTCAGTTCCAAATGTGCTGCATAGTTCTTAGCGCAACCAAGGCCCGGTGCAAAAATGTCTGCAAATTCTTCACAAAGACTAGAAACACTGGCGGAAGGCACAGTCTGATTCACTGATAGGACCTGATTTACTATAGACAAATTAAACAATTGAAACAAATCTAAGCCAAACAAGTTCACTGCACTAGAAGAACGAAGAACGTAAAATGACACAAGTTTCGTTTGTCCCTTGTATGTTGCAATAAGGCTGCACTGTCCTAATACAGGTATATGCTGTCCTGAGTAACTAGTTAACTTAACCTTTGCGGCACGCAATGGCGGTTGGCCCAGTTGTATGTACGTGTCGTGATTGAGCAATGAAACTGCAGCTCCGGTATCGAGCTGGAATGGTATCACTTTGCCTTCAAAGTCTAAGTCCACAAAAAGTTTATTGTCCTGCTGACGACAAGAGCGACTGTCACGTGCAATTTGAACTGATACAGGTACAGAAGCACTTGCGACTTTACGGGATTTCCGGCGACGTCGACGCACACTTTTGGTGGGACGAACACAGTCACTGATAGCTAAAGTGTCACTGGACGGGTGGGAATGAACTACATGAATGTCCATGGGCGAAGGTCCACGAGCCTGATTGTCCTGGGTTTGATTCCGGCGCGAAGCAAAAGGCCTGGAATTAGTGTGATTGTCTGATCTAAGCTTTTTCTGGCAAACACTTTGAACATGTCCCTTCTTTCGACAGTAAAAGCAAATAGCTTGGCGTGACGGGCAATTTTCACGCGAATGTCTAGTTGCACACCGCGGGCATGATTTCACTGCAGTTGCTTGCCTACGCGGCGCACGTGTTTGCAAGGTAGGCTGCCGCTGCTGCGATGGGCGCGAGGGCCGCTTAGCGTCCCGTGCAGCGGGCCCGGCGGGCCGGTTAATGTGACACACTGCTGGCGAAGTTTCAAAAGATGCCTGAGCAAAGTCAAGTGTGTCTTGCCTATCCAATATGTCTATCACTTGTTGAAGGGAGGGATTTACTAGTTTCAAAATCTGTTCCCGTATTCGAACATCAGAAACGTTCTGTGCTATTGCATCACGCACCATAGTGTCTGAATAAGGAAGTCCACAGTCACATTCAAATGCACACTCCCTAGTAAGTCCTTGCAAAGTTGCTACCCACTCCCTATTAGTCTGTCCGGCCGTACGTTTTGTACGAAAGAACGTATACCGTTTTGCAACTACATTTACTGTTTCCTTGAAATAGGCATCTAAAGCAGACAAAATTTCTTCGTAGGACAGAGTTGCTACGTCGCGTCGGGGAAACAATTTCACAATCACACGGTAGGTAGACACACCGACACAAGAAAGCAAAAACGGCTGCCGCTCTTTACCTTGAATTCTGTAGGCTGCTAGATGAAAGTTGAACTGGCGAGACCACTCTTGCCAGGTCTCTTCGGCCGCTACGTATGGCCGAAAAGGAGGTGCAACAGCGTTTTGAGGCAGCGGTAGCGAAGAAGCGGCGGCTGCCGCATCGGTTTGCAGCGCACGTTGACCCTGGACGAGCTGTCCAAGGGCTTCCAATAACGCCTGCGTCTGCTGATTCTGCAAGCGAAAAAAGTCGGACAGTACATCTGGAGATTGTGGCGAAGCCATGACACAAACGAATTAATACAAACTCTTTTACTCGTCGCCAAATAATGTTGTGTCTAGTCATACAGCATAGACACAATGAGGTAGCTAGGTGCACGCTAAACTAACGCAGACGGGCTTGAAGTTCTGGAACATGAGACTTATTAATGAATAAGAGGAAAAGTACGTAGATGCGTTTAATACTTATCTTTATTCTCTTGTTGGAATACATCTCTCTTGAATATTAGTACGCTATTAGCACTGATACAATTGGCGCCTTGCTAGGTAGTAGCTATGGACTAAGCTGAAGGCTATTCAATCTGTCTCTCGGCAAATGAGAGGAAAGCTTCGTACGTCTGGTCGCAAGCTATGTCTTCCGTACAACTGGGGCGAGGTCTAGTCCGTGTCTTGTGACCTGCCATGTGGTGGCGCTAGGTTTGCGATTACACAGTGGCGACACGCGGGTCCGACATGTACTACAGGACCGCGGCCGATTTAAGTTACCACCTAGCAAGTGTGGTGTCTAGCGGTGACACCACATTGTTCCCAATCATTTTATGGAAGATTTTGAAGAATGTGTCCTTGTGTCAGTGGCGTTGATACCTATATGGGTTTTTTGATATGTAGACAATTCTTTTTGTTAATTAATTAGTTAGTTTCATGTTCCATGGATTGTATTGCATGAAAAATCATAATGATGTGGAAAGAGTAATTTTACATTCACATCACAAAATTAATTTTTATAATGGCTACATGCTGAACATTTATAAGCTTTTATTAAAAAAGAAATACAGATGTGAGTTACTAATCCCATCCCACCATCTTTTACACATTCTAATAACAGAAATTCTTCTGCAAGATAGAAGGATTTGTCAAGGAGAACTTCATTTTGTTTCCTCTTTTTACTTTACTGCCTGTCAGACATTTCATATCACTGGGTAAGTGATCAAAAATTTTATGTTGCAGCATTGTGCACCCTTTTTAGTGGGGTAATAAATTCCACTTTTCCTTCTGGTATTGTAATTATGTACATCATTGTTCCTTTTGAACTGTATTGGATTATTTACTACAAACTTCATGAGGGAATAAATATACTGTGAAGCATAAGTCAGCATGCCCAATTCATTAAACAGCTGTCCAAGATGATCTTGGGTGAGCACATTTTTGACCAATGAAGACTTTCTTCTTAAAGATGAGTTGCCCCAGAACACTATTCCATATGATATTATTGAATGAAAACATGTCAACTTACTGATTTGTCTCTCTCCAAGATTTCCAATGATTCTAAGTGCAAATGTGGCTGAAATAAGTTGCTTTAGGAGTTCCAAAATGTGCTTTTTTTCCTGTTTAAATTCTCATCAATACGGACATCTAAAAATTTTGAAGTTTTCACCATATTTTTTGTTTCCCTTACATGGGTTACATTTATCATTGGTGTGTCTTTTTAAACTGAGGGTAAGACCATTCACAGAAAACCAGTCAATGATACTTTTCAGAACATTGTTTACCATTTCTCCTGTTTCTGTTTGTATGCTTGGATTGATTACAATACTAGTGTCATCTGCAAAAAGAACTAATTATCCTTATTGTGTATTAGACAGAAGATTGTTCACATACATGAGGAACTATAGTGGACCTAACATTGAGCCTTGGGCTCCCATGCACGATTTCTCCCCAGTCAGATGAATGTCCCTTGACCATACTGGCTAAATTACTAATTACAACTTTCTGCATTCATTTGCTTAGATATGACATTATCCATTGGTCGGGTATACCATCAATCCTATAAAGCATCTAAGATAATATTGTGATTAAAGTCAAGTGCCTTGAATAGGTCATAGAAAATAAAAACCTGCACCATTTTGTTATTTAATACTTGTTAATTTGGTGAGTGAACATGTAAATGGCATTCTCAGTACAGCAACTCTTCTGGAATCAAAATAGTGATTTACTGAGAATATTATTGTTGTTGTTCTCAAATACCCCATCTTTTCAAAGATTTTGGAAAATGTCAGCAGTGAAACAGTTCAGTAGTTATTGACATCTCTCTTACCACATTTCATAAAGAGAGGTTTGACAATGGCATATTTCAATCTCTCTGGAAAAATTCCCTAAGTTAGTGATGCATTACATATTTCAGATAAGACTGGGCTTGTTATAAGTAAACAAATCTTAATTCATCTGTTAGAAACACCATAAAAACCATTGAGCTCTTATTTTTGAGACAATTTACTTTATTTCAGAAGGAGACATTGGTGATACATTCATATGACTGAATTTTGTGTGAGTTACTTTTTCCACATAAAGCTGTTACTTTTCTCTTGAACTGCTTATCCCTGTGCTTTCTACTTGATATTACATTCCATATAGCCTTAAGTGTGTTGTGAGAACTATTGATTTATCACCTTATAAGCATGTTGCGTGATGCTTGAATAACCTTTCTTAGTAATTTTGAGTAGTTTTTGTAGTGTGCAACTACTGCAGGATCTCTGCTTGATCATTCCAACAAATACATTTCCTTTTTCCTTTCACGACATACTTTAAGCCCTCCAGTTATTCATCATTTTTTACATGGCTGTTTAATGTCCTTTCTGATTAGCTTATGCTAAATGCTATTTTCAAATAATGAAACAAATTTACCATGGTATAGATTAAATTTCATGGTTCATTACAAATTTCATCCCAGGTCATTCTTGTAAACTATAGAAGTGTATGCTTGTGAATTAATACTGCAAAACAGTTCACTTTCCATTGCAAATGTATATAGATTCCCACTGGGAGATTTTGAACTGCTTATGAGGAATCTAGATTCCTTACTGTGCTATCTACAAAATTACTACAAACTCAATTTGTATTAATATTTTTGAATTTGTATTTTGTCTTAATATATGTAAAAACTCCTCCTTTTTCCATATTAGTGCTGCATGAGTAAGCTGCTGGAGTGTAATCTTTTATGTGTAACTCATATAACTCTGTGGTTATGTGGTGTTCAAATAGGCACAGGATGTCTATCTTTTCAGAGCTATTTAAATTTTCCAAACTGACAAGAAGCCCTTCTCCCTTATTACTCAATCCTCTAATACTTTGATGAAATGAGGTAACCTTACTTTTTTGTGCATACTTCAGTATTTTGTGGGACTATTCTGCTATCTTGACTTCTTTTAAAGAATGTTGCCTGAATCCTGATTCTATACCAATAATAGTGCCTCTCTGACACCTGTAACCACAGGGATCTTGCTTTTTGTGATGATGCCCCCCCCCCCCCCCTTCCCCATGAGGCATGAGGGCACCTCAGACGTGCACGTTTGTGTGTGTTATATATATATATATATATATATATATATATATATATATATATATATATATATATATATATATATATATATATCACCATCAGAGCCCACCATGCGTCCCAGTCTATTTACAGCTAGCCGAACTGTGCTCGGCCTTAGTTCTCTATGTGTGCTGCTACAGCTCTTTGTGTACATAATTGGTACCTGCTGAATGTCACTTAAATACTGTGTTCAAGTTGTTAATGCTTCTGTGGAATAAAGTGGTGTTCAGTCTATTGGTCGTGTTGTACTTATACCTAATTACTACATGATTGGGAACGAGTATGGTCCTGTTCTCTGCACGACTTTTTACTCCGGTTGGTTCTCTTGTTATTCTCATGATGGATCATGGTGTTATGGAGGACATTTTGCGTCGGTTGGTCGAACAGCAAGAATCATTCACCACAGCATTGCACCACCAATCACAGACACTGTACACTCAAACACAGGTACCTGAATCATTGGCTTCTGTTTTGTCTACTCGGCATGCTCTTCAGTCTGTGTTGCCTGCTGTTATGCTCTCAGTGGCCCCCATGGTTTATCCACTTCCCTTTTCTATATACGATCAGACATGAGACTGCTGAGAAATTAGATGTATACGTGAAATGTCTACAACAACACTTTCAAGTTTTTCAGATTACTGATGCTGTTTTATGTCATGCCTTGTTCCTTTCATGGATATTGTCAAGAATGTATCAGGTCCTATGTTAGCTCACCTCCTTACAGAATCTGTCTTCTTTAATGTTTGACCAAATGTGTGATCTTCCTGCAAAATACTACTGTAAGTGCACACATATTATTGCATCTTGGGTTGAGTTTTAACACTGACAACAAGCAACCACATCAATTCTATCAAGCATGGGCAGCTGAACTCCATGTTTTTGTGTCCAATGTGCATAAAAAGCCATACGCTGATCTGACGATGAGAGATGCTATCGTTCATTTAGCTCCAGGTCATGAGGTGTGAGAGCTTGTCCTCCAGTGTGAAAATCCATCCCTTGCCAAAGTTTTATCTATTGTACAGTTGTCGGAGGTGTTGCGAGCTGCAGGTAACAAAATTAAGTCATGCTATCAGGTATCAGCAATCCAACTCTCTCCTCCACACCAAGCTTCAGATGGTTTGCAGGGAGAAGAAATGGTCATGGTGGTCTGCACATGATCACAGCACCAAGACGGCTGGCCTCAGTCCCAGCAGCAGCCCCACCACAGGCCAGTAAACAACAATGTACACATTCCATGTTCCCATCCTGTCCTTATTGTTTCATTAATCATGAACATTCAGACTGCCTAAAATGCTGGGCTACTGTTACAATTGCAACAAAAAAGGTTATACTGCTTCTATTTGCAATGCCATGATTCAGCTCAATGATCCTGGTATGGATATGGGTGCAAACTTTGTTTCAGCTATTTCCGTTGCATCAAACAAGCTTTTTGTTGATGTTATGCAGTAACCCCGTTAAACTTACAAACATATATGAACTTGGGCTCCCCTACGCTTCTCCCTGTATCACGAAAGTTAGTACATTACAATAAACAGAGTATTCCTATTCTGAGCCAATTCTCTACCCCAGTGACCCACAAGTTAGTAATCCGGTAACTAGCATTTCTTGTCACAGGTGATGCATGTACGGTGAAGGTTTTTGGATTAGATGCTTTTAAGCTGTTTGGTTTTACCATTTCAGATGAAGTGAATTTAGTGTCTGAACAAGTGCTGTATACACAGTTAGATGCATTATGTTCTGAGTTTTCATCTTTGTTCTCTAGTAGATCGGAATACGCCAACAATTTTCAAGTGCACGTTACCATGAAACCTTCTGCTTGGTCTCGTTTTTTCTGGGCCTGTCCAATTCCAGTGGCCCTTCGGGAACAAGTAAAAGATTAATTAGATCAAGCCATGGTATCCTGCACTGTTTGGCCTATTGCATTGAGTTAATTGTCTACCCCCTAACTTATAGTAAAGAAATAGTTGGGCCAGTTACACCTCTGTGGTGATTTTATAGTTTCTGTCAGTCTACAATCTACAGTGGATACGTACCCGATACAATGCTTGGACTAACTCTTTGTAAAGTTGTCAGGTGATCAATATTTCTCAAAAATTGACTTGTTGGATGCCTATTTACAACTCCCTTTACAAACAGAGCCACAATGTATGTTAATTATCAATACTCCTTTTGGATTGTACTAGTACTTGTGGTTGCCTTTTGTAATTGCCAGCATTCCCACTATTTTTCAACATTTTTTGTAACAACTTACAGTGTCTGTGTTGGGTTGTGCAAACTATTTGGATGACATTGTAGTTTCTGTCCTCCAAGCAGCTGAGATGAAGTGTAATTTAGAAAAATGTCAATTTTTTCAATCTTATACCATTTGCTTGGGTTTGAAGTTTCTCACGATTGTCTCAAACCTTGCATCAACATGTTTCTGCTATTGTGTCACTTCCACACCCTATGTCACTCAAAGAACTCCAGGTTTCTTTAGGCAAAGTCACCTACTACCATAAATTTTTGCCTGGGCCAGTGATAACTGCACAGCTGTTACATGCACTACTGCACAAAGGGGCTCAGTTTTGCTAGTCGCTGGTTTGTGAAAGCATGTTTTCCATTCTTAAGACCATGTTGCAGTCTGCACCCTGCTTAGTGATGTACCAACCAGGCCCCCACTCGGTCCTTGTGGTGGACGCTTCACAGTACGGGTTGGGGGCGGTGCTGCCTCATAAATATCCCAATGGCTCTGAGTGGCCTATTGCGTATGCCTCAAAAATGCTGATTCCTGCTCAAACTAGGTACTCTCAGATAGAAAAGGAAACTTTGGCCATTGTATATGTTGTGAAGAAATTCCATGTTTTTCTCTATAGTACCAAATTCCACCTGGTCAGCAATCATAAATGATTGGTTTTTTTATTCAGCCCTTCTGTGTTATTACCAGACAGAGCAGCTCATCACATTCTATGTTTGGCTCTTTTCTTTTCATGTCACAACTATGAGATTCATTTATGCCCTACAAATCAACATGCAAATGGTGATGATTTTTCCTGTCTGTGGGCCGGTCTGGACCTAGGATTTGATCAGGAGGAATTGCTTTGTTTCCACATTGATGTCAGTGCACAGCAGATGGGTGATGCTTTTCCCGTAACTAGCACATGGATTGCAAAGACTGTAGCATCAGATTCCATTTTGCAAAAGGTCATAATATTCGTACCACCTTCTCATGCACCTGACCCCTCCGTAAATATTATGTCTTTCAACATTGATTCTCCCTTATGGATGGTGTTCTGCTTTTAGAAACAGTTCACATAGCCCCCCGGGTAGTGATCCCCTCAGTGCTTTGTTCAGAGGTTCTCCATTTATTACATGCAGACTACTGGGGTGTGTCTTGCACAAAAGTGTTGGCCTGTTGACGATGTGTTTTGGCCCAGATTGGACGGTGACATTTCCCACTTGATTGCCTCCTGTTCACAGTGTGCGATGCACCAAGCACCTCCCTGGGCATCGTTGACTCCTTGGCCAATGCCGTCGCATGCATGGGACTGTATACATGTGGATTTTGCTGGCCCCTTTCTCAACACTTATTGGCTGTTGGTCATCGATGCATATTCTCGTTTTCTATATGCCCTTTGTAGTAACACGGTTCACGTTTTCCGTCGCACTTCAGAGTAGACCGGGAACTGTCTCATAGGCATGCCTGATGTGAACTGACTGGGCACGGCCCGTGCTGCCTGAGTTGTTGTTGTTGTTGTTGTTCCGCTGGCAGAGGTCGCGGCCGAATTCTCGCGTGCCCTCTGGTGGACGGGACTCTATTTGCGGCAACTACCGTCCGTGACGCGCCGTGCCGATAGACGCCTCCCGCGATCTTTCTGGTGGCTACTGCACCATTCATTGTGATACCACATCCACAACTGCCACTGTCACAGCCTTGCCCAAAATTTTTTCCCTTGAAGGCTTGCTCATGACGTTAGTGTTTGATAACAGTCCACAATTTTCACCGCAAGAGTTTGTGGCATTTCGCATTTCCCATGGTATCTGTCACATCCTTGCCCCAGCATTGCATCCACAATCTAATGGTGAGGCAAAATGCCTAGAGTAAACCGCATTGCTGCTATGGTCGCAGGTTCGAATCCTGCCTCAGGCATGGATGTGTGTGATGTCCTTAAGTTAGTTAGGTTTAAGTAGCTCTAAGTCTAGGGGACTGAGAACCTCAGATGTTAAGTCCCATAGTGCTCAGAGCGATTTGAACCATTTTTCAGCCAAGAGTATGCATTCAAAACTCAGATGGAAAAGTATGTTGCCAGCTCTTCATCTGACCTTACCTTAGATTGGTTTCTCTCCTAATACTGTTTCTTGCCATTTGTCGAGAAGAGCCCACCAGAGCTACTCCATGGGTGCCAGCGGAGTACACTGCTACACCTCCTGCATCCTCCACCTGGACGTCAACCCATACAGCTGCTGCACCTCTTCTGGCTCAGTGTCGCTGTCTTGGCATGTAGTTTCAGACATCACCTATGGATACCAGGTATCATCACCAGATGCCAGGGATGGCATCTCTGCAACATCCACATGGAAGATGGCCTTTGCTCAAGGCACATAATTAACTTGGCCTTCACGCAAGTGGCTTGGCACCCCCTGATTTCACACCATCACCTCCAAGCCTGTCCACATGGGGCATCCTGCCACTTGCTGCTGCCAGTTCTCCACTCCTGTCTGGGCAAGGGCATCCATCCAGCAGTTCCTCTATTGCCTCTGACACCATAATCACGGATTCTGTCACCCAGGCAACTGCTGACACCAGTATCATCAGCACCATGAGCAGTGTCACCAGAGACGTTGCCTAAGGTCGACATGAAAACAGCCCTAGCATCGCATATGTTGCCATATAGTGTGATACGGGAAGATGGGCACAGAATGTATCAGCACCTGAAGCACTTCAGACCATAGACTCCCATAGCAGCACATCACCTTAGTCAGAGCCTAGTGGACAAGGAGAACAGCATGGATGTCTGAAGAATGCATGATCTCCCTAAGAGAGAAGAAATGCAACAATGCATGTGAATACTTTCAAAAGGCGGTGCATGCAGCTGTGTTGTGTAATCTGCAGAGGGCTACTCACATTTATGCGTGGTTTTTGTGTGTGTGTGTGTGTGTGTGTGTGTGTGTGTGTGTCACTGTCAAAGCCCGCCACAGTCCCCAGGCTATTTAAGGGTAGCCAAGTTATGCTCAGCCTCAGTTCTCTATGTGTATTGCTACAGCTCTTCGTGTATGTTATTGGTTCCTGCTATATTGTACTTAAATACCATGTTCAAGTTGATACTGATTCCGTGGAATAAAGTTGTGTTCAGTCTACCTGTTGTGTTGTACTTATACCTAATTACAACATCTTTCCCTCTGCTATCCAGGTGTAGGCCATTATGAGTATAACCCCATCTCTCAATTGTAACAACAGCCACTGAACTCATATGAGATTTCATTTCAGTCAGTAGCAGTCTGCTCAGTGTTCATACGGCTGACAGCAATGTTAACCCAGAACTGGCCCTGGTGCTGCAGGATCTCCACAAAACTCACATTTGTGCTTGTATTTGCTACTCCTGTTTCATCCAGGTCACCCCTAATGCTGTAGCTACTGTCCTTAGCCAGGCTGTTTACTGCTTCACATACTACAATTATCCAATGCTCTTTGCCAAAATCTTTGTACAAATTCCCTGTGGGTGCTTCTCACCTGGCTAAGGCTAGCACTTGGCTTTATAATACTTGTGACCTGGTATCTTGTACCTATTTTGTCCTGTACCATCTGGACTACACCCATGCCATGGCTACTACCTAGCAACAAGACTCTTTTCTTTCTACTCTCTTTCGTTTGACTTACACTAAGTTTCTTTACTAAAAGTCTGCTGCACCCAACTGTGACCTACAGCTGGATGAGGCTCTTCTCCTCCCACTTCAGGTAATAAGTCAAACTCATTCGATACTGTAAGCTCAAATGTAGATGAAGTTGAAGAGCTGTGCCCCTTTCGCCCATTGCTTGTCACCTTTACCCAGTTCTTACATTCTTTTTACACCTTCAATCTATCTAACTCAAATTCCGCGTGTTCCAGTTCAGTCTGAAAGGCAAAAATCCTTGCCTCCGGCTCAATGAATCTCTTTTCTTTCTTGCAGAGCCTACAGTTCTATGGGAGAGCATCGATGAGTTCCCCATTTTCATGCTACAGTCACCCCAGCGAAATTCCACTCCATAGTCTACACATACCACTCCCTACTTGATTATACGTCAACATCCACACTTAACGCACATTGCAACACAGATTTAATGCTTAAAAATAGAATTAAATCGCTTAGTACACTTTACACTGCACAGATTTTCGTTATATACCAGCTGCAAAAATCAGGTTGGCGCTTCATGTGTATGATATGGCATAAAAAGGTTAATTATTCCCACCATAAAAGTTAATTGTTTCCGCTTACAACAAAAACTCAGTACTCATTTAACTGCAGTGTCTGTTAATTAACTTAATCAGATAGGATGTAATTTTAATGTACGCAAACTGTGTGTAAACAAATTACTAGTGCAAAAGTTTCTAAACCAAACAACTTAAGATTGACGCTACTTTCTGGAAATATGAACTTAATAGTGAATGGAGATCTGTTCTTCAATTGTTCCAAAGGAAAACGGAAGAATTAAATGGGATTCTCTAAGTTAACTGTGCCAAAACGTAAGCAAATATACGACTGTATCCTAACCTTTATGATCTATTCACGTTTTCTGGACTAGTGTGGAAGGAAAAGTTATAACTTTAATGGTTAGGTTGAAAAATGCACTAATACATGTATTTAATGAGTACTTTGCACTAAACTAACTGTTATTACAACATAAATAACTTACCTTTAAGAGCACCTAGCCTGATGGAAGCGAGAATTTGTGCAGTATTTTACATCATCTCAATTCAATCTGCTTGAACAGCTGAAACATTCTTCATAATGAGGATGGAAAAGGATGGCTGCCTTCTGCTCACTGATGTGTTGGTCAGGAGACAGGATGATGGTACCTTGGGCCATGTATTTTGTAGGAAGCCAACGCAGTCTAAACCTTTAGGCTAGTAGCTGCCACCATGTGACCCAGTGTGATTCCGTACTTTGTATCTCGGTTCATATCATCTCAGACCCTGAGCTGTGTAACCTACCTTGAAGTTGCACATGTCGGAACACTGACCACAATAACTTTACACTCCAGCACGTATAAATTTCCGACTATCGTTTATATGCGTACAGCGCCCAAAAAAGGTACAAAATGCATCTATCACGTCTTATACAGTCGGATATACCCGTCAATGCGCTGAAACCGCAATTCTCCAAGTCAAATCTATCCCCCCCCCCCCCTCTTACGGTTAGACATACGCAATTTTTTACAGGAGTAGTAGTCTGATCACTTCCCACACACGTCTGGTGATATGTCGAAACACTGACAACAGTAACATTACGTTCCACCAGCATAAGATTCTCAACAAGTAGCGTGATTATCATTTATTGGTATATAGCGTCAGAAAAATTATGGTATGTCCACACCAGCTGGGTGTCGTTTCACACAACCTACCATAGCTTCCCAGTATCAAAACCTTTCCGACACATCGTCATTATCGTTTATTTATCACGTAATTACAATTAAAAGGCCCTCATGTCTTTTATATACGTTATGTACCTTCTTGCACAATAGCCGGCGTATGCCCGAGCAGGAAGAACTAAGACGCTTAATGCAGAAAGAGTAACTTAGGAGAGTCCAGCTAACTTCTACGAAAGCAATACCTGAATCTCCCAGACGTCTCAGTCCCTCGAGATGTCAAGATTTCGTCACTTCTACGAAGTTATTTAACATACAGGTCATCTGGTCAATCAGAATCGAGAACAGACTGTAGGTGTTCTGCTCTTGGGATGTCTTAAATAAATAGATTGGTCTCCAGATTTCACCATCAGTACAGTGTCATTATACATTGATTGATAGATAGTGGCTATTGGTAAATTCCCACCCACACTCCGTCCTTGGTGTTGCTGAAATGATCCACGGATCAATGGATTGTTCATATGTTGGAGTCCAGTAGAACTATGAACTTTGTCTATGATTCTGTTGTTGATGACGGATGAGCAAACTGCCAAGGTCAGGCCTCTATAACTTTCATTTTTGTTGTATCAAAACTACTGTTCTCGACAACTTCTCTCATCAACAAATCATCTTATCTGCAATATGTGTGTTGAGATAATAAGAATACATGCAAGTTGCCCACTGTCTTGGATGCTTTCCTAGAAAAGATAACCATCTGCCTCTACACTGACATGGATCTGCATTAAAGAATGATAGAAAGTAGATGGAGTAATCGGTTGAGAAGGGTTGTAATGAGGTATGATTTAATGGTAGACTGATGATGCATTCTAGAGAGAGGGAGATGTTGTGGGACACATTTAACCATTTTTTCCATTGTTCTCTCAGACTGTTTCAGTTGTATGGTATAATCTGTTTTCGACTCATGTACAGTTTCGTGTTTCTTGTGTGACCCAGAGCGATATCTGCCTGCAGTCGATAACAGGAAACCTCTCCATACCACAAGTGGCAGACTGATACGAGCACAGCATAATTTACAAACTGTAATCGGACGCGAACATCTCCAAAACCTATATAGTGCATGTATGGCAAAGAATCTATGTTTTTCCTTTTTCTTCTCCTTTGGTGCAAAAGGTAGTAGTTTTACTGTCTTAAAGTTTCTCACGATAGTTAGTGGGAGAAATTGCAGATTGAATGTATGTCAAGTGATGGAAATATATTTCCTGCATTGGAGCAATAACAGTGTTCCATTCCACTCAACTAATGTATCAGAAATCGCACTGCTTTAACATTATAGGATATTTAATTGCAGAGTTGTATAGCCTAAGGAGGGCGTGTTTATGTTCTAAGTTAATATTTCTCTTTCCAGTACCTTCTTGGTATGGAATCCAAACACTACAACAATGCTACAGAATTGATAGCACAACTGATTTACATAAAATGTTTCAAACTCCTTCCACCTGAAGCTCCATCATGTGTAAACCATATGTTTCTTCTTCTTCTTCTTCTTCTTCTTCTTCCTCTTCATCTTCTTGTTAAACATCAGCACCACACTCACAAATGTATCAGCCTCTTATCTATAACATACCTATTGGGAGTGCTAATCATCTCAGCTTGCATGCATCTAAATAGATTGTGTGTAATTGGATGGGTGATGTGAGTAAGGTTGGTAAGAACAGACTACACAGAATGGCAGTTAAAGTACTGAAACGAGAATACTGGTCTATATCACTAGCGTCTGTCAGTTGTACAATATTGGATCACAAACTATACTCTTTCTGAAAGCAAAATATCGAAGTGTATTGATTATGAAGGACTTAGATCAATGTTTTCCTTCATAAGACGTTGAACATATCAGGTATAGTACATAGTACCCTCCCACTTCTGGTCAGATCCAAATAAAAATGAAACAGTGTTGTAAGCAGCGTCGGTTAAAGACGGAGGAAGAGTTACGAGATGCATTGAGAGGGACCATCTAGAGTTGTCCTCAGGATGCTTCACTGATAGGTTCAATAAAGTGGTAGCTGGTTTTGAAATAGAGCTCAGAGTGTTGCTATGGATATGACTGGTTTGTTGGAGTGGTAATCATCAGAGGTAATGGTGATATACTAGGGGGCAAGGGGGGTTGGGGGTGGGGCGATGGATTTGAAGTGGAGATTTGTGGTTTCAGCACATTGATGAGTACCAAATGTAAGGCATCATAGATTCATTTCGTAATTTTTTCTATCACTATACACATATAAACCAATAATCAGAAATGTGTATGTGTTCAAGTGTTAAATTGTTCAGTGGTCCGACATGTGCAAGGAAAAAGATGGAGGTGGGACTATGCCCAGTCGTAAGGGAGGTATAGATTTGATGTGGAAAACTGCGATTTGAATGCTTTGATAACCATAAGGGGTATAAAAGATTTTACTTGGAAAATGATGTCCAGCCATAAGGAGGATATTGATTTATGTGGGAAACTGATACTTCACTCATTACTGAATGTCACCAGATTGGCGCTATGGTCGTAATTTTTAATTGTAATTGCATTGAGAAGTACGTGGCTGGTTTCCTAGGATGATACAACTTGGCATACGGACACATGGAAGAGGTAGCCAGAGCCTGGAAGGAATGGACACTTTTGGCCTAAGCTGCAAGCTGCTGCTCAAACTCCCAAATAGGTCAGGTGATGTAGAAGCATGCAGTTGACCTAACTGAGTCACCCCCTGGAAGAGTGATTAGCAAACTAATACTGAGTATGTGTTAGGCATTCGCAGTCACGTGTGCTTGCAAGTATCCTCTGAATTTAATGTGGAAATTTGAGAAGATTCAGAATTGCAAGTGCTTTTGATAGACAATTATTCCCCCCATGTAAATTGATCAGTTGATGGATGGGCAGTCACAGAGGCACTCTCTCTGACCTTTGAGCATCTGGAATGGCCACTGTGGGGATGCTGGCAGATATGCGTGGAGTAGAAAGTGTGGCCAACGTATGGCAGTGGCCTATGGACATTTCGATGATACCCAACATCTAACTGTGACATCTACTAAGGAATGGATCGTGGTTTAAGTGTATGTGTTTACAAAGTGCCCAGTCCATGTTGTGCCAGCTGCTGTGTGCAGCATTGAGTACTTCTCAGTACATCCCAGTGGACTCTGCCTTGCAGTGGTGGATTGATATTTGTTTAAATGTAGATGGATTTGTTGTTGTTACTATTTTATCACTCAGTAGGTGCTTTCCCCTCCTTTTTCTACCTGGTGTGGCAGAGAGAGCCAAGTTGAGAATTCTGTAGTGCTATAAAATCCACTTAGTGTACCTTTATGTGGTCGGGAATTACACAACCACAACGGTATAAATTCCCATCGAAAGTTGAAATTACAACTACCATTTTATACAGCTCTGCTTCCAGCCATGACGTCCAATTTCCAGTTGACCAATTTATTGTTTATGATAGTGGTATTCGGAGCACACTCCAGTCAAACTCCTGTCCTGTCTCCTGCAACTTGTTTAAGGACATAGTGCAATTGAGCTGAAATCTGAAATTCTTACTATCATTTCCATCTACCTCCAACATAATGGATTTCCTGTCAGTCGACCTGACTGTGCCAGTATCCACCAATAGGAGACAAGGAAAATCCAGAAGGGGAAAGAGTTAGGTTTGGAAACTGGCCAGTTGCAGGATTGAATTCAGGATAGCACAGAATTTTCTGACAAATATGGCAGTCCTAGTATCCACCAACAAGAAGTATAGAAAAACTGCCACACACATAGGGTATCGATTTAATAAATTAGTCAATCAGTTTGATTGAGTGGGAGCAGCGCAAATAGACTATTTTCAAGACATTCACAACCTAACATTTTGATAAGGGCTAGGGATTTAACAGGTATCCCTTATTGCATTCAGGACAAAAGAGGGTAGTGTGGTTACCAGAGGAACATGAGACAAGCTCTCTGGTCAGGAAATAACCTCTTGAGAGAGAGAGAGAGAGAGAGAGAGAGAGAGAGAGAGAGAAGAAGAAGAAGAAGAAGAAGAAGAGGGACAAAGAGCATGTGTTTCGAGAGGAAATTCCCAGGTATCAATATCACAGAGTTGCAACCACCTCATGTCTGACAGGAAGTATCTAGAAGAGTGAGGGGAGGAGGTTGGAGGAACAATGGGTGGGGAGCTTTCCTCTCTCAGCTTCCTCTGTTGGTGGTACTGTGAACTAGTTCAGTCAGTATCTGCACACCAGGGTGAGTGCATAGAGAAGTTTCTTCCACTGACCTGATTTGAATGATGCGTGTTTGGGAACAAAATAGGAATTGAGTCTGGTAGCAGACATCCAGTATCACGCACTCCTCTGCAGCTGACCAATGCCTCCCAGTACAGTGCTCGGAACTCAAAGGGTTGCCGGTGGTCTGGCATGTTGGTGCGGCGCACGAGGATGTGATTGAGTAGTTTTTTGCCAGATACGCTTAGTACAATCTGTATGAGTGTATTAGATGTGGTCGATTTCAGTTTGACTATTCCTTGTGTGATTGAAAAAAGCAAATTGTTTATGTATTTAATTACTTCTTTTTGATGGTTTTTATAAGACCTGCATCCAAAATTATGTAAGCAGCAGAGAATGATCAGCTCTTCCTGCCAAATAAAGAGATCCAACCCCTCCCAATTGATATGAAAACTGAATTTTATAAATAAACAATATATTATTATGCTCTATGCAATGTGGTTTAATTTCCTGTTTTGGGATCACTCCAGTCCACCAGCTCAGCACAGAATGAGCCATTTTTCCCCACCAATTTTTTCTGGGAGGGGTGAGAATGGAGGGGACAAGGGGGTTGCGGGTTGGGACATCCTCTGGCAGTGGCATTGTGCACTACCTCAGGTGGTCCCTGCACATCAAGGTGAGCACACAAATGAAAAATCTCTAACAAGACAACACCTCCAATCTACAGCATTATACATAATTAGGACATGTAGTTGTTGAACAAGGTAATACTTGGACCTTCCAGGTCAACAGCTCAGCATAGACTGTGCATTTCCCACCATTTTTCCTGGTGGAGGCAGGGTGGTGAGGAGAGAGGACGAATGGGGAGGGGCTCAGTTTTTTGGACAAATTTCCAACAGAGTAGCACCCAAAATAAATAAAATAAACTACCCGATGTCCTTCCTCTCCAGCAGTTCAGCACAGACAGAGTATTTTTCCCTCCAATTTCCAAGATGGGGGTGGGGAGGGGAGAGGTGGGGCAGGGAAGGGGAGTGTTCTGGGATTTCTCAGAGGAGGAGGTGTTAATTAATTTATCAATTTAATTAATTAGTTTATTTGATATCAAAGTGTGCTTGTATTTGCAGGGTTTTCCTAGTTGGTTGATTTGGTGGAAGAGATCAAGTAGTGAGGTCATCAGTCTCATCAGTTTAGAGAAGGCTCGGGAAGGAAGTTGGCTGTGCCCTTTCAAAGGGACCATCCCAGAATTTGCCCAAAGCGATTTAGGGAAATGACACAAAACCTAAATCAGGATGGCCGGATGCAGTATTGAACAATCGTCCTCCCAAATGTGAGTCCAGTTTGCTGAACACTGTGCCACCTCACTTGGTGGGTTTTTGTAAAGGATTGAAGAAAGAGATGGGAGGGTGAGTGGTTGGTGGTTTCTCAGAAGGATGGACTACCCCAGGGGGTCGTCAAAAGTGCGCTTGTATCGATGAGGGGGAGTGGGAGAAGGTTGGAGATTTCCCAAAGTGGTTGCAAGCACAAGGGAAGGGGAAGGAGAGGGGTTCTTCATAAGGACTGATTATCCTCAGAGTGTCATAAATCAATTAATCCCTGGAGGGACATAAATCAATCAAATTTGCCTCTTGAAGTATGCAGCCTACACAAAAAAATTGTCTCAGAACTCTCTTTGCCCTACTACTATCATTGTCCACAGGAATAAAGCTAGGTGCAAAACATGAACCTAATTGTCTTTGAAAGACAGTCAATTAGGTTTTTGGTAACATAAATTGCTTCACAAGTTTCATGTTTGTTTTGTTTGAGAAAGTTATATAAATATTTGATTTCACAAAACAGTGGATTACTGTTTCGTTGCAAATAGAATATTTATTCAAACGTATAACTCATTTGTTGTTTAAATTCCTTTTTAAGGACATCATATCTGAATGTAAGTGCAATTGTGATTGTAATGGCAAGTTAAAAATTATAATTGATGTTTATATTCCTGATTGCGCAAAACTGTCAAATGAAGTTGTCATTGTGCAGATTGACACAAACATGCTCATAAAGGGGAAGGGAGGGGATATGTGTATGAAAGAGACAGTGGAGCTACCTGACATTAAGTGTACATTTTCCATTTTAACAGGATTGCTTAAAATGCACCACTCCTCAGACAATTTTCATACAATGTTGTCATGTTCTTTCAGTGCTGACATTCTGAAAATCATTCATTTTATTAGTGAAATGATTGGATGGCTCTTGTACTGTGAACTAATACTCCTAATAGAATTAAAATAAAACGATCGGCTATTTTGTCATGATTTAGTTCGCTCTAAAAGAATGAAAATTCACAACAAATTAGTTACTCTGCCGTCTAATTATCAGTATTCCTCCAAAAAATAATGTCATATCTAAGTAATGCTCAGACGTGAGTGTGAATTCAGTGGCTTTAAGTAGAGAGGGCTAGTTTCACGCAGGGTTTTAATGGTGAAACCCAGGGCAGTGTATTTCAGATTCCCGCACGCGCGTTTCTCAGTCGCCTGCCCAGGCGAGGCATGACATCATTAGGCAGCTACTGCGCCGTGTCTATGAGACGCGCACCGTTGTTGAGTTCTCACTTCTTAGAGTTTAGTTCATGAGATCTGGTATATTCTGGTAGGAAGTGGTATCTTTTCTAATCTTGCGAGTTGTTCACAGTATAATCTGAGTAAAATGAGCAAAAACACATCGTACTGTGCTGCTAAGTGCAGGAACTCTGGGCATAGAACAATGTACATTCTACCATCGGTTTCTGAAAGGTAATAGAACTCCAACGTGAATCATCGTCTCTTAGTTCTGAACATTTTTGCCCACAGGTTTACAAAAGGGACTAGCAAAATGAGTTGTTGTGTTTACCTACAAGAAAGACGCTGAAGTCAGGTGCATTACATTCCAGAAAATACCTATCTGGCATGGAAATAAACCTGAGGGCTCTTAAACAATTGGAAGTTCCATCTCCCACCGAAAAAAAAGAAAAGAAAAAAAAGAAGAAAACTGTACTAGTCAACACAGAAATTCCTTCTGATCCGGTCGTTATAATCAAAGAGCCAGAAATTAAGTAATTGTGAAGATCACAAATGCTTTACTAGAGAAAAAAATTACAGCTATGAAGAAAACTAAGAAACAGGGCGTATCCCGCAAAACATCTGTTCCTGCTAGTAAAAATCCAGGGAAGAGTAAGTAAGGAGGTGAAAACTATACTGTATCAGTGTTTCATTATGGACAAATTCGGTGCCCCATGAAGAAAAAAAAAGTGTAAATTGGAGTTCGGAGAATAATGCATTACTTTGAGAGCTTTGTCCTGTAAAGCATATGCTTATCTAAGAAGAAAGAAGTATCCTTCGCCCTGTCAATCAACGTTCCAAAAATGGAAAAAGCACTTTAAGTGTCAGCCAGGCATTTTAAAGGCTATACTGGATTTAATTACAGCTAGGTCGGCAGATAATTATTACAGAACTTGAAGCAGTTGGGATTCGTTTTGTAGCAGCTATGTGTGATATGGGCACAAAAATGGCTCAAATGGCTCTAAGCACTATGGGACATAACATCTGAGGTTATCAGTCCCCTAGACTTAGAACTACTTAAACTTGACTAACCTAAGGTCATCACACACATCCATGCCCGAGGCAGGATTCGAACCTGCGACCGTAGCAGCAGCGCATTTCCGGACTGAAGCGCCTAGAACTGCTCGGCCTCAACAGGCGCCGGGCGCAAAATATTCAGTAGTGTGGAAACAACACGGTGTGTCCTAGCACATATTTTTCGCATCCTGCAGATAACATAAGGAAAATATGATTTCTTATGACATATTGTATTTGCTAAAATTGTTAAGAAACCACTTTGTCCATGACGATATCATCCTGTTTGACAATATGTTATTTACAAAGACAGTAATAGAATATCTTCTGCAGCATCAGACGAGTGATCTTACGATCATTTATCACATATTGGAAGCTCATATGAATGTGGGTGGACAGCTATTTTCACGTCACACTGCCCAAGTTCTGAGATACATCCTCCATAAACATCACGAAGGAAACTTCATCGAACTGATAAGTGACATTTTAGTTGTGTTGAATTCAAGATACACTCAAGATCACAAAGCAGCTCTTAGAAATGCCTATAGTTTCAACGTCAGAAGTCAAGAAAATTCGCTGAAGGGGTTTTTGGAAATTTGCTCGAAAATGTGACTAGGAAATAGTCTCCTTACATTCCAAAAAGGATTTGTTACATCAATAAATTCATTTTTTTGGACTTTTAACAGATGTGAAAAATGCCGGGGAAACCCACATCCTGACTGCTAGACTGAATCTAGACTGTACTGAAAATTTCTTTTCTAGAATTCGTGATCTGACAATGTCTTCAACTTCCTGTCCACTGTGAGCTGCAATAAGACCATCATCAACATAAAGCACAAGGAATATTTTCTTACAGCCTTTCTGTCTCATGGAAAGACAAGGATCAGCTTCACACCTCTGGAAGCCCAATTTAGTGAGTTGATTACTGAACTTATTCCAGCAACACTGAGCCTGTTTCAGTCCATATAGACTTTTCTTCAAGCGACATACTCTCCCAGACCCATTATCACATCCTTCAGGTTGTCACATATAAATAGTTTCTTTTAAATCACCATAAAGAAAAGCAGTTGAAACATCAATTTGTAAAAGTTTCATGCTCTCACTTGCAGCAACAGTAGTGCTCGAATGGTAGGCACTCTAGCTACAGGACTGAACGTCTGATCATAGTCAACTCCTCTCTGCTGTGAATAACCCTGAATCACCAACCTTGCCTTGAATTTATTGACTGAGCCATCAGCATTTGTTTTAACTTTATACACCCATCTATTAGGAATGGCCTTCTTTTCCATATGGTAGGTCAACCAGATCCCACGTTTTATTTTCTTGAAGAGCTTTTATTTCAGAATCCATGGCTTCCTTCCAGAAATGGTTTTGAACAGACTTCATGGCATCACTGTATGTTTCTAGTTCCTGGAAAGATATTGAAAGGTGCATTACATAATCATTAAATTTTTGTGGAATTCTGAGGGTTAACCAATCATACAGATGTGATAAAGCTTCTCCACTTGTGTGTTCCTGACCTTCTTCCTAAGGGTCTTCATCTACATCCAAGGAACTGCCATCCTCTTCACTCTCACTATCGATACCATACTGGTCTTCAGTCTGAGGTGCTGGATCCTAATGATTAAAAACATTCACTGGAAGAGTTGAACTTTTCTCACTCTTCAGTAGCCTCTCCTAAAAGATGACATCTCGTGACCTAATGAGTTTTCACACGTCTCCACAATAAATTCTGTAACCCTCATTGTGATCATATCCAATAAGGACACCTTTCAGTGCTTTTCGGTCCATCTTCCTTCTCTGTTGTTTTGGAATATGAGCATAGCAGGTGGAGCCTATCACCTGCAGATGTTTCAGTCTTGGTTTCTTTCCATACAACAGTACATATGGAGATGATCCTGGAAAACTGGAAGGCCCTGTTCAGTTCAGAATGTAGGTTGCAGTGTTCACCATCTCTGCCCAAAGTTTCTGTGGAATGTTTCCGTGTGAATGCATTACAGCTCTGGCAGTTTCCACAACTGTGCGGTTCTCTCTTTCACTGCACCGATTTTGTTCTGGAGTGTATGGTATTGTGAAGCGTTAAATTATACCCTCTTTGTGAAGAATCTCTTTTGCTTGTTTGTTGTCAAATTATTTCCGATTATCACTCAGGAGTTCCTTGATGGTATGTCCAGCAGCTTTTGCTTCAGCTATGAACTGCCTTAACTTTTCTGCAGCTCCAGACTTTTCTTGTATGAAATATGTTGCCCTAAACTTTGTACAATCATCTTTGAAAAGAACAAAATACCGGTGCCCTGACACAGAAGGTACTTGAAATGGACCACATACATCAACGTGAATAAGCTCACCTGGTTCTGCTGTCCTCTTTCTGGTGCCAAATGGTAAACGATGAGCCTTGTCATATATACAGCCTTCACAAAGTTCACTGTCCATTTCCACCTCAATATTTAACTCACTATGAAGTACAGACTTCACATGGTGCTTGTTCTGGTGTCCAAATCTTTCATGATAAAGCTGCAATATATTGTCTCTGCTAGTGGTATTCACTTCATTGAGGGAGCTAGGTTTCACATTTCTTACAGCAAGTTTAAAAAGGCCTCCAAAGCGATCACAGACCCCTACCAATCTAGTGACATTATCAATCTTAAGATGACAAATTTCTACAGTTGATGTGAATTTACTTTCTGGATGTTTATCCTGTGCTGCAAGAACAGAGAATAGATTCTCATGAATCTGAGGTACACACCATACATCTGTCAAGGTAATTCTGTTCCACTTTCCTCCAACTGCTGCTTCAATGTCTATTGAAACGTTTCCAATTGCTTCAATTATGTCACCATTAGCTGTAGTAACTGAGTGTTGTGTTAGAAAAGGCTGACATGTCTTGAAACAATTCCTATCATTTGTAATATGTCTTGTTGCACCATTGTCTATATACCAGTCCTCATTTCTACATTCAGAGTTCATCACAGAAGATATCACCGCAAGAAGTAGCATATTTGTATCTGTGGTATCTGGATTTGCAGGTTTGCCATCAGCTGCCCACTTTCTACACACTTTAATTGTATGGTTGGGCTTTTTTCAGTAGTTACATATTAATTTCTTATTTCTTTTACTTCTTTCTCTCTACTGGATTTACTTGCTGAAATGACAGCCTTGATGAGTCTGTAGTGAGGGCTTCTAGTTTACTAAAATCATCCTCCGTTGTACTCAAAGCTTTTTCATATGCAAACAGTTGATTTGTTAAATTATCAATTGGTCTGTCATCTCTAGACATTAGTATCCAACTAGATTTAAACGAAAAATAGTCTTCTGGTAGTGTACCCAATATTTTACAAATCAAAAACAAATCAGGCATTTCTGAATTATTTACGATATCTTTAACCTCTTCCTGTTTCAATTCACTCCACAACTTTTTCAGTTTATGTGTCGCAATATCGTCTTCAGGAGCCTTTTTGTAACTAAAGAACTGCAAACAAAGGTTGTAAACTTTGTCTTCAGAGACACCATCAAATATTTTGTGTAATTCTGTTCACACTTCACACCCTGTATTTAGACGAATTATTTTCTGCAAAGTTTCTTCCGACATATTTGTAGTCAAAACAAGTAGAGCGTTGCTGTCTGCTTTGTTAAAAGCTTCTAATGCACTTTTGTAGATCACCCTTTGTTCAACGGTAGCACTTTATGAAAGAATACTAGGTTTCACTAACCTGCCTTCCACAACATCAAGTGCGCCAGGAATTCCTCGCAGACAAATACTTATTTTGTATTTCCAGGTGTTCTAATTTGTTTTGCCTTCCCGAAGTCCGATGTTGATAATTCTCGTTGAATCCACCGTTGGTTGCGTGGAATTAACAACTTCAAAAACGTCTTCTTCGAGGTAAATTTAAAAACCTTTTGCACAGAGTTACGTTATCACTTTCGTACATGTGTCCTTTTAAGACGCACCTGGGCCCATAACCTGCTGAGATTTTGTTAAAAAACAAATATTTGCATACCGATACTTGGAAATACACAAAGCATGCACAACAACAATAACATACAGAGAAACCACACACAGGTGTGTATTACCAACCACTAAACATAAAATACTGACTTCAGTTATTAAAGAACACCAGTGGGGGATGCACGAAGTTCAGGGGATATGTAATACTAGTTGTCTCGCTTTTTATCTGTGGTGTCACCACAGTTTCTACACTTCTGTCTTCTTCGCTTTGATCACTTGTTTCGTTCAACGAATACACAGGTGGTAAAACAAATTCGTCATCACTTTCGCACTGTTCCTGTATTGTATTATGTTCACATTCAATTTAGTTGTCACTATCTGATCCAACATCACTTCCTAAACTGTCCCCAAACCATTTTAAAACAGCATCCTCAAAATCAGGGTCTGTAACATGAACAGTAAACGTAGACCTGTCTACTGAATCCATAACAGAAAGTTCCAGGTGCCTTCCCAGAGACCGCTAGCATCAAAGAAGCAGTAATAGTACAGGTAGACGTTATATTCAAATGGCTACTGACAAAGGAAACCACGGCATCTTCGGGAAAGAGCAACCACACAACTTTGTAATCTACTACCCCACCATTATGCATTAGCAACAAAGTAACAATAAACGCTAGCGGTCTGTGACATCTGGGACGTTAAGGGTTATGCCGAATTATGCATTCTTGTATGGTTTACAGGATTCTGATGCTCATGGAGTATTCTGTGATGTCCTGTTTTTATGACAATATAAGATCTAATGCTATATACATACCAACATATGTATATGTTCGCTTGAAGATGACTAAGAAGCCAAATTTGGTCAGTAGTATTGAATAAATTTTTTTGTTTAAAATATATTGCAGTTTTAGCACAATAAATGGTTCCTTTTACAAGTCTGCCTTCCGTGAAAAACAACGTTTTTCGATACCATGACGTGTTTCAACATCTGTCTGGTACCTGCTCTAGGCTTTGCATTAGTTCTTAACTTGTTTTGTTTACATCTTAAATTTACAGAATGTCGTTCTTTGGTAAACTATAGGCTGCCAGCACACGTGATTTATCATTTTAGGTGCCCAAATGGATTTATATTTATTCTTAGAGCAGCATATAAACTGCCAGTTGTACAGTTTCTTGGTTTCAAAGACCAAACTGTTAATTTTTTATACAGTTTGGGACAGTTATGAAAAACATTATATCTTATTGTCCTTAGTTCTGGCGTACACAAACAACTATTTTTATTTTTACAAGAAATTTGTATACCTTCTTACTAGCTACTAGCAGTGGCTGTATTCATTGCTGGCGCATTTGACTGCTCTGTGGTAGCAGCAGCGGTAGGGGGCTCTGTCGACTGGTGGAACATATCCAACACATCCAAGCTGCTAAGAGATTTCAGCCGATTCCACAGTGTGACAGCTGATACAGCTACTGCAGCCAGTTGCTCATGCGCGTGTGGTGTCCCTTGCCATTGTATACCATAGCCATCTGCCAATTCCTGAGTCGCACCACCAGGCCACGTTCTGTTTGGCCAGGCCTTAATTGAGATGTCTTACGATTCCAACTGTATGATTGAAAATGCTACATAACAGTATTGCAGAGTACGAATAGAGAAAAATCTACGTCAAAGTCAGCACATAGGAACATATTAGGGTACTTTGGGTTTAGAGTGAACATTACGCCAAGGACTGCTTTCTTATTTTGCACTTCTCATCTGGGTAGGATATAATTGTCCTAAACACATAACTCAGTATGTCCCTTCTGAAAAACATGCCATATTGCCGCATATGTTCACTTGATCCCCAGTACACACGAAATTCCAAATAGAAATGCAACTAAAGGCGTACGAGCAGAGCAAATCCTACATCACCGTAACTTAGCATGCTCAGGAACGTGTGTTTTCTGGCTCTCTCTGGCAATTGCACTAACGAAACTTGTGTCACTTCAGTCAGTCATAGCCCACTTTGACGTGGCGACCACCAGCCTGCTGCAGCTCAGAATACAGATTCACTGCTGGCAGCAGTGGCTGTGTGCTTTGCTGGCGCATTTGACTGCTCTGTGGCGGCAGCAGCGGTAGGCGGCTCTGTCGACTGGTGGAACACATCCAAGCTGCTACGAGATTTCAGCCAATTCCACAGCGTGACAGCTGATACAGTAACTGCAGCCAGTCGCTCATGCGCATGTGGTGTCCCTTGCCATTGTATACCGCTGCCATCTGCCAATTCCTGAGCCACACCACCAGGCCACATTCTGTTTGCCCAGGCCTTAATTGAGATGTCTTACAATTGCAACTGTCTGTTGAAACACTAACAAATTAATGTTGCAATACAGATGGCGGGGCTATACACTAAATAGACACTAAAACACAAAACTGTGATTAGAAATCATAGCAACACACAAGAGATTTGAGAATTTAAGCTGTGAAGCACAAATGTATGTAACTGTAGGATAGATGAATTTCTTAGTACAATGGATAATTTGGTAATACAGCAGCAATTTTAACAATAATTATGATCACAAACAGTGATGTATAATGTCTATGAAACATATGTTCATTGTATATATTTATTGTAAAATTATGTCATAACTTAAAACAACTGACGTATAGCGTTAGCAACTTTAAAGTAAAGGAACTGAATGTATGTTATATATTTAGAACAAATAATTTTAAGAAATGAATGGTGAGGAGAAATAAGTGTATATAGCTTTAAAAAAATTATTTTTGCCTATGGAGGTGGTGTATGTTGCATAAATTCACTTAATAATTTGCTTATTATAGCTCCTTAGTATGGTTAGACCCATATTTGTTTCTCATTTGGCAGAGTCACCGTTCTTTGTGTGCATATAGTGTAACATAAACATAAATATATTACTTTTCTTCATAGTCCAAAGTGCAGTATGGTATGGTAGCACATATGTTGAACTACAGCAAATTCAATGTACTTAGGTATCAAACAGTAATTGGTAATATGGCTATGAAGGTTTTCACAACAGGGTCCTTGCACACAAAGTTCTCTGATTATTTGCTGTGTCAAATTTGAATATAATTCCATACTTTCAATGATTACCTCCATCATTATTGTCAAGGGTTAAACAAACTGTTATGAACTTTCTCTTCTTCTTTTCCTTTGTAGTTATTTCATCCTCCCGCCCCATAAGGGTGGGGACTGGGCTGTCAGCAGACACAATTTTCCGCTCTTCAGCCACATCAGAGTAAATATTTGAAAAACATAATATAAAAGCTGGACATGGCAGTTGACAAAAACAAATATTTTGTACAATAACAACACAGATGATCAGCTGCATAAGCTAAAATATAAAAGGTTGATTTGGTAATTAATACAGATGAATGGAAAATTAGTGTTGCCCACAAATATATAAAAACAGATAGACAGTTGCATAAGGGAAAAATAGATACATAGATTAGTGAAAAGATGAGTGGCTGTAGACTGTCAGGGATAAGGGTATGATGGAAATGTATCATTTAAATGTAGTGCATAGAAGGGGGTTTGTGTGGATGAATGTTTTGAGGAGGGGTTGAGGAAGAGGGGTGAGGGATGCAGTTCCAAACCAAGACTTAGCAAGCAGGTGAAGAGGATTGGAGCAGAAGGGGAGGATGGTAGGGATATGCTAAATCTGCTAGGATGGGTATATATCAGTGCAGATTTCACGGTTTGGTAAGGGAAGGTGATTGAAGTTTCATTGGGAGGGAAAGTGGAGGGTGCAGAGGTGTAGTGTTGGGGGATGTGGTGGTAGAGGTGTAACAGAGTACCAGGATCAGTGAGCAAGGCAGAAACTTCAAAGTGGGTAGTATAGAGTTTATGGACAACATAGCATATTTGGAGGTGTTCAAGATGGAAGAGTAGGCAGGAGAATTTTATAAGTTGGTACAGGATGAGTGTGGAGGAGGGTAAGCGGATCCAACAGGCATGATGGACTGCATGGTGTTCGATGATCTGTAGGGCATGATAGAAGGAGAGAGGAGCGGAAGCCCATGTCAGATTTGCATAGCACACGATGGTTCGAATCAGGACTTTATAAGTGTGGAGGATTGTGGAAGGGTGAAATCCCAATGTTTGGCCAGTTAGTAGTTTTAGTAATTTTAATCTGTTGTACATTTCTGTTGAATGGTTAGTAGATGGGGCTTCCATGTTAGTCAGCAATCAAGTGTTATTTCAAGGTATTTTAGTATGTTAGTTAACTGGATAAGATGGTCGTAAATTGTAAAGTACAATTCATGAGGGGCGGAATTTGTGGGTGGTTTGAGCTATAATTATTTTGATAGGGTTGATTTTGAAGAGTCACTGGTTGCACCAGGAGGTGAACTGATTGAGATGGAGGTGGAGGGGTCATTGGGCTTTCTGGAGGGTAGGGTAGAGACAAGAAAAGCAGTGTCATCAGCATACTGGAGGAGATGAGCAGGAGGGGGGGGGGGGGTGGCTTTGGAATATCAGCAGTGTAGAGGACATACAGAAGTGAGAGGATGGAACCTTAGGGCACACATGCGGTGGGATGGAAGATACAGTAGTTGGTGTTGATGGTGACATATGAAGGGTAGTTAGAGAAAAAGAATGTGATGAGGCAGATACAATTTATGGGAAATGTTCTGTACTTTTAACATTGCAGAACAGTCAGCAATTGTGATAATCTAATATATAAGAAGCTATCGGCCTCCATTGTGGCATTGAAACCAGCCTTTACCTAGGTTTCAGCACAAGTAATTGAGCCTTCTTCAGAAGAAATACCTGAATTTACAATATGTCTGAAAGGGCATGGTCTAGAAATAAAACTAAAACAGCCTGAAATGTGACTACGCCTATTCAGGCTGTTTTAGTTTTATTTCTAGACCATGCCCTTTTAGACATATTATAGATTCAGGTATATCTTCTGATGAAGGCTCAATCACTTAGGCTGAAACCTAGGTAAAGGCTGGTTTTATTACCGCAATCAAGGCTGATAGTTTCTTATATATTATGGGAAATGGATAGGTCTGGAGGTTAAACTGGCGCTCGGAATGCCATACATGGTCAAAATCTTTCTCAAAATCTAAGGAGACAAAAATGGCCGATTTGCAGTTGTTCATTTGGTGGGATAGGAGATGAGTAAGGTATAGGAGTTGGTCATTGGAGGAAAACCTGGGATGGAAGCCACAATGATGTGTGAGAATGGGCAGGTGTTGTTGTGGGTGTTTCTACATGAGGATAGGATGTACTCAAAACCTTGCTAAACATGGAGGTGAGGCTGATGAGGCGGGAGGAAGAGGTGTCAGTGACAGGTTTATTAGGTTTGAAGTATAGAAGGATTCAACAGGTTTTCTGTGGCTCAGGATAGAAACCTATATGCAGGATTCTATTGTAAATGGTGGCTAGGATTTCCAGGAAGGAGAGGGGGCATTCATTCAGAAATCTGTAGGTTACACAGACATGACAGGGAGTCATGTTGCATTGATATTGGAATAATGATTTCTGTGTGTGGAATGTTGTCAAGGTACTGAGTGGCCAACAGTTTTAACCGATCTTCCACTGGTATCTTAGGTTTCCTACATACAGGCTGGTAAAGTACTTAACTAAATTACTGACACCTATAGTCAGTCACTGTAGACATTATACTAAAATCTCACAAATGTTTGTTGGCACCAAAAAGCAGATGAAGACAAGGCCGAATGGAGTCACAGTCAGTCTTGATGTGGTCTACCAATTTCTCCTCTGAAATTCTAAAATTATTTTGGCACACTGATGTCCACTTACTTCTCGTACAGTGGAAAGTATTACAAAATGACTGATGGAATAGCCATGACTTCACCATAATCACCAGCCACAGATAAATTTTTCATGGAGGATTTTGAAGAGCAAGCATTGACTATTGTTCCCTTTTGGTCTTCCTGCTTCTTGAGATATGTTGATGATACCTTCTTAATCTGTCCGCATGGCAGTGAGGGGCTACAGCAGTTCACTGATTATTTGTTTAGTATACATTGTATGTCTCAACAGGTGTAGCTTTGACCATCCAGCTCAGAAGAGAGCGAGGCTGAACATCTCAGTACATAGAGCCAGGACTATTTGAGACAAGGACCACATCGCCTCCGAGATTAATTATCTGATTGTGGTATTCAGAAGTAATGGGTATTCTGTATGTCATAATAGATCAACGCTGTCAAGGAAACAAAGATGTGATACCATTCAAAGAAGCCAGGAGGATTAACATGGAGCAGGGCTTCCACTCTGTGGTGAAACAACTACCAAGATAAGTAGAGTCCTAAACAGCCAAGAAATCGGACCAGTCTTCCCGCCACCTACAAAAATTAAAGAAATGTTGCGACCAGTCAAGGATAACCTCAGCCTGAGAGTACCATGAATTTATCAAATTCCTTGCAAGTGTGCCATCAGTTATGTGGGGAACTCTATACAGACTGTTGCTGATCGTTTTGTTTTGTTTTGTTTTAGGGAGAAATTACAACCTTGGCCATGTGCACCCACGACAAAACTGTAGAACACAAAGACAAAGAGAGGATTTAAAATCGACTACACGTCAATCCCAATTGATGGTAGAGATGACAGCTAAAAACAGGGACATGGAGAGAGATCTATAAGACATTCCATAGAGAAATGGAGGTCAAGAACTAAAAATTAAATAGCCTTCGCCATATTGCTACAATGGATAAAGAGTAAAACGCGGTCGACAGCGCATCGTTCGCTAAACCAGATGAAAACTCAGGTGACAAACATAAATGAGAACGTAAGTGTTTTAAAAAAAAGGGCATTCCGTCAGGGAATGGTGGAGTGTCAAAGGTTGAGCACAATGTGCACAAAGTGGTGGGGATCACCACTTACATGGTGAAGGCTAACAAGACAGTGCCCAGTATGCAACCTAGTTAAAATGATCTACTCGCAGCGAGAGAACCGAGAGGAGGTCGTCCAAGCCACTGGGAGAGGCTTAATAATACGGAGCTTGTTCGCATGTAAGGGGGGGGGGGGGCGGGGGGGGGGGACCAGTGGTGATACCTAAGTGACACCACCTGCTGGCAAACGGGCAATACGGAGATCGTCAGAGGCAATGTAAGAACTAGCCTTATGAGGACTGCAGCTTTGGCGGCAGCGGCAGCGGCCTAGTTTCCTGTCAGACCGTCATGACCAGGAACTCACGTGAACATCACAGTGGCTCCATGAAGAATGAGCAAGTGGAAGCTTTCCTGGACGCTTTGCACTAAGAGATGGACGGTGTACAGCACACAGAGGCTTTGAAGGGCACTGAGAGAGTGAGCAGGTGACACAATTGAAAAGCCTGTGTCACCGGATGTACTGTGAGGCCTGATGAGTGAAGAGCTATGCTGTAAATACTGAGCAGTGTCCCAGAAGTAAATGCCGAAAAAC
Source organism: Schistocerca nitens (assembly GCF_023898315.1). Taxonomy (NCBI): domain Eukaryota; kingdom Metazoa; phylum Arthropoda; class Insecta; order Orthoptera; family Acrididae; genus Schistocerca; species Schistocerca nitens. Next base: position 446,949,590 of record NC_064616.1, on the reverse strand, counting down.
GTTGGCGCCAATTACAAAGGCACACCCAACACCACACTCAGTGCGAGAGCTATCAGTGTACACAAAGGTACTATCGCGAAGTTTGACGTGAAGGTCGCGAAACTGAAGGAAATAGAGGAAGGCTGGATTAGTGTGCTTAGGAACCGAATGAAGGCCAAAGTAAACATGCGCCGCCACATGAAGCCAAGGTGGTGAAAGGTTTACACCCACCGGGAAAGTTGCAGATAGCGTGAAGTTAAGCTGACGGAGCAAGGGCCGAAAACGAACTCCAGGAGCTAACAGAGAAGAGGGATGCACTCCATACTGGCGATCAAAGGAGTCATCTAAGAAGGAGGCATAGGATGGGTGGCCCATGCATGGCAGACAAACGGTATGCTTATCTTCTGAGGAGACAGTCACAGTGGTAGGACAGTGCAGTTCGGGAGATTCTGCATACAGACTCTCAACAGGGCTAGTGTAAAAGGCGCCAGTGCCCAAACGGATGTCACAATGGTGGACAGTATTGAGACAGCGTACGAGGGATGGACGTGCAAATCCATAAACGAAACAACTATAATCTAGTTTTGAACAGACATTGGACTGGTACAAATGGAGGAGGGTAATTCGATCTGCTCCCCAGAAAGTACCACTGAGGTCATGTAGGATACTGAAGGACAGCATACAGTGGGCTGCCGGGTAAGGATCAAGAAAGTTTACTATCGAGAATGAGCCCCAGGAATTTCGTAGTTTCAACGAATCGAAGAACAGAAGGACCAAGCTGTAAAGACGGTGGAAGTAACCAATTGCGCCGCCAGAAATTCAGTGGAAAAACGAAAGCCATTGTCGATGCTCCACGAGTAAAGACGATCGAGACACGGCTGAAGATGCCGCTCAATGCGACAGGTCTGTGGAGAACTGCAATAGATGGCAAAATTGTCAGCAAAATGGGAGCCGAAAATGCTCAGTGGGAGACAGGCAACTATAGGGTTAATGGCGATAGACAAGAGTATGACACTCAGGACGGAACCCTGAGGCACACCATTTTCCTGGATAAAGGTGTCCGACGAGGCAGAACCCACATGTACTTAGAAAACACGGTCTTTTAAAAATTCGTGAAGGATACGGGGTGGCGGCCATGGGAGCCCCACGTGTAGACAGTACATAGGATACCAGTCCTCAAACAGTTGTCATAGGCTTTCTCCAAGTCAAAAAACATGGCCACAGTCTGGGATTTCCGCAGAAAACCATTCGTGACATGGGTGGATCAAGTGACGAGATGGTCAACTGCAGAATGGCCCGGACGAAATCCACACTGTGCAATGGTTAGTAAATGCGAGACTCGAGCCACCATACCAACTGGGCATGAATCATATGTTCCACCACCTTGCAAACACAGCTGGTGATAAAAACGGCGCAGTAGCTAGAAGGAAGGTGTTTGTCCTTACTGGGCTTATGTATGGGTATGACAGGAGCTTCACGCCACTGTCTGGGAAACGTGCCCTCTGCCCAGATACAGTTGTACATATCAAGCAGAAAGTGCTTGCCTGCAAGAGAAAGGTGCTGCAACATCTGAATGTGAACATCCGCAGGCCCTGGGATGGAGGATCGGTATGAAGTGAGAACGTGATCTACCTCCCTCACATTAAAGGCGGCATCGTAGCACTCACGATTCTGAGAAGAGAAGGGTATCGCCCGAGTCTCCTCCACTCGTTTCCGATGGAGGAGGCAGGGTGATAGCGGGAGGAGCTCGAAATCTACGCAAAATGGCGGCCCAAAGTGTTGGAAATAGCAATATGGTCTAAGACGATATCGTCTGCTACTGTCAGGTCAGAAATTGGAGAAGGTATCTTGGTCCCAGAGAGACGTTGGAGATTTTCCCACACAACAGAAAAGGGAGTGGAACTGTTAAAAGAACTAGTGAATGAAATCCAGCTAACTTTTTTGCTATTTGGGAGAATGCGACGACATTATGCATGCAACTGTTTATAATGAATGCAGTTTACCATCGTAGGATGACCGTTAAAAACGCGGAGAGCACATCTCCACCTGCGAAATGCGCCGCAGTACGCCTCAGTTCACGAAGGAACTGGGACACTGCATGGTAAAGAGGGAGTGCGAGGAATGCCAACGTTCTACAGTAGTAAACATAATATTTGTAAGATATTCTACCTGGTCATCACAACTGGGGAAATGTTGTTCGTCTAAGGTCGCCAGGGAGGAGTAAAGCCGCCAGTTGGCCTTAGTAAGCTGCCATTTGGGTGTGCACATAGGTGGGGTAGGAGTCAGCAAACTGATAGCACATGAAAAATGGTCGCTCGAATATGTGTCAGAGAAGGGACCACGCGAGACGGTGGGAAAACTGGACAGTGCAGAAGGATAGGTCCAAATGGGAATAGGTGTGCGTGGAGGTTGAAAGGAATGTGAGTTCTCCTGTGTTAAGGCAGAAGAGGTTAAGTTGACTGAGAAGGTCAGCCAAGAGGGTACCCCTCGGGCAGGTTCTTAGAGAACCCCAAAGGGGATGGCGTGTGTTAAAGTCACCAAGCATCAGGACAGTCCAATAAGCTGGAGGAAGTCTGCCCTGGTGACATCATATGATGAAGGGATGTAAACGGTGGAAAGGGAAAAGATCAATTGAGGAAGGAAAAGGCTAAATGCAACAGCTTGAAGGTGCGTAGTAAGGGAGATGGGTTGACTATGAATGTCATCCTGTATGAGCAGCACGAGTCCTCGCTGAGATGGAATGCCATCCTTGGGGGGAAGATCAAAACAGACTGGGAAGAAATGCGAGAGCTTAGAGCGGTCGTGAGGACTCGATTTTGTTTCCTGAAGGCAGGGAACAAGTGGACGCTGCGATTCTAAGACCAGCCATAAATCCTCTTTGTTGGATAAAAGACCGTGAAAGTTGGATTGGAAGAGAATCATGACAAGGAAAAATTGACGGGGTGCCACCTCAGTGGCTGCTGAGTGCCAGCCTTCGAAGACTCGCTGCTACAGGGCACAGAGGCAGGAGGATCCTGCTCCATGAGGTCTACAGGAGCATCGGCATTCTCCTTCTGTCAGACTGTGGAGTCGAGGGCAGAAAACTGGTTGGTTGTGTGCACTGGCGACATGGAGGAGGGTATTATGTGGCGACACTGTCATAAGGGTATCATGTGGCGACACCGTCATAGAGGATCTCCGAGTTAGCAAAGGAGAAGACTGTTTGCCTTTGTCTGATTTCTTGGAGCCTTTTCGGTTGGCTAAGGAGGACTCAGACGTTGGTTGGGTGAAGAGACGTAGGACGTCTTCACAGGATACTCCTTCTGTCCTTTCCAGCCTGCCAGTTGTGTAGTTGGTGACTTTGCCCCATGAGGAAAAAGTCTGGTGGCGTGTTGCGTAGCTGGAGGAGGAGACGGGGCCACCACCATGATACAGTGTGATTTCACAACCGCAATCCTAAATCTGAGGTCACATGTCTGCATGGCCATATCCTTCGTGGAGCGATATATAGCAAGAACAGTACTGTAGATGCCAGATGGTAGAATGCAGTGTTTTTCTACTAGCCAACAACTTGCGAGCGACTGGGTAAGGCACTTTTCCTTCGCCCAGATCTCCTGGACAGTCCACTCATCAAGATACATTAGACAATCGTGGGAGGAGGCGATAAGGTCGCCATTGAAGTTGATGCAGCAGGGGGAAGGAGGCGGAAAATCGCCATAGTGAGCACTCCTACCACAGGCTACACATTTGGTTAGGTATGGACAGGACTCTCGAGTATGGTTGTAATGATGACTCTGGTAACAGCACATTGGGTTCGGAATATACTGTCTGACTGTGATAAATTCATAGCATGCTTTGACCTTTGACAGAAGAATCACTCTATCAAAAGTGAGAAAGAGAGTGCACGTCGGCACTAAGAAGGTACCTACTTTTTCATCACCCGATTGACTCCTATGACACCCTGATCAGAGAGGTAAGTTCGGATTTCTGCCTCAGTCAGACCATCGATCAGCCAAGTGTAAATAAAACCATGGGAAGAACTCAGAGTTCAGTGGGTCTTGACATGAACAGGATAGCCATGGAGGAGTGAAGCTGCAAGCTGTTGTTTTGCTTGAGAATTGGAAGTAGTCTCCAAAAGCAAAGTGCCATTGCGTAAATGAGAGCAGGATTTTACAGGGCCAGCAACAGCATAAACGCATTTCTGAATAATAAACGGATTTACTGTAGTAAAGGACTGACCATCTTCAGTACGTGAAAACACGAGGGAAGGTGGTGCAGCTGGACAGGTCTTTGAATTGTTAGCCTCATTCTGTTTATGTTTCGTAGCCATTGACAGTGAAGATGATTGGCTCATTGCGAGAAAATTCTCCGTAATTGCCAGCGTCTCCGATGGTGCGCTCCTTCCAAATAGGGGCCCCCTTCGGAAGGGGGTGCACCGGCCTTAGGTGATTGTTCACCCCTCTGGTCACACCTCCCGATCACCTGACAGAGGGACCAATCGGCAGTTTGGGAAGGTAGCAGCTCAGGCAATCACCTCTCCCTGGTCCTGGTCTGTATCAGAGGGTACGTGTGAACGCTACCTGTCGACCTGTGGCTGGGAACTACGTGTTACCCAGTCACCTGTTAAGCATCAGACACATTGGCCAGCCATCAGGAGCACACAGGGAGGAAGAAGAAAAAGAGGAACCTCAAACGCTGAAGCGGAAGAATGATAGGAGAAGATGAACAAAGAAAGAAAAAAGGAATGAAAAACAGTGGAGAATATTCTGATATTGATTACCAGAAATGCAGAATACATTTCCATAAACAGCCCAGACATGTTCCCCAAGGGAGGGGAAAAAGAACAGCAAGAGGACAGACATGCAGCATGGAAGAGAAAAGATGCTACAAAGGCAGGGGCTCCGTGGTAGCCAAGCAAAAACCCACCAAAGAGTGGCGAGCCCCCTGGGGGGCACTTCCACAGTAAAAGTGACCAGCAACCACAGGTTGAAGCTGAAATATGAGATTGTGATAAATAAGCAATATCAGTCACATATGGTAACTACATGAACTGCTGATGTTTGTAACAGAAGCCTCTTTAAACAATACAATAAATGCAGAAGAAAAACTTGAGGAAGGGTAACAGAAGTAGCAGTGTGCAAAATTACATGAAACACAATACCAAGAGGTTCCTTAATCTCGTGTGAAACACATATTTTGATGAATATAATTTACGTGTGCTGAACTAGATTATTTAAAAAGCTCAAGGTTTCTGTCTGCCTCACTGAGGCATCACCATTATGCAGTACTATTAAATGCAGCCTGTATTGCTGGCTTTGGTGAGTAATCTTTAGTATAAACCTTACTAATTTGGATACCTATACACAATATGTGATCTGTTTTTGCATCATTTCCAATAAAATGGTAATACCTTATACACGAAACTCAAGTCACCAAGGTAAAGGATTATATATATATATGGTGGTCCATCTGAAGTTTCTGATGAGATTATCTCGAAAACTATACACTGGGTCAAAATAGTGGGTAAGACAAGTTTGTAAGCTCAAAGGAAGACATCAAATGATACTACACATGACCCTCAGCCCCCAGCCCCCACCCCTTTGGGCGGGGCGGGGGGCAACTGGCAACTTTTAACTCTTAAATGGAAACCCCCGTATTTTATTGCAGATTCGGATTCTCCATAAAAAAAGTAATCAAGTTTTGTCTGAAACATATTTCTAAACCATTGACAGATGGTGCTGAAATCGAGAAACATTGAAATTGGGGAAGAACTCAGATTTATTTAGAATTATCCGATAAGGAGGCATCAAATCGATACAAAATGTGCACCAACTCTTTCATTACGCCACATTATGCTATTTTGTTACAAAATGTATCCTATCTGCCACAGTTTTTGATGGAGGGAGGCGGAATGGTATTAAAATCTCGTTAGGGAACTCTTCACAGTTGCATTACTCACCCGACTGTGGCGCTACCATGGCCAAACTGTGAACTATGGCTCAGTATAAAGGTTGGTGCAATGCGATCAGACGTCACTTCACTTTCATTTTGAGATTGTGAACCGTAAACATCAACTGACAAAAGTAAATTATTCTTTAGCGAAACATGGGTCACTATCCTCCTACAGATATTGATGATATGATGTTAATTTTAGGTGAATGCCATAACAATTACGCTGCAGCTGCGCGACTGTATGCGGATCGTTTCCCAAGCAGCCGACATCCAAGTGAAAACATTATTCGACATTGCACGTTGAGCTTGAAATGAATACATGAACCATCCACCTTGTCATTGCGAATACAATGAAAATGATACTCGTACCCTTACCGTTCTCGCCTGTGTGCAACTGGATCCTGAAATTAGTAGTCATGTGATTCAGAGACAAACTGAAATACCAAAATCAACTTTTGAGGATTTTGAAGACACATAAATATCATGTGTATCATATCACACTGACACAGGCATTACTGCGAAAAGATATGCAAATATGCGTGCATTTCTGCCAATGGGCCTTGGAAATTATAAGAGGTGACAATGATTTTTTCTATATATGTTATGTTCACTGATGAAACCACATTAAAAAACAATGACGAATTAAGTCATCATGATTGTCATTATTGGTCCCCTGTCAATCCACACTGGCACAGACCCGTTGACAGTCAACACAAATGGTCGTTAATGGTCTGGTGTGGAATTTTAAACAGTTACTTGATAGGACCGTATTTTTTTGACTGAAATGTTACTGGGGAATCTTATTTACAACTTCTCCATGATGATTTGTTGGAGGTGATGGAAGATGTTGATTTAGAAACTAGGCAACGAATGTGGTTCCAACAGGAAGGAGCAGCTCCCCATTATGCTAAAAATGTGTGGAACGTTTTAAATTTACGGTACCCTGGTTGGTGGATAGTATGCAGCGGATCAATTCAGTGGCCTCCGCATTCACCAGACCTAACATCTCCTGATTTTTTCTAGTGGGGTTATTTAAAAAATATTGTTTACGAAATTCAGCCCACAACCTGAAACGATATGGAGCAATGCATTCGAAGAGCGTGTACAACCATACCACGGGATGTGCTGCTCAAAACTGTGGCCAACTTTCGCAGACAATTGGCTTTGTGCATTGAAGTAAATAGGGATAATTTTGAACAATTTCTTCGTGGCTAATTTCATTAATTAAAATCTCCAAATTGTGAGAGGCAAGGGGACTCACACTAATGAAGCACCCCATGGGAACATCATTCTACTATGTCCATGTCGTTGTTATTGGGTAACGCTAAAAGTAGGATACAGTGCATTTTGTACAAAAATAGCTCAATTTGGCGAAACGAAAGAAATGGTGCACATTCTTTATCGACTTGAAGCGTCTTTTTCGGATAGTACTAAATAAATCGGAGTTCTTCCCCAATTTTAGTTTTTTCTCGACTTCAGCGCCATCTGTCAATGGTTTAAAAAAGGTTTCAGACAAAACTTGATTACTTTTTTTATGGAGAATCCGAATCTGCAATAAAAAATGCGTGTTTCCATTTAAGATTTAAAAGTTGCCCCCCACCCCACCCAAGGAGGCTGTGGATGGAGTCCACGTGTAGTATCATTTGATGTCCACCTTTGAGCTTACGAACTTGTCTTTCCACTACTTTTACCCGAAGTATAGTTTTTGAGATAATCTCATCCAAAACTTCAGGACCACCCTGAATAAAATACATCTACCGTGCTTTAAATAATAAGCTTAAATGGATAGTTCACAATTTAGCTGATATCTAACACAATAGCCTTTAAAAATTGAAACTGTATTACCTGTTGGCAATAAAGCACTAGACATTTTTAAGTGTTGACACATGAACTGAAATCCAACATAGCATTATATTGAAACCTTAACCACTTCTTTGGAGCAGTTTGAGGTGGGGGACTTGTGGAAACAGGTTTATAACCTTACATACAACTGCAGCAACACTGCAACATTAAAAAAGTGCTTTAATTGGTCAAAAACTCTGTGAAAGCATTACAATTAGCAAATCCTCAAGTTTACGGTCTCCCCACAGCTGTGCCATCAAATTCCCAGCAATAACATGAAGTGAGGTGGCTTAGTTGTACAAGGTCTGGCATAAAGACCTCTCTTATTGTAATGTTTATACATTTGTGCCTTCGTGGAGAAGTAACTCCTAAGGAATATATCAAGAAAGGGTCATCGCATTCAATTGAAGGGTCAGAAGAGAAGAGCTGTATAAAATACAAATAAGGGAGATTTTTATGCCAGGTTCTGTAATTAAACTTTGTCACAGTTGTGAATTTTAAAGGAGCAGTAGAGAAAAATATATTTTTCTGCATAAAGTCAGTAAGGTAGTTGTACTGAAGCTGATTTGTATTTCCTTTGCCCAAGTAACAATGTATACTTCTCATTACACAAGTTCTTGGATTTCTGCCAAACTGTATGCACAAATTACAATCAAGCTGCAAACATTTATATGCCAATACAAATGAGAATTTGAGAAACATGTGAAGCACTACATGGACGGTTTTTGTTCAGCAATACTATCCATCTTCCAAGCTATCTGTGGAATATATGCAATTTGGTGTGAAGTTTCCCATGGACTGACTGCCCAGAACTACTCCATAACTGAAACTAATAAACCTTACTTAGCAGTGTCTGTTTATCTGTGGTATCTGCAATATCTCTGCATGCCATTTCAGACTTGCATTAACCTTCAACAGAAGAACAGTATTAATTAAGAACATTAGAACCAAGGAGGTAGATAGGCAATATGTAGGTAACTGATTTATTTATTTATTTATTTATTTATTGAGTCCTTTGATCATATGTAGCACAGTGTACAGGATGATACTGGACTTGTTACTAAGTTCAAAACGATACATATTTAAATAATCATTTTTCAACATGCTACCAATTTCAATAGTTGTAGTTCTTACAATGATACAATGTTACAAATTACAGTAGCTTTAGTTCTTAACAATTATTCTGGTCCAAGTATTCCTTTACTGAGTAGAAACAGTGGTACTGTAGATATTCTCTGACAGATCTTCCTAAAGCACTAATATTTTGTAAGCATGTTACACTATTTGGTAGTCTATTATAGAGTTTAATACCCAGATAGCATGTATCTTTCTGATATAAACTGGTACTGGATGGGGGTACATGCAAGTTATATTTTATTCGAGTACTATAATCATGTATATCTTTGTTTTTTAAAGTATTATCATCATTTCCAATTATATACTTTTTTACGTACATTAGTGTGTCAACAATAAACATACACGGTAGAGGTAGTATGTTTAGTGCTTTAAATATTGGTTTGCAGGACTGTTGAGCACCACTCCCTGTCATAATCCTAATGGCTCTTTTCTGTATCCTGAAAGTCCCTTGAGCTGCTGGGGAATTTCCCCAGTATATGAGTCCATATTTGAGATGGGCATTGAAGTACGCATAATAGGCAGACAATAGTGCCTGTTCATTTATGCATCGTTTGAGAACCCTAAGAAGATAACAGCCAGTGCTCAGCTTGGCATGAATTTGTTCTATGTGTTTGTCCCATTTTAAGTCTCTTTGTATCCAGATGCCGAGAAATTTTGTAGCCTCATCATTTGCAATAGGCTGTTGATATATTTTTATTTCTGGATATATCAATGTGGTGTTTTGGTGGTTATGGAAATTTAAGGCTACTGTTTTGTTGTAGTTTATTATTAACTGATTTTCTGCTGTCCAATTACTTAGATGTTTTGTAACTGTGTTTACTTCTTCTTGTATATCTTCATTTTTTGCTGCTTTTACCAGTATTGTTGTGTCGTCAGCAAACAGTATTACTTTGTGGGAATTAATATGTATATCCAAATCATTGATATATAACAAGAAAGGTAGGGGTCCCATTACCGACACTTGCGGTACCCCGTAAGTGATTGGACTTTCTGATGATACATATTCTGTGATTATTCATGCTTTATCATCTATATGTCTGATGGATACCTTTTGTTTACGGTCGCTGAGAAATGAATGAATCCAATCATTTGCCATCCCACTAATTCCATAGTGCTCTAGCTTCTTCAATAGGGTTTTGTGGTTACCATATCAAAGGCATTGGTTAGGTCCAAAAATGTACCTGTTGGTTGTTGTTATTCATCTATTGTTTTTAATACAGTAGATATGCATTCATAGATTGCTGTCTCCTTTGATTTCTTGCTTCTAAAGCCATGTTGAGTATTAGGTAGCACACTATTTTTGTTTATAAACTTTAACAACTTACTACACATAATTTTTTTCTATTACTTTTGAGAAACAGGATGTTAATGTAATGAGACGATAGTTTATTACTTCATCTTTGTCACCAGCTTTGAAAATAGGGATGACTTTTGATGTTTTTAGTTGATCTGGAAAGATGCCTGACTCTAGGGAACAGTTGCATAAGTGAGTAAGGGGGTCAATTATATTTTGGATACAGAGTTTTAGGATTCTGTTTGGTATACCATCAATTCCTGTTGAGTATGTTGTCTTTAGTTCTCTGACAGCCTTCAATGTCTCCTCCCTGCTTACTTGGTCCACAAACATTGAAAATTTATTACTGTTGCACTTGTTTACCACTTGATGCTGAGTTGAACTAAAATTAGTTTCTATTAAATTTTCAGCTATCCCAGTGAAGTATTTGTTGAATATGTTTGCTGTTTCTCTAGGCTGTAAAATCTTTTTATTGTTGTGTATCAAGACAATGTTCTCCTCAGTTCTCTTATTTTTGCCTGTTTCTTTTTTAATGATGTCCCACATAGCTTTCACTTTATTTGTAGAATTATTTATGTAGTAATTCCTCTTGTCTTCTCTCTTATATTTACCATTTTTTGAGGGAAGGCTCTATCAAAATGCTTTACCATTTTTTCTAGAAAAATATTGAATTTCGAATTCAGATTTTGCTTTTCATAGACATCAGACCAGTCTTCAGTATGCAATAGTGAGTTAAAGTGGTCAATGCTTTTCTGCCTGTATATCCTTCTCTTGACTTTTAGTAAGTTATTCTTAACCGGTCTTCCTTCCTTTGTGGTGATAAGTATTTGAGCTTTGTGGTCACTGTACCCTGTGTTAAACACTTTTACTGACCACTCCAATTTCTCTTTATCAATCAGGATTTGATCTATACCTGTCTGACTGGTTGGTGTTATTCTCGTTGCAACTTTAACTGTGGCTGTAAGGTTATGTGTTTTAATGAGATTGCCAAGGGCGTTTCTCTGTTTACATTTACTAAGAAAATCTATGCTAAAGTCACCACATACTACATCACGTCTTGTTTTATGCAGCTTATTTAAGAAAATTTCCATTTTTTCTAAAAATACCTCAAACTTTCCCGTTGGAGAGCGGTACACTGTACCTATTATCAAACCTAATTTTGGAATTTTTATCACTGTCATTTCAAAGTCTTTTTCAGAACTTAGGGAGGTGACATTATCTATTTTAGTAATCTCTGTATTATCTTTTACATATATGGCTACACCTCCATAGTGACCACTAGGTCTACAATAGTACTCAGCCAGAGTGAAATTGTGTAGGCAGACAGATTTAATTAAGTTCTCGTCAAGCCAGTGTTCTGAAAGACACATTACGGAAATATCCTCTAGTTCATGCATTAATAAAATATTTAGTTCTTCTACTTTATTGCTTAGGCATTGAACATTTTGGTGAAAGATCTTTTTTACAGAATTTGTGGGAAAATCTACAGTGCCACCTACCTTCAGTTTAAATGTTTCTTGTTTGTACAATTTGTAGCTACTGCTTTTGGCATCAATCAGATGAGGAGGCTGCCTGATGTTTCTTCTAGTTGGGCGAGAAGAGTCTTCCCTAGTGATCCATTTCTCCAAGGTACTCTGATCTGCAATCTTTTTGTGCTTCTTGTCACTCTTGTTTACAAGACGGCAGATTTCTTCAGCCAAGAACTGTTTACCATAGTAATTCAAATGTAGGCCGTGACTGGTATGCATGTCTCTGTTTAATATACTGACATCTATTAGATTCACATAAGGATATTTTTTGCACAATTCATTTATCTCTATGTTCACTCTTTCTATCAGTTTGTTTACACATGACCAGGGCGGTATGTCATACCTATGGCGTTGATTTACCACAGTTACGTTTGTTTTGTTTAGTTTGGGCAGCACACTGTCGAGAACTGTGACGAGTATTTAACCTTTATCTCTGCCAACGTCGTTTGCGCCTGCACAAATTACGACACAGTCATTAAAGTCAAGGTTTTCACATGATTTTGCAAGAGACTTCGTAACTTCTTCCATTCCTGCCCCTGGCTTTATAAAGGCTTGTACACTTAGGTTTGACTGTGTGTGTGTCACTTTTTCCGCCAGTTGACGACCGTGACTATCGGCAAAAATTAGTACTTTTTGTCTTTTTTGCGTTGGTCATGTTTTGAAACACTAGTAGATTTCACGGAACGTGACTCCTGCTGTTTTTTAATAGTTTCTGGACTCACTTGTTTTTCAGCTACACTGTTTCCAGACTCGTTTGCAGTTTTGTTTGAAGCAGTTACTTTGATATGTCCAAGTTTTGTGCTTGTGGCTACTGTACTTTTTTCGTTTACTTCACTGGTGTCCGATAATGTTTGGGGATTGTGTTGATGATGTTCTTCTTGATTATTACAGTCCCGATTTTCCAACTGTTTCTCTGTTTGGATTACATTCCTTTTTAGTTCTTCTATTTCATTATTTTTTGCGGATATCACAATACGAAAGTCGTCACAATGTTTACACTTGTTGTGCACTGAACTTGCTTCTGTCGTTTCACTTGCTTTCGATCTTGTGATGGTTTCATGTACGTTTTTTACTTGTAACTTACAGCAATAACATTTCCCTGGTTGGATTAAACTAGTTTTTCTGCACTGGTTGCATAGAAACTCATTTTGTTTCATGATTTTCACGGAACTCGAATTTCGCGTACCTTTTTTCACCGCCATCTTACATAATTGATATACATGAAGCTTTTAAAGCACATTTCAGATACTTAATACTCACTTCATTTGGTCCTCAATGACATTGCTGACCAGATACCATACCCAGGGAAGTACTATGCACGTCTGTCAGTGTAATGTTGAGCAATTTCACATGTTCAACAACAAGCTAACCTTTATCTTTTTCTTGGGTCCCTATGAAACATTAGAAATGTACTGAAGCAAATGGTAGCAAGTACATTCTTACCAGACATAAGACATCTCAATGCCACTTTCTATGATATCTCTAATTCCTTTTTTCCTTATTTCCCATTCAACATTTTCCCATACCTGAATCAAGCTCCCTTTCAAGTTAAAATCTTTCACTCAAAATTTAAAAATTTCACAAGTTCAGCACTACCAACTTGTCTCCACTCCCCGGAAACATATATTCTATATGCAACTACTTCACAATTCAGAAGTGCAACAAAGTTTAAAATAAGAGCCCAACATAAACACCTCAAAGTATTCTATCTTATGGGTCAGAAATGACAAAGAGCTTCTTTGCATTTTACATAAAGAGCAGTTAAAAATACATATAATCTCTGTGTCATTGCTCACCCTTCAAATGAATGCTACAATGTCTTGCTCTATATTTGCTTTCTCAGCTGCTTTGTTATTGCTACTGTTTTCATGTGAAATTCCTGCAGAGTCACTTCTGAAGCCAACTCCATACCTCTCATCAAGACATTCTCACATTTTATCAAAACTCCACTCTGGGTGAAAAATAAATATTGTACAAGAATACTTGCATGGATATTTATACCTCTGAAAATCTTCAGATGTGCAATTTGGTGGAGCAAAGATTACAATGTAATTACAGTCTTTGGACATTGCACTCCACACTCACATTCATTGATCTTGCAGTGAATTAAACTTCTGCTGATGGAAGTCGCTGCATGATATATTGTACAAAGTTGTTTGTTCTTCTATGCAAAAATAGTGGAATATCTTTGTCATACAATCTGATAGCAGAATTCTGCAGACAGTACTTTATAATGAGGGTTGGAAGGAAGTAATTTATCACACCCTTAGTAACCCCTGGCAATGTCTGTCTGAGTTGTGCTTTAGGAAAAAATCTTTTCAGTCTTGTTCACTGCTTCAGCTCCATTTGTAGTGTCAGTGGTGTCTGCCCTTGCCCTCACCCATCTTTCACATTCTGATAGCCACTTCTGTCGAAAGTATGGTTTCACTTTTTCATTTCTCTGAGAAACCTCATGCGTTCACAACTCTTGTGTATGATCTGTAAATTCTCTCTCATTTCGTGATTCTGAAATTTCTTGTCACATGTCCAGAAATGTCTTCATATCATTTGGTTCATGTGGATTATCTTTTTTTTCCTGCCATCTTCTCCATGGCTGCTTACAATGAAGAAGGCACAAGTAAACTTCTGTTTGAGGAAATTCAATTGCCTTTATCTCTGACTCAACATCAGTAACCCAGTAGGTGGGATTCCAGTCCTCCGTCCAGTACTTGAAAATCTCCAACACTTCATGAATGGGTCTTAAATGTAGGAATATCATATGATGTTTTTTATGTTGCATCTCACAAGCAACTATCCCATGCTTCTTCAAAAGATCTCTCTCCCAACAGCTTCGATAGCAAAAACGTAACTGATTCACTTCTCCACTGGACCTGTACAATATCCTGTTTCTAATAAATCATGTGATTGCTCAATTCCATATGCCACTCATCAACCTGATCCTATAGCCTTCTCTCATCAAACACTACTTTATTTGTGCCATACAGGGTCTGACACATGTGAGTATAAATAGTCTTCTCAGTTGAGGAAAACACAGTGTTCATTTGACCTGGTGCATAGGTTTCAGTGAACTTGGTATCAACAAACCTATCTAGAGCGAACTTTATGGCTTTCAGAGATATAGTTCCACTCACCACTAAATTTTTTATTTCATTTATAAGTGAGGGATTTATGTACCCAATTGCTGCAACACTTTCAGTAGCATGTGTGTCTTCACTTGTTGCGGAAGCAGTACAAAAAGCCCACAGATTTTCACTGATCCAGTAGTTTTTCTACTGGGAACGAAAAAAGTAGTAGGATAAGCTGAGGAGAGGTAGACGTGAAGATTAACTGAACCACTGAAAAAAAGGAATGAATAGGGAAATTTCTGTCTTTAGAAAATTTAGTTTTGTAACAGAGGCAGCCTTTCATCACATCTGATGTCCTGACTACTAAAATAAATAACTGTCATGTTATTGATCATTGCTGAGTAATAGTAATAAGATTTAGATTAAATTTGCTGCTCTCTTGTTTTTATTCTATTGTTTGTCACTGACTGAATTATGTTTCTGATGACTGAAGTTAAAATTGTGTTCACAAAATATTCTTTCCATTGTGGTTATGCAATTGCAAAACATTTCACAAGTGCATATGGGGTAAAGTGACCCAGTAGTTTTGAGGTTGTGAGTGGTCAAGTGAATCTCAGTAAACGTAAGCTCTGTTACGTCAACAGAAGCTTTATTAGGCATAATAATTAGACATACAATGAATAACAGGTTTCACATACTAAGAATAAGAAAATTGCCATATCATGGTCTAACAATGTCAGATACCTGGAAATTGTTTTAGAAAAAGGCCTCACCTACACAAAACATGTCACTGAGAGAAAGACAACTTGCACTAAGATGATCCAAGCCCTGGTGCCATACATTATGAACAAAGACTTGAACCAGACGACCAAACTTCGATTATGCAAAGCCACCATCCAACCCACACTTCTTATGGGGGGAAACACGTATTTCCAACATAAAGAAACTTCATCTTTCACAAAACAAATGTCTAAGAAGGGTCCTAGATGCACCTAGGTGAACCAGAACAAGGGACATCCACCAGGAGTTAGCAGAACCACATCTAGTGGAGATTAAAGCTCACACCCGAAGGATGTTCACAAAAATTGAAGCCAGTAGAGGTGCCAATAACCATTTAGGAAACGAAAGGGGAGCAGAGGCTCAAAGGTGGCACAGAGACCGTGTTCCATGAGGGACAATAGAAGGAGCCCCAGATTAACTATACTTTTCCACCTCCGCCAAGGCATCCCTATACTAACTAATCATTACTTATAATGAGGTAGTTCAAAACTAACACCACAGTTCTTGTGAAAATCATGAATTTCTTTAATAGAGAGAAAATTTAAACCTTTACCTTCTCACCCCAGGATATGGAATTGTCGACACTAGTTCTTTAGATATACACACACTTGCGCGCGTGCGCGCGCGCTCACTCGCGAACAGGGGGCAGGAGGGGGGGAAGGAGGGAGGGAGGAAGCGTTAACACACAACAGTGTGGTCCGGAATCCTAGGAAATGACATCAAAATGACGTATACACAAACCAAGTTTTATGAGCAGGTTACCTCAGCACACCTTATCATATTGCTTCAGTTGAAATTAATCATAATATGTTTGGTTATCAGTAAGAGCTGAAGTTCCGCCAAGAGTTTAGATGTGAAACCAAACTGCTCTGGTCTGATAATATGGTGGTCCTCCAGTTGCGTTTGTATACACCTCAGAAGTACTCTTTCAAGCACTAATCCCAAGAGTAGGCAAGAGGCTGATAAGACAGTAATTTTCAGGTCACACTAGACCTTTCCCACGTTTAGGTATGAGGCTGTTTTAACCCTCTTCCAAACTCAAAGAAAATATTCCTTCAGAAGGCAGCTGTTAATAATACCCGTACTTAACATCAGTACCTTCTGTGGTAGATGCTTCAGGTCGTGTTGGTGACATAGTCTTTGCCAGGTGCAGAGGTGGTGTACTTTTTGATTATGTTCCGTATTTCTGTCGGTGTAATAAGAAGAGTGGGCCCATTGTTGAGGAGTTGCCGAATTCCTCTATCTGGTGACAGATGAGTTTTTACTCCCATCGTATTTCATCGTCAGAAGGTGGTGGGGTTGTATTTGTTTTTCATATACGTTGGGGTATATTTCCACTTGACCAATGCTTCGACAATAAGACCGTCTGGACCCACAATAGAGCATTTCCTCTGGTGTGGTTGGCGGAGATTGTGCACAATTTGCCACTCTTCTCTGGTACGGAGGAGGAAGCGTGATGTCCAATCTTTCCACAATTTTTGCCTCCATCCCCTAGCCTGTGTATGGAGTTCGCGGGAGAGTTGGTGTACTTTGTGCCAGTCTGCCGGGTTTCAATAACATAACCATCATTGTTGTCTGATGTTTCACTTGATCTTAAGTCCTGCCAGCATTGATGGAAATGTTTCAAACTGGGAGTCCGGCAGGAAAATTTCCATGGTCACAGGTTTCTTTGCTGTTTGAATTTTTTTTTAAAGATTTTCTACAGTCATGTCTATTTTGGGAACAGATACAGCATTCTGGGGATTTTGTTTGACAGGTGTCTTTCAAATTGCTGTCAGTCCACTATTCGTATGCTGGACGGTGGTAGTGGAAGTCTTCATCTTCTGTCATGCCCAGCGCTAGCTTATGATCAGATGACAAATCGTTAATAGTGTGAAGGTGGAGGCTGGTATTCAGGTTCTTTATCAGTGCAATGTCAAGTACGTCAGCATATTGGTGTTGGAATTCAGGCACACATAACAGTTCCTTCTGCCCAACGACCGTTATATTCAGCATATCTTCCAGGTCTAGTAATTTTAGTCCTTTTGCGTTGTTCTTGTGAGAATTCCAAACCGTATGCTTTTCAAGGTGAGAACACCTATTAATTTCTGATGGAGTTGGGTAACAAAGGTAACAATAGCAAATCTACATCTACATCTACATGGTTACTCTGCAATTCACACTTAAGTGCCTGGCAGAGCGTTCATCGAACCATTTTGATACTACTTCTCTACCAATCCACTCTCGAATGGCGCGTGGGAAAAAGGAACACCTAAATCTTTCCGTTACAGCACTGATTTCTCTTATTTTATTATGATGATCATTTCTCCCTACGTAGGTGGGTGTCAACAAAATATTTTCGCATTCAGGAGAGAAAGTTGGTGATTGAAATTTCGTAAATAGATCTCGCCTCAAAGAAAACCGCCTTTGTTTGAGTGACTGCCACCCCAACTCGCGTATCATATCAGTGAGACTCTCACCCCTATTGCGCGATAACACGAAACGAGCTGTCCTTCTTTGCACTTTTTCGATGTCCTCCGTCAATCCTACCTGGTAAGGATCCCCAACCGCGCAGCAGTATTCCAGCAGAGGACGGACAAGTGTAATGTAGGCTGTCTCTTTAGTGGTTTGTCACATCTTTTAAGTATTCTGCCAACAAAGCACAGTCTTTGTTTCGCCTTCTCCACAATATTATCTATGTGGTCTTTGCAATTTAAGTTGTTCGTAATTGTGATTCCTAGATATTTAGTCGAATTGTCAGCCCTTAGATTTGTGCAATTTGTCGAATACCCAAAAGTTATCGGACTTCTTTTAGTACCCATGTGGATGACTTCGCACTTTTCTTTGTTTAGTGCCAATTGCCACTTTTCGCACCATACTGCTTTGGTGTTCGTCATTCAGGGGCATCTCCTTGTGATGCTGTGTTCAGGTTTCGGTCGCTGAGGAAATTTCTCAGGAAGTGAAGGGAGTGAGTCCCTTTGTGATGTGACAGATGGTAAGGGAAGGGTGTGTTCTGCCTTCTGTATGTCGTGATGGTAGTTTGACTTTATATATTTTCAAAAGTGCTTGGTACATTTCGTACACCCACCGTTGAACAATGGGTGCTCTCCTTCGTAATTGGCACATTTTTCCTTCTTGGTTCTGTGTCTCTGATGTTCTGTGGTGATGTGGCTGTCGCCACATCTTATGCAGTGGGGAGGCATACAACAGTATTTTGCTGTGTGTTCGAATTTTTAGGGCTTCTGGCATAGTGTTGGGCCATCTTTTGTTTCGTAATTTTTTATCCGCACTTTAGTGTACAGAATGTGTTTTACATTGTACATTTGGCCATTGTTCTTTGCTGGTGGGAGGTTCACACAAAAAACTGGTAGGCATTTGAGATCTCTTTTTCTCGGGTCTTCTCGTTTTTTATATTCGTGGATTGCTTGGGTAGAGCCAGTTTGGCAAAGTTCTTGTTGTACCTCTTCTGCTGAGATAGATGCTGGCAGCATTTTAATAAACTCCTTTAACTCCTTGTTTTCTGCTGGTTGATGCAAGCAGTGAGGGAGTTGATGGGTTTCAAAAAAGAAGAGGGCCTTTTTATGGTGCTCAATGGTGCCAAAGTGATATTTCACTGTCTCCCTGAAATAAGGCTTTCAGACTTCCAGATAGTTGTTGCTTGCTTCACTACACTTTTCGTATAGTAAACCGTTATAGGTGGTACTGTCAGAAGTTTAGCCGCACTTGGTTGGCTTGCAGCAGGCGCTTTTGGTCGGAATTTTGTGGCTTGTCGGTGTGCCTGTCGTCCTGTGGTGTATTTGGTGCAAATCAGTTAGTTTTTTGCACCAACTCCAACCTTCATACAAGCACAACTGTACATACAGTGCAGAGTGACAGCCAAAGTGTTGTGTTTAGTGTCACACCACACTATAATGCGGCGTGGCAGTCAGATCTGCCCCCGCCCCCCCCCCCCCCCCCCACTCATCTGAAACTAGGGACTCCTCCATACCATGGCCAAAGGCACTGCCTCTGTAACCAACGTACACAGGTGATAATCAAGTGGGTATGTGTCAAATTCATCAGTGCAGCATGCGTACAACTGTACGGCACACGAACCTGACACCACAAGCCACTCGATGACAGTGGTGAAGTGCGCAAACCACCCTTGTCAAGACAGCACAGCCTCCTCCCTTGTCTCACCCTCCAACAGTAGACATCTGAAGACTTACAGTTGACACAACTCCCACACCCACTACCACAACAAGTGACTGTGGAATGAAAAATAAACAGTCATGTCTCTGGCCCACCACAAAGACCCAAAAGATCGATGTTCAGCGCCGTGATCAAATATGCTGACTTCGAAATCGAAAAAAAAAGAAAAAAAAAAGCCGAACATATAGCAGATCCTAAAACCCAAGGTCCCAACATCATTAACGCATGACAGATTCAATCCCGCAAGCCCAAGAAATTAGGGCCAATGTTCAGAGTCATATATAACAACGAGCAGCACATAGACCACATGCTGGAAAATGATGTAGACAATTTCCTTGCACACCACAGAGTAGCTCCCTCAAATCCCCCAATTCACAGCTGGTCCAGTGCCAGAGGTGCCCGAAATTCAGCCACCGCATAGATAAACGCACTGCCGCTGCAGACAAGACCACCAACTCACCTAGTGCGAACTAGATGCACAAACCACTCCTAAATGCACCAACTGTGGAGGACCTCACTCGGCATGGTCACTCAAATGCAAGGAACTCATGCCTAAAAACTGCACAAAACGACCTGCTGCAAGCCCCCATGCAGCTCACAGACACTTACACACTTCAAGAAGAACACCTAAACATCAACGACCTCCTAAGTCAGTCACAATCACGCAAACCACCATACTACAAGGATGCAAAAGAGAGGTAATAAACACAGTCAGACAAATGGCCCAGCGGTTCTTTGACAGAGCTCTCATATACAATGAGACCAGTCAACAGGTGAACACAACCATCACTAAACATTCCTACTCACAAGTACTTAGGACATAAACCCCCAAACGCCTCCCCTCCAAATCTAACTACGGCAGCACACCCACAAGGACAGACCGCCACCCTCCTGTTTATAAACGCAAGAGGTATTAGAACAAAAAAAAAAGCCATACTGAGCACGACAATAACTGGACACAACATATATTTCACAGGAATACCGGAAATCTGGACAAAGCCAACATGTAAACGAACGTCAACAGAGACTATGACTATTATGCAAAACACAGATCATACGGCAGGGGTGGAGTTGCGGTATACACCAAAAAATCCCTACTAGCACAGAAAACCCCACTCCTCATTCAATTCCAAAACACAGAAGCAGTCATGACCACGATTCCAAGACCCATGCAATGAAAACTACTAATCGTCTGCCTATATGTCACCCCGACTCGAAAATACCTAGGGCATTCCTCAGGTAAATAGCCACCTACCATGAATTTATTCTAATTGACTATTTAACTGCAAGGCATGAACTACTAGGAGACACAGGCAATAACCTGAATGGAGAGGCTCTACTAAACTTTGTAGCCACAGGAAACATGACAAGCCTGCCAATGTCAACTTATAACTTCCTAGAGCACATGGGCAACTCCCTACCTGACTACATCCTAATAAGCCCCACCCTGACTGACACTATGACTGAAGCGACAATAGGAGACAGCATTACAGGCCAGCACCTCCCCCATCCTCTTTGGCACAACCTTAATAAATCCTCCACCACCTCCACAATCCCCACACCACCCGAGTATACACCAAAGCTGACTAAGACTAATACCAAGACATGATCAACAACGAATTATGAGTTTCCCTAACAATCATGGACAACATTGAGCTGAATGTGCTTAATGACAAAGTCGACAACACTCTAAAGACAGCCATCAATTCCACCATTCCAACCAAAACAGTACAAAACTGGAAACCACACCTAACACCAGAAGTGCTACTACTAATCAGACAAAAAAGACGACTATACGCAGATACAGAAAGAACTGACAACCGATAACTTAAACCTAAATGGTGCAGATTGAACACAAAAATAAAACGACTAGTCTCTGAACATCACAAAACCAGTAGTATGAAACTTACAAACAACACAGCTACAGACAAGGATGTAAATTCTGGATCATATTTAAAACACTTACCGACTGAAACACCGACAGAAAATATAAACTAACAATCGACAACGCCACCACCACCAACCCAAAAGAAATAGCAGAAGCCTTTTAATGATGTACTGATCGATACACACTGCTTTCTACAAGACAGCCTCTTCGACGAGCTGTTCCAGTAAACAGTCTCTGACGAACTCCTCAACTTGCTCGTGGTGCCCACAGAACATGACCACAAGCTAACCAGGGAAATAAAGGAAGACAAAGTCGAAGATGCCATTATGTCAGGCAAGAACACAGCCCCAGGGGACAACAGTATCCAGAGACTTCATCTCAGAAAATGCCCCACAAAACCAACACCCTCATCTAACGCTTCTATTCGGCTACTGACTCATAAAGAACGCAGTCACCACAGTGTGTTCAAAAACAAAACGAGAATGATGCCCAAACCAGGCAAAACAAAGACTGACCCCAAGGCCTACCATCCCTAACCGACAGACTAACTAGCTACACAGACAAACTGCAACTACTCCCTCAACTGGAATCGGTTCCCGGAAAAAGCACTCGAGCAATAATGCTTTTCTCAGACTCACCACAGACACAACTAAACATCTAAATCTGGGACAATGCATGCTTGCTGTTTTTCTAGACATCGAGCGCACTTTCAACAAGATATGGCGAGACGGACTACTCTATAAACTACTGAAGACAGAACTCCCTCTCAAACAAGAAAACGTATAAAAGCAGTACTGCATGACAGACAATGCCCAGTACATGTGAATGATGAAACCTCCTCCCCCAGTGAGAGTGGCTCACAGTGGAATAATATCCCCAATGTTCATTACACTCTATAGACATACTGACTATGACAAGACAAAATGAACAAGTGAAACTCTATGCCAACAACACAGCTTCATGAAATTCAGGACCCTCAACAATTACCATTAACCAACAGACCACTATATATGTAACTAGACTGAGGAATGGATCTGTAAATGACACATCAGATCAAATCCAAACAAAACACAACTTGTACTATTTAAACATCGAAATATTCCCATAAAGACAAAAAAAGCCCAGACAACATACTCATACCGTGGAGAACTAGACTTAATCTAACGGACAAAGCAAAATACCTGGGAGTGACCTTCTGCAAATACTTCATCCTAGAGATATACATAAAACTGCTGCTAAACAAAGGCAGACAGGGACAGCCCTAATAAGACACTTGCAAAGTTCAGTGATTGCAGTGATAAAGCTGCAATCAAAACCTAGAAAGCATTCATCAGACCACTTTTCAAACTAACAGCTGCCACCTATCCAGCATGACTCACACAAAGACCCCAAAGGACTCTATCAGACAGAAAAAAAGACAACTACGTAGCCTACTAAGACACCCCCACTACTCCCAGAATAGAGTAAACGAAGAAGCCAATTTCACAATCCTACAGACAAGACTCTCAGTGCATTATGACCAACAAGTATTGACAAGCCGTCCAGACCTCACAGACATCATCACGACCAACGTCAGACACAAAAACAAACCAAAATACAAATACACCTTCACACCAAGGCACAATACAGTATCACAATCAAGCAGCAAAAATATACATTCTGGCCCAAGACACGCCAACATCACCTCGCCTTTTAGCATTGGATCTGGACCATGATCCAACATAAACCCAGAATAACTCCAGAGGAATCAAAATCACAGACCATGCAAGCTCCAAAAACTGTTTACTTTCATCTGATTATCATTTTTTAATTATTTAAACATTCATTTACCCTTTTATTTATTTATACATTACAGAAATGTTTCATGCTAAACAAGTCCGTGGAATCATCTTTACAAAACGCAAGATTAGCTTAAGTTTTAGGGTCTTTATGCTACTTTATAAGTTACACAACAAGAAAACAGATCTCAAATTCTTAATACGTCCACACTGTAACAAAAACTAGCCAAATGGGCAGCACAAATAGTGATACAACCAAAGGTCAATTTGTCCAAAGGAATCTCATAATGTAACGAAGAAATACAGTTTAAGGTAAATTTAAATGTTAGAAATAAGATCTTATCAAATAAAGTCAATGAATAAAAATAATCCTGTTAAGCTAAGGTCCCAATAGAGCAGATGATCTCCAGTGGACCGCCCGTATCCCTTAGACATAGGAATGACAAGTATAAAAACATAAAAAGTTCACAACAGACTAGAACTGAGACCTGAAGATCGCTCTGTATCTTCTGAGGGAATATTCCACTCGTCTGCTACATGAAAACACTGGCATCTCGCTCCTGCAGGACAGATTCCTCATCGCCACGAGATCCTTCTATGAGAAGGCAGGCCAATTCTGCAATTGATTTGTCTAAGAACTGAGCCACCAACCACACCACAGGTCAACCACTTGTTCGTCTGAGATGCTGCGAGAATAATTTTTCTGGTGCCAAACACAGGAAATCATCACCAAAGATATATAGATAAGATTTTGTTTTCTTTTTCCCCACAGGAACAGCATATTTATGCTTTCACCACTCAACATGCTGAGCAAGGAAGAGCTCGCCAATGGAGCGTCAGCGTCAGTTCACAACAGTCAGTTTTAGCCCTTGACGCTGATGATGCAGGCAGTCATCGAAAGCTTGGAATTTTATCTGAATTTGACACAGCAAGTAAACTGAAAAGTCTTTATGCAAGTAATTTGTAATAAATGGTATGTTCTATAGCTAGTGATCTGTTCACATATGGATCTATGGTACTCGAACTAAATCAATAAATAAAAAATAAACATGTAAATCAAAATAAGTTGCATCTAGTCAAAAATTCATAAAACATTCACAAATGAAATTCTGTGCTCTTCTTTGCTGGTGCTGGGACGGAAGCCGCTGTCTAACTGAGATGCCTTAGAGCTATAACATCTTGTTCAATCAAAAATGACTTTTGTGATACAGACAGCAGAAATGTACACAGTTATTAAAATGCAAAACTGTAACTAGTAAATACACAAACACGCAAGGAATTCAAGAATTTAAGCTACAAAGCACACAAGTAAATCAAAATAAAGCACGTTAAACGGTTCATAAATGAAACGCTAGCTCTGTGTCTCTGCCACAGGGACGGAAGCTTCTGCCTACAAAACACAAGAAATATGTGCAATACACATCCCATGTTACGATAGGGAAACAAAGAATGACAGTAGCACTCCTAGTAGCCTGGCAGTAAACTTCGAATATGGGAAAACATACGATAATGATCCATATTCTTGCTTTGCGAAATACGAATGTTAGATGAAAGAATTTTTCATTTTCATTTCATGGATGGGCATGATAATCTAGTGGTAATGTGCGTGCTTGGAAACCTGGAAATGTTTTTATGACCTTGTACAGTAATACATTCGAGAAATCTTGATCTAAAACGTAGATTAGTTTCTCATAGCTGGGGTTGATAGTAATTAATATAAAATTTTGTAAATGAGATTGTGATCACCTTTTGACTGTAAAATTATTTATTTTTAAAGCTCAATATTGCAATTTCGAGAGTACAGTCAGTATCAAATAGGCATAATTGCACTTTAGCACATGTCAAAACCTAAAAATCATGCGACATTACAGAACACACAGAAACTAATTTCATCACATTGCGTTAGTGATTAAGACTTCTTCTTTCTGTTGCTCCCATTGAATTACATTGAAAGTGTGTCGCTCAATTATCTTTCATTGTTTCCTCGCATCTGTAAGACTGGGTCAAGTAAGTGATTCCATATTACTTTATGTTCCATATAAAATAGAATCCTGTTTCACCACATGGTGTTCTGTGAGCTCATGCTCCTGCTTGATTTAAATTCATTTTAAGTATATTGCTTTTATTCTACATTATCTTTGTTCACATCCATTTTTTGTGATTTCTTGCGTTTAATGAAGGACTATGAAATTCTCATTGGTGTGGTAGGATGATTTTGGTACATTGATTTCTGCAAAAATGATTGTAGCCCATGAACACATTTGCATTAACTACTGTTGCACTTTAGCATTCGCAAAAGTGAATGCTCTCATCACAAATATTACAGAGCATACTCAGTGGCAAGAAGCAATACCATTGAAAGCAGAATTACATTCCGTGACAGGATGTAATAAAGTTGAATACCAATTCTGTCAAAAGTTGCTGACATAGAGTTCTCCAGTAAATGTGAGAAAGCACAGGAACAGGTTGTGAACAAAAATAAAGCAGAATGTGAGCAATGTAGTTACAACACGATTAAATCGAGCAGTTAATACATGGAGTCATTAGCAGAAGCAAACATACTGTACATCAATCTAGAGAACAACAAATGATGAAAGCAGCTTCTGTTTTATATTAGACAAACACAAATATGGAATCATTTACAGAACTCAAAATTGTGGACATTGACAAAAAGAATACAAGCAACATACACTCCTGGAAATGGAAAAAAGAACACATTGACACCGGTGTGTCAGACCCACCATACTTGCTCCGGACACTGCGAGAGGGCTGTACAAGCAATGATCACACGCACGGCACAGCGGACACACCAGGAACCGCGGTGTTGGCCGTCGAATGGCGCTAGCTGCGCAGCATTTGTGCACCGCCGCCGTCAGTGTCAGCCAGTTTGCCGTGGCATACGGAGCTCCATCGCAGTCTTTAACACTGGTAGCATGCCGCGACAGCGTGGACGTGAACCGTATGTGCAGTTGACGGACTTTGAGCGAGGGCGTATAGTGGGCATGCGGGAGGCCGGGTGGACGTACCGCCGAATTGCTCAACACGTGGGGCGTGAGGTCTCCACAGTACATCGATGTTGTCGCCAGTGGTCGGCGGAAGGTGCACGTGCCCGTCGACCTGGGACCGGACCGCAGCGACGCACGGATGCACACCAAGACCGTAGGATCCTACGCAGTGCCGTAGGGGACCGCACCGCCACTTCCCAGCAAATTAGGGACACTGTTGCTCCTGGGGTATCGGCGAGGACCATTCGCAACCGTCTCCATGAAGCTGGGCTACGGTCCCGCACACCGTTAGGCCGTCTTCCGCTCACGCCCCAACATTGTGCAGCCCGCCTCCAGTGGTGTCGCGACAGGCGTGAATGGAGGGACGAATGGAGACGTGTCGTCTTCAGCGATGAGAGTCGCTTCTGCCTTGGTGCCAATGATGGTCGTATGCGTGTTTGGCGCCGTGCAGGTGAGCGCCACAATCAGCACTGCATACGACCGAGGCACACAGGGCCAACACCCGGCATCATGGTGTGGGGAGCGATCTCCTACACTGGCCGTACACCACTGGTGATCGTCGAGGGGACACTGAATAGTGCACGGTACATCCAAACCGTCATCGAACTCATCGTTCTACCATTCCTAGACCGGCAAGGGAACTTGCTGTTCCAACAGGACACTGCACGTCCGCATGTATCCCATGCCACCCAACGTGCTCTAGAACGTGTAAGTCAACTACCCTGGCCAGCAAGATCTCCGGATCTGTCCCCCAATGAGCATGTTTGGGACTGGATGAAGCGTCGTCTCACGCGGTCTGCACGTCCAGCACGAACGCTGGTCCAACTGAGGCGCCAGGTGGAAATGGCATGGCAAGCCGTTCCACAGGACTACATCCAGCATCTCTACGATCGTCTCCATGGGAGAATAGCAGCCTGCATTGCTGCGAAAGGTGGATATACACTGTACTAGTGCCGACATTGTGCATGTTCTGTTGCCTGTGTCTATGTGCCTGTGGTTCTGTCAGTGTGATCATGTGATGTATCTGACCCCAGGAATGTGTCAATAAAGTTTCCCCTTCCTGGGACAATGAATTCACGGTGTTCTTATTTCAATTTCCAGGAGTGTATTTACAATGCAATTGAAAGAATGTAATACATACAATAAGTGACCAGTAGGATCATATTGTGATGAAACCAGCTTTTGCTTCCTACAAAATGAAAAAAAGATGGTACACTTAAAATCACCTAGTAAGAAAACGATGTGGGGAAGAACTGAGAAACTGGCAGCGCTCCAAGTGACCTGGCAACAAAATAAGCTCATGACACTGGAAGTTTCTTTATCAGTTTAATGCCTCCCCCCCCCCTACCCTCTCCCTGCCGCTGTATGATGGCGAAACTATATACTATGTAGCTATTAAAACGTGGGACTGTGCCTAGTAAACACGCAAACAAGCAAGAAATTTAAGAATTTAAGCCACAAAGGACACATGTAAATCTAAATAAGTTCCTTCTAGTTCGAAGCTAGTAAACAATTCATAAATGAAACACTGCACTCACCTGTGCAGCTGCTGCACAGATGGAAGCTGCCGCCAAACTGACGTGTGGGGGTTCTAAGCTTAAACGAACAGGAGTAGCTATAAATAAACAAAGCATGGTGAATTTGACATGTGTGCTACAATAACAGGTTTAAGCATATTGAGAAGCTAAAATATATTTAAAATTATTAACTGAAGTTATGCAATATACACCTTCTCCATGGGTAAAATTTTATTTTATTTTATTTTTATTTTTTTTTAATTTATTTATTTATTTTTTTTTTTTTGGCTACATACACATATCTTTCCTCATAGCTCACCTTTTAAAATTGCGGATAACCTACACACAATACTACACCGAATGCGGCAAATAAATTATGACACAAGACAATACACTGCAGGAAAATTCAGAGTTGGCTTCAATATAAGCTGCATAGTTAAACTAATTCTGCCCACTTACATGCACCATGAAGTGTAGGAACACATCATATAGATATGTCAGGTGTTTCAAGAACAATTAAAGGGGAAGTGTAAGATATACATTTTAAAACCAGCACAAGCCTTTCTTAAGATAGGTCCTACAAATTAAATTCATAAGTTGCGGTTCTGTTATTGTTATAGCCAAACAACACATTTGATAGTGGGTGTGGTAGGTAGTACAATGCCTTAAATACTCCTTATCTTTTTGAATGAATGTGTAAAAAGTTAAGATCCCATAGATACCAAGTCGAAACGTTGGTGCATAGTAGCTTCACAAGTTTGCTGCAGGGTAGCCCCTTTTTCTTCTACTGACTGCTCCATCTTAAACTCAATATTTCACGTAATACCCTCTCATTATGTTGACGAGTGCGACACAACTCGAAAACGAAGCTACTGACTTGTCTCGCCAATATGAGTAGTAACCAAGCGGAACCTGGCCGCACTGTCTTGCTGTGTGCTTGTGGAGATACTATGAGTAATTCAGTATAATCTTATCAACACGTTAAGTTTTCCTTTCACGTCTTGAAAACACGCGCTATTGGCACCAGACGCTCTCTGCAATAGATACTTGGTAAAGGAATCATAATGTTCTAATTACGATTACTGGGCTTCAGGTGAACCACATATCGCTATTTTTCGTCACTACCCCCTCTCCCCCCGCCCCCGGGCCATATACAATTATGCGACACAGGATAAGAAAAAGAGGAAACAAATGTTAAACATAATAAAATTGTGGCATGTTGAGTGTGTGTTTGGCATATAACAGTATCATAATATTAAGGGTAGGGATCCATAGGGATACCTAGGTTAAGCGATCTCTTTCTAACAAGGCAATGAAGAGGGCAGAACAAACATTTGCAAACAGGACGTCTTCCCCTGATAACTGATGAAAGTTTCATTTTATGTCCTCTACAATGATAGAATGGAAGTGTTCTGTGTTAGTAGTAAATTGGCAAATGGGACTGTTTTGGAAGTAAGTCAGAATTTACACGAACTCACGTCATACCTACACTCTGGGGAGAAAAGTGAAAATTTTTACAGGCTGCAAAATTGTGCAAGGAGAACACTGCTGGCTACTAAAATTTTACTGAAATTCTCGCAGCTATCTGTATTTACTCAACTACCTCTTTTATTGTTAATGGGAAGAGATGCAGTCGATATGACATCTCCATACAATCGACAGCGAGTGAGGAAATATGTCTGCATTATGGAAGTATATTCAGAGACGTACGTGAGAGGTATTTAACTTCAGATAACAATCTGGAGATACGATTAATTAGGGTGGAGATGGCATACATGATGAGCAGAGAAAATGAAGTGCACACATTACAATGATACATACTCACTGTTGAGCTCGTGGCCCATAGCCAAGAAGCAATTGCTGATGAGGGGTCAGTATTTAATAGTGTGTTCCCTCATTGGATGCCTTGTAGAATGTGAGGCATTCAGAAGTTAAAATAGGATATTTATAGCTTTATATACTTATATTGGCGTACAGGGCCAGATAGTTGCATAACAACATGCAATGGGTTTGGTAAAGACTCATAGCGGTAACAAGAGTTACATCAGTAATAGCCTATATTCTCAAACGAACGGTAGAACATCACTAAATAAGGAGGGAGGGGGAGGGGGGGGGGGAGGGAGCGAGGGTGCAGCTGGAAACTACGGTGTTTGGTGTAACTATCTCAAATGTTATTCAATGATTAGGGATTTGTCGGCTAGATTTACTACGTGATTTGAGTTTGTAGTGTATATGTTCTAAGTATATTTTTTATTATTTATAAAACTGAAATAATTCTGTCACTAATTTTCCCAAAATAGGCTACATAAATAAATTTGTTAGCATTGCTGCCATCAACTTAAGAACAACTTTCTAGTTTGTGAGTGGCGTACAGTGCTGTAAGATAATGCTATGGTGCATCATTCTTTGTTGCTTTTAAACTTAATCTAGATATAAGCAATGTAAGTGAGAGTCGGAGTCAGTGTATAGAACTGACATCATAGAACACAGTTTTAACTCTTAACTCGTTTGAGTTCCCAACCAAACACAAAATATAATCATAGCTGTCGCCGCAAAGAAGAGGACTAAGTTGGGAATTAGAATCTTCTGATGGTTGGAGGATAATTTCAGCGTCGAGAGGCCAGACAGTGACAAAGATACCATGGAAGGAGCGAGGTGGTAGAATTGCACGTTAGTCGTTCCTTTTTATCCTTTTCTTTTTTCAACACTGTTCCTCAAGATTAAGCCTGTATTATCCTGGTTAAGAATGCCATGGTCGTAGTATATTTTTCAAAAACTGAAGCAATTCTGTCACTAATTTTCCCATAATAGGGTGCACAAATAAATTTATTGGCACTGCTGTCATCAGCGTGAGAAACACTTTCTACTTTTATTAATTATACTATTATAGATATTGTTGATATAACTGCATGTCTAGACTGTGACGCATGTTATGTGGGACAGACTGGCAGATGATTAGAGGGTAGATTTGCTGAGAATGTTGCTCTAGAGCAGAGTGATGCGGCTGATAAAGTCAAATTTCGCCGGCCATCTGGTTTCAAGTGACCATTGCGCAACTGCGATGTCCTCACACATGTAAGACTGGTAGGCACGTAGATTTGCTGGAGGACATCGCGATTTTTTGGCATTGAGCGTCTCCTGGTGGGACTCGAATGAGCAGGTGACCATGAGAGATTCCCATTTATGGGATACATTTGAACATCTGTGGCAGCTGACAAAAAGAGGTGAGCGTTAAAAACGCATGGATTCAGTTTTTTTTCTCTTATTGTTATTTCATCCCCCTTGCCCGTTATGGATGAGGGACTGGCTGTCAGCAGTACAGTACTTCTCTCTTCAGCCAAGAGCATTCTTAAAAATCTAACAAAGATGAAAGAAAGAAATATGAGGACTCTTTTTCTTTTTGAGTTAAAAAGATTAATGACAGACAGCTAAAAAGGATGAAAAATATATACAATTTAAAAACCACAATTACAATGTGGTGATATTCATCTATGAAAAAGCACTGGAGCACCGCATGTTCACTTAAAATCTGAAGGACCTGCACTGGGTGAGAAATATTGTGGGAGGAGCGAATACATTCCACAGGACTGAAGAGTGAGGGTAAAAATATAGGGGTCTGTTAGGTAGGAAAACTATGGAGATGATAGGTAGGAATTCAGATGGTTAGTGGGAACATAGACGATGGGAAAGACAGAGGGCAGGATTAGTGTGGTGTGTGGGTAGGGCAGTGGTTACAAGAGGATGGGATGGGGATGGATGGAGAGGGAAAAGGAGAGAGGAGTCCTAATGTGAGTTAGACTAGGTGGAGAAGTGTTGAAGTTGGTAGGAGGGATAAATATTGGAGTGGAACTCATTTTGTGGGAGAAGGAGTTGGTTGAAGTGGAATTGGGATAGGATTGGAGTGTGTGTAGGTGTATGGATTGAGGGATGTGTTTGTGAAGGCATGGCAGCATACCAGCGTTGGTGATCAGAGGGCAGATGATGGAGTTATTGGAATCTAGCTTTTGGACATTATGGGAGATGTGGAGGTTTTTGATGTAGGTGATAAGGGATGAAAATTTGAAGAGATCATGGAGAATCCATGTGGGGGAATATAAATAGATGCAGAAAGCAAGACTGAATGAATGGTGTTCAAGGATTTGCAGGACTTGTAAAACTTTGGTGGGGTAGAGATCCATGCTACATTCGCATAGCAAAGGATGGGTCAGATGACTGTTTTTTTTTAGGTGTGGAGAAAAGTGGATGGTTGTAAACACCAAGTTCGGCCTGTTAATAGTTTGTCTATTGTGGGCACTGTGTTGGATGTTTAGTAGGTGAGGTTTCCACGTTAGTTTCAGGTCGAGGCTCAGTGCAAGATATTTTAGTGTGTTGCCTAACTGGATAGGAAGACCATACATGGCAAGGTAGAAGTCATAGAGGCAGAAGTTGTGGATGTGGGTGGTTTGTCCTGTAATTATTGCCTGATTTTGGAGGGTCTGATTTTGAGGAGCCATTGGCTACACCAGGTAAAGTGACTCAAGTGGATTTGAGGGATCATTGGGATATCTAGAGTGTAGTGTAGAGAGTGACTAAAGTGGTCTCATCAGCATACTGAAAGAGGTGGGCTGGTGGGGGTGGTTTGGGCAAATCAGCAGTGTAAAGGAGATAGAGGAGAGTGGCCAGATTCTTGGGACAATCCTGCAGTGGGATGGAAGGTATGGGAATTTGTATTGTTAATAATAAGAAAAGTTGGGCTGTTAGATAGAAAGAATGCAATAAGGCAGACATAGTTAATTGGAAGTGCACACGTCTGGAGTTTGAATAGGAGACCAGAATTCGATGCATGGTCATAGGCTCTCTTTAGTTCGAGGGAGAGGAAAATAGCGGATTTACAGGAGTTGAGTTGGTGGAATAGGAGATGGGTGAAGTGCAGGAGCTGGTCAGCAGAGAAGAAATTGGGATAGAAGCTAAACTCGTTAATGGGAAGAAGGTGGTGTTGGTTCAGGTGTAAATGGATGTGATGGGATAGGATCGATTTGAAGACCTTGCTGAACCCTGAGGTAAGGCACATGGGGAGGTATTAGGAGGTATCAGTAGTGGGTTGTGCAGTTTGACAAAAAGTAGGATTTTCGAGGTTTTCCACTGCTCGAGATAGTAACCTGTAGTGAGGATAGTGGTATGAAGGGGTGTTGATACGTGACACGATTATGACTGGGGGATGTGTTGCGTTTTTTGTGAAGTGCTCACGGAATGGCGTGTGTATGAATTCTTAAGAGACCAAACTGCTGAGGTCATCGGTCCATAGACTTAAACACTACTTAAACTAATGTATGCTAAGAACAACACACTCACCTATGCCAGAGGGAGGACTCGAACCTCCGGCGGGAACAGCCGCGCAGTCCGTGACATAGCGCCTCTAACTGCGTGGCCACTCCATGTGGCTGCTCACTTTAGGTCATGTGCTGAGACTGACATATATAAATTATGTGTGTCCTTCGGAAGTCAGATCTGGAAGCTGGAGAGATCTGGAGAGATTGAATAAGAGTCCCTAAGTGTTCTTTCCACCAATCTGCCGTCTTCTAAAGTTGTGTCCCCAGTGCAGAAGACTGATCGTCAGTCGTGGGATCTTCTTTGGTGGAGGCTGCTATGCTGTCATCTTTAACCTGTAATTCTGCTTTTTATGGGATACCACTTGCCCAGGTTAGCCTCTGTATCTACAGAGGGCAAGATCTGTAGTACTGACAATGATGGTAGGCGATACTTCTCATTAATGTATTCTGTTCCATTATTATTTGCATCTTCATACATTTTACACTGTCTTTTACAACACTTGACATAGCTTTCTTAATTGTACGGTAACTTTTCTGATAACTTCCTATATAAAGTAAGACATGTCCGCGCCGAAACAGATATACATGTCTATCTCTGAAGAACGCCCGAAACAGAGTTACGCGTCTGGCCATCCGGAATGAGCGAAACGGAGTTGCGTGACCAGATCTTCAGAACGCACGAAACAGTCTGACTAGCACAGCTGAAGTACTTCGCTTCCCAGGCGCGCCAAAGCGACCCGATAGTGCCCGAAGCACTTCGGTTGCTCTTATGTTTCTCAAAACTGGTGAAATTTAATGAACAAAAACGATAAACTCGTAGGGTAACCGTAAGAGATTGTCATACTGAAAATTGGGTTAAATACATTGCACAGTATATAAACAATTAATAAGAGAAGTTAGGCATTTTGGCACATAGCACCCGAATGTGTCGGCCAGTAAGGAGCAAGTTCAGTACAATTGGCGGACTCTCCCATAGGACTGGTACATACAGTACCGTCTGTTGCTTGTACCTCACTCCACTTTTGTACCATATGTTACTTCAAGTGTCTCAAGCTGTATCAAGGCGAGCTTCCAGCAAAATAAAATCCTGGTGGCCACAGCCAGGAATATCACACGTATTTAATTCTGTTTGTTGTCCAAGTAGTTGAAGCTGCTAGCCAGAGATGGGACAACAGTGTTAGCACGTTGATGGATGGTATGGAACAGAAAGTAGTCAAAATGAGGGTCGTCAGGGATAGAGAATTTGTTGAAGAAGCAGGATGCAAAGTGGTCAGATTTCCTCCAGTTGCCATAGTTTCCGATGTTGTGGTGTTAAAATTGGCACATGCATACGTCAACAGCTGCAGAGGCCCATCATAAGGAGTGTCTGGTGCACTGCATGTTCAGACACACTTGTAATATGCCCAGTATTAAAGTCTGATGTTATTTCCATCACAGTTACCACATGTCCTGTTTTAGCAGTCTGCCTGACATGTGACATCCAACTTCTGTAAAGAGGGGTGACTGACCATCCCCATGACGTCTGGATGTTGTTACACCTTGGTTTCTCCATCTGTTGAAGTCACTCACCACAGCATTACTCGAACACCCGACAAGTTGTGCAGTTTCCAAAATGTTTGTGCTGAGCCTCCGGGCCATCACAATGTGCCCTCGGCCAAACTCAGAAATATCTTGCACCTTCCCCATTCTACACATCGACAGCACGCTCGCTGATACTACATGCACTTTGTGTGTGTATAACGAGCAGTCATTCCTCGCCAGATGACGCTGCTGTCACTTTGGAAATTTGTGATAAGGACTTATGGAACCAAACTGCTGAGGTCATCGGTCCTGCTGTCAGTTGGATGGTAGGTCAGTGGTCATAATGTTCTGGCAGATCAGTATATTTGTCTAATGTTTGTTTTAGTACTAGTAGCAATGTATTATTATGGAAATTATAATAATTGAGGGGGTGGCTAGTACACATAAGCTCCACTAGTGGTAGTAATAGTGTACCAAAAATTGTGATTTTAATATAATCGTCTTTTATCTGTTGTTGTTAAAGTTTATAGGAATCAATTGATGTATAATATTTCTAGATACATTTATATACAATGTGCTTCTGTGAAAAACTATTGTTAGCAAATACATACAAATAAATAGCCAGCTACATGAAGTAGTTCACATTAGTGCCACTTCAGTTGTAAAGAACTTTTACTGCTTTAACCCTAGATTACTAAACCCTCGTAAATTTAACGATTGCAGTTGGCACCAACTCGCGGTTCTTGCCAAGCTCATATTATCATTACAAGGTGTGAAAGAGGATAGTTTGTACTTATTTTGTATGTGACATACCACTGGAGGCCTTGTAATTGTAATTATAATTAACTATGCATAAACTATAAATTATGTCTTTCTTTGAATAAAATATGGAGTAGTAAAATTTACAATTGTTTAGCAACAATGTAACATATTCTCCGCTTTAGTCGCTTTAACACTTTCTCCGCTTTAGTCGCTTTGTATTCGCTTCTCTTGTATATAGATAAAAAAGGTATTTCCTTAAAACAGCTTTTTTGCGCTAATATAAATAAATATATTCCTTTGCTCAGATGCAGGCTTGAATCCATCGTAACAAACCGTCAATGAGATCATAAAGCCAGTCCTATTTAAATCTGTCTGACTCTTCAATGGCGACTCTGTGCAAATCGTACAGTGTGTGTGGTCATTGTCGACGTCCAAAAACAGTTCGTTTCAGTCGATCCTACACATGTTTGATTGGGTTATTTCTGGGGTACAGGTAGGCCACCCCAGTTGGGTGGTCCTAGCATAATGAAGAAACGTGTCCACAAGAAGCACAATGAGCACGCTATTTATCATCCATCAAGGTGAAGTTGTCACCAAAATGTTAGGGATATGGTCCTACTATTGGTTGCAGAATCTCGTCCCTGTACCATGCAGCAGTAATGTAAATTTTCTTCACCAACTGTGAGAGGTGTACAGAGGCCCAATGTAATGTCACCCCAGAATATCACTTCACCTCCACTTTGTTGCACATGTGAAACACAGTGTCGGAAACTTTTGATACTATAGGGTGGTCCATAGACTCATTGTCTGCAGTTATCAGCGTTCAAACTGATTCGAATTTCGTCCCTAAACAACACCCAACGCCAATCCTGGGGCATCCATTCAACATTATTTCTTGCCCATCTGTAACAGAGTCCAGGGTGTTGCGGTGTATGAGGTGAGGCTCGCCAAGATCGTCAGGAAAGATGATTCACATCATGCAATCGTCTGCCAACAGTTTGCTGCGATACGCAATGTCGTGTAGCCTTTCCAAAGGCCAATTTCAGTTCTGAAGCAGTCAGCTCACGGTTGCTTTGACTCAAAAATCTTAGATATCGGTCATTGTATGAACCTGTCGAACATGGATGGCCTGTGTGCTGTAAATTCTCAACACTACCCGTCATTATAACTGATTTCATGTGCACACGACATCACTTTGACTCCAGTGCACACTTCGAGCAGCTTCCTGGTTGTAAGCCTTCTGCAACTAACGTGATAATATGAGTACAGGGGCAAAGAGAGCATTAGCGCATTTTGTTAGTACGTGTTGCCTACATCAGGGACAGGTACGCACACAGGGGCAAACTTATTGTTCTTCTTAACCTATTGTTCCCCCCTTCCCCTTCCCCTTCCCCTCCCCCTCCTCCTCCCAACCCCTCAGGAAACCACCAACCTGCCACCTCCCCCAACCTACCATACTGGTGGGAATTTCGATGTTGGGGGAATGTAGAATTGTGGTGAGAATTTCTTTGTCCCAGGGCTGTGTTGACATCCAACCCCACCCCCCACCTGGGAACTGCCGGGAAATTAAAAATGGTGTTGGCCTGTCTAGGATTCAAACACCAGTCCTCTTGGAAGGATAGCCCAAGTGCACCCCCTTAACACAATTATACCACCAGAGGCACCTGCAATTGACAGTAGCCAATAGGAATGCAGCATCTAATCACATTGGGGATATAAGGCGGGCCTAGCAGCTCTGCTGCCTTGGAATCAGTGGGGCATTAAAAATGGTGGTGCCCTTTCTGGGACTCATAACCTGGTCCTTGGGGATGGAAAGCACAAGTGCACCCCAACACCTGGAAACTGCCCAGATGCAGGAGAGGAAGGTTAGGTTAGTGTATTTATTTTGGTTGGGAAACTGATGTAAAGATCGATCCTAATTACATAATTGATCATAAAGGTCAGATCTAATTACACAACTATATGCATAGTTCTTCACAAGGAATGCCTGAAATCGCAATACACTTCAAAAATTTGTGATGTCAAACAAATGGGATTATCCTGCTGGGAAAAAATTTCACAATACCACTCAAAACTAGTGACGGACGCACTCAAAATCTGTCTTTCACCTACAAGCTGGTGGGAAAAAGGCTGGGGTGTAAGGTACTACCTTTAATTTTGTTCAACGACGAGATGCTGGTGCTGGACAGAGAGGAGTTTGAAAAGTGAATTACCTGTAAGTATACAGCTGAGAACAGTATTCATCACTCTGTGATGTCGAAGTTCACTACAGACGCCTGCTCAAAAATCATCCTGCAGCTCAGGTAATCGAAGTCAATACATACTGGCGCAACTAATGGAAAAAAATGCATCACTGTTCTAATTACACTTCGAAATTCTCATGAAAAAACCAGCACTCGTAATGAACGGACCATAATGCAACACATGTACTGGGGAAATCATCGTCCCAAAAGACTGCAGAGGGGGCGGTAGTTGAGCAGCATTCTCCTCGACAGGCGCTCACAAACTGACGAACTTCAAGGCCCTCTTACCTCCCTCATCCCTTCCATCCCTCCCTCCATCCACCTACGTGGGGACATAGGCTTTTCTGTGGCCAACAGCTCTTCTGGCACACACTAGCTGGCTGCGGTCACTGACAGCCTTGAGACGACTATCCTTTGCCAACACAAAAGCGTCTATAGTCAACTAAACAATAGGAGATAAAAGGACGGCCATCTCAAGTGCAACTTGTTCATCTAAAGTATAGAGACACAGCCCCACCCCTACATGTCCCCACCCCCACCCCAAATGGTTAGGGGGCGCACCAGCAGTGGTGAATTCACACAGACTAGGCACGACCCCAATGCCTCCAATAGGCCTGTCGTTCAGCAATGGAAAACACTTTCATTTAACGTCAACACAACTCTTTCTCGCAATCTGTTAATCGTATGTCTCAGAAAGACTGGACCCTCTGTTTGTCTAAAAGCCGCAACCGCTTATTGGACTCGGCCACCACGCCGTTCTGAACACTGGACTGTAACAGTTGTATTTAACATCAGTGCATCTCCTATAATCAAGCATCTATTAAAAAAGGAACACACAATTGTGACGATAATAAATGTTGTCATTATATTTTAGTTTATGAGCAAAACAATTATAGTTTTACTTTCAACTGCAGAATACAATTCGCATCTCATTATTTTGCGACATCAAACGAAGTGCACTGCCGCCGATTACAGATGATCTGCAGAGACTGTCCGCCCTGCATAAAATCGGGAAAAACTTCAAAATGGTTCAAATGGCTCTGAGCACTTTGGGACTTAACATCAAAGGTCATCAGTCCCCTAGAACTTAGAACTACTTAAACCTAACTAACCTAAGGACGTCACACAACACCCAGTCATCACGAGGCAGAGAAAATCCCTGACCCCGCCGGGAATCGAACCCGGGAACCCCGGCGCGGGAAGCGAGAACGCTATCGCACGACCACGAGCTGCGGACAGGAAAAACTTTCACTATTTTGATGTGAAAACTACTGATCACCGCAGAATGTCCTCGTTATTGCAGAACCGTCATCGGAATAAAGAGACAGCGAGAATTTAACCTCTGAAGAATAAACGTCTATGTTAATCAATTTCTTTCATCTTTATGGACAAATTACACGACCTGAGAGCGTCTATCGCGTTAAAATCAGCGTGTGTAAATAAATTGTCATGCACATGTGTATTACAAACATTTAAGACACGTGAATTAACATTAGAGAACACAATCTTTCACGTCATTGGCTCACATTCGGAAAAAAACACAATCGTTTTATGTTCGACAACAGGAAGCTATAATTCAACAGAATGTAGCTGTTTTGCATACTGTGGCAGGTCCTGTTTCGCCAATGCAATGCTATATCATACTAGCGTTTACAAAACAAATCGTGAGAGCCTGTAGGTGAGAGATTGAAGTTTCGTTAAAAGATATCACTGCAACGAAATAGAAAAAAGAAACGCCTGTCAAGAATCATTCCGTGGTGTCCTAGCCATCTCCACTATCCACCAGGTGGCATATCACTGTTACCAAATTGATAGGCTAATTAATTAAATGGATGATGAGAGTCACTCTGCATGGCGAGTATTTTCTTTTTTTGAGCAGTCGGATTACACTCACCAGGTAGGCCAAAGGGGATTCCGTGGAGGGAAGACGATGTTCTTTTCGAGGAACACTTTTGAGAACCGACATTTGATGCTGACCACAGAGGGATTGTATACCCCACAACATACGTTTCGCATAAGGTTCAAATGGCTCTGAGCACTATGGGACTTAACATCTATGGTCATCAGTCCCCTAGAACTTAGAACTACTTAAACCTAACTAACCTAAGGACATCACACAACACCCAGCCATCACGAGGCAGAGAAATTCGCATAAGGACTGCACTATT
This sequence comes from Schistocerca nitens, assembly GCF_023898315.1. Taxonomy (NCBI): domain Eukaryota; kingdom Metazoa; phylum Arthropoda; class Insecta; order Orthoptera; family Acrididae; genus Schistocerca; species Schistocerca nitens. The sequence goes on along the minus strand of NC_064616.1, from coordinate 446,909,672 downwards.
AAAAACACAATTATAACGACTATGGTACTGTCACCCCGTAAAAAAGCGGTCTTGCGTCTACAGACAGACACAGGTCGCTGATAGCGTTACGCTTTCTGGTAGAAAAGCTGCCTGCGACTTGCAATCAAGTCTATCCATTCAATCACATATTTGCATTGGATCCTGTAAATATAGCGAATACTCTAGCGCTGTTTTTTAGACAATCCCTCTGCATCTTGTTAACTGATCCTCAGTCTCTACCCCACCCTTCCTGCAGCGTCGTCCTTGCGATCGTCTCAATGTAAGTTCGACCTGAACAGAACTCAGAGAGCGCTATATTTAAGACTTTTTACTTCCCAGGTAGCAACAGCACTAGCTGAGTTAATGCGACAGGACCAGTTTTGACCACTCGGTGGAAATGGGAACATGATGTCGTAGCTCCGGCAACTGTGTACAATGTGTAAGGCCAGCGCCAACCGAAGCTTTCCCCTGCAAAACGAGGTAGTAGAAAAGATAGTATGAGCACAGTGGTGTTCCTTGTTGGCAAAATTAGGAAGACTCCATATCATATACGGAGTGGAAGAAAGATGAGGATTTCTACTGAATTTTGATACATCTCCAAACTACATACAGGTACTGCACTCTGAAGGAGATCTGCATCTCTCAGGGTGCGTTGATGTCAGTCACCTAAACAATCTCTCCCACCCCAGTATTTTGTACTATCCAACAGAGAAAACCTGTGAAATATAAAAACTCTGTAAATGTCATCCACTAGAGTACTCGATAACATATTACCGTGTCCCTGTCCTCTGATATATAGAAAACAAGTGCAATCTGCTTGCTGGCATTGACCATATGTGGTGATCCTATTAAATATACAGATATTGGTTCATCAAAGCAGGTGGCTTGTGATCGAAGTTGCTTCCACAGACGAGTGTAAAGTTTTGTAAGCTGTAGCGTAGGATGACCATATCCCACAGACTATCAATTGCAAGAGAGGGTCCCTATGTTGTTTGATTAAGTGTCTTTTTTTTCTGTTGTAACACATCCAAGCAGTGTATGAATACGGTTACATATACCACCATCATTTGGTTTTTTTTTCCCCATGGCTTCAAGGTCTGTGTCAGTAGAAGGACATACTTCATGTCACCCGAGCGACATCATCCAAGATAGCGACCAGGACATCAGTTGATGACGTCATCCAAGATGGCGGCCATGGCGTCAGTTGATGACGTCATCCAAGATGGCGGCCACAACGTCAGTTGATGACGTCATCCAAGATGGCGGCCGTAACGTCAGCTGATAACGCAAGTGCCACTCACCCCCTGCCATGCCCCCCTGGTGAGAAGTTTGAATTTTGGCGAGAAGATAGGACAATTGGGCTACCTCCATTAACCTAACCCCCACCCCATAAAAATGGAAGGAAGTTCAAATTCCATCAAGACAATGCAGCACACCTAAGAAAATGGCGGGAAAGAAGGGGCAATTGGGCTACCCCCCCCCCCTAACCTAAGTCACATCGCCCTAGGAGCTGGCAGGAAGTTTGAATTTTGCAGTATCTCTACTACTAACCATAGAAAAAATGGCGGCAAAGAAAGGACACTTCGACTAACCTCAGTCACCTGACATGCCACCTACTCCTAGGAGGAGGGATGGGGTGTATTTATCACAGTGATACAGAACACACGCTCTGACATGCCACACAGTATACAGACCTGCAAACTACACCTAATTAACTCATGTATAATGCTCTACACATGCGCTTTCTAATTGTAAACTGCCAAAATAACGCATTACACAGCCTACAGACATGCAAACCACTCTTAAATAATGCAATACATTTACGTCCAGAGAGCCAAACAAGTCGTAAATTTTCAACGTAATAATCCATCGAAAAGACTCTGCAAACATGCTTGCTTATTGTCAACTGACGAATTCATGCACCACTCTTTATTTAAACAATTAGAGACAGCATCACCATGCTGTGGGTTCGCCAGGAGGTCTGCACTCCAACTGACTGAGTACACAGTACCACCACCGGAGACCACTATCATACCTGTCATTAGTTTGACGACTTTCTCTCTCCTGCGATTCTAATGGGATATGTCTGATGTGCCTAGCCTGCATGCGCGCATAGTGACGTCGTAGCATATAGCCCGCACACGCATACAGACGTCCCATCTCTATCTAAATAAGCGCCAAATCGTCCTCTGGGCTGTGCACCTGCACGTTCACCACTTCTGTCATTCCCATCTATACCAGCAGTCCAGCGAAGACCTATTTGCAAAGCGACTCACCCTCACAGATGCTATAGGAAAACTCTTCCACCACTCGCGACGTGTGTGTGATGCACATACTAACGTCACAGATTATGGAATAGAAATCTGCTCACGATTGTAATGGTACTTGTGTGATGTGTATAGCCAGCGTGCGCATAGTGATGTCACGGTGTATAGCCCGCATACATATACAGATGTCACAGATCGAGCAATAGAAATCTGCCCACAATTCATACAGAACACGTGGGAGCCACTGCCACCGGCCCCAACCCCACCCTGGCTGTGTCCGCCACAGCATTGCTCTGGCGTCCATGGGTCGCCCCCCCTCAGGCTAGAGGGATAGGGCTGCAGCAACCACACCTGCCACCACACCCCCAGTAAGTCGCCGCCCGCACCTCCTCTGCCGGGAAATACAGAAGCGTCCGATCTTACCCGTCGGCTTTGACCCATGACGTCACAAATACCGCGGAAACGACCATAAACAACAATTCCAATATGGCGGATATAAAAACATCGAATACGTATTGTAAACACTGAAATACACAAGTTTCACAAAAAGCCTAATGACTGTAACGGGACAAGCGTGGGAAATTGGGGGTTTTTGGGTGGGGAGAAACTAAATATGTCGTTATGCGGTGGGGGGAGTCTGCAGTGCCCCCCCATCCCCCCACAGGCTTCATTAGTGTCAAATCAATATTTTCGAATCATAGGCGGCCGCTGCCGCGGCCGCATTCCAAAGAAAAAACTCCCAACCTAACCTCAAGTGGGCTACGCTACAGATCAATATGTTCATCAAATTGCTTCATATTACGTATACATGTTCTTTAAACAAGAGTACATCAAACCATGTATTAGGTTTTCCGCGCCGTAATGACGTCACACACCACAACACGCTTACGTCACGGGTCAAAGCCGACGAGTAAGATCGGACCTTTCTGTTGACCCCTCTGCCGTCATGTCCTTGCCAATCACATGGGGTACAGCACACTCCCATGTCCGCCTCACCACAGAACTCCAAGTCACACTCGCACTGATCCAATACGTAAATGTCTCTGGACGGCATGTGTGTTTATCATTGCTGCCGCTATACCTACAGACACCACTATAGAAACCAGTTCCAGAATAGCACTGACTTCTTTCCCCTAGCAATCCTAACGGAACATACGAGCTGCATCCAGCCATGCATACCTGCCCTATGTGACTGACACCCTGCCCAGAAGCTTCCACATGGCGGCTCGCCGTTTAAAAGGTCCTCAAAGTTATTCTGACATCACATGGCTTTGTAAAATAAGAGCCAAGTCGACCTTCGGAAATTGTATAGTGTTCTAGAAATAGTTAACGCTAGCTTTCTTGATGTCTCAGCTTGTATGCATGGAAATTCTTGCCCTAACAGGACCTGTTTACGAAAATAGAGTGGAATAACGCCGAATGCATTCCACATGATAGCCCTAATGTGGCACCCCATCCATAACGTGTTACCCTTCATGTTTTCAACATACACAAACGTTCTCTCCGCTTTGTAGAGACTCCTATATCCCAGCACAAAGGATCTGAATGAATCGAGCATTATGATTGGCTGTTATCGAGTTTACCCGCCGAATTACTGTTGCCATCGGTGTCGAAGCACCATCCACCATTTCTTTCTTTCTGCAGACGAGACTTTCAGCTATAAAATTATTTTGCACAGATCGCTAAATTGCATTGACAGTTAAACCCCCAAAGTTGTCTACAGATCATCAAATACATACAAGACTCACAAGAATATTGGAAGACAGGAACATGTTTACCAGTGTAACTACAATTAAATATTACGATTGCTGCTACAGTCTGACACCGATCAATGTACAGGTAATGTCTCCTCTTGATGGCTATGCTTCTGGAACGAATCTCAGTATCTGTAGCACACATAATTTTCCATGTAAAAAATCTCTCTCATACCCTGACGGTTATCGATGTGCTGAACCTATATGTCCCTCACGATAGGACACACAGGGGGTCATCCACTCTAGTCATGCCACAACATAAACCACAGTAACTTTAGAATGCAATATATACACTTTTTAAACAAAATAAGGCTACAGTAACTTTACAATGCAATATAGACACACTTTACACAAACAGAGCCATTGTCTTTTGTATCTGTACAGCACCCGAAAAAATTTTGGTATGTCTACATTCACACCAGCTATATGTCACGATGCTTCTCCATTCTAGGAGGCACCGTCTACCTTTTCTTTCTTTCTACAGATGTGACATTCAGTGGCAATAAATTATTTTACATTGATCGCCATATTGCACCAACAACTAAACCTCAAAAAGTGCCATATGTATCGTCAAACACAGAAAGGCTCTTACTCAATTGCACTACTCTCCCATGGAGGACACAAGCTTGAATATTAGAGCGTGAAACTGATCTCTAACCCAGCAATATACCACTGCGTACCGTGTCGATGTAGTAAACATACGAAAGCATCCCTTTTACATCAGAAAGCCTTCAGTGGATCGAAGTCACTCTCAGAACTGTCGTGCAAAGACTGGCTCGTTCCCCTCCCCCCTCCCCCTCAGTACTTAGTACAAACGCATTGCTGCTTCTAGTCCGGACCTGCCAGCTTGCTCGCGTTTCTACACCCATCTCCAGACTCTGGGAATACAAGAACAAACCTAATTTCGCATGGTTTGCACACAGCAGTATCCTACTGATCGCTCACGCAACATAATTCTGAATACATAGCCTGGGAATTATTTCTATACAAACCAGAAACTTTGAGATAGGTGGAGCCTGCTCTAGACCACTGAGAAACTAGAAATAAACAGAGGAAAAATGATATTTCCACCCGCAAATACCGATCTCGGTGATGTAACAGATTCGAAATCATTCATATAATTTACTAGGTCAACTAAGGTGTTTCTCATGTCTAGAGAATTGGCAAACGTGTCTTCCGCCTTCTAGATGTGCACACCACAATCGATCTTCTCTCAACTAAGTAAAGAGGGGAAATGTGAAGAAACAGTAAACCGAACAATTCAAATGGGAGGGAATAATGGCCCAGCGCAAACACATGTCCAAATTGAATTTTGTCAAATTTCCACGCGATCACGAAAGCTATCCAACACGTACTAAGGCAGGCCGGTGTGGCCATGCGGTTCTAGGCACTTCAGTCTGGAACCGCGTGACCGCTATGGTCGCAGGTTCGAATCCTGCCTCAGGCATGGATGTGTGTGATGTCCTTAGGTTAGTTATGTTTAAGAAGTTATAAGTTCTAGGGGACTGATGACCATAGATGTTAAGTCCCATAGTGCTCAGGGCCATTTGAACCATTTTGAACCAACACATAGTAAGTATGAGTTCGTTATTGGTCATCTAGAGGACAACACGGTTAATTCATCTACATTCATGCACTCCAAAAGGTCTTTCCATTCGGAGGGCTTCTACCATTAAAGGGAAAAGTGAATCATCCCCGCACAGGTCACCAGCACTGCACGTCAAGCACGCACAGGTAGAATCATCACCCTAGGAAACCGGTCATATATATATTTTATTCCTATACTTACAACTAAATGTTACCATTGAGGTCTCTGGAGTGCTACCAATGTGTCTTAGAAAGGGAGACATAATCGGCCACATGTTAAAAAAGTCCGATCGCAGCAACTACTGTATGTTACTGTCCCAAGCGATCTTGGTTCTAGAGTTGCACACAAGCATCAATGTTAAAAGCTATACTGGCTTTATATATCGAGGTACGTCATTACCTCTGAATGAGGTGGTTTTTTCCGGATAAATACCGAGACGTTGATCGTAGGAATGAGTATTATCAGAACAACACGTCGCCGACAGTGCAACATCGTTATAAATTACCGCATTTCGAAAGTGATTCGGCTAAAGATCGTGGTACGTAAGCGGTATTTGCGACTCCCTCACACCGCCCCAGCCAGATAATTCTATAGTATTTGTAACACATTCCGTCTCGATGCAACGTCAGAGGGTCCGCGATATATCCACTGGGCTATAGGCAATGGTTGCTTGTGAAGGATCACAAACAGTATTAGATGGTGTGATGATTGAGGTCATAAGAAATGTACACTAGCTTTTCAGATCTCTAATGCCAAGCTATCCGCTAGAAATGCTGTCTGGGATTTGGAATCAAATCTTTCCAATCACGCACATACCTGAAATGGATCCTTAAATGATTGCAACCACCTTTCAATCATATTTCTCGCATACTCCAAACGATCCATCTTTCTCGAATCTATCTGCTACAGTAAAATTACCGCGTTGTTTTAGGTAGCTCCTATGCATCCTGCAAATGCATCCTCAAACTCTACGCTACCATCCCTGCACCTTTGCACACGTGATCGTTCCAGTGTAAGTCGGAACTGAGTAGGGGTCAGAGGAAACTATATCTACCACCTCCTGCAATCCACGCAGAAACAGGCGAAGCTGAGTTACTACGACAGAACTGTGTTTTTACCATTCGAGGGAAACGAAGCCTGCTCCTGCAGCACGAAGTAGTATAAACGACAGTACGGGAACTGGGTGAAGGACGTGGACTTTGCTACTGCATTGTGGTGCTTCTCAAAACTACATACAAATACTACAGATCCATCAGAGAGAAATTACGGCCTATAAAAGCTCAACTAACTTCACCCGATAGATAACTTGATAAGATTTTTACAGCATCTCCCTCCTCCCATATATCGAAACAAATACCGCATGCGTGCAGGCATCGAGCACATGTGAAGATCTTATTAAATATACAAGTATTGATCAACAGCACAGACAAGTTTAAAGTTCCATCACCTGCACCGTAGGAGGATGACCATATTCTCCACAGACCATACTGTAAGCCGCAAGAGACGCTCCCTGTGACCCTGTCTCGTTGTTTGAAACATTATTTTTTTCTGCTCTAATACGTTTTTTACACTGCCAAACATTTTGTGTTTCTATCACGACTTTGAGGTCTTTGTCAGGTTCTAAACTGACATTAAGACGTTCTGATCTACTGCTTCTCGCAGACAACAAGGAAATCACCCCCCCCCCCCCCCCCGCCCCAAAGTATCGTTATCCAAGACGTTGAACTGTGACGCAACTGGCGTCATTTAAGATGACTGCCGTGACGTTATCTGATGATGCGAGTACCACTACTCAAGGTGGCTGGAAAGTGCCGCACACCCTCTGCCATGGCCCCCATAAAGGGAAGTTTGAATTTTAGTGGGAAGATAGGTCAATTGGGCCACCTCCAGACGTTGCAATGTGTAAACCATATTATTACTGCTGTTACCTAAACACTGGATGATTAAAAAAAACAGTTACAACATAAGGAAACTAGAAGAGTTTGGCTGCACTGTGGAGAGTTTCCACACTGATGTCCAAAAGTGACTGACGACCTCTACATTTAAACTCATCTCTCACAGTGATGGAATAGATGATGTCTCTGCACTGTCTTTCGACTGATTCCTTACATTGCACTCATTTATGTGGTCGCTGCTAGCAACCCCCAGAAGGTGTCACCCATTCACAAAACTCATTCCCCAACTCAAACGAGCACTGTCAGTCAATCATTATGTGGTAACCAACAGCGCACCAGTGCACGAATGGGATGAAAAAAATGTGTGTGAAATCTTATGGGACTTAACCGCTAAGGTCATCAGTTCCTAAGCTTACACACTACTTAACCTAAATTGTCCGAGGGACAAACACGCACACCCATGCCCGAGGGAGGACTCGAACCTCCGCCGGGACCAGTCGCACAGTCCATGACTGCAGCGCCTGAGACCGCTCGGCTAATCCCGTGCGGCACACGGGTGGGATGGAAAAGACACTGTCGATGTACTGTAATAATAAACAGCACAGTTGATAGTGCGAACAATTTTAGCAATTTTACAGTAACTTCAACACCGGCTAATGATGTGACAGCAAGTTTCCCCAATTTCAGTATCATAGCTAAACCGCCCCTTCTCTACTTTGCGAGTATCATTGCAAATGCAGATAGATGATTGCTCACCACGTCCATTCAGTGTTAATTCTCGAGCACATAAATCATCAAAGTATACCAGACAGGGCTCTACATATTTCTAACACCTCAAGCACAGTGTTTAATTTACGATTTATATCTATGCATATGAGAGTCACAGAGCATTCTCGCTGTCTTAGGGTAAAATTACAGAGTGAAAGACCCTCTTCACACTGTCGTTGACCAACCCGCCCTGCAGCAACGTTAGCGAATTAATCTGCAACCGATCAGAAGAAGACCGCTACACTCCACGACTCGTGAATGAATGGAGCTTTCCGAGTCCTCACCCATCCAAGTGCATGATATTTCTCGAGATGCGCCCATGTCGAGGAGCTTAGCACTCCTTATCGATGTATAGTAACAGATTTCAAAGTGTCGTAATGTACGAGTAATAGCAGACGGTTAAGAAGAGCAAGAAACGAATGATTTTTATGCGCGAAGGAGCTCCAGACGGATGGAGTTCGAAGCATTTTTACGTAAAATCAACCAGGCTATCTACTCTAAAGTATTGTTCTAGAGTCTAGGATCGGTACCTGGAAGGTATTGGTAAGACAGAACACAAACACACGCACTCCTAAGGCTCCAACGTTCTACACTTAAAATGGGCTATAATGTTAGATCACTTCCGTTTCCAACCTATCAGTCGTATGTAATGTACCACTGTAAAATTTTCCAATGTAAGAAATATGTTTCAAGCGCAGGACAAACATCCTTCTTCCTGGTTTCTATACGATAAACTATGCTATCGAACTGTGAAACGAAAAAACTACTTCCTTAAAACAACGGCTCTGTGTGATACGAGTACAATATAGCTTTCTGGAGATGAATAGCACCCACTGTTCACATCCGATCTCGGTTCGGAAATTATACTATGCCTGCGTCAGTCCTATATAAAATGATCGTTAGTAACGGCGAATACCTCTCACAAGAAATGGATAAATGCATAGCAGCAGCGTCCGACATGAAAATTACAAGTCATTCCATCACTAACTCTGTAAACAGCAAATGTGTACACGGGATTGCAGTGCCTCACAAGCACCTGTTGCTAACTTAGTTATGACGCTGAAGTCTCGATTTTACACCCAAGATGCGACAGGGGGGATGGAGTACATCGCATAAATCGAAGTTCATCAAGAATGCACCATCAGTCAACCATTAAATCGTACCTCGTTACAGCTCCATCTCAGTCGATCACCGCATCCACCCTCTGTTATCCTTATTGCAGATGCAAGTAAGTTTACAGCGAGATGGTTATCTGTCTTCCTGAAAAGCATCAGATACAGTAGCCAACTCGTGTGTATCACTGGTACCTCAACAGACATACAGTATAATGCTGCCTTGTGGGGAAAAAATTGACTGCCTCCCTGATTCCCTTCATTTCGATGTCGACGTTTTCTTGGATTCCTCTTGTTGCTGCATACTTGTTCCCATGTACAAATTGTTCGGTGCGAACCAGAAGATACGCAAGTACTTCCTCAACTTCCCACTCAAATATATATTTTATTCCTGAACTTACAACTAAATGTTACAATTGAGGTCTCAGGAGTGCTACCAATGTGTCTTAGAAAGATAGACGTAATTGGCCACATGTTAAAAATACCCGATCGCAGCAACTACTGTGCGTGCTTGGGTGCAGTGCTGGTGACCTGTGCAGGGATGCTTCATGTTTCCCATTAACGGTAGAAGCCCTCTGAATGGGGAGACCTGTTGGTGTGCATGAATGTAGATGTATTAACCGTGTTGTCCTCTAGACGACCGAATAACGAACTCATACTTAGTATGTGTTGGATAGCTTATGTGATCGCGTGGAAATTTGACGAGATTCAATATGGACATGTGTTTGCGCTGGGCCATTGTTCCCTCCCATTTGAATTGTTTAGTTTAATGTTTCTTCACATTTCCCATGTTTACTTAGTTGAGAGAAGATCGACTGTGGTGTGCACGTCTAGAAGGCGGAAGACACGTTTGCCGGTTCTCTAGACATTAGAAACACCTTGTATGTTGTATGTTGTGTGTTAACCGGGGGCCTAAAAAGGACTGAGAGGCTCCGTTCCCGCCGCATCCGCAGTGGTCCACAAGCCCCAGACGACTGCTGCAGTCCATTTCACCCCTCCACCGCCCCACACCGAACCGAGGGTTATTGTGCGTTTCGGCCCCCAGTGGACGCCCCCCCCCCCTCCCCCAGGAAACGTCTCACACCCAACGAGTGTAAACCCTATGTTTGCGTGGTAGAGTAATGGAGGTGTACACGTACGTGGAGAACTTGCTTGCGCAGCAATCACAGACATAGTGTAGCTGAGGCGGAATTAGGGGAACCAGCCCGCATTCGCCGAGGCAGATGGAAAACAGCCTAAAAATCATCCATAGACTGGCCGGCTCACCGGACCTCGACACAACTCCACTGGGCGGATTCATGCAGGGGACCAGGCGCACCTTCCCACTCCGGAAAGCCATGCGTTACACAGCTCAGCTAACCGGGCGGGCCTAGAAACACCTTAGTTGACCTTGTAAATTATAGGGATGATTTCGAATCTGTTACATCACTGAGATCGGTATTTGTGGGTGGAAATATTATTTTCCGTCTGTTTGTTTCTAGTTACTCAGTGGTCTAGAGCATGCTCCAACTAGCTAAATGTTTCGGGTTTGTATAGAAATAATTCCCAGTCTATATCTTCGGATTAAGTTGCGTGAGCGATCGGTGGGATTCTGCTGTGTGCAAACCATGCGAAATTAGATATGTTCTTGTAATCCCAGAGTCTGGAGATGGGTGTAGAAATGCGAGCAAACAGGCAGGTCCGGACTAGAAACAGTAACACGGTTGTACTGAGGAGGGGAAACAAGACAGTCTTTGCACAACAGTTCTGAGAGTGACTTAAATCCACTGTCGGCTTCCTGATGCAAAATGGATGCTTTTGCCGGCCAGTGTGGCCCTGCAGTTCTAGGCGCTTCAGTCTGGAACCACGTGACCACTACGGTTGCAGGTTCGAATCCTGCCTCGGGCATGGATGTGTGTGATGTCCTTAGGTTAGTTAGGTTTAAGTAGTTCTAAGTTCTAGGGGCTCTGGCTCTGAGCACTATGGGACTCAACATCTGTGGTCATAAGTCCCCTAGAAGTTAGAACTACTTAAACCTAACTAACCTAAGGACATCACACACATCCATGCCCGAGGCAGGATTCGAACCTGCGACCATAGCACTAAGTTCTAGGGGACTGATGACCACAGATGTTAAGTCCCATAGTGCTCAGAGCCATTTGGGATGCTTTTGTATGGCGAAGGATATGAACTGTATGTTTACTACATTGACACGGTACACAGTTATATATTGCTGGGTTGGAGATCAGTTTCGTGCCCTAACATTCAAGCTCGTGTCCTCTGTGGGAAAGCAGTGTAATTGAGTAAGAGTCTTTGCTTATTTGACTATATGTATGGCACTTTATGAGTTTTAGTTGTCGGTGCAATATGACGATTAGTGTAAAATAGTTTATTGCCGCTGAATGTAACGTCTGTAGAAAGAAAGAAAAGGCCCACAGTGCTTCCCTAGGACTGAGGAGTGTCATGACACATGGCTGGTGTGAATGTAGGCATACCACAATTTTTTGGGTGCTGTGCAGATACAAAAGATAACGGCACTGTTTGTGTAAAATGTGTCTATATTGTATTGTAAAGTTAGTGTGGCCTTATGTTGTTTAACATGTGTATATATTGCATTGTAAAGTTACTGTGGTTTATGTTGTGGCATGACTAGAGAGGATGACCCCCTGTGTGTCCTATCGTGAGGGACATATAGGTTCAGCACATCGATAACCGTCAGGGTATGAGAGAGATTTTTTACATGGAAAATTATGTGCGCTATAGATACTGAGATTCGTTCCCAAAGCACATCCATCAAGAGGAGACATTACCTGTACATTGATCGGTGTCAGACTATAGCAGCAATCGTAATATTTAATTGTAGCTACACTGGTAAACATGTTCCTGGCTTCCAATATTCTTGTGAGTCTTGTATGTATTTGATGATCTGTAGACAACTTTGGGGGTTTAACTGTCAATGCAATTTAGCGATCTGTGCAAAATAATTTTATAGCTGAAAGTCTCGTCTGCAGAAAGAAAGAAAAGGTGGATGGTGCTTCGATACCGATGGCATCAGTAAACTCAATAAGAACCAATCATAATGCTCAATTCATTCAGATCCTTTGTGCTGGGATATACGAGTCTCTACATACCGGTGAGAACGTTTGTGTGTGTTGAAAACATGAGGGGTAACATGTTATGGATGGGGTGACACATTAGAGCTATCATGAGGAATATATTCGGCCTTATTCCGCTCTATTTTCGTAAACAGGTTCTGTTAGGGCAAGAATTTCCGTGCATACAAGCTGAGACATCAAGAAAGCGAGTGTTAACTATTTCTAGAACCATATACAATTTCTGTAGGTCGACTTGGCTCTTATTTTACAAAGCCATGTGATGTCAGAATAACATTGAGAACCTTTTAGATGGCGGTCGCCTTGCGGATGTTTCTTGGCAGGGTGTCAGTCATGCTGGGGCACGTATGCATGGCTGGATGCAGCTTGTATCGTCCATTATGATCACTAGGGGGAAAGCAGCCTGTGCTATTCTGGAACTGGTTTCTATAGTGGTGTCTGTGATGTCAGTGTACATAGGTATAGCGGCAGCAATGGTAAATACACGTGCAGCCCAGAGGCATTTCGCACATAGGATTGGTGTGAGTGCGCTTCGGAGCTATGTGGTGAGGTGGACATGGGTGTGTGCTGTACCTCATGTGATCAGCAAGGACGTGACAGTAGAGTAGGTGTGAGCGGCTACTTACTGGGAGTGTGGCGGCAGGTGTGATTGCTGCAGCCCTAACCCTCTAGACTGAGGGAGGGCGACCCATGGACGCCAGAGCGATGCTGTGGCAGCCACGGACGGGAGGGGTCAGGGCTGGGCTAGCGACGCCCACGTGTTCCGTTTGAATTGTGGGCAGATCGCTCGATCTGTCACGTTTCTATATGTATGCGGGCTATACGCTGTGGCATCACTATGCACACGGTGGCTATACACGTCCCACGAGTACCATTACAATCACGAGCAGATTTCTGTTCCATAATCTGAGACATCAGTAGGCACATCACACACACATGTCACGAGCGGTGGAACAATTTTTCTATAGCGTCTGTGAGGGTGAGTTGCTTTGCAAATAGGTCTTCGCTGGAGTGCAGGTATAGAAGGGAATGACTTCAGCAGCGTTGAACATGCAGCCGCATGGCTCTGAGGACGACTTGGCGCTTATTTAGACAGAGATGCGACGTCCGTATGCGCTTGCGGGCTATACACTATGTCGCCAATATGTGCACATGCAGGCTAGGCACATCAGACGTGTCCCATTAGAATCGCAGGAGAGAGAGAAAGCTGTTGAACTGATGAGAGGGATGATAGTGCTCTCTGGTGGTGGCACTGTGTACTAGGTCAGTTGGAGTGCAGACCTGGCGAATCCACTGGATGGTGGTGCTGTCTCCAATTGTTTAAATAAAGACTGGTGCATGATTTCGACAGTTGACGATAAGCAAGCATGTTTGCAGAGTCTTTTCGATGGATTATTATTTTGACAAATTACGACTTGTTTCGCTCTCTGGACGCAAATGTATTGCATTATTTAAGAGTGGTTTGCATGTCTGTAGGCTGTGTAGTGCGTTATTTTGACAGTTTACAATTAGCAAGCACATTTGTAGAGGATTATACATGAGTTATTTAGGAGTAGTTTGCAGGTCTGTATGCTGTGTGGCATGTCAGAGCGTGTGTTCTGTATCTCTGTGATAAATACACCCCATCCCAAAATAATTTGTTCCAAAATAAGTAAAGTAAACTCCTTCCTCTCTCCAGCAGCCCAGTGCAGGCTGAGTCCTTTTCCCACGAATCCCTAGGAGGAGGTGGTGTGTCAGGTGACTGAGGTTAGTCGAAGTGTCCTTTCTTTTCCGCCATTTTTTCTTAGGTTAGTAGTAGAAATACTCCAAAATTCAAACTTCCTGCCAGCTCCTAGGGCGATGTGACTTAGGTTAGTGGGGGGTAGCCCAATTGCCCCTTCTTTCCCGCCATTTTCTTAGGTGTGCTGCATTGTCTTGATGGAATTTGAACTTCCTTCAATTTTTCAGAGGTGGGGGTTAGGTTAGTTGAGGTAGCCCAATTGTACTGTCTTCCCGCCAAAATTCAAACTTCTCACCAGGGGTTAGTGGCAGGGGGGGTGTGGCACTTGCTTCATCATCTGTCATCACGGCCGCCATCTTAGATGACGTCATCAACTGACGTTATGGCCGCCATCTCGGATGACTTCATTGGGGTGACACGAAGGTTGTCCTACTACTTATGTCAGGTGCTAACCTGACACTAACACGTCTCGATCCATTGGCTCTCACAGAAAACTGTGCATCGCTGATGTTGCTTCCACAATACACAGAGGATGATTGAAATGAAAGACAGAGACATTGCTTCTTATTGACAAAAATATGCAGAAGACAAGATGACATATGGAAACTGGTAGAGTTTTGCGGCTTTGTGGGGCATTTGCAAACAGCTGTTCAAATGGCTATGAGCACTATGGGACTTAACTTCTGAGGTCATGAGTCCCCTAGAACTTAGAACTATTTAAACCTAACTAACCTACGGACATCATACACATCCATGCCCGAGGCAGGATTCGAACCTGCGACCGTAGCGGTCGCGCGGTTCCAGACTGTAGCGCCTAGAACCGCTCGGCCACCCCGGCCGGCAAACAACTGTCCGAGGGCGATTGATGACAACTACTGTTAAAGTCATCTGCTACAATGATGTGGTAGCAGTGTCTAGGTGTCCTGTTTTGATTAATCCAACATATTGCAGTCATGTGTGCAATCACTGTTTTCGTGTAGGCCATCCTAGGAGGGTGTTGCTCTCACTAACTCTCTCTCTCTCCATGTCAAACAAGTGATGTCAGTTGATCATCATGTGGTAATGAACAGTGTACCAGTGGGCTGATGGGAATGAACAGACGCTGTGTATTTACTGTAATAAGAACCACAGTTGACAATGTGAACAATTTTAGCAAATTTACAAGTTTTTGTGTAATTTCAACACCGACCAATGAGGCGGCTGCGTGCTTCCCAGTTTCTGTATCATCATCAAACCACCCCTCCACTACTTTGCGAGTACCATACACGAGATAGCGAATGTAGATAGATGACTGTGTAGTACGTCCATTCATTGTTATTTCTCGAACATATATATGCCTAACTATACCAGACAGCATCCTATACTGAGCTACATATTTCTAGTACCACGCACAGTGCGTTATTTATGATTACGATTGCCCATCTTCCCCTATGCGGCTGGGGGTCACAGAGCACTCTCACATTCTTAGGATAAAGTTGTAGATTGAGAGATCTCCCCGCATTGTCTTCGACCAAACCTCCCTGAAACTCTGTCACCAATCTAATTTGCAGCTGGCCATAAGTAGGAGACTACTATATACACACTATGCACACCGAACGGATTCCAGAACTGCTGCTCTGTGAAGATTGTTCGGCACAAATCTTACCGACAGCACCCATCCAAGTGTACAAGATCTCTCCAGATACGCGCATGTCGAGGAAGTGAACACCCCTTGTCGGTGTATAGCAGATATGAGAGAGTTGTGTTGATATAACATACGGTTATGGAGAAGAAACGTGTGGTTTATGTATGATGGAGCTCCAGAAGGACGTACTTTGAAGCATTTTATGTAAATCAACTGTGCTGTCATTTAAGAAGTAGTGTTCTAGTGTCTGGGGTCAGTACCAAGAAGGATTGGTAAGAAATAAATGATCGTGGAACATAAACACATACAGTCCTAAGCCTTCACGGTTCTGCGTTTAAAAAACGATGTGTTGCTACTGCGGTGCAGCAGTAATGTGGAATACAACGCTGTTAATGTTCCAGTGTGAAAAATATATTCCCAGCGCTTGACATACTTTCTCCCTGCAAGTTTCTCCACGATAAACTATGGTGACAAACTGTAAAGTATAAAGCTGCTACCTTGAACAACGAAGAAAACATCGATGCTTTGTAATAAAAACACTACATAGGTTTCCAGAGATGTATGGCCCCTGTCGTTTACAAAGTTCAAGCCCCATTTCGGTTCGGAAATTATGATACGCTCACAACAGCCCTATAAAATGATCGTAGACAGCTGAAAATGCATACGAAGGAAGAAAAACCTCGATTAGTAGTCAGAGGAGATGTAACAGTCTTACCGAAGTTTACCACCGCCCCTGGTAACCTTCCTCTGGCACACGGAAGTTATGGCCGATGTCGGGTTGTATTGCTCATGTGCAGGATAATATTGCCGTTTCGCCTTCACGCCACGTCTCTAGAATGCCTCCACTCTCTACTATTAAGGTGTGTATATGTAACATCAGTTTACTCTCCTCCTCCGGAAAAAGCAATTTTATTGATTTTGCTCAGTGCTCTTTTCATAGTATTTGGCTCCAGTTTTATGTATTCTCAGTCAGTTTCCATAATCTTCTAGGTTTTCGTCATTTTACATATTTCATGCTATTTCCCTCAATTTTTACGTATTTCACGTCAATTTCTTTTATTATACCACGTTTTCCTCGAATTTTACTGATTTTATGTCATTTCCCAGTTTTTTCCAGTTTTCCGTATGTATATGATCATATTGCTGAGATACCCATGTGCTTTTGGTTTTCTACGAGAATATTTGCGCGTGTTATACACCAACCTACTAAAAAGACCTGACCCCTCTCCAACGATCCACTTGATGCATTTTGGATAGGACGAACATGAAAAGTATAGTAACAGCCGCTTCTTACCTATATGAAACTGAAGACCCGATTTATGTCCAAGATGTGAGAAAAATGGAGTACGGCATATTCATTCTTCTGAGGGCAACGAAACAGGTTTTACATTGATGGATATGTTTCATCATCTCACATTCGATGGAAGCCCTCGGATGACTGTGGCATGGAGACGTTTGCTGTTAACGATCGCAGATAGATAATTCTCCAAGTCACACACACAAAACACGCAATTGTATACTATACCACATGACTAATACACCCCGAGAGAACAACGGTAAAAGTGGTTAAATGCGTGATAAATGGCATGGAGCAACACCTCCATCTGCCTAGTATGCATCATCAGTGTACGATTAAATCATACCTCGCTACAACCCCACTCAACCGACCACTCCATCCAATTTGTATCATCCTTTAACGCAGATCCATGACAGTTTAGAGGCAGATGGCTCTTTTTTTTTTTTTTCAGGAAAACATGAAACACAGCAGTAAACTCCCATGTGCCACTATTAACTCAATAGACATACAGCATAACTCTGCTAAAAAAAATAAGAAGAAGAATCCACGCAGCTACTGTTTGTAAGGTTTTTGTTAGTTCACATCGTATGCCTATGGTTGGTGGAGAACACAGATAAACACATTGTAAGTACAGTTTGTTAGAGTTTAAAACACGTAAACAGTCCTGCACAGGGTCAAACACGCGATTCATTCTGTAGTTGTATATTGCAGTCACCCCAGCTGGTAATACAAGGCTCTTTAGCTAAGGACACTTTATAAAAATTTATAAGGAGGCTGCCGATAACTTTGGGTTCACACCTGGGCTTGTGACCTGACATATACACACATAAAAAAATTTTTGCATCACCTCAGTTCCAAGAGCTCCAAAAAATGTACTGAAAATTGGAATAGAGATCAACATAAACATCATTTCCACCCTTTTTATTGCTCATGAAAACCACACACTGCAGGTTGTACCACTATACAGATTGCTGTACACACCAGTATCCCTAATACCCAGTATCACGTCCTCTTGCATTATCTGTATTTGTCGTGGCATATTATCCACAAGTTCATCAAGGCACTGTTGGTCCAGATTGTGCCACTCCTCAATGGCGGCAATTCGGCGTAGATCCCTCAGAGTGGTTGGGGTGTCACGTAGTCCATAAATAGCCGTTTCCAATCCATCCCAGGCATGTTCGATAGGGTTCATATCTGGAGAACATGCTGACCATTCCAGTCGAGCGATGTCGTTAACCTGAAGGAAGTCATTCACAAGATGTGTACGATGGGGGCGCGAATTGTCGTCCATGAAGACGAATGCCTCGCCAATATGTTACAGATACGGTTGCTCTGTCAGTCATAGGATGGCATTCACGTATCGTACAGCCATTACAGCGCCTTCCATGACCACCAGCGGCGTATTTCAGCCCCACATAATGCCAACCCAAAACAGCAGGGAACTTCCACCTTGCTGCACTAGCTGAACGGAGTGTCTAAGGCGTTCAGCCTGACTGGGTTGCCTCCAAACACGTCTCCGACGATTGTCTGGTTGAAGGCATAAGCGATACTCATCGGTGAAGAGAACGTGATGCCAATCCTGAACAGTCCATTCAGCATGTTGTTGGGCCCATCTGTACGGCGCTGCACGGTGTCGTGATTGCAATGATGAACCTCGCCATGGACGTCAGTAGTAAAGTTGCGCATTATGCAGCCTATTGCGCACAGTTTTAGTCGTAACACAACATCCTGTGGTTGCATGAAAAGCATTATTGCGTTGCTGTCATGTATCCTCCGAGCCATAATCCGTAGGTAGCGGTCATCCACTGCAGTGGTAGCCCTTGGGTGGCCTGAGTGAGGCATGTTCTCGACAGTTCCTGTCTCTCTGTTTCTCTTCCATGTCCGAACAATATCGATTTGGTTCACTCCAAGACCCCGGGACACTTCCCTTGGTGAGAGCCCTTCCTGACACAAAGTAACAATGCAGACGCGATCGAACAGCGGTATTGACCGTCTAGGCATGGTTGAAGTACAGACAACACGAGCCGTGTACCTCCTTCCTGGAACTGATCGGCTGTCGGACCCCCTCCATCTAATAGGTGCTGCTAATGCATGGTTATTTACATCTTTGTGCGGGTTTAGTGACATCTCTGAACAGTCAGAGGGACTGTGTCTATTATACAATAGTCACAGTCAACGTCTACCTTCAGGAGTTCTGGGGACCGAGGTGATGCAAAACTTTTTTTAATGTCTGTTTTATTTCATTCCGTTTGCGAAGTATGAACCCTGCCCATACTGACTTGCAACAACTATCTACTTCAATTTCGCTACAAGATAAACTACTTCTAACAGCAACAAAGACGCGTCCGCCAACTGTGTTTAGCCTATTTTTTTCTGAACACTGTTAGGTTCTCTGCAAAAATTTCGGCTAAACTTTTCTCCAGCTTTAGCCAACTTTCAGTTCCTATAAAGATTTGAGCATCAGTGCTTTCTGTTAGCGCTTGGAGTTCTTTTACTTTCCCAACACAGATACAACAATTTACAACTGTTATATCGATGGGTCCTGGATCTACGTACTTCCTGTGATCAACCTGTACCCTTTGAGATTGAGGCCCTTTTTGTGTTACCCCGAGACCCTCTAACCTAAAGACTGCCCAGCCCACGACACACAGCCCATACTACCTGTGTAGCCGCCTCCTGCGTGTAGTGGACTCCCGACCTATCCAGCGGAACCCGAAACCCAACCATCCTATGACGCAAGTTGAGCAAACTGCGGCCTACACGATCGCAGAACTGTCTGAGCCTTTGATTCAGACCCTCCACTCACCTCTGTACTAGAGAGCTGCAGTCGGTCCTGCCGACTATACTGCAAATGGTGACTCTGCTTTCGTCTCGCAAGCAAGACTGCCAGCCTTTATCCCTTCTGTTAGCTACTCGAAACTAGAGAGAATCTCTTTCGATCCAAAGCGAAACACATCATTGATACCGACGTGAGCCACCACCTGCAGCTGGCTGCACCCTTTGCTCTTCATGGCTTCTGGAAGGACCTTTTCCGAAGGACCCTTTCCACATCTGGAATGACCCAAACTGGTATGCACATGGAGCGAACATTGGCTTTCTCCCTGGCAGCCTCATAACAAGCCTAACACTGGAGCTCCCAAGTACCAATAATCCCACCCTCTGTGATTGACCAGGTCTTGCAGGCTGAGAGGTTTTCTCTCAAACAGGACAAACGACTGCACCTGGCTGACGGACAGTGTCAACCACAGACAGCACCTGGAATCTGTTGTTCAGACTAACAGGGCGGCCTTACATGCGGCCGCCTGGGAAGTTATTTATCTCCAGCCACACACCGAGGCGACCTCCTACTCGACTACTAAGGCCAGCAAAAAGTTTCTAACGTTTGTATTCTGACTCGTTGCTTAGGTTAAAATAGATTCAATTTATGAGCATAACAATGAACAAAATAGGTATGTTTAAAATGTTCTTTGAGAAGAGTCTGTAGACCTGAACAACGACGGCTCACAACAGCTGCACCATCGTAGTTCTGGGAAATCACTTTGCTTGTGTTATCCACAATATACAGCAAAGTTTCTCTGAGCGATTCTGCTAACGTTTTTGGATAATGTACAGGACTAGTGAGGAAAGTCTAAAACTTTTCTATAGGTTTATCCTGATAACTGTGAAAACAAACAGTAGAATTGCTGAAATAACATTGTCTTATTTGTGATAACTGCTAGAAAATCAGTGGCAGCAGTTTTCTTTCTTACTTGGTCATGGTAAACATCCACCATTCAGGAAAGGAAATTATTCTGATTATCTTTACATGTGCCTTTAAAAACTGTAGCCTTCGAAAGATGATCGCTAAGTGCAGCATCAAATCCAGCAGTGAAATCTAGAAGACCGTGGAAAATTCCTGCATTTGATGAGCCACTGAATTCATAATGTCCATGAAGGGCGAGCTCAGAAACAATGCAAACTTTAATACAATACACAATTTTAGGGAATGTGTAACGATATTTGCGAATATAATCATTGCGTCTTTCAGCTAATTGCCAATAAGCACTGCCCAGTTGTTGTATCATATCATCTTTCCCTAAAATATTGTGCTCTAGCTACGTATGTGTTCGTATATGATCTGAACTGCTCCCGTTTTTTAACTTCTATGTTAAATGCCCAAGATTGTCTACGCCTCTTAGCATCCATATCTTTTGACACTCCCTTTTTCTTTTGCAAACAAACAACACAGGAAACAGAACAGTTTTTTGTGATATCGCAATCGCACACCCAATCTACTTCTTCGTACATGCCAGGTCTGAATACTTTTATTTTTTTGGTCTGCTTCGCTAATTTGATCTCGGGACTCAGTCTCCTTAAGTCGTTTATCCAAACATCTGCACTGAAGTATCGCACATATTAACTTATTATTGTAGACACTGCACACCTGGAAACTCACGTTTTCAAACGCGCAACTGTGTATCGAATCTACCCATGTAGCAAACAGTAAAAGCTGTTCACAGCATTGGTAACAAACAAGAGAAAACTCCTACCTGTCGTCACTGACCAGACTTCTGTCGATATTTCAGTGTCAGAAAAATAACTGCTCACAGCGATCAGTAACACAACAGATATGAAAAGTTGCAGAATAGTGTAGATTTGAATTAGATTCGAAGTCTGCCACTTGCGAGTCATGTTGGCGGGACGACTAGGGAGTAAGAGCAACAGCATCACGGCAAGGTTCTACAGCAGGGGAGTAAGTGGAGACTCCTGTGGATACACGGCTGGAAGTTGCTGCAGTGCTCACAAGGGAACTTGCCCGTCGCACCCCCCTCAGATTTAGTTATAAGTTGGCACAGTGGATAGGTCTTGAAAAACTGAACACAGATCAATCAAAAAACAGGAAGAAGTTGTGTGGAACTATGAAAAAAATAAGCAAAATATACAAACTGAGTAGTCCATGCGCAAGATAGGCAACATCAAGGAGAGCCTGAACACAGGAGCGTCGTGGTCCTGTGGTTAGCGTCAGCAGCTGCGGAACGAGAGGTCCTTCGTTCAAGTCTTCCCTCGAGTAAAAAGTTTATTTTCGCAAAGTTATGATCTGTCCGTTCGTTCATTGACGTCTCTGTTCACTGTAATAAGTTTAGTATCTGTGTTCTGCGACCGCACCGCAAAACCGTGCGATTAGTAGACGAAAGGACGTGCCTCTCCAATGGGAACCGAAAACATTTGATCGCAAGGTCATAGGTCAACCGATTCTTCCACAGGCAAACACGTCTGATATATTCTATACGACAGTGGTGACGGCATGTGCGTCACATGACGGGAATATGTTGTCGACCCACCTAACTTGTATACTTGGCGAATGGGTAAAAAGATTCTTCTACCTCGCCCGACTTAGGTTTTCTTGTGGATGAGATAATCACTCCCAAAAAAGTGATGAAAACAGAAGAGTTTGTAACATAAACTGCAACAAATGAATGCAACAGTTCACAGTCACACAGTTTTCCCTGTGCTCTGTCAAAACAAAATGTTTTTAACGTTTTCAAATTTTTCCGTGTGTAGACCGTCAAATCCTGCATATGTCCAAGCAAATCTGAACACGTCCTGGAATTTTGGAGAGTGAAGTTGATTATGTGTGAGTGCCTGAACTTTGATAATTGACACACGATCACGTAAACAATACTGCTCTGTGTACCTGTGCAGCTTCGCAAAATCATAGAATCTTTTCATAAAGCATTTCACTTGCCGAAACCCAAACACATGTAACGGTTGCACAAGAGGTGTACAACCTGGAGGAATGGTAATCACGTCTTCTCCCACACTAAAATTGTACAATGCCTGATTCTTCTGTCCTGTATAGCTGTCAGGGAGATAATAATCGTCCGAAAATAAAAAATTAAATTTTTTACTCGAGAGAAGACTTGAATCAAGGACCTCTCATTCTACAGCTGCTGACGCTAACCACAGGACCACGCCGCTTCTGAGCTCAGGCTCCCTTGTTGTTGCTTATCTTGCACATGGACTACTCAGTTTGTATATTTTGGTTATTTTTCTCATAGTTCCACACAACTTCTTCCTGTTTTCTCGATTGATCTGTGTTCAGTTATTCAAGGCCTATCCACTGTGCCAACTTATAACTAAATCTGAGGGTGGTGCGATGGGGAGGTTCCCTTGTCAGGATAGGAGACACCTGCTGCCTCCCCTCCCTTCTCCATCCCTCGCTATATATTGCTAAATAATTTTACGTGTCATAAAGGCAAGAGAATGGATGATTTTAAATTTAAAATTTTCATGCATTGTGAACTTGTCTCAGAAGCGAATAATTCTATGGTTGTTCACTGCTCCGTTGTGCCACAAGACGAACGGCCACTGTGTCACAGTATAGGTAAGTGCAACTTCTTTCAAAATTTTCTGTGATGTAAACTGGTCTTGGTCGTAAGATGATGTCCCGTGGGACAATGTGAGTTATGTCATTGTCATGATAAAGCTCCACACAAGCAAGTTTTAGTTTCTTTCTGTTTTGTGAAGTTTTGTCATATATTAAAATATTACTCTAATTTGAAAAATCATGAGATGAAAAGAATGACAAGTATTATATTTACATGCAAGAAAAACGGCGAAATAAACCAGCAACCGTAAAAAAAATTGTTTTTTAGTCATTTACTAATCAAAACTCGGACCAACGTTCTGAAAAGTTTCAATAAATGAATTTAACGAACTACTGCTAGATGGGCAGCAAGTTATTTCACACAATGTTTGTAGAAACATATAGGTGTCTCAGAGTGAGGCAGCGCAGAAGTTAGCACACTGGGCTCACATTCGTGAGAACAATGGTTCATCCGTTCATGCTGATTTAGGTTTCTGTGTTTTCCCTAAATCACTTCAGACAAATGCCGGGATGGTTCCTTTGAAAGAGCACGCCCGACTTCCTACCCGATCCTTCCATAATTCGATGGGACTGATGACCTCGCTATTTGGTCCCCTCCCCCAAACCAACCAACCACCCAACCTTATAAGTTTCTCATCTTGTCCTGATGCATTTCCGTTACTAAGCGATTGTAGTTCCTTTTCTATCATATTCATGGGGTCTCTACTAATGAATAACTTACAGAACAGCTGGTGTGTGGTGTTTAACAGCGTCCTGCAGTTTGTCTGCTGTGATAATAAAAATATCTGGAAACTGACTTGTATGCAAGTAAATCTTCTAGACAATCAAGCAAGAGAAGAGCTTCTGACTGCATACAGTTTAACTACTTGCTTAAACTATGTGGAGATTCATAAAATAGATTCGCATGAAGACAATATAACTATTACACAAAAGTGCTATATTAAGGCAGGGGCACATACTTCTCATAATCCAGGACATTTTTCTACACGATACTATCAGCTAAAGATATTTCTAAATTTTGTTTGATTGCCACGAATAATGTCATCCTACAAATACTAAGAGAAATAATCTATGTATCTCACAGACTTAAACCATTCCCCATTAAGGAAATTACTGCTTTAACTGCAGTTAATGCGTTATGTGCACGAAAAAGGAACCAGGTAAGGGATCAGGTCGAAGCTAAAAAATAAAATAAATAAAAAACTGGAGTATATGACAGAAATAGCTGCCACAAAGGAGGAATGGATTCTGCACTGGAAAAAGAAAAGTCATTGTAGATGTACAGGCAAGGCCGCAAATCACTTTCAACATGGTGTATGGATAAATCTGCATACAAATGGAAAATATAATATATTAACTTTTACAGTTAATAGCAATGGTATTAAGTCATATATTTGACTACTCACATAAATGACGGATTCGAGCTTGTTTACTACATTGAAAGAAACACGAAAAATCTGGTTATAAAGCTCCATTTCCATTTGGCTCCGCTTAAAAAGGGTGGTTACGTTGTATCTAGATGTGATAGACTGGGTGTTATGCACTTAGCAACAGAACAGCCATTTTCAGAATTTATAACCAATGAGATGACAACATTTAATGGGGGAATGCGTTTGCAAAGTTCGTAAATTTAAAGTTCTACTTGGATAAACCGTAAGAATGTGCAAATGCAGGAACAGAGCTAACTGTTAAAGCCATAAAAATGATAGTTTACAGGAAAGAAATAGATATGCATTAGAATTCGAGAACACACCTTCTCTGCACTTGTCAAATTACTAGCTGGAGAAAGAATTACATGATTCAGATGCATATTTAAGTTAAGTTAAAAAGTAAGCTGCATATTACTGAAATTATGCTAAACAAAAATAAACAAAGAATTGTTTTCGTGTGTAAATGTGTATGTCGAAACCAATAAAGATTTTTTGAAAGAATATTTGTTTTCGTATCCTGTGCCATACCAAATATTCTAAAAAGTCTCCTATGTATGTATGTATGTATGTATGTATGATGATATATATGTATCGGGAGTGGGTAGTTGGGCCACCATGAAAAGTAGTTGAAACTTATATAGTTGAAAGCAAGACAATGCTCGTTTTGTATCGATATCATATCATCTGTTTATGTAGAATTTGCTATGGCATCATTAGTTTTCCAATTGGAGAACAAGCTCGTTTTAACACATACATACACAAGTAGTATAGTCAATGGTGTAGCAAGAGTTATTTTTTTATCTATCACATTGTGGTATTTGTTTATTTTTAAGATCTCCATAACAACATATTTGTTGTTATAGAACCTGATGTGGTAATTTGTATTTATTGTAATTTCCCTATAAATTGCTCTGTGGCCTTATTTAGCATTTAAAGTCTCTACAACAGCATATTTGTTGTGTAATAATTCTTTGCGATAATTTTCAGTAAAATCATGGTTTGAGTCACAGTCTCTTTTGTTGCTTTTTGCTACTCGAGGTCAAAGAACGGGACAAACTTTAAAATAGCATTTGCAAAAATTCGATAACATTCTGCCAGAGAAACAAACGATTTTTTTAACTCCCCTTTCATTTCTCTTCAAGAGGAGAGAATGGGTGTGTGTAGAACTTTGTTCTTTTGGGCCTAGCGAAAGTTGTCACTGGGGCAGGGAGATCCCTGTTAGGTTATAAACACAAACAAACCTTAACAGTCTGTCAAAAACGAACGAAATGTTGACTTTCCTTCCAGAATGCGGCAACGGTCTGCCACAGAACCGAGCAATACAGGCTACAAACACAACCTTTCAGGTTTCAACAGACTGTAACACTATGTCACTCAAACAAACGATATGTTGCCCCGTATTGTATGCAGTTTTTGTGAGAACCCAAAAAAGAAGAGCTGTTTGGCGATCACCAAGTAAGCTATGTAGTAATCAACATTCACAACAAATGGGAGAACATACCAGGTTAAAACAGTTATAGACAGTAAGGCTAATGCTGATTATAAAATCATTTCTTGTATCTAACTCAAACTAGGTTCCCCTGAAAAAGATGTTCATGGTTCAAATTATAAATGCCAAACTAATCAACTTGTCGATTCAATTCTCTGTTATTCTTGTGTTAATCTTTAAATTGAATTACATATGTTACAAGTACATCCTACTTCTCATTCTAACTTCTAAGCTAGATACATGTAGATCTGTACACCTAAAAGGTCTTTCTTTTTCTTTACATTCAGGATTTTGTTTTGTCAATCCAATACATTCAGGAGGCATGGAATTATGGTGAGCCATAAAAATTCAATTCAACAGGGGTTAGAGGCACCAAATATTGTCAAGGCCTTGGCTGCATCCTGTAAAAACTTGAGGAAAGTGTAGTAGCCCCTATGAAAATCATCTTTGCGATAACGAAGGTAAATATTGCTACAAGAAGGTATCTGTGTTAAAGGAACTGCATATAAACTTTCTTTGACCAAATTAATTTTTAGTAGCAATGTATTTTATGAAAGTTATGATAGCATTCATGATATGGAGGATGCAATGCCTAAAATAATTACTGATGATATTTCATCGAAAATTATGATAGACAAGTCCACTAATATTACTCAAAAAGAAACTCTAATTATGTGTGTAAAAATAGTGCAGAATGAGAAGATGCACATGCACTACTTAACACTGTGTCCACTAACAGGATGTACTGTGAGAAATATATATCATTTGTTGTAGGAATTTTACATTGGCATGGCATTGATAAGAGCAAATGCTCCTCAATTGCTGTTGATGATGGACCTGTTACAACATGGTTTCGAACTAGGATGGCAACTTTTTTAAAAAACAATTAAACCCATATATTATCTGTGCACTGTGTGGCCCATCAGCTAGCTGTAGCTGTGAGTCAACCAGCTGAATACACTTCAGAGCTTGTAAAGTGTCTAGATATTCTAAACAGAATTTATAACTACCTTGAAGAGTCGCCAAAGAATTCCAAGGTGTTAAAAGATATGCAAGAAATACTTACTGAACCAAGGAAAAAAAATGCTGCAAGAGGCAATAAATTCACAATATATACACCGGAATTCTTTGGTATCCATGCTGGAAAAAGATAAATGACCAGTAGCTGCTACCTCATTAAAATATCTAAAGTGTGTGAAATTTTTGTGAATATTGTCTTTTTTTCTTTACATTTAGGATTTTGTATTGTCAATCCAACACATTCAGGAGGCATGGAATCATGGTGGGCCATAACAATTCAGTTCAAGAGGGCTTAGAAGCACAAAATATTGTCAAACACTTGGCTGCATTCTGCAAAAACTTGAGGAAAGTGTAGTAGTCCCTATGACAATTTGTTAACAAATTGTTTTTGACTTCTCAAAAGATAAATTTAGATAATGGGTGCATGTAAATTTGTGTGAACTCATGCATACGCGGGCTATGAACCTTAAATTGAAACCTGGTCCAAATTACAGTTATTTTCTTGGTCAAATACCTCCAGAACTTCAAGAAGGTGAGTTTGAATTTGTGCAAATATAATGCAAAATTCACTGTAGTGTAGAAGTGTTATTAAGTACACAATTTGCAAATTCTTAAATAACCTGCTTATACATTTAAATGAGAGACCGAATGATTTAGACAATACAGGAGTATTTAATGTACTATATCCTAAAAACTGCAAAAAATATGATGAGTATGGCAATAAGCGGATCACAGAAATAGATGTACTAAGCAACTCTGCCATGTATGTAAATTTAAATGATCTATTATTGGAATGGGCATTATTTAAGACCGAACAAGGTGGCGCAGTGGTTAGCACACTGGACTTACATTCGAGAGGATGATAGTTCAAATCCGCATACGACCATCCTGATTTAGGTTTTCCCTGATTTCCCTAAATTTCTTTGGGCAAATGCTGGGATGCTTCCTTTGAAAGAGCACGGCCGACTTCTTTCCCGATCCTTCCCTAATCTGATGACACTGATGACCTCACTGTTTGGTCCCCTCCCCCAAACCTGCCAACCAACCAACCATTATTTAGGAAGGTATTGAGAAGTAGATGCAATGGAGTGAATTTCAAAGAGCTGGTAGAATTAATTAATGTTAGTGAGATGAGTGAACAAGTCCCTCTTATGGATTTAATTATAGAATATACCGCTAGCATTAACCTATACACAGTTGACTGTGGGTGATCATTTAGTTGCATGAACAATTCAAAAATCAGGAACTGTCTTTCTGCATAAAGAATTAGTAAACTTCTAATGATTAATACTGAACGGCCATTTCGTAATTACTTTAATTTTGAAAAGGCTTTCAGTGCGTGGAGTATGCATAAAAACTGATTTATTTTAATGTGACATTATGTAATGTAATGTAATGCAAAATATACAAGTCAATAGATTATAGTTTACTGTAGTGTAGATATACGGAATGTGTGGATTTATATGTGCAAAAGTCAATTGAAAATAATAAAATTTTATTTAGGGGATAATGGTTAGCTTCTTTTCTATATACATATATTTCAGTTTTAAAACCCTAACTAATTGTGCAATTTATAAAATTTTCTACTAGTAGAATTTTGCCAAAACATTTCATATTTTGCATAAATGTAAATTTTATTTGTGAATTTTTGTGACATTATTTTATTTTCTAGCTTAGCCACTGAGTAAGAGTATATATAATCTCGTACACTTACGTATAGTCTGTGGAAAATATTGGCAAAATTCGTAAACTGTGAAAAATATGGAAAATAAGAAAAATACATAAAACTGTGGAAAATACGGAAAAGGAGAGTGTGTACATATCTGCCTAGGTGTGGTCTGTTCTTATGCCTCGCAAGGCGAAATTCATGTATTTGTAAGATAGCAGGCTGAAAAGCAACGTCTCTGTGTTTTTAATGTGAAAATTCTTAAAGATTTTTAAATAAAACAAACTTTATTGATGCTCTACATCTTTATTCTTCATATCTACATACTTGTTTATCAACATAGTCACTTTGGCAATGAGCACATTTTCCCAACAAGAGACTACTTTGTTGATATTGGCACTATGGAACGTTTGACTTTGTTGACAGAGCGAGAACCTCACCTCTGCTGACACCCCTTAATCGCTCTCAAAGTAAAGTCCTCGAAGGTGGTCTTTAGGTTCTGGAGACAGAAGAAAATCGGATGGAGTCAAGTAGGCACTATATGCAGAATGATCGATGACAATGAACCAAAGATGTTGGACTGTTGCCGATGTCGCAAAGCAGCACTCACCATTCATAGAGTTCATTGTCCTATGGATTTCAATTGGAGGTACGTTTTCTGCATTTAGAAACTCGATGGCAGCATGCAGTTTCACATACACCGATATACTGTATTAGGGGCAATCAAAAAGTTTCCATTTGAGGGCGATGCTGCAACATATATGCAACATGTCGCGACTCTGATGCAGGTATATAAGCCCTGACATGTAGGCAAACGATTGGTGCGACATTGACATCTTTCTGTTATATGTGTGGTAAATACGAAAATGTGGACTATGGCATTGTTATTACCAAATGCGTTCAAACAGGACCAAAGTCTGTTATTCTTTTCTTAGCTGTAGAAGGACAAACACTGGTAGACATCCATCGGCAAATGAAGGCAGCATGTCCACTGAAAATCACCTTTGTGGACTATTGGTGTTCCGTGATACTGCATGGCCTGATATAAATTTAATGCAGAAGTTACGTCAACTCAAGTCGGAGACACTCAAGCACCTGCCCTATGGTCCTGCTCTCTCCCCCTGCGATTATCTCACTTTCAGACCAGTAAAAACGGCCTTAAGGGGTCGGCGATTCCTGTCAGACAAAAACGTGCAGCAAGTAGTGACGGAATTCTTCACACAAGAAGACACAGTGTTTTACCAAATGGGTATCTTTAACCTGTTGCTGCGGTGGGATGATTGCCTCAATGTTCATGGTGATTTTGTATGTTTGGAATAACGATTCCGGACTGTACTGCCTTCAAACGGAACCTTTTTTGTCGCCCATTATAGTTACGATACACACCGTCATGCTGCACATTACATTTCAAAGCCCCCTAGTCGCAGAGGGTTGCAACTTGCTTCAGCGAAGCAGCAAAGTTGTAGTAATATGCATGATATGTAATACCTCAACCAGTATTGAGACCAGACAGAAACTTTAGAGGTATTATTTTTTAGCTAACCCTCATAATAATATTAAATTTAATTTTTTATTAAAACATACCCACTGATCCTTTCTCTAGACCTCAAATGATCGAATTTATGTAAGTGTAATAACTTGCTTTTGTTATTATTTACAACAAATACCAACACCTAGACGGCGAAAAAAATCCGATCGTTCTCTACCTGTGATGAACACAGCCCAAATGGAGCATCCCGCATTACTACTCTAGCCATAAAGGGCGGCAGGGAGTGGGAAGATTTAATTATAGTTTCCCAAGTGGGGGTGGCGGGGGGGGGGGGGGCGGAAAGGGTCTGGATGCCTGGGCAGAGTGTGTAACATAATATACCCTGTCAAGGCCATTTGTATCCAGTGCACCCAATGTCGAATGTAACCTGACACCAGAAGTGACCTCGAATCTACAGCTGTATTCCATGTTCTTGGGCAGGTCTGGAGGGAGGGGAGGGGAGGGGGTATCCTTGTCTAATTGCCTCATACACTATGTGATGAAAAGTATCCGGACACCTGACTGAAAATGACTTACAAGTTCGTGGCGCTCTCCATCGGTAATGCTGGAATGCAATATGGTGTTGACTTACCCTTAGCCTTGATGACAGCTTCCACTCTCGCAGGCATACATTTAATCAGATGCTGGAAGGCTTCTTGGGGAATGGAAGCCCATTTTTCACGGAGTGCTGCACTGAAGAGAGGTATAGATATCGGTCGGTGAGGCCTGGCACAAAATTGGCGTTCCAAAACATTCCAAAAGTATTCTGTAGGATTCAGGTCAGGACTCTGTGCAGGCTAGTCCATTACAGGGATGCTATTGTCGTCTAACCATTCCGCCACAGGCTGTGCTTTGTGAACAGGTGCTCGATCGTGTTGAAAGATGCAGTCGCCAACCCCGAATCGCTCTTCAGCAGTAGGAAGCAAAAAGGTTCTTAAAACATCAATGTAGGCCTGTGCTATGATAGTGCCACGCTGAACAACAAGGGATACAAGCCCCCTCCATGGAAAACACGACCACACCATAACGCCACCGCCCTCGACTTTTACTGTTGGCACTACACACGCTCTCAGATGACGTTCACCAGGCATTCGCCATACGCACACCATGTCATCGGATTGCCACATTGTGTACCGTGATTCCTCACTCCACATAATGTTTTTCCACTGTTCAGTCGTCGAATCTTTACGCTCCTTACACGAAGCAGGGCGTCGTTTGGCATTTACTGGCGTGATGTGTGGCTTATGAGCAGCCACTCGACCATGAAATCGAAGTTTTCTCACATCCCGCCTAACTGTCGTACTACTTGCAGTGGATCCTGATGCAGTTTGGAATTACTGTGTGATGGTTTGGATAGATGACACATTACGACCCTCTTCAACTGTCGGCGGTCTCTGTCAGTCAACAGGCGAGGTCGGCCTGTACACTTTTGTGCTGTACACGCCCCTTCACTTTTTCACTTCACTATTACATCGGAAACAGTGGACCTAGGGATATTTAAGAGCGTGGATATCTCGCGTGCAGACACCCAATCACCTGACCACGTTTCATTTCTGTGAGTTCCGTGAAGCGCTCCATTCTCGCTGATATGGAGTACCTGGCCGTAGGTGGCAGCACAATGCACCTAATATGAAAAACGTATGTTTTTGGGGGTGTCAGGATACTTTTGACCACATAGTGTATGTAACCTAATACCCCCCCCCCCCCCCCGTTAAGAACATGTGTAACCTGGCACCAGAATGATATCAGTGACCTAGGATCTGCACTCATTTCTGTGAGTTCCGTGAAGCGCTCCATTCTCGCTGATATGGAGTACCTGGCGGTAGGTGGCAGCACAATGCACCTAATTGTGTAACATGACTGGAAGTTCTTATCAGGGGTCTGCATTGGCCTGGAGAGGCAGGGGAAGGGGATTGCTGGTATCCTTTGTTCCCAAAGTTGCACAGTTATGTAACATGATACCAGAAGTCCTTACCTGTTGCAAGGTATGATGAGGGTTCCCATGGGTGTCCTTGAATATATCTCACCCTATTACACAACATCAGAAAGTGACGTCATCTGTGACCTTGAACGGGAGCTCATACCCACCCTGCGTAACCACCTCTGTAAGAGCATAAGAGGGTTCATTTCGTTAACACAGTACACATAACTGTTATATACTAAGTTCACAGCTGGGGTTTTGTCAATAATTTTTTATGCCTATGCAACAGGACTGTATTGGTGAAGAGCGTGTATTTGGCATGCTAGCAACTTAATCACGTTATTCTACTGACAACCTGTTTGCAAGCAGAAAAAAAAATATCGGCTAAACCCTGACTAAGGAAGTCAGCATTTTGTAATTTCTTCTCACACGTAGTAGCATACACATCACGTGATGCTGCTCTCCTGCAGCTCACCATCCCAGATGACAAATCAGTCTGTAATACCAAATGTTTGACAAATGCTTTTGCTACTGTTTCTGTTTTTGTCTATATTTTCCTTGACAGCAGCCCTACACTCTTACTTCTCACTCCCACAGTTTTGTAACAGTTTCTCCGAGCTAGCCCTAGGTAGAAAACACGTTGACACTAACCAGATACTTGACCTGATTTTGGGTTCTGGGATAAGGAATTTCTATGATACAGGTGTGAAACTGGTATACCGGCGGTACAGCTTGTGGCTGGTTTGTTGAGAACGTCTCACTTGCACATATCAATGTGTGCTAACGAGAAAACTATTTTCAACATATGTGTGGCACGAGAAACAAAGAAAATTCCGTGCAGTCATCTCATAGGTTAAAACCCAACTTCCAGACTTCTCAAACTATGGATAAGAAAATTTATAATAAATTAAAAACGAAAATCGCTTCCTATAAGGAACTAGGTCTCCTAGAGGTAAAATTACGCGTCATTCTAGTGCAAAAATGTTATTATTCAGTCGGGAATTTTTAAATGATGATTAAGATTTCTTTGTAGAGTAAGAAATAAATCTGTAATGATTTTTGTAAATTACGATTTTTTTTCTTTGTTTTATGCACTGTGTGTATCTCTGGTACATTATCTATAGTGACGAGTCTCCTGTATTTTGAATCGATGATTTATGTATTATGTCATGGGACAATAAAAGTCTGATTCTCTTCATACAGACTATTGTAACTGCAGTTCACCAAAATAATCTTCTCAAGGAGTGATTCAAGTGGTATTCAAGTTATTTTGTACTCTTTTTTTGTATTTCATGAACTTATTACAAAGAACTGCAAGCTCATGGTAAAATATCTCCAATTACATAGGTTTGCCTACATATTTCTGTCAATTCATGGTTCTATCCTGTCGCAGGCGTCACTGTCAATGTTGCCATTGTCATTGCCTAAACTTGCTGCTTCTGAAACTTTTGTATCTGAGATCTTCAAAATCTTATATTCGCTTTCGACTTGTGACGTTCATAGTTTGAGGATTCCCAGCCCACTCCATGCATAGGAACTTCTTGAGGAATATTCAATACATGCCATCCAGTTCTAGTGCCCTTCAAAAACTTCCCATAGATAGAGAATGCATACCTTGTTCATTCCTTACGACACAAGTAGGGGCCTCTGCAAGCAAGGCTGTGACTGGGACAGCTCTTTCCTATAGCTACATGAAGTGCAAAGATGCAGGACACGCTTTCTGCCTCGCCTCTCCTCTGCCCCTGGTGGCCAGGACATTCTACTGAGTGCTGACTCTGGTACTTGGTAAATGGCCTTGCCCTAGTGTGAGTTTTTTGGAGCCTCGTATTCATTATAAATATGCATATACCTTCTCATTATACCAAGAACACAGAAAACTACATTGACAAACATCGCAGTAACTCAATACATAAAGACACTTGATTCTCCTCTTATCCTTTCTCTAATTATACATTTTTCTATTTTGGAACTGATGACTACATCCTCTTTCCTTTGGGATGTTTATCAATTAAGATCCATACGCTTTTTACACATATTTTTCCAAATACACACACCAACAAAAGTTTTACATCACTATGATTTGTCATGAAGGTTTGTTGTTGATATGACTGATCCTCTGCCTATCAGAAGGTCACCATTGACGTTGTTTCTAAACATACAAATAACCATGAGCGTTTCCTAAGGATGCAATGCCGCACTCGAATGGACTGTAGAATTTCAGCTGACAGTAAAGCGCCAGTAGGGATGCATTAGATATGTCTGTGGAACAGTAGAGCTAACATCCATCATGCCACGAAGGACAATTGGGACTAATGATCAGGTCCATATCAGTAGGGGAACAAAGAGAACATGAGTGCATTTTGTTAGTGCAGATTGCCTTCATCAGAGACAAGTATGCACTCAAAGGCAAACATATTGTTCTCCTTTGCTTGACACGTCATTAACCTATTGTTTTCCACCTCTCCCCCTCCCCCTCCTCCTCCCAACCCCTTAGGAAACCACCAACACACACCCCTCACTCTCTTCCAAACTACCCTATTGGCAGGAATTTCGAATTTTGGTGGGAATTCAGAATTTTGGTGGTAATTTCTTTGTCTCAAGGCCGTGCGGACATCCCCCCATCCCCCCACCCAGGAACTGGTGGGAACCACATATTTTACAGATGCAGTGCGTTTGCTTTATTTTATGGATGTCTGTGTATGTGTTGCAAATGCTTCCCATGACCCAGAGTAGACCCAAGTTAGTGTTCGAGTGTGGATCCACCACGGGTTATATCTGGAGTGATGTTCAGATGTGGATCCAGAATATGCCATGTCCGGGATAGGGTTTGAAAGTGGATCTGCCACGTGCTATATCCAGAGCAATGTTCAGAGATGCATCCATAATACAACACACGTGGTATAGGGTTAGAAGGTGGATCCATCATGCTTTACGTCCGGAGATCTGTTCTATGTTCGAAGTTGGATCCACCAGCCAGGGGAATGGTGATCGGAGACGACTGCAACGCATACACACACATCCATAAAATAGAGCAAATGCACTGGAACTGTACAATACATGGTTGGCGGTGACTGGAGTCATTTGAGAACAGTGCTATACTATGCTGCCCGATTAGAAAAATAGTGCATTTGAACTAGGTATTGACAACTGTACCACATTTACAAGCAATTTTAGAATATGTGCCAAGAAGTGATGTCATGATCCTATTGGCAGAAGTGACATAAAATCGATAAAATTACGAAAAAGGAGGGAAAATACTTATAAATTGATGTGAAATACGTCAAAATTCGGGCGATTTGAGAGGAATGAGTGGGTACATGCATGTCTTCCGCTTGGTGCAGAAGATTCTTGTGCATGGGAACGAGTATGAGACAGCAAGAGTAATACATAAAAAATTGATATCAAAGCATCCGGAACCAGGGAAACAGTCATTTTTTTGTCAACAGACGATTGGTACAGAATGTTTAAAGTGGGTAACCATCAAATGTAGAGTAATAAATTTATACACACAATAAAAAAAGTTTTGCATCACCCCATTTCCCCGAACTCCTGAAGATAGATTTGGACTGTCGATGTTGTATCACAGACACAGTCCCTTTGACTGTTCAGAGATGTCACTAAACCCACCCAAAGATGTAAACAGCCATGCATGAGCAATGCCTATTACACGGAGGGGTCAGACAGCCGATCAGTTCCAGTCATTCCTCCAGGAAGGAGGTACACAGCTCATGTTGTCTGCAGTTCAACCATGCCTAGACGGTCAATACCGCGGTTAGATCGCGTCTGCATTGTTACTCTGTGCCAGGAAGGGCTCTCAACAACGCAAGTGCCCAGGCGTCTTGAAGTGCACCAAATCGATGTTGTTCAGACTTGGAGGAGATACGAAGAGACAGGAACTGTCGATGACATGCCTCGCTCAGGCTGCTCCAGGGCTGCTACTGCAGTGGACGACCTTTACCTACGTATTATGGCTTGGATGAAACCTGACAGCAACGCCACCATGTTGAGTAATGCTTTTCGTGCAGCTATAGAACGTCGTGTTACGACTCAAACTGTCCGCAATAGGCTGCATGATGTGCAACTTCACTCCC
The DNA here is from genome assembly GCF_023898315.1 of Schistocerca nitens. Taxonomy (NCBI): domain Eukaryota; kingdom Metazoa; phylum Arthropoda; class Insecta; order Orthoptera; family Acrididae; genus Schistocerca; species Schistocerca nitens. Next base: position 446,873,043 of record NC_064616.1, on the reverse strand, counting down.
AACGTCCATGGCGAGGTCCATCTTTGAATCCACGACATCATGCAGCACGGTACTGATGGGGCCAACAACATGCCAAATGGGCCACTCAGGACTGGCATCACGTTCTCTTCACCGATGAGTGTCGCATATGCCTTCAACCAGACAATCGTCGGAGACGTGTTTGGAGACAACGTGGTCAGGCTGAACGCCTTAGACACACTATCCAACTAGTGCAGAAAGGTGGAGGTTCCCTGCTGTTTTGGGGTGGCATTATGTGGGGTCGACGTACGATGCAAGTGGTCATGGGCGCGTCATAATGGATGTACGAGGTGCATTCAAGTTCTAAGGCCTCTGATTTTTTTTTTCTAATTAACTACTCACACGAAATCGATGAAACTGGCGTTACTTCTCGACGTAATCGCCCTGCAGACGTACACATTTTTCACAACGCAGACGCCATGATTCCATGGCAGCGGCAAGGCTACATTAGGAGTCTGTTTTGACCACTGGAAAATCGCTGAGGCAACAGCAGCATGGCTGGTGAATGTGCGGCCACGGAGAGTGTCTTTCATTGTTGGAAAAGGCCAAAAGTCACTAGGAGCCAGGTCAGGTGAGTAGGGAGCATGAGGAATCACTTCAAAGTTGTTATCACGAAGAAACTGTTGCGTAACGTTAGCTCGATGTGCGGGTGCGTTGTCTTGGTGAAACAGCACACGCGCAGCCCTTCCCGGACGTTTTTGTTGCACTGCAGGAAGGAATTTGTTCTTCAAAACATTTTCGTAGGATGCACCTGTTACTGTAGTGCCCTATGGAACGCAATGGGTAAGGATTACGCCCTCGCTGTCCCAGAACATGGACACCATCATTTTTTCAGCACTGGCGGTTACCCGAAATTTTTTTGATGGCGGTGAATCTGTGTGCTTCCATTGAGCTGACTGGCGCTTTGTTTCTGGATTGAAAAATGGCATCCACGTCTCATCCATTGTCACAACCGACGAAAAGAAAGTCCCATTCATGCGTCAACATTGCTTGGCAACATGCCACACGGGCAGTCATGTGGTCGTCTGTCAGCATTCGTGGCACCATCCTGGATGACACTTTTCGCATTTTCAGGTCGTCATGCAGGATTGTGTGCACAGAACCCACAGAAATGCTAACTCTGGAGGCGATCTGTTCAACAGTCATTCGGCGATCCCCCACAACAATTCTCTCCACTTTCTCGATCATGTCATCAGACCGGCTTGTGTGAGCCCGAGGTTGTTTCGGTTTGTTGTCACATGATGTTCTGCCTTCATTAAACTGTCACACCCACGAACGCACTTTCTACACATCCATAACTCCATCACCACATGTCTCCTTCAACTGTTGATGAATTTCAATTGGTTTCACACCACGCAAATTCAGAAAACGAATGATTTCACGCTGTTCAAGTAAGGGAAACGCCGCCATTTTAAGTATTTAAAACAGTTCTCATTCTCGCTGCTGGCGGTAAAATTCCATCTGCCGTAGGGTGCTGCCATCTCTGGGACGTATTGACAATGAACGCGGCCTCATTTTAAAACAATGCGCATGTTTCTATCTCTTTCCAGTCCGGAGGAAAAAAATCGGAGGCCTTAAAACTTGAATGCACCTCGTATGATACATGAAGCCAACCTCTGACTGATAGTCAGCAGCATATTGGTGAGGCATTCGTCTTCATGGACGACAATTCGCGCCCCCATCATACACATCTTGTGAATTACTTCCTTCAGGTTAACGACATCGCTCGACTGGAGTGGCCAGCATGTTCTCCAGATATGAACCCTATCGAACATGCCTGGGATGGATTGGAAACGGCTATTTATGGACTATGTGATCCCCCAACCACTCTGAGGGATCTACGCTGAATAGCCGCCATTGAAGAGTGGCACAATCTAGACCAACAGTGCCTTGATGAACTTATGGATAGTATGCCACGACATATACAGGCATGCATCAGCGCAAGAGGACGTGCTGCTGGGTATTAGAGGTACCGGTGTGTACAGCAATCTGGACCACAACCTTTGAAGGTCTCGCTGTATGGTGGTATGCCATGCAATGTGTCGTTTTCATGAGCTATAAAAAGGGCGGAAATGATGTTTATGTTGATCTTTATTCCAATTTTCTGTACAGGTTCCGGAACTCTCGGAACCGAGGTGATGAAAATTTTTTTTATGTGTAATTGGATCACTTTGGTGACCTCCGAACTCAGATGATACAATTGTTGAAAGGTTCAAAGAAAACCTGAGTCGAATTTCAAAAATGTACCCGACTCATACAATTAAAGTTGGTGGTGACCTTAATTTGCCCTCGATATGTTGGCAAAAATACATGTTTAAATCTGGAGGTACGCATAAAATGTCATCCGAAATTGTGCTAAACGCATTCTCTGAAAATTATTTCTAGCAGTTTGCGAAAACCCCTTAGCAACAAATAATCCTGAGCTAAAAGTGAACATCAAAACGGATACAGGGATTAGTGAATACAGGGTTGTCATATTGAGAGTGAATATTGTAACCGCCAAATCCTTCAAAAATAAACGAAAAATAAACTTATTGAAAAAGCAAATAAAAATTCACTTGACGTCTTTCCGAGAGACAGTCTGCACTCCTTGCGAATTAACAATGTAATTTAGACCAGATGTGGCTTGAACTCAAAGAAATGGAATCGACAGCAATCCAGAGATTTATACCAAATAAATTAACAAATTGATCTCCTCTGGTACACGAAACAGGTCTAACACTGTTGCAGAAACAACGAAAAAAGCATGCCAAATTTAAAGGAATGCATAATCTCCAAAGCCGGCGCTCGTTTACAGAAGCTCAAAATGTAGCGCGGACTTCAATGCGAGATTTTTATAATACACTGAAAAGCCAATGAAACTGGTACACCTGCCTAATATCGTGTAGGCCCCCGCGAGCGAGCAGAAGTACTGCTACACGATTTAGCATCGATTCGACTAATGTCTGAAGTAGTGCCGGAGGAAATTGACGCAATGAATTCTACATATCCGTCCATAAATCCGTAAGAGTACTAGGGGGTGGAGATCTCTTCTGAACAGCACACTGCAAGGCATCGCAGATATGCTCAATAATGTTCGTGTCTAGAGAGTTTGGCGGCCAGCGGAAGTGTTTAAACTCAGAAGAGTGTTTCTCGGGCCACTCTATAGCAATTCTGGACGTGTGGGGTGTCGCATTGTGCTAGTGGAATTGCCGAAGTCCGTCGGAATGCGCAATGGACATGAATGGATGCAGGTGATCAGAGAGGATGCTTACGTGTGTGTCGTCTATCAGAGTTGTATCAAGACTATCAGCGGCCCCATATCACTCCAACCGCACACGCCTCACACCATAACGGAACCTCCACCAGCTTGAACAGTCCCCTGCTAACATGCAGGGTCCATGGATTCAAGAGGTTGTCTCCATACCCGTACACGTCCGTCCGCTCGATACAATTTGAAACGAGACTCGTCTGACCAGGCAACATGTTTCCGGTCATCAACAGTCCACTGTCGGTGTTGACGGGATCATACAAGGCGTAAAGCTTTGTGTCATGCAGTCATCAAGGGTACATGAAGAGGTCTCCTGCTCCGGAAGCCCATATTGATGATGTTTCGTTGAATGGTTCGCACGCTGTCACTTGTTGATGATTCAGCATTGAAATCAGCAGTAATTTGCGGAAAGGTTGCACTTCTGTCACGTTCAACGATTCTCTTCAGTCGTCGTTGGTCCCATTCTTGCAGGATATTTTGCCAGCCCCAGCGGTGTCCGAGATTTGATGTTTTACCGGATTCCTGATATTCACTGTATACTAGTGAAATGGTCGGGCGAGAAAATCCCCAACACTTCATCGCTACCTCGGAGATGCTGAGCGCCATCGCCCGTGCGCCGACTATAGCACCACGTTTAACTCACTTAAATCCTGATAACCTGCCCTTGTAGCAGCAGTAACCGATCTAACAACTGAGCCAGACTCTAGTTGTCTTGTATAGGCGTTGTCGACCGCAGAACCGTATTCTGCCTGTTTACATCTCTCTGTATTTAAATACGCATGCCTACACCAGTTCAGCCCGCATCTCGTGGTCGTGCGGTAGCGTTCTCGCTTCCCACGCCCGGGTTCCCGGGTTCGATTCCCGGCGGGGTCAGGGATTTTCTCTGCCTCGTGATGGCCGGGTGTTGTGTGCTGTCCTTAGGTTAGTTAGGTTTAAGTAGTTCTAAGTTCTAGGGGACTTATGACCACAGCAGTTGAGTCCCATAGTGCTCAGAGCCATTTGAACCTACACCAGTTTCTTTTGCGCTTCAGTGTAGTTTCCAGAACGAAGCTTTGTCTCGAAGCCTGACTGAAAATCCAAAGAGATTCTGGTCGTATGTGAAGTACGTTAGTGGCAAGACATACTCGATGCCTTCTCAGCGCGATAGTTATGGAAATACTATCAACGACAGTGCTGCTAAATCAGAATTACTAAACACAGCCTTCCGAAATTCGTTCACCAAAGAAGACGAAGTAAATCTCCAGAATTCGAATCAAGAACAGCTGCCACCATGAGTAAGTTAGAAGTTGATATCTTCGGAGTAGGGAAGCATCGTAATCACTTAATAAAATAAAGTCTTTCGGTCCAGGCTATATACCAACTAGGTTCCTTTCAGAGTATGCTGATACAATAACTCCATACTTAACAATCATATGCAACCACTCATTAGGCGAAAGTTCGTACCCAAAGGCTGGAAAGTTGCACAGGTCACACCAATATTCAAGAAAGGTAGTAGGAATAATCCGCTAAATTACAGGCCCACACCATTAACGTCAATATGCGGCAGGATTTTGAAACGTATGTTGTGTCCAAACACAATGAGTTACCCGAAGAAAACGGTCTGTTGATACACAGTCAACAATGATTTAGGAAACATCGTTCTTGTGGAACACAACTAGCTCTTTACTCACACTAAATGTTGCATGCTATTGACAATTTATTTCAAAGTGTTTCCGTATTTCTAGATTTCCAGAAGGCTTTTGACACTGTGCCACACAAGCGGTTTGTAGTGAAATTGCGTGGTTATGAAATATCATCTCAGTTATGTGACTGGTATTCGTGATTTCCTGTCAGAGAGGTCGCGGTTAATAGTAATTAGTAATAGACGGAAAGTCATGGGGTAAAACAGAAGTGATTTCTGGCGTTCCCCAAGGTAGTGTTATGGGCTCTCTGCTGTTTCTTATATATATAAACGATATAGGAGGCAACCTGAGCAGCCGTCTTAGGTTGTTTGCAGATGATGCTGTCGTTTATCATCTAGTAAAGTCATCAGAAGTCCAAAACAAGTTGCAAACCGATTTAGATAAGGTGTCTGTATGGTGCAAAAATTGGCAGTTGACCCTTAATAATGAAATTGGCCAAATCTAGAGGCCGTAAATTCAACTAAATACCTAGGAATTACAATTACAAACAAATTAGAAAGAACAAATAGAAAATGTTGTGGGGAAGGCAAACCAAAGACTGAGATTTATTGGCATGACACTTAGAAAATGTAACAGATCTACTAAAGATACTGCCTACGCTACGCTTGTCCGTTCTCTTTTGGAGTACTGCTGCGCGGTCTGGGATTCTTGCCAGATAGGACTAACGCAGTACATCGAGAAAGTTCAAAGAAGAGCAGCACGTTTTGTATTATCCCGAAATAGTGGAGAGAGTATCACCGACATGATACAGAATTTGGGGTGGACATCATTAGAAAGGCGTTTTTCGTTGCGGCGGAAACTTCTCACGAAATTTCGGTCACCAACCTTTCTCCTCCGAATGCGAAAATATTTTGCTAACGCCAACCTACATAGGGAGAAACGATCATCATAGTAAGCTAACGGAAATCAGAGCTCACATGGAAAGTTATATGTGTTCGTTTTTTCCGCGTGCTGCTCGAGATTGGAATAATAGACAATTGTTGTGAAGGTGGTTCGATGAACCCTTTGCCAGGCACTTAACTGTGATTTGTAGAGTATCCATGTTAATGTAGATGCAGATGTTAGTGAGATTCTTAATTTTTTCCATAGTTCTTCACAGCTAACAGGGATGCTAATTGACATACAGAACAGGAAACTCCGTCATGTTTCCGACACTAGATGAAATTTTAAAGCAAGAACTGTGCGGATTGAGTACGAAAATAGTTACTTGTAGAATGCCTGGAACAAACTGAGGTTACATATCGACAAACCATTACAATGACTCAAGCAAGCCGTGCGGTTCTAGGCGCTACAGTCTGGAACCGCGTGACCGCTACGGTCGCAGGTTCGAATCCTGCCTCGGGCATGGATGTGTGTGATGTCCTTAGGTTAGTTAGGTTTAAGTAGTTCTAAGTTCTGGAGGACTGATGACCTCAGCACTTAAGTCCCATAGCGCTCAGAGCCATTTGACTCAAGCAACAGGGCTCCATCTGAAGTTAAGGCACCAGATTTTCAGTTATGGTTGTCCGTATTTAATCAAATCGTTGCTGTATTGTACAGTCAATAACAAAAATGAGTGCTTGACCCATTGACTGTACAACAAGGGGTCGAACATTTCAAGAATGTATCCGAGGCGGCATCATTGAGATGATTCCAACATGCAGAGAGCTGCTGCATCATGCGAAGAGACACAGATAGGGAAACAAATTCCAAAAATAGTTGTTGCGAAAGAAGTGTGAGATGAAATTATCGGTCAGGTTGCTGAACGCTTTGACTTTACAGGGTATCTCGTCGCTGCGGGTTTATTTCATGTGTTTTGTATGCAAGTCAATTTCCGCAACTGTTGTTGCAGAGGTCTTGCAGACTATATCCTTCACAATAAGATGAGAACAGAACTTCAGATACTATACATGAGGAATGAGTTTAAAACTCTCACATGTCGTGTTCAACTTCTGCAGTCCTTGTTTGAAAATACTTTGCAGAAGTCTTGTAGTGAAATCCTGAAAGTGATTATTACCATACCGGCAACATAGTTCGAGGCAGAGCGAGCTTTCTCTACCCTCAAGAGAAAAAAAGCTTTGCTGCTAAGCACTATGAGTAGGAGCGGATAACAGCAGCAGCAACGCTCTCCATCGAGAAAGACTTTGTACGCCGAAGCATTGTTGACTTCAATGAATGCTTCATTGATAGGGTCTCTGCTCCTAACGAGTGCAGAATGGATTTTTCACACAAATGTTCGTCGTAAGATAAGCTTATTTCCATGGAGCAGTTATTTTTTACTTGTTATTAGCTTTTTATGTTAATTATTTGTATCTTTGTAGACCATCTTCCAGTGCACCCCCTAGAAACAACTCCAAAAACTACCACAGCTGTGACATCAATGTCGTATACTAGAAAAATTGATATTCGTGCATTTTTATAATATATAATTAATTTTAGTGACATTAACATTTATTTTTATCCGATTTTACTTAAGTTAATTGCAAAAATACGTGAATGACTAGTTTTTTTAGAAACTAGATATTTTTCTGTAAAAAGCATACGGAATTTCCCATAACTATCCAACAAGATAAAGAAAGAAGAATACTGGATAAGAACATTTGTTAACGGTGGGAGGGAGTGGTTGTCTGGCTATTCGTCAACGTGAAACTCGAACCGTCATCGAAGTTACAGGGTTCAGATACCTGCTATGGAACCAAGACTGGTTCGGATGACGATACTGGGAAACATGCTAATTATTTCCAGTTATGCACTCGCAGTCATGGCTGACAGAAGCTTCTCCATCCCAGGGTTTTTTTTTTTTTTAGTGTTAAGACGATGGAAAAATACAGTGATAGTCATTGTCTCTATGTCGATAAATCTGAAAATGCAAAGAACAGTTGTACTTCTCTGTAACAATAGTGTGGTCTGACCGTCTTGTAGGCAAAGATATAGAGCAAGTTTAGATTATAGATACCTAAAGAAATCTCCCTGTCGAGCAGATTTTGGTCGTTACCTATTAAATTATATTTATGTAGTTCTGCAATTTGTTTATTCGAAAGTAATACAAGCTTACAAGTTGGTCACGTGATCATGATGTCACTTCTAGTCAAGACTCATAAAAAGTTAGAATACATATTGACTCTACAGATAAAAAACTCGCGTAAAGTGGTTTTCTGGTTCGTGATGTTTTCGATTTGTGTGTTGGGCTGTGCACTGATGCTACAACAGACAACATTATACCTGGAAATGGATCACGGTTCCACCGCGCTATGCTAATGACAATATGATCCCGTAAAATACCCTGGATTCCCCGTCATGATCGACCTAATCGATAATAATTTATCACCTACATACCTCGTTTCGGGAAATGATTCGGATTTTCATTATTATATTACGTAAAAGCATCAAGTTATGAGATATGCTCGTCTGCCTGATGTCATTAGCGGGTTGGATTAATAGATGTGGTGTACAATTATAACGCAAGCTAGTTAAACGCATGTTACCTGAGAAATTATCCAGTAGAGTTTCGCGAGAACTACATTGTAGCGCCAGCCTATTTTAGTGGGGGGATGGGAAGCCAGCGCACAGTTTACATATGCATGTGTCCAAACAAGTTGCAGACTGAAACGTTTGCTAATTATGCGCATCTGTCGTAGATTTCTTAGTGCTATTTTAATGCTGGTTCCAACTTAAGGTCGTTGAAACCTTATGAGTTGATCACGTGATTATGATATCTCTCACTAAATTTTTGGAACACATATACTGTGCAAACCAACACACGGTCCCTGGTGAAGCGCATATTGTGCCACTCGCAAAAACAGATCGATGGAAATAAACCACTGTCTACACTGATCAGCCAGAACATTATGACCACCAACTTACTATCGATATAAACCCATCCAGGTGATAGCAGCGTCACCTGCCGAGGAATGGCTGATAGTCAGACACATACATGGTGCATGTAGCCTTAGTGAGGGTGCTGCCCATGTGCAGAATGTTGAAGGTGCGAGATATATCTGAGTTTGATCGAGGGCACATTGTGATGGCCCAGAGACTCAACACAAGCATCTGCACGTACTGCTGGATGTTCGGGGAATGCTGTGATGAGTGACTTCAACACGTGGCGTAATCAAGGTAAACTCACATCCAGGCGTAGTGGGGTTGGGCGGCCTTCCCTCTTTACAGATGTCGGACGTTGTAGGCTGGGCAGGCAGCGCACTGTGGCAGGACTAACACCAGACTTTAATGCTGGGCAGAGTACAAGGGTGTCTGAACACACACGGCACCAAACACTCCTAACGATGGGTCTCCACGGCCATCGACTCGTGCATGTGCCAATGTTAACACCACGACACCAGCAACTATGACTGAAATGGGCACCTGACCATCATCACTAGACGTCGACAGTATTAGAACAAGGCCGATTCTGTTCCATTGCCGGTACCATTCCAAAGTACCGTTATCCATGATGGCGGCCATGGCGTCAGAGACACATCCCCCCGCCTACATATACGCGCTAGGCATGAAATGTTTTCATAACACTGCCGCCATTCCAAAGCACAGTTATTCAACAACAACAAGATCGCACCCAGTGTATCCACAACGTGGTGCGTGTCGAGTTCCTATTGCCGTGGCGCGGTGCGAGAGAGAGAGAGATAGCGTCATCTCTCTGTCACACCCCCGCGCCTACATCACGCGCTAGGCAGGACCTATATCAATCAGTGCACGGTCCACCTCACTCTCACACTGCTTGTATACTTCGTTCGTCCAGTACTTGTCACGTCTTCGTAATTAAACGTGCAAAAATGAAGCGTTCACGATCCGCCAGTGGCAACAGCAGCAGCAAACGTACTTATGTGGACGAAGTTCCCTCGTGGTTCTTGTCTGCTGTCCCGCTAGTCATCAGCTGGCCAGTCAGCGCCATAAAGTGTAACTGCACTCACTAAGGATACGATATTTTATACATGATTACTTATTGCCTAAGCCACTTCCTCTTACGTCATCACGTACAATACATTACAATTATTTTACAGAAATACATTTCTTAAACAAAATTTTCAAAACAAAATTATAAAAACAATCATGATGGTCTTTTCCTGTGGATAAAATAAACGTTTATTAATTTGGTCATCCCATCACCACATGGTCTCTAACTACTAATTTCTCTAATTCTACTTTCTACAGTTGACGTCAACATGCTACTACTACATGCCGTGACCTTTTATAGTAAACTCCTTTCCCTGGCGTCGCTCAGTTGCTGCTATTATCTGTGAACAATTCAAAACATTTTTTGCACATTATTGTAGGTTACTGTAACTCCGAATTTCTCCGATACCCATTTGATGTTGTGCTTGTTTGACTGGTTATGGTATTGGTCTTCCGCTCCCACAATTCAACGTCATGCTTATCTGTTGAACAAAACAAGAGTTAGTTTTGCACGTTACAGCAAGTAAAAATCAGTGATAGTGGTCAAGGTTCATGGCTGGACTTGAGAGCATCTATCTTTTGTGGTGACCTTCATTATCTTCCTTTAAACTGACTGGCGTGTTGTTTTAGCGTCTCTGCTTAACTCAAATGGTTAAGCCCAGACTCGACTAGCGTCGCTAATACGTCTCTACAACACTCCTACGGCCCAAATCATCAATAAGCTCTGTCGATCACGCTATTGCGTGCGACCAGCCACCTGATTTACGTCTTTCTATGACCGCTCAAAACTCGCCTTTTCACACAACATCCTCATCGCTCCCATTACGAATTATACATGTTTGGTGCGTCCCTATCACCTAATTTCGGTTGACTGGCCACCGGACAATCGTTTTGATCACCGTACTCACACTAGCAACACAATTGAGATAACAGGTGCGTCTCGAACACTACTGCGTCTGACAGACCACCTCATAATTATCACCCGAAACACCCACAATCGCCATACGCTAATAACGCAACGGGTGGGTCCTGAACACTACCGCGTCGGACATCACACCCTGCACTCGTCTCAAGAAACGCAACACATTCGGTGGGACGCAATGTCCACCTACCACATCACAACACGCTCAACACACCCCAAATCCATCCACCACAGATCCAGATTTTGTCCTGAAAGTTCTCCTGTCCAATAGCCTTGCCATAAAATTTTGTATAGGAAGCTATCTACATAAGATAAACCCTTCTGTAATTAATCTAATACTTCTAAATATTGTTTGTGTCATAGCTGAAGCAAATTTTCTATACTAAGCACATGAAAAATAGCAAAATAAATACACACAACATAAAACAAATAATCACAAAACACAAATAAAACACTGCCTATACTAATACAAATAAACATCGCCAACAAGTCACAAAAATCTAATCTAATTATACACTGCTTTGTTCCCGGCCGCGTTCTTCCGCTGCCGAGTGTGCCGCCCTTGTCATTCTTGTCTGGTTTGCGCAGTTTGCGTACAGCCAGGGTTCGTCGGACGTATTTCGATTATTTGTGCAGGTTCTGGTTGCGGTCTTCGCTCGCTCTCCAGTTCTGCACTGGTTGATCCCTTCCATTTTGATTGGCTGGGTTCCAGTTATTATTACCCTGGTTCCACCTACGTTCCTGTGGCGGAAAATTTTGTCGTCTATTATCGCGCCACTGTGGGTTGTTTCCCCTATTGTTACCGTTACCGGCATAGTTATTACTCACCTGGTTTCTGTTCCTCTCTATATTCGCGTCTTGGCCTTCCTCATGCGGTTCCCTTTGCTTCTTCTTCTCACGCACCTGCTGCTCGTTATAGGCAAACACCAGTTCCCTAAGAATGCCCTTAAATGCTTCTACGTCATTTCCGCATCTGCCAGCTAGCGTCTGCTGATATGTAAGTGGCAACTTCATATAGCATACGCGTATAATCTCCCCAGGGCTGCACGGTTCGTCCAGATACTGATTCTTTTTCAGCATGTTCTCAAAAAATTTTACAACACTTCGGAAACCTGAGCTCTCGAAGTCGCGTGTCATAAGTATTTCCTGTTTAATTCTGTTTTGGGTCTCCTCTGACCAATATCTGTTCATAAATGCGTCGCGGAACTCTTGGTATGTTCTGCAACCTTTAGTAACACTACGCATACTTTCTGCTGATGCACCTTCCAAGTCCGCACACACAAAGTCAAGTTTGTACATTAACGGACACTGTAGTGGTAACGTTAGATCAAACTGTCCAATGAACGTTTTTGGATGTAACGTATTATTATCATCCTTATAGTGCTGGAACTTGCGTACCGACAGCAAGTGTTTATAATCAAACTGCCTAGTTTCATCTTTCTGCGGTGGCGTTTCGAAATTTTCATAAACTACCTCCGTGTGCGCCTCCTGGATATCCTGTGGCTCTTGCAAGTGCGAGGTGGATCGCCTCCGTACGTGTGACTCGCGGTTCATAGTTGCCCTGACGTTCTAACGGTCTGGTTTCCAGCATGCGTGCTTCATTATCACGTCGGTTCACAACTCCTGTGACAGATACTGTGTTCCGTTGCTGTACTTCCGAGGTTACCTCTTCCGTGGGTACCGTCTGAATATCGGCTCCAGTTTGTCCTGTATTTGTAGAAGTTCTGTCGACCGACAGTGCCTCTACCCTGCTCTCGATTTGTCGTTTAAATTCGGCAAATTCAGCCATTAGTGGTACCTCTCCCTCGACACGGTTTCTTCAATCTTTTTCACTCGTGTCTGCAGCTTATTTATAAGAGTTTTGCCGACCTTGGTCGTGTTCTCTTTGACCTCCTTCGTTTCTCTCGCTATTCTCTTGGATCTCCGCGCAATTAATTTCGCCTCATTGGCGGTTCTTTTCGCTTCGGATATCTCTCGCTCTAACTTCTCGCGCAGCGCTTTTACTTCATCCTTCACACCGCATGTTTCACGCTTTATGATGGCAAGCTGCGCCCGGGTTTCCTTTCTACACTCCTGTATGCTGCTCTGTGTTTCTTCGCTGATTCTTTCCAGACTAGCTTGCCTCTCCTTTCTACACGATTCAATTCTTTCCTGCATCACTTTCGTACTAGCGTCTATCTTCTGCATCATGCGCTCCAAGAATCCAGCGATACCTGAACCGTCTACCGCCAAGTCTCCCCTTTCCGCATGATAACTACTGTCATGACTTGCAGGTGATCCCCTGCTCATTCTTTCGTCTCCTGTTGAGTAAGGTCCAAACCCTGCTCGGTACGACAGTGTCGGACTATTCCGTTCCGATCCTCCTGTACGTAACCCATTCATGCTTCTCGTGGGCGACGTTTGCCCCCGCGGTGACACACTGCCGAACTCGCCCGTATCACCAGTTCAATGGGCCTGACTGCACCTCTCGGACTCGCCAATGTCCCACCAATCCCTGCATCATGCTCCATGTTGTCCGGTGACGCCATGCGCTCTGTTCGTTCCCGAAAATAGCTGTTTTCTCTTTCGAATTCCGCTGCCGCTAATTCGTGTAAGCTGTCGCAGCTTCCTCTCATGACTGCCATTCTGTCAACCCCTGTTGCGCCCTGAACTGCCTCTATTAAGCGCGCCTTAGCCCTCGTAATCATCTATGTTTCCTTACCCACTAACGTTATACACTAACAAAACTTTACACACAAAATACACATTATAGTCATTAACTCCCAATATCTCTACAATATTCACAAACAGGTTACCCAACAAATCCCACAAATCTTCCCGATCTCTGCGGATCCTATTCCTAACCAATTACTCTCATTATTTCCCTAATCCAAAATATTTATTCAATCTGTGACAAAACAGAGAACACGAAACAACACAGTTGTAACGTCCTCTTAGAAAAATTAATGAATTACTGTGCTGATAAACCTCTTACATTATTTGCTTTTCAAACAACTGAGCAAAGCTGAACGTACTTAGACATTCACTAAAGTGAGACACAATATTTTTAGCGCAACGCAATCTGACTTTCAGTAATTCCAACAAAAGAATGGCCCTGACTAACATTAACCTATACCTTTCACAAATCACTTACCTCACAAAAATCTTCGTTACTCGAGCTACTGCAATACAACAAGCGCCATCAGTCCCCCAGAACTTAGAACTACTTAAACCGAATTAAACTGAGGACATCACACACATCCATGTCCGAGGCAGTGTAGGGAAGCAGCCTACTCACGCCGTATAAAATTCACATAAGTCTTTCCATTGTGTGCCAGCCAGTCCGCTGTAACTAGCTCTGACGTCATAAATGTTGCGCAATACTTTAAAAATCAAGTAAATAACCTGAAACGTTTCTAGCATGTCAGGAGTAATATGTGTTGAATATCAGTTCAATAACTTTAACCATTTTCGAAATTTGAACGTTTTTCTGTAAAAATCATTGGCGCAACAGAAAAGAGATAAAAACTTAAAAATTTATATTTAGATTCCTTTTTCATAAAAATTTAGTAGAAACAGCATTCTGGATCTCACAAATTAAAATTTTAGTTGAAATTCATGATTTTCTGGTTTTTGTCTTAAAAATTAAGGAAGCAAGATAGATTAAGTAGGCGAATAAATAAAGCTAGGATGTTTAAATTTAAGTAGAAGGGAGATCCGCTATAATCATAAAGATGTGAGAAGTTTCAACTGAATAACTATAAAACTATAGTGATAGCGTATCTCCAAAGGGCTAGTTCAGAGCTCGTCTACTGCATGTACTGTAATTAAATTAATTCTCTCGCCCAAAATATTTGACTTAGCCACATCAGACTTTTATTATGATTACTTACCTGTGTGCTGATGGCACATTTAAATTGAGAGCTTCATCGGCCATCAGCAAAGGAAGCAATGATTTATTCGATACCTTAATGTGGTGCATTACTAGCCCAGCGGCTAGTCAGGAGAGCGGATTTGATCAGGCGTTCCCTTAGCCGTCCGCACTGCGGCTTCATATATAACAACGCTGCGCGAGAGAAAAAGGCCCCAATTCTCTCCAGACGCTGATTAGCGCACCACCTGTGCCGGGAGTCGCGTCGCGTCGGTATCATTGCTATAAACAGCCTCGGATGCCGTAATAAGTTACTCGGGATACGCGTAACCATAAAATCGTTGTCGAGTGAAGTGTTAATTCTGGGATAACTTTAATGATCTATCTTCAGTTTGCGTATGTCGTATTTTCACGTGCCGCCGTGGGACAGACATTCTACCATTATTTAGCGTGGCATTTGATGAACGTTATCATCAAATGATGGCGAGCATTCACTTAAACTTTTAATTTGAACAGTTATAGTGGCGTGAGAGCATTAGACCCTGAACTGCTCTAATAGTTGGATTGTGTGGATCGTTTTTGGTCTGTGACTTTCAAAATA
The DNA here is from genome assembly GCF_023898315.1 of Schistocerca nitens. Classification (NCBI taxonomy): domain Eukaryota; kingdom Metazoa; phylum Arthropoda; class Insecta; order Orthoptera; family Acrididae; genus Schistocerca; species Schistocerca nitens. The sequence continues at coordinate 446,857,833 of NC_064616.1, read as the reverse complement.
TAGTGAACATTTTAGAGAGAATGGTTTTTGATTGTGAATCCCAGACAATCTCCTAATTCCTCAGAGCTATAAGCTGTAGCTATAAATGTATTTCTCAGATGAAGTGGGCACTAGGAATTCTAATTACATGCTTCATGTTTTGCTAATCACTGTCTGGTTGCCAATATTGTAGTTAGAGAACCAGTGTTGAGAACGGCAAACAACAGCATAAATAGTAGGAACATTTAATAACAATTAATTCCACCCACCGCCCGACATATGGTGCATCGGCCGGGAAAGAAACTGAGTAAAAGTGAAAGTGATTTTTAAATATTCGGATTCGGGAGTGAAATGCGACACGCAACTGAGTAATAGAACAGTGATAGTGTTACGTGTGCATGTGGACGACGCAATTGGATTAACAACGCATCTGGATTGACGGAGCTGGCACTGAGTCTAGCGGCACTGCCGGCATCGCGAGTAGCCAGTTTCGCCTCACCGCAGTCGGCCACCGGAGCAACCGGAGCCGTGCCTGCAGTTGCGGGCCACGCAAACACACAGCAGCCGTCGAAGTGCCATCTGCAGATAAACGCGCCGCGTCGCATCAGTAATCCTGATACGCCGCGCCGGCAACGCCATACGTCGTGCAGAAGGAACTAAGTTAAGTGAAAAGCTGTTAAAATTTTTACTAACCTGCACTAAAAGACTGTCGGCAATGGAACAGCCAGAAGAAACTGAGGTTATACTTGAATCAGAACCTATGTCTGTTGAGGGAACTGTGAATCCAGACAACGGTTCAAGTGTAAATATGCTTGAAAATAGAAATGTTAAAGTGAAATATGAAGTATTGTCTCCTGACAGTAGTGTGAAAAGGGGCAATGATTCAATAATAGAGACTCCTGTAGTAAAGCAGAAATTAGAAATTGTTAATTTATGGATGATAGTTTATCTGATGAGTTAAAAACGAAACAGTCATCAGAGGTGGTAGAGTTTAAAAAGGATAAGTTAGATATGACTGATCGATCAGAAGTTTCATTTAGTTTTGATGATTCTAGTGTTGGAGCTAGTTTTTCGTCACCTGAGTGTGATAAAAAACCAGCTAGTGAGCAACCCAAAGATACTGGGGCTATTGATTTAAATGTTATATTACAAGCAATAGCTGCCAGTAATGCAAAATTGTCAGCCAATAATGCTGAATTAAAGTATGAGATTGTGGCCAGCCAAACCAATTTTAATAAACGGTTTGAGGCAATGGACAATAAATTAGAATCCAATAAAGCTGAATTAGAAACTTCCTTCAAGACTGGCTGCAATAAGTTGAAAGAGGATCTGGACAGTTTAAATTATAAAATTGATTACAACCATGAGGATATTAAGAAAAAGGTTGCTCAACAATTTTTTGAAATGTATAAAACAGTAAAATCCGAAGTTGCTGAGGTTCGCAAAGACTTCCAAATGGGAGATGCGAAGCTGGAGCACAAGTTAACAGAAAAGATCGAGGCGGAATCTGAACTGTGCTCAGACAGGTTTAAAGATGTTAATATAAAAGTAAACATATGTCAAGCAGAAGTAGACGCAATCAAAACTGATACTACTCATATTGTGCAAAGAGTAGATAATGTTGAAATGAGAGTAGAAAATATTAGTACTAACATTTCTAACATTGAGAGTAAAGTAGCTTCAGTAACTTCTGGTAATGGTATTATGCAACAAGTTGTAACTGCAAAAGCCGCTTTTATCGGGTGTCGGCAGTTCTTGCGGTTCGATCCAGATAAAAATGTACACCCGGTAGATTTATGGAACGATTTTGAAGATGTGATTCCACCAACTTGGTCTGAACGAAAGAAAATCTCATTTATTAGAAGCCATTTAGCAGGTGACGCCATGCGTTGGTCAGCTGATGTTATGTTGAAGTATAAAACATTAGCGGAATTTAAAACAGCTTTCATTAATGAGTATTGGTCTAGCAATAAGCAAAATGAAGTGTTGAGAGAATTTTGGAGTGGAAAACGCTTCAATGCAGGCAAGGAATCTATTAAAGAGTTTGCCAGGTCATGGATCTCACGTTTGACACATTTGGCGGAAAAGCTGAAACCTGAAATGATAAAACTAGGTCTTGAAGCCAAACTGCCATGGTATTGGCAAACTAGAATTATATCTGCCCCTAGAGACAATCTGGATCATTTCATTGAATATTTGAAACGTGTAGAGCGTGTGGCTGCCAATGAGGAGCAAGCACGTAATAACAGAAATGCTAATAACACTAGTAGTAATTTTAAGAACGAGCAGAATGGCAATGTAAACATCAGAACAGTAGGTGTTCGCCATCCTAAGAGAGATAGGAATTGGAGAAATAATTATCAGAACCAACAATGGCATCCAAATGATAGTAATTTTGTTCCAAACAAAATTATCCAGGTAAACAACAGTGCGGAAAGCAATGCTGTGCCAGTTAACTATAATGGAAATAAAGGAAACAGTAGTAGGCCGAGGCAGGAAAACTAGTTCCCGTCTATGAGGACACTGGCGCTCACCAGACGGTTACTTTTCCCAAGCCAGTAATTACAGTAATTGGTAAGACAGATCAGAAAACTCAGACTGAACATGTGGATGAGGGGTCGGTAGCATCTAAGGATACAGCAGAAATATTAGATCACTCACAGTATTTGATAGATACCGTGTTAGAGACGCTTTCTAAGTTGGAAGAGAAAGAGAAGGCGCAACAGTGTAACGGTAGGGAAGAGCTACAAAATACTGAATTGTCAGGTGAAGAAGCAGAAGAAATTCATGCTTATATTTACGATGAGGATGATGTGCTCTTATCTAAAGTGCCTGTGTAGGTTGTTGGTACTGTACTAATAGATTTAGGACAGGAGGTAAGCGAGAATGTAGAGGATAGCCTGTTTGGGGTCGATGAACCTAGTAGCTGTGACCAGTTGTCACTTGAGAAGGAACCCGACGATAATAATGAAAGTGGTTTAGCTGTAACTAGTGTTATGCCCGGTCTGGAGGCGCAGAATCCCTCAGACTACAGTAATTTGGGTCATATTCAGCAAACTAAATGTAATGAAGTTGTGCGGTGTTTCGATTTGAAATTAATAGACCGACTGGAAAAGGCAGCTGAAAATGTAATTCAGGAAACCTCTACACACTTTGCCCTAAATGTAATGAAGACAGATGTCGATCACTTTAGTTGGAGACAAATCCAAAAGGAACTATTGGATGAGTTTGAGGAACCACCTGTACAAATTAGAATAAGCCGCCCTATAATAATAGTGAATATGTTGGGTATCAATGTACGTTGTCTCTTAGACAGTGGAAGTGAGGTGAGTGCGATATCTCAGTCCTTCTTTGATGCATTACCTGGTAAAGACAAGCTTACCGTAATGAGGGTATCAGGACTAAGAATAATTGGTGCTACTGGCAAGGTGTCAAAAACGATAAAGCAAGAAGCTTTACTGCCCTTTAACATTAGTGGTAATTTAATTGATCATCCATGCTAAATTGTAAATAATCTCAGTATTGAGATTTTAATTGGCATAGATTTCTTGTCGAAATATCAGAGTGTTGTTGACTTTGAAAGAAGCCAGTTAAAATGGTCTTGCCGATAACCGGAGTAATTACGGTACCTTTTATTGATAAACATGTAGTAACTAATGATGAAACTTGGGAGCTGCCTATACGAGTTCTGAAAAATAGGAGATATTGGGACGAAGGTGTTAATCTTAGTAAAAGTAAGCTAAATACAGACAAAAAGAAGTTAAGGGCTAGGGCAAATATAAGGAAAAGAACATTAGAAAGAAAGAAGCGTCATGACGCAAAAGCTGTACCCACCAGTTTTGAAATAGGTCAGTTAGTCCTTGTCAAAACCAAGGAAAAAGCAAAGAAAATAAATACAGGAACAAAGAAATTCATGTTCGTATACCAAGGACCTTTCAGGATCATAGGAAAACCACATGCCAATGCATATAGGCTAGAGTACCCTAAGAGTAAAAAGCTATTAGGTCTCAGGAACGTGATCGACCTAAAGAAGTTCATAGGTAGTGAATGAATTCTGTAGGGAGGAGGTTGTTCTGTAACCTCTACACAGTGTGGCAGCAGTGCAGTCCCAGCTGTGTGAGATCTTCTTTCCCATTTCGGATCTCACTCTATCTTCATCTTTCCTATCCATCAAAGTTTCGTCTCCTGCTTTGCAATACAAAAATTTTCCGTCATGGCTATCAAACCATGAGTTTTGTAACCATTCTATCCACCGATTAGTGAAGAAAATACCTAATGTGACAAACCTAACAGTGACATAAGCAACAGAGAAGTATGTAATTAAGATACAAAGGTAATTGAGTAACAAGTATGTATAGAACCCTGGTAATATTAGAAGTACAAAGTTGTTGTTTTATTGGAAATGGTCCACCAACAGTAATTTAAAAAGATATACAAATTCGTGTACAATCAGGATCTGAAGTGGCAGTGAAACCTATTATATGCTGTAGAGCTAACTAATTAATACACTCCTGGAAATTGAAATAAGAACACCGTCAATTCATTGTCCCAGGAAGGGGAAACTTTATTGACACATTCCTGGGGTCAGATACATCACATGATCACACTGACAGAACCACAGGCACATAGACACAGGCAACAGAGCATGCACAATGTCGGCACTAGTACAGTGTATATCCACCTTTCGCAGCAATGCAGGCTGCTATTCTCCCATGGAGACGATCGTAGAGATGCTGGATGTAGTCCTGTGGAACGGTTTGCCATGCCATTTCCACCTGGCGCCTCAGTTGGACCAGCGTTCGTGCTGGACGTGCAGACCGCGTGAGACGACGCTTCATCCAGTCCCAAACATGCTCAATGGGGGACAGATCCGGAGATCTTGCTGGCCAGGGTAGTTGACTTACACCTTCTAGAGCACGTTGGGTAGCACGGGATACATGCGGACGTGCATTGTCCTGTTGGAACAGCAAGTTCCCTTGCCGGTCTAGGAATGGTAGAACGATGGGTTCGATGACGGTTTGGATGTACCGTGCACTATTCAGTGTCCCCTCGACGATCACCAGTGGTGTACGGCCAGTGTAGGAGATCGCTCCCCACACCATGATGCCGGGTGTTGGCCCTGTGTGCCTCGGTCGTATGCAGTCCTGATTGTGGCGCTCACCTGCACGGCGCCAAACACGCATACGACCATCATTGACACCAAGGCAGAAGCGACTCTCATCGCTGAAGACGACACGTCTCCATTCGTCCCTCCATTCACGCCTGTCGCGACACCACTGGAGGCGGGCTGCACGATGTTGGGGCGTGAGCGGAAGACGGCCTAACGGTGTGCGGGACCGTAGCCCGCTTCATGGAGACGGTTGCGAATGGTCCTCGCCGATACCCCAGGAGCAACAGTGTCCCTAATTTGCTGGGAAGTGGCGGTGCGGTCCCCTACGGCACTGCGTAGGATCCTACGGTCTTGGCGTGCATCCGTGCGTCGCTGCGGTCCGGTCCCAGGTCGACGGGCACGTGCACCTTCCGCCGACCACTGGCGACAACATCGATGTACTGTGGAGACCTCACGCCCCACGTGTTGAGCAATTCGGCGGTACGTCCACCCGGCCTCCCGCATGCCCACTATACGCCCTCGCTCAAAGTCCGTCAACTGCACATACGGTTCACGTCCACGCTGTCGCGGCATGCTACCAGTGTTAAAGACTGCGATGGAGCTCCCTATGCCACGGCAAACTGGCTGACACTGACGGCGGTGGTGCACAAATGCTGCGCAGCTAGCGCCATTCGACGGCCAACACCGCGGTTCCTGGTGTGTCCGCTGTGCCGTGCGTGTGATCATTGCTTGTACAGCCCTCTCGCAGTGTCAGGAGCAAGTATGGTGGGTCTGACACACCGGTGTCAATGTGTTCTTTTTTCCATTTCCAGGAGTGTAGTAAAAGAGATTGCTTAGTGTTATGAAAATATGCAGATAAGTTGTAAATATGAACTCACCTTGTGTAGCAAGGAATGGCAGTGTAATAGAATTGAACAGTGTTTGTGGTTGAGACGTGAAGGACACGTCCTTGAAATATTTATAAGGTTGGAGCTGGCCGTTATTTGGTGTAGTGTGTGACAGGGCACACCTACACATATTGAGGTTATGAGTTGGAGGCGTGAATGCGACTATAGGTACCCTTATGTTAGATGAGACAGAGCAGATCATGGTGTCCTATAGGTTTAAGGAATTTAGCATTACGCTCGTCCATAATTACTTAATGCACTTTAGTGGTAGGTCGAGAGAGACTACCTGTGGTTTCAGCATTCAATCAAGTGGAAATGGATTGCCACGTGAGCAAACTGATCAGCTGCAATACACTATAGATATTAGTGGTGGGCAGGAAATCGCGTATCTGTTAGAAATCACAGTGACTGAGAAGTCACAGATATCACAGTAGCAACTTTACATAATCTAACTGCGATTTCAGTCACAGTTAGCAGTCGCAAGTAGTATTTCACATTAAAAGACGTGAGCCATCTATTGGTTGAATTTAGCACTGCTTTCTGCGATTTCAGTGACAAGTCACAACTAAGAGTCGCAAGTAGCAACTAAAAAGCGCAGTTAGCACTGCCATCTTTTGAGCAAAGTTCATACTACGCTATTCGCTACCGAGTCAAACTGCGATTTCTGTGACAAATCGCAACTAAGAGTCGCAAGTAGCAACTAAAAAGCGCAGTTAACATACTTTTCCTAGTGTCATCTGTTGACCGACGTACGTACTTCGTTATGAGAGCCTTGTGCCTCACGAGATCAATGTGCTGTGTGTGCATATGAAGGCATTATTTCAATAGTGGTACAAGTCCATTTTTGTTCATTTTGAGATACATAGTCGTAAAGTTAAATGAGCGCTGAAAAATCTGCAGTTGAGATACCAGAAATATTCAAGCATATGGCTTCTTGCTAGAGATGAACCTTTATTTATGTTTGTTTGGATCACTAATTTTAGAAGCATTATAGACAGAAAAGTGGAGGTAATGCACTTGTAACACTATTGAAATAAGCCCTTCATATTATATGACGACATGCACATTCAGCATCAGTTATGGTTGGTCAAATACTGCTGTGACTCTGAATGTATTATATTAATAAGAAGCAACATTGCCTTTTTCTCCTGAAAATATCAAGTAACGTAACAAATGTGTTTGATTCTGCTTCCAATATGACAGTTTTGGTTAATACTCCACATGCCTATAGGACTTTGCAATGTTAACACAGCAGAACTCAGACATCTGTATAAGTGTAGAGAAATGAAAACAGTCATATGAATGCCTCACATTTGTTCCGACACAGTTCAAGACTCAGGAGAAAAGTTTTACACCTGGTGTTCTACATGGCAACTTCACACACAAGAACTTTTTGCCGACACTACTACCACCTACATAAGTAAGCTTTTCCTGTGTTACTTTCAAGTAATGCACTTATGCTATTCCTGATTTAACTGGAAGATCTGTACTTCCCACTTTCATATCAACAGCCTCAAAATGCATATTGTAGACTTCGGGATATGTTACAGGTCAGTGTCACACCAAGATTGTGGAGAAAGGGGGGGGGGGACGGCATGTCACTCTCCAACAAGTGTTTACCAATAAGTAAGAGGCGGAAAATTATGGGTATAGGACGGCTTAAACATGTGGAAAATGAGATTTTTATTTTTCACTCACTGTATTTGACATTTATTATTCCTTTAAAATCGCACAACAAATTCAATAAAACACAGTTTAATCATTCACACACTTATTTCACTTTTAAATTGCAAATCCTCTAAGAGCTGTCTTGAATCTTCACGAGTCTCTCTCAACAGCCTTGATGTGGATAGATACGTACAGCAACCAGTAATCAGAGTCAGAACTGTGTCTGCAAAAACACAAGGATTATTAAACAATTGTTGCTGTCATTAATTACTAGCAATATAATTGACAGAGTAGATTGCTAATATTTGCTATAATGAATATCACATTTGCAAGAACGATCTCACTGAAGTAATTAAGTCCATCGAAACGCTTAGAAACTAACCTCTCGTCTGACGACGCAGTGGCAATTTCTTCAGATCTGTTGACAATGATATTTTGAGTTATCACTTTACTAAGTGACTGAAATGTAGTTCAGGTACCTTTGAACATAACAATATGTTAGAATTCATTTTCTAAATACGAACTATTACGGTACTGTACGGATACTTACTTATTAATTACACTATTAATATTTTCACAGTTGTTTCTTTAATACAAAATTAAAGCCAACGGAAGAAAAAACGTAAAACATACTTGCCGATGACAGTTTTGTTGAGATACAATTTTCTGTGTTGACATATGTAACTTTTTCATACGGTGGTAAATCGCAGAAATCGCAGGAATCACAGAAATCGCAGAAGTAGCAGAAGTGACAGAAATCACAGAAGTAACAGAAATCGCAGAAATAGCAGTGGCGGAGGGATACACGACCTATGTTCCTTAACTGCGACTCTTAACTGCGACAAATCACAGTTAAGAATAACAGATACTGAAAAGTAGCATTCACAGAAATCACTGATATCGGAAAATCGCAGTTTAGCCCATCACTAATAGATATGAAATAAATGTGCTATCCTATGCGTTAAATGTTAATAGAGTGAGTGTTAAATCAGTACATACACTAGCAACATAATTGAGTAACATAATGGCAGACGTGAAACATTATTTATAGCTCAGCATAAATACACTTCGATGAAGTAAGTACATAATTGCAGATGTGGAACTGACACAGCAGCAGAGGACCAATAAGTGGATTTAGTAGTCAACTAAACGAGTGTGTTTTGAACACTCAGAACTGTACTATTACCACAAGTTACTCACATGTACAAAGAAGCTGAGAAGACAACTACTAATCAAATATACTCATACTATCTCTAAGAATAAAGTAATCGAAGATGAGTCAGCTAAGTAAATAAAATACAAATGTATCAGGACTGTACCGAGCATTGATTCAGTGTTCCGGCCCAGAAATAATAAATTGAAATTAAATAGGATTTATGATTGTATGCCTTGAGATAAATTTTCTCTAGTACGTGACTAACGGCGTTTTGAGCCATTTGTTTACCGATTTTATGACAGTTAAGTAACTGCAAGAGTAAAATTGAAAAAGTTCTGTTAACTTTGTTCCAGTAACATATTGAAAGGTAAAATGTATATATCCCCATTTCATTGTGACCCACCCTTAGATATTAAGTGAACAGAGTCTGAGGCATTCTTTTTGTTTGTTCTACAGGACAAACCAGATAATGGCAGCCTGGTAGCTGCGTGAAAGCGTGGAGTGACTTGGACACAACTCACAGTGACGCCTCCCCTTTCCCCATGTAATTTAGAGTGAATGTGAAGGACGCACACCATAGCAACTTCCCCCTCCTCTACCCTTGTGAATGGAAGTGTATAACGCCAGCCAAAGCGGCTACAACCACGTGTGTAAAAATGAAATTGTCATGATTTGTGAAATTTTCTTTCAGGTTTAGAAAAGACTGCTAAGATATAATTATCTGTTTATGTATCATGAATAACTGTGTTATTTTCTTTGAATTTGTGTATGTAAAAATGTATTTAATGGATTTAAGATTTTCATAATTTTACATATTTTTATGTGTTTGTTTGTCTACGGCAATATGTATGCCAAAGTGTTTAATTGATATTGCTTAAATTTTGAGTGATAATGTTGCTTATTAAGCAGTGAACATCCCAGCAATTTAAATAATTGAAGTAGGTAATAAGTTTTCTTTTAATATTTCTGTATGTTTCCATTTAAATTTTAATTTTCATAGGGAGTTAAGCTATACTCTTGCTTCCCTTTTTGTAATTAATTTTTTTCCACTTACATTAAAAGTGATGTAGGGAAGCAGCCTACTCACGCCGTATAAAATTCACATCAGTCTTTCCATTGTGTGCCAGCCAGTCTGCTGTAACTGGCTCTGACGTCATAAATTTTGCGCAATACTTTTAAAAATCAAGTAAATAACCTGAAACGTTTCTAGCATGTCAGGAGTAATACTAAATCAATATGTGTTGAATATCAGTTCAATAACTTTAACCATTTTCGAAATTTGAACGTTTTTCTGTAAAAATCATTGGCGCAACGGAAAAGAGATAAAAACTTAAAAATTTATATTTAGATTCCTTTTTCATAATAATTTAGTAGGAAAAGTATTCTGGATTTCACAAATTAAAATTTTAGTTGAAATTCATGATTTTCTGGTTTTTGTCTTAAAAATTAAGGAAGCAAGATAGATTAAGTAGGCGAATAAATAAAGCTAGGATGTTTAAATTTAAGTAGAAGGGAGATCCGCTATAATCATAAAGATGTGAGAAGTTTCAACTGAATAACTATAAAACTATAGCGATAGCGTATCTCCAAAGGGCTAGTTCAGAGCTCGTCTACTGCATGTACTGTAATTAAATTAATTCTCTCGCCCAAAATATTTGACTTAGCCACATCAGACTTTTATTATGATTACTTACCTGTGTACTGATTGCACATTTAAATTGAGAGCTTCATCGGCCATCAGCAAAGGAAGCAATGATTTATTCGATACCTTAATGTGGTGCATTACTAGCCCAGCGGCTAGTCAGGAGAGCGGATTTGATCAGGCGTTCCCTTAGCCGTCCGCACTGCGGCTTCATATATAACAACGCTGCGCGAGAGAAAAAGGCCCCAATTCTCTCCAGACGCTGATTAGCGCACCACCTGTGCCGGGAGTCGCGTCGCGTCGGTATCATTGCTATAAACAGCCTCGGATGCCGTAATAAGTTACTCGGGATACGCGTAACCATAAAATCGTTGTCGAGTGAAGTGTTAATTCTGGGATAACTTTAATGATCTATCTTCAGTTTGCGTATGTCGTATTTTCACGTGCCGCCGTGGGACAGACATTCTACCATTATTTAGCGTGGCATTTGATGAACGTTATCATCAAATGATGGCGAGCATTCACTTAAACTTTTAATTTGAACAGTTATAGTGGCGTGAGAGCATTAGACCCTGAACTGCTCTGATAGTTGGATTGTGTGGATCCTTTTTGGTCTGTGACTTTCAAAATATAGTGAACATTTTAGAGAGAATGGTTTTTGATTATGAATCCCAGACAAGCTATAAGCTGTAGCTATAAATGTATTTCTCAGATGAAGTGGGCACAAGGAATTCTAATTACAGGCTTCACGTTTTGCTAATCACTGTCTGGTTGCCAATATTGTAGTTAGAGAACCAGTGTTGAGAACGGCAAACAACAGCATAAATAGTAGGAACATTTTATAACAATTAATTCCACCCGCCGCCCCACAACAGGATTCGAACCTGCGACCGTAGCCGTCACGCGGTTCCAGACTGAAGCACCTAGAACCGCAAGGCCACACCGGCCGGCGAACATCGTTTTCTCCACACTTACACAGCAAATGAATACAGTACGAATACCTCATATATTGTTATACTTGTGCAGTTATTTAATGGACAGTTTACTATTTTGCCAGTAACTTTACTTAAACGTTGATTGTATGTGCTATGAATAAACTGTTCTAATTTAAAAGTGGTCAGTCACATTTGTTATAATATGTTCATCATAAGAATAAACCTGATGTAAACAAACACAAATGCGATGATTGGCCAGAAGCTGTACCACATGTACACTGGTGTCGTTGCGCTCTTGGAGGTAAGTCCTACTTATGTATTAGATATCTTATTACTAATTTACGTTAAATGAAACTTTAGGATATTCTAATGTATTAACAGCCATCAACGTTTTTCATAATCACTCTTCAGTCGCTCTGTCAAGGCGCAGTATGAAAATGGCTGAGGCTGCTTTCTGTTCCGCAGTGAAACACGAGCTTGGAACACGGTTAAAAAGTGCCTAGAAATAGGCTGCGAACGGTTTGTACAGTCGATAGTGTAGTGGGATGTGAACCAAATCCACGTAATGGTTTGTAAGTTCAACGCTCCCAATAATAATTTTTTTTTCTCGTTCGGTTTGAAATACCTACATCCCGTAATTATGAAACTCATCATCTTTTTTATGAATAATGTACGTCTTGTTGTTTCTAATTACATACTGGACGCGAAATTCCTGTTTCCATTTGAAATACAAATTCTTAATTATCGATGTTTCATGAAAGACTGTTCACAAAAGTTGCTTAAATTAAGAAAACATAACAATTTAATTTTTAAGACAAAAATGAAAAACCAAATCCTCTTTTTCTGGACTAGGTCCGTCGTTTTATACCACAGAGCTAGATAAGCGTCGTAGAAACATGAAAAACAATAATTTTTACGGCATCGATCACATCATACAAATGCAGCATTTTTACATTTGCTACTGTACCATTACAATGTGAACCCAACAGAACTAATCTGGAGCCAAGTTACAGGATTTGGCACGAGAAGTAACAAGACTGTTAAGTTGCCAGACGTACTGGAACTAACGCACGCAGCTTTTTCACATGTCACTGCCGAACGCTGGCGGGATGTAGAACAGCTCGTCATAAAAGAAGAGAAAATGCCTAGTTGGCTTCGTAGATTCTGTTGTCGATAGGCTCGTTATCAATGTAACAGATGACACTTCAAGAACGGAAATATTTTTCTCGGATTCGGATAAGGAAGGAACTAAGAGATTACCAGATGACTGACTGTAAGTAATATCTTCAGTGCCTTCTATGTTTAACTATACGGTGAAATGCTTCAATACTCTCTTAAGTTAAACATAGTTTATGCAGAAAAATTATCCCGTGGTTAAGCCAGGAATTTTCATCATTCTTGTTTTTAATTGCAATAGTACGTTAGCTAAAAACGATAACGTGTTGCGGTTTTCGTCTAGTCGTTTAAGGAGCGTATTGTGGGAGATTTGCAGTGTAGTATTTCATTCTGCTTAAAAATTAAATGACATTCGAAAGCAGGCCGGTGTGACCGAGCGGTTCTAGGCTCTACGGTCTGGAACCGCGCGACCGCTACGGTCGCAGGTTCGAATCCTGCCTCGGGCATGGATGTGTGTGATGTCCTTAGGTTAGTTAGGTTTAAGTAGTTCTAAGTTCTAGGGGACTGATGACCTTAGAAGTTAAGTCCCATAGTGCTCAGAGCCGTTTGACATTCGAAGCTGTATTGCTCCTCTGCTCGTCTCTTTTTACGTGCGAACTGTAGTTGGCCACTTCACTGCAGGATAGCTGACCGGCTGTGCTGTCCAAGTTAAATGCGCCGAAAAAGCTGTTGTCCCGTATTATCGCTAAGTCGATGTGCGCGCGACGCACAGCACAAAACGTACCCTTATTATCGTATTTGACAATATTCGAGACACTTTGGGTGCAGTTCCACGTGAAACGTAAATGCAATGAGGTTCCAGCAAACGCGAAAGAATACATAGTGCAATGCTTACATTACGTTTATTCTCATGATGAACGAATCATAGCAGATACCACAGTTGAAGAGAGAATCAAAAGACGCTGCCGTCAAGAAGACATAAATAATTGTTTGTACAACATTTAACGACAATTCGTTGTCATTTAATGTGAGCGCACTTGCACAAGAATACTAGCTTATTTATTTGTGAACAGTCCTTTATTTGTAATTATTATGACTGATCTGAGCATGGTCGTACCCAGCGAGGGGAAGGGGGGGGGGGGGCAGCATTCCTTTATTTAAATATTGCTACAGTATATTACTTTATTCGAGGAAGTCGTCGTGTTGAGTGAAATAACGAATGTGGAACGTAATAACGACGTGTTTTTGGTGGGGATGGCCTTCAGCCAATAAGAATTGGACAGTTGCGAAACACTCACTGCTGGAGTCAAGAGGACAGGGACACTTTCCGAGTGAAGAGCTCAAGGGAGCGATTCAGGACACTTTATGTCGAGTTCTTGAAGAATTCAGAGATGCTTGTGGTAACATGCGTGATGAAGACTTACGGGTGATAGATTCTGGGTGGAGAACAGTCGCTATGAGACTTTAACTTTTGAGGACACTTTTCGGTTGGATCTTGAAAGGAACAACTGGATGTTCACTCTGGAAGAAGGCAGACATGCCTGTGGTATTGTGTGGACTGGGTGATAGATCCTGGACGGTGAACGGCCTTTACCATATTTTAATTTCTCAACGGATTCTATATTTCGAGAGGTCTGAATGTGCTCCGGAGTAGGACATTAACTTTTGCCACTAGAATTACGTAACTGAGGATAAAATGGTTCAAATGGCTCTGAGCACTATGGGACTCAACTGCTGAGGTCATTAGTCCCCTAGAACTTAGAACTAGTTAAACCTAACTAACCTAAGGACATCACAAACATCCATGCCCGAGGCAGGATTCGAACCTGCGACCGTAGCGGTCTTGCGGTTCCAGACTGCAGCGCCTTTAACCGCACGGCCACTTCGGCCGGCAACTGAGTATAGACTGAGTATGAGTTACTATTATTTGTATCGTGTGTCTGCTTGTGAATCATCACGTTGAACTTCAAATTATTTTGAGCTGGTAAATATTTCGTTTATTGTGATTACGAAATTGACTTAGTTTTCGTATACCTTTTATGACTGTTTAGTTTGGGGATCTTGCTACCATTCTCGTACCACTCTCAATATAACTTAACTGCATTTGGTAAAGGTATTTTCTGTCTGCATTTTAAATGAATATTGTAGGATCACTTCCCGTTTATTTGAGACGCCCGGGTTCCCGGGTTCGATTCCCGGCGGGGTCAGGGATTTTCTCTGCCTCGTGATGGCTGGGTGTTGTGTCCTGTCCTTAGGTTAGTTAGGTTTAAGTAGTTCTAAGTTCTAGGGGACTTATGACCACAGCAGTTGAGTCCCGTAGTGCTCAGAGCCATTTATTTGAGACGGCCCTTTTGAGTAAACAACATTCAACGTTTTCTCTGTCGTCTAGACCAATTACAGACATTAGAATAGAACCACCGTCATTAAATTATTCATTTAACTTATATTTTGTATTTCTGTGAATTTATTAACTCGCAATTCTAGTCATTGCATAGACTATTTGACAGCAGGATCACAGCTACAGGCTATTATTTGCAACGAATTCGCTGCGGGGCATGAAAGCAGCCGTGTGTGGCTCGACCCTATGACTACATCGAGCTATTCTTTTTAAACAGAGCCGTGCATACCCCAAGTACATAACGTACGAGTAACTGCAACTGAAGACGCAACTCATTTTGTCGTATGGACTGCTGTTTAGAAGAGCAACCACTCAGCAGTGACAGGTACTGTCGCATGTCGGATCTATAAATTTTTGTGGAAAAGCGACGTCTTCTCTCTTGGGATCATGTAGCATCTCAAAAACATCCGCGTGTTGATGAGGTCTACCGCTAACAAATCTAATTTAAGAGATTGGTTCAGAGAAGGCCTTCTACATTGTTAGTAAGGAGCTTGTTACAGAGTTCTGCAGGTGACGAGGGACTTTTACTGCTAACTTAACAGAGTTCTGCAGGTGACGAGGGACTTTTACTGGTAACTTACAAACTGCAAAGTATCATAAAGTTTGCATCCAACGAAATAGACACCGAGGAAATAAACGTTTGCAGCCTCGTTCGGACAATTCTCCAAGAATTAGAGACATATGTCATGAAGAATATTAAAGTGTGTTTAACACAGCGCTGCTGTAGTACGCTTTTGGTCGGTGTCGCCTTCTACCTGCGAGTGATAATAAGTAGGCATGGGCGTTACTGGTATTTCCAGCCGTTTGATGTGCACACAGAGCGGACAGATCGTGGAGGGGGAGACTTCTGCGAGTTACCGTTCGATCGTTGCCTGGTCGTTACTGACAGCTAATGAGCGCGCGGTGTCCGCAATTTGAATACCGTCGGCTACCTATATATGTCTGTCGGTAGCTACCCAGGCTAGTGCGTTCCTAAAGAGATGTGTTCGACCCGTTGCAACTTTGGTGTTATTTTCTAGGCTGAGTGGAGGCGGCGGCGCGTGGCAGCGGTGGTGGCGGCCGGAGGTGACGTCAGAGGCAGGCGGGGGCGGCGTCAGAAGCAGGTGGGGGCGGCATCGGCAGCGCTGGCTGTAGCTCCTGCAGACACATGCTGCTCCTTGTACGTATATGTTCGGTTCCATATTTTTCACGCGTGCATCTTTTGAATGTCGTCGAGTGATAATCGACGAAATTGTTATTCATCTCGGCGTATCGACAGACGGCACGCGAATGCTGCTGCTCCCTACGGCTGCATTCGCTTAGTGGCAGATGTGTCGCTGGCCTCGGAAAGTCGACTTGGTAAGTAGAAGTAGTTTACTTTCGCTGCACTACAGTCATTGCTCAGTCTCATTCGGGTGGCGAGAGAAGTGCAAATACTTCGAATTTTTCCATAATTATCTAGGAGACCTTTAGTGGCGTCACACATTAATAACGCATGGTTTATCCGTTTTAACATATTGTATTGTGGTAGGTTAATTGTCATCGTACTCTTTTTTTATTCCGACTTGGAGCGCTGGCTGACGAAGACTGGTGCCATCCACGCAGTTTCTCTAGTATTAAAAGCAGGATGGTTGGAGGCGCTTGTTTCTTACTGGTCCAGAGTCAAAGGGGTCGGACGGCATGTCATTTATCTGCAAAGCCGCCCACTTATTTCCGGCGACGTGTCGGGACCTGTCTGTCGACATTCGTGTGGGCGGGATAGCCCTCACTGAGTGGATGCTTTCGTACAAGTGTCTTTTCCGCCATCAACCAGGTCTGTTGCGTTATAAAATATTACAGATTCCTTGGGGAAATGGGTAGGCGCAATGTTGAGCGGACAGGGTGTGCACTCCCGTTCGCGGCTTGGGGTAGACGGCGGTAATGGCTGCAGCTGCAGCCGCTCGAAGTCTTGCCTACCGTACTGACAACTCGCTGGTCACGTTCGACCCATCTTTACCCAGCGAGTTTCTCGTGATCTATCTGTGTATTTATTATACTAGCTGTATTTATGAGCGTCTTGGAAATCGGTAAACCTCATAATTTTTAGTATGACATCATAAAATTTATGTGGGACCAAACTCCTGAGGTCATCGGTCCCTAGGTTCACACATTACTTAATCTAACAAACTAAATTACGCTATGGACAATACACATACCGATGCCCGAGGGAGGACTCGAACCTCCGACGGGGGGAGCTGCGCGAACCGTGGCGCAAGGCGCCTGAGACCACGCGGCTACCCCGCGCGGCCTATGACGTCATAAACTTAGTTTATATTTACTGGGATTTCCCTGTGACATCATTATTTTGACCAGTTGTGAGAACAAACTCGTTTTAACACATGCACAAGCAAGTGAAGTAGTGATGATGTAGCAAGAGTTTATTATGTTTATCTATCGTGCTGTGGTATTTGTTTATCTCTAAGGCCTCTGCAACATCGTATTTGCCGTTAAATAATGCATATTTTGTTTATAAATCGTTCTGTGCTATTTGTTTACCATTTAAAGTCTCTGTAACAGCGGTTTTGTTGTTAAATAATTCGGTGCAATGCAAACATGAATTTTTGTACATTTATACATAGACTATTGAAAACATGTAAAAATGTGGAAAAAAGTTAAATCGTGGAAAAAAACGTAAAAGAATGGAAAATATGGAATAATACGAAACATGTGGAAAATGAGAGCACATACGTTCCTGCCTGGTGGTGGACTCTGCGGACACCTCGAATGATGAAATTCGCGTAACTGTAATAATATTAAATTTCATTTGTGTTTAACAAATACTCACACATTGGTCCTCTCTGTAAAACTCGAATTGTGTAACTTATGTAGTTTTAATAATAATGATAAAAATAATAATAATAATACTTTATAACAAATACCCTTACGCTGACCACAAACAAACATAATGGTTCCCCCTCGCTATGGAGTGTAGCTAAAGACTGGAGCCATGCACTCAAGTGCTCTAGTAATAAAAGGGGTAGAGGGAGGTGAGCTTCAATTTCATTGGTCCATGGGGGAGAGGAGGGCAACGGGGGAGGAACGGTGTATAGGCAGGATGCGAAACCTGAGACTCATGGTCAGGATCACTTGTTTCCACTATACACAAGGTCAAGTGTACACTAACGTCAGTCAAAGCCATTTTTATCCAGGACGCATCCTGCTATCCTGCTTATGGCAGCAGATGTAAGTTAATAATACAGAACAAGAAACTGTTGCACCATCAAGTGTCACGTCTTGTAGTTTCCACTTGTACTTCGTATATCCTATGTGTTCTACATCATGTTCCATATTTTATGTCTGGTGTAAAAATCCATAGTAGGTGTACATTCTGTTTATAAGAAATGTTGCATAAACGACTTTTAAGCGTACAAATACTGCTACAATTACTCCTGTATGACATACTACTGACTATGTTAAGGTGAAAGGACCAAAAATTTGAAAAAAAAATTCTTGGTCTATAGAAAAGAGCGTTTCATGCTGATTTCAAAAATGTATAGTTTATGGGCATTATCATTTTCTGTTCGTTCTAAAATTTAGGTTGAAATGTGTCAGAACACGTGATGCATTATTTTGTTCTTCCGTTTTTTTTTCCATCGTTAGTTACGGATCGTTAACATAGGTGTATTCTAGAAGGCACTGACTCCCCGAAGTATAGGCGTGTGTAGAAGGCTATGGTTTAGACAAAGATCTGAGAATATATGATTTCGGAATTTCATACACGTGTGGTTTTGTAGTTATTGTGTGTTGTCTTGTTTCTGTGTGTGTGTTTCATGTGCTACAAATGCCAAGAGTAAAAAAATTTAGCCCCAAACGAAAGTTTCACGGCAACCAGTTCCAAACACAACCTTATAATGCACATCAGTAGCTTCAAATGTCGCCTGCCAAAACTGTGTATACAGGCAGTGCTTCTAGATGTAAACTTTCGCTTTCTGAATGTAATAAGAACAAGCCTAGTAGTATTTTGAGCAGCAATAACGACGAAAATGTTATTGTGCACGTAAATATGCTGTCAAGACTTTTGAAGAGTGCTGTGAAATGTAAGTACTGCAATTGTGAAGATAGTATTGACGTTTCTGAGGACTTTCAGGAAGGAAGGGTCTTTCAGATCGGTTAGTGAATGGCTGTACCTCATGTAAGATGCACAGTGAATCTGTGACATCGCCAGTAATTGATAGTCGACTTTACAGTGTAAATATTCAGCTTGCTTATGCAATGTGATGTATTGGAAGGGGAAGGAGAGCTGCCCAGACTTTTTGTGCAGTGAATGGATTTGCCTCCACCTCCATTGAGGGTTGACAAATACAATAAATTAATACATAATGCTTTATGTGGTGTAAGTGAAGATTAAAGGACAATAACAGCAGAAGAAGCAGTAGCCTTGTCTGAGAATACAGACATTGTAGCAGCATTTGATGGATCTTGGCAGAAGAGAGGTCATACTTCTCTGAATGGGGTTGTTACTGCCACATTTATTGAAACTGGTATCGGTAATATGCTAGATTATGAATGTCTAACAAAGCACTGCCAGGGTTGTTCAAGTAAATTGATTGGCACCCATGTTTGTGTAAAGAAATTTGATGGCCCAAGTGGAAACATGGAAACAAAAGGAGTTCTAAACATTTTTTAGAAGATTAGAGGTCAGCTGTGGTGTGAGGTACGTAGGCTATCTTGAGGATGGAGACTGTAAAGGACACACTACTGTTGTTAATGACAGACCATATGGGGATACTCTGATAGAAAAGCTTGAATGGTTTTGCATGTACAAAAAGGAATGGGAGGTCGGCTGAGAAAATTATGTAAAGACTTCAATGGAAAAATACTGTCAGACAGAAAACACATAGGTGGCCCAGGTCGTTTTACAAAAAGTGAAACTGATTCTTTGACCCAATATTATGGACTAGCGATAAGAAGAAATGTAGGAGATTTGTAGAACATGAGACGAGCTGTTTGGGCAACATGGTTTCACAGAGTGTCAACAAATGAAACCCCACAGCATGGTTTGTGTCCGAAAGGGGAAGATTTGTGGTGCAAGTACTGGTTGAGCAATGCTACAGGCTTACAATATACCACAAGCATTCCTTACCACTTGCTGTAATGGAGACAATTAGGCCTATATAAAGGGATCTGGCAAATAAAAATCTACTTAGGAAATGTATGCATGGTCTCTCTCCGAATGCAGATGAAAGCTTCAACAGCTGTATATGGGAGAGAATAACCAAAACTGTATTTCATGGGTGCTGAAGATTGGTGCAATAATAACATTCAATGATGGTGCAAGCTTCAGCTCTAACTGCTACTGATAAGCGGTAACTGAAGCACAGACAGCTGCAGAAGCTGCTACCAAGGAGTTATGGATAAATAAAAGAATGAAGAGATAGAGTATGAAGGATAAGGAAACAGGAGGACAACAAAAAGAATAAAGAGAAGGAGTATGAAAGATAAGGAAACAGGAGGACAACTGGAGTATGCAGCTGGAATGTTCTAAACGTTCGTAATGGTAAGTTAATAAATCCGTAAATCTTCTTTTGCGATTTAGCAAAAACTTGAATTTTCATCATTCAGGTACACGTTTCTCCTAAATAACTGAAGTTGAACTCACAAAAGTTGGTACAGGTATTTAGAATGACCTCCTCTACCTTCCTTGCCTACTATTTGCTGAAAAATTTATACAATGATTATGATGTCGGTGATATTTGAGCTAGATTTTTAAGTATTTTTGTTGTAGTATAATAAATTACTTGTCTTTTTCACAGATCAGCGTCAGGGAAGGAAACTGGAGGCATAAAACACTTATGTGATTGTTGTCTGTACTCTGGCTCTTTTCCCAAGCTGTGCAGTCAGTAGCCAACCACTGTGGCCGAGCGGTTCTAGGCGCTTCAGTCTGGAACCGTGCTGATGTTCGCAGGTTCGAATCCTGCCTCTGGCATGGATGTGTGTGATGTCCTTAGGTTAGTTATGTTTAAGTAGTTCTAAGTCTAGGGGACTGATGACCCCAGATGTTAAGTCACATAGTGCTTAGAACCATTTGAACCATTTTGTGGAGTCAGTGGTTCCAATGAAAATGCTACCGCAGTGAAATAGTGTTCCGTTTTTTATACAATTATAAATATTGTTGTCAGTACCAAAATATAGTAAATATATGAATGATATTTTTGGAAATGCTTTGACTAATGACCTTAATTGTGTGTAAGAATTTTGAGCTATCTCTCATTCATAGATCATTTGCATTGTTAGGCTGTGATTTTTGGGAATAAGACATTTTCTTTTCCAGAAACTATGTATAATAAATTTCTGCAACAGCTTTTTAAGCCTCATCTGGGCAACCCAGCTATGTATAGAATAATATGCAACCACAAATTTGTAGCCACCTGTTCCACAGAAGGAGAGAGGATGTATAGGATGGCTCATCAGTCAGGGAATATTCAGCATTTCTTTGCATTTATTTCAAACACTTTTCCTCCAACTCCTTCAAGCACTATTCAAGCGTCAATTTTCACAGAGGTATGTGCCTGAGAACTGCAAAGGTAGCATTATGCCACCTTTCCCGTTGGTTGTTGAAGTCAACACCCACGATGTGTCACAGTGTTGCGGCTCTCTGCACATGGACGTAAGTAGTGGATAGCTCAAATGGCTGAAACTGTATGCACATGAAGTATGGGAAGCTCATGTGAATGATAATTTAGCATTGTTCAATGGAAAATACTCATAGAGAAATCTTGAAACTTGAGAGGAGGCAACTACTTGTGCTAAACATTCTCATGTAGCCGTCAAGCTGATGGCCACATGCCATAGTAAGAGGGTGAAGCCCAGGCCAACCGTGATGGCTACCTTGGCGAGCAATAAATGGCAGCATGTCGACTGCATGGGCCAACTATACTACCTGCCAGGCCTGAAAGTACTTTTTGTTCTGTCGAAGGATTGTGGATGTGTATGAATTAGGCCATTACCTTGGAGAGGGAACTTTGCTCTAGAGTCATAACCAGATTTTGGAAGCGTAGCCTCACTGAAAGGTGGAGCAAGCATAAAGACATAAATTTACTATGTATTTTCAGTGATGTGAAAGACACCCCTCACATTAAAACAGTCAGAAAAAATGGGGGGGGGGGGGGCATACAACCACAGAGAATACCAATAAGGTTGGCCAGTGAAAGACACAACCTGGTGTTTAGTAATTAGGAGGGTACGGATTACCCACAAGCAAAACAAATTGTGTGCAGTGCAAGTGAAACAGACACATGGCTGACACATGTCAATTACTATACTGTTCCTGTGGTAGGGAAACTAACCACATTCATTATCTATGTTTATTCAGTACAGAACACGCTGGAAACTTGGCATACAAAGGTGCTGCAAAAGGAGGTCGAGGAGCCAAACTGCTGGAATACCCTTAACTGGGCAGCATATAACAGCTTGTCTCTGTATGAAAACAAACGAAGCACATCAGGACCAATTAAGAATTGGTGTTTGTGTGAGAGGTATAAGTATATTATATTAATGGACTTATGAATCCGAAGTGGTTACAAGGTGTGACTCAAGATGGGCAGATGCAATGTTAGCTCAATGCAGGATGTAAATGACATAAGTGATGTAAACTGGGTATAAACACAAAGCATATAGGTAGTATACAACCCACAGTCATTTTTCCAGTCTTCAGTAACACATAGTTGAGAAGAGAGAAAGATGTGCTTAAGACAGTATATCCTTCACTATTCATACTGGATGTTAATATGGTCTATCACATGACCATTCTGGTGATGGCCTCGCTGTATCGTAACAACGACTCCCAAACTGTGACTGTATCAAAAATGAATTGCAGTTGATGTAGCCTTGCTGATAGGTACAGAAGGTGTACAAAAATCTGGAAACAACAATAGTACAACACAGTATCATGCCTGATGTAATGTAGGGAAACCTATGGCGCTCAAAACAGCTTCCTATAGTCTCAGAATGGATACATACAAGTCCTGTATGATTTTCAAGAGAATCTTATACCATTCTTTCTGCAAAATAGTGACAAGCTCAGGTAACGACGATGGAAATGGGTAGTGACCATGCACACTTCTCTCCAAAGCAGACCACAAAGGCTCAATGAAATTGTAATCTGGAGACGGTGGTGGCCAGGGGAGATGTGACAGTTCATTCTCCTGCTCCCCAAGCCAGAACTGGAAGATGCGAGCTGTGTAAACAAGAGATCTGTCGTCTTGGAACAGAGCATTACCATTGGGGAACAGATATTGTACAGTGGGATGGACCTGATCAGCCAAAAATGGTAAAATGATCCTTGGCAGCAATGCAGCATTGCATAGTACCCATGGGGCCCATGGAATACTATGGTATGTCCGCCCAAATCAGTAGTAGGACTACATTCGTAAGGTCTCACTCTGCATTGTTGCCAAATTTATTCAAGATGGCGGCGATAACGTCATCCAAGATGGCGGCGTGTAGACTTGGCAACAATGCATGACATCAAGATGGCTGATTTTGGCGGGAAAATAGGTCAATTGGGCTACGTCCACTAACCTAAGCCCCAGAATATTGGCACGAAATTTGAATTTTGGTGGGAAAATAAACCAACTGGACTACATCCACTAACCTTACCCCCACCCCCTAGAAAATGGCTGGAAGTTCAAACTCCAATAGGATAATGTCTCGAAAACTGTACTTGCCTTTATTATTATCATTTACTATCATTTATTAATATTTATTGTCATTTATTAATATTTATTATCATTTATTAATATTTATGATTATTATTAATACCATGCATGTGTGTTCGCTACGAGGTCCGGAGTCCATCTGTGTTAGTTCATACTCCTGCCACCAGACAGCACCACGGTGACGTTATTCAAGATGGCGGATTTTGGTTGGGAAAACAGGACAATTGGGCTAACTTCGCTAACTTAACCCCCAGAAAATTGGCGCGAAATTTGAATTTTGGCGGGAAAATAGGTCAATTGTGCTATGTGCTCTAACCTAACCCACCAGAAAAAATTGGCGCCAAATTCAAATTCCAACAGTATAATGACTGCAAAACCGTATTGTCTTTAATATTATTCATTATTATTCATTATCATTTATTATCATTTATTGTTATTATTGGCCTTCGTACACTAGAAAATTGCCCCAAATTCAAATTCCAACAGGATAATGGCTGCAAAACCGTACTTGTCTTTATTATTATTCATTACCATTTATTATCATTCAATATCATTTATTATTATTATTATTATTTATTTTTACCACCTCTAGAAAATTGCACCAAATTCAAATTCCAACACAATAATGCCTCTAAAACTTTACTTCTATTTATTATTATTATCATTTATTATTTATTCAAGATGGCTCATTTCAGCAGGAAGAAAGTCATTTTCGTTACATCCATAACAAAAATCTCTCACAAGTTCAAATTCCAACACCATAACCAAACACAAGTACGAAATGGTCCACATCCTACGAACTTTGACTGTCACTTATGTTTTTTCACTGCTAACCTATCAAAATCGCGTCAAATAATAAACTGCACTTGTACTAACCTAATTCACATCCTCTGATTTTACAAGGAAAAGACTGAAGTCTTTATTTCAAGCAGTACAGTCATCACTTGTTCTCCAACAGACTTAGTACACATCTTGGAGATGGCGACACCCAGTGCGCTCGCCACTAGGTCCAGATTCCAGCTGACTTAGTTCAAATCATCGCCAGCAGAGGAGGCTACCCCTGACGCCATCGGTCAGCGGTAGCTCGCCACTGGCCCAGCGGCTGCTCGAACCGCGCGGGTCCAGCGGCGTAAACTTGTTTTGCTCGTTCGAACCTGACGATTCTGACTTCACAACGGTACATTGTCCGTTCACCATGTGTATTCCTCCCTCCCACACATTTCGCGCCAAAATTGTTCGGCTGAGAGTGGAATCTTCCCCCAACGCCACAACGGTCGGTTAGCGATTCACCACATGGTTTCGTGGTGGGCAAACAACACGCTCGGCGCCAAAGTTGTTTACTGGAGAGTGGAATCTGCCCTGGCGTCACACAACTGCCGGTCCATCACATGGCGTGCTCGACAAAGAACGCTCTCGCTAAGTTAACTGACTCAAGATCGTATGCTCTCTCCCGCGCGCATTATAACCAGACACACTCCGCGCCGCCGCCCCGCGGGCGTCCACCCGCTTACGTCACACATTCTCGATCACCGCCTCCATACACACGCCAGACACAGTCTTCTGTAAATATGCTGACACCCACATCGCGCATCTAAGCTATCAATTGCATAAGTACTTCATTGCATTTCAATTTTAGTCATATTAAATAATTCAATTTACAGTTTCATATAAGTATGAAAATCGGTTCAGTTATCTAATTTCAACTACTTTCGAGGTCCGGACCGCCACCTTTTCCTAGAAACCAGTGCTGAGTTTGAATTCTGGCAGTAAAGAAAGGTCACTTGCGCTTTCTCTACCAACCTAAGAAAATTGTTGGAAAGAACGGACACTTGTACTAACCTCAGCAACCTGACCGCCACTTCCTCCTAGGAACCAGCGCCAAGTTTGAATTCTGCCAGTAAAGAAAGGTCACTAGCGCTTCCGCCACCACCCTAAGAAAATTGTTGCAAATGAAGCTCATGACAACTAACCTAAGCCGCAACTAACCTCTTCCTACAGGTTTCTGGTAAAAGGACTCAGCCTGCACTAGGCCCATGGATGGAGGAACAAATGTACTTTATTTAGGGATGGAGTATATGTATCACAGAATACACGCACTGACATGTCCCAAACCATACAGACCTGCAAACCACTCCTACATAACTCATTTATAATGATCTACACACACACTTGCTAATTGTAAATACGAGTAGTTAAAAATAACACATCGCACAGCCTTACGACATGCGAACCGCTCGTAAATAGTGCAAAACATTTACGTCCAAATAGCCAAACAAATCCTAATTTTCCGAAATAATTTCAGTGAAGACCTCCAAACTGCTCCTAAATAATACAACACAATGATGTGTAGACACGCTAAGTGCTCGTTAACTATTCAAATAGCGCATATGAAGGCCTACAGACCCGCTTCCGAAATAATGCAATCAACGCGCACAGTCCATTGAGTACGTGTTCACCTACATACACGTGGTGATGTGATCGGGCAGGCCTTCCTCTCTACCCTCACTCTAACTGTGGTCCAGCGAAGACGCTTCAGAATTCCATTCTACAATAGCAGAACCTGCTTCCCCCCCTTAGCGATTCTAACGGACCATAAGTGACGATTGACTGACGCTTCACCGCGCGCGCCACAACGAAGTGAGGCAGCCACAAATCGGGCCCCGCATGCTCCATCGCAGCCGCCAGCCGCCGCCACCGAACGCCGGTGAAAGTTGCATTCCGAGCAGTGCTCACACCAGTCTCATATTCGAGGCATCTCCAGGTGCCACTTGTCCCTGCTGTTGAATGCAGAGTGTGTTGACACACACACACACATGCACAAACACGTTTAACCATACTTAACTACCCAGCATGGCTCTCGCCTCTCCGCGAAACGTCTGCGTGACGACTCGCCAACTCGCCATCTAAAACGTTCTCATCATTATTCTTACGTCACATCTCTTTGCAAAAAATAAGAGCCAAGTTGAGCTCTCGGGGGCTGTATAGTGTCCCAAAAATAGTTAACGCTTGCTTTCTTCATGCCTCAGCTTGTATGCACGGAAATTCTTCCCATAACACAATCTGTTTACCAAAATATCGCCTAATCCAGTCTTCCTCCCGGACATAACGTGATAGCCTTCCTGCTTGCAACTACGCAAATGTTCTCACCGCTGCTACATCACACCACAATCAATCGAGCATTCTCATTAGCTCTTATCGAATTTACCAGTCGAATTACTAACGCCGTCGCTATCGAAGCACCATCCACCTTTTCTTTCTGGGGCTCTCTGTCGTTATTTTGGAAGGATTGCTAATTTGCACGGACAGTTCCCTCAATATATACACCCTCAAACTGTTCTTTCTTTCTACAGACGCTACACTCAATGGTAATAAACTATTTTACACTGATCACCATTTTTCACAGACAACTAAACAACGCAAAGTTATGTACAGGTCATCAAATACAAACGATACTCGCAAGAATATTGGACCGTCAAACCAATCTCCAACCAGGGAATATATCACCGAGTACCGTCAATTTTCGATGTACTTCTCGATATCAAGAACATCGCACTAGCCTCCCGATCACTAACGCAGCATAATGCACAACATATACACTGTAAATTATTTCTCCACAAAACACCAAAATTTAGCGTTGTGCAGCGTGCTGTAAACTATTGACTAACTAGAAACAAGTAGAGTAAACTGATATTCGCACTCTCGAATACCGAAGTGGGTCATCTAACAGATCCGAGATGATCAATATTCTCTACACACCAACTATGATCGTTCCCACGTCTAGAGAACAGGCAAACGTCTGTCCAACACACCGCAATCCATATTCCCTCAACTAAGTAAAGGCATCAAATGTGCAGAAGCAGTCGACCGAACAATTTACATGAGGGGGAATAACGCTCCACCGCAAACGCGCGATATTCTCAAAGTTGCACTTGATCACGAAAGCAGCCCAGGACATACTTAGTTCGCTATTCGGTCGTCTAGAACATGGTAAAGTTAACTATCATACATTCCTACACTCCAGCAGGCCTATGCATTCGGAAGACCGCTACCATTAACGTGGGAATGCGAATCAATACCACCACAGACTTTGCATACACGATCACATTCTAGAAAACGCCTCACATCATTCTTCTATCATTATACCCACAATTAAATCTTACGATCTAGGTCTCAACTGAACGGTATTCGGCAATAAGCCAAGTATTGGAAATACACTCTGTTGAACGCTGTGGCTCTGGAAATAGCTGTACCTTCCTTAGCAGTAGACATACTCTTCCCTTCGCTATCACAGTACCCCAAGTAAATCCACACACACAAACACACACACACACACACACACACACACACACACGCCTACAACAGCACATAGACATTTCCTTTACACAAACAGATATACTTTATAAACCCGATCCTCAAATGCGTACGTATCACACACATACCCGATTAACTTTGAAAATCATTCGGCTAAGGAACGCAGTATGTGACCGGTATTTGCAACTCCCTCACGCCGCTAAATATTTATCTAGTATATGTAACGTATTCTGTCTCGATACCATGTCAGACGTTCCGTTATATATCCACTGAGTTAAAGGTGATGACTCATTGAGAAGGATCAGAGCCACAAGTGAATCATGTCTCGAAATGAGTGACCTATCTCGAACCTATCTCTACCCCCACCCCCCTCCCCCAGCAGACAAAAATTAACAACTATAGAAGCTCAAATAACTTCATCCGATATAGAACTCACATAAATGCCATTACTCACGCGTTGACGCACAGCTGCGTTGGGGGTCCAGTGCGGAGATATATACAGAGACAGAGAGAGGGAGATAGATAGAGAGAGAGATTTCGCAATGCTTCCCAGAATAGCACAGCGTGCAGCCCTGACGGCATACTTCGCCCCTCACTGAATTTACCCCTCAAACTGCTGCCGCTACTGCTCACTGGGTCGAACAAACGTATTAAATATACACTTATTGATACACTACAGAGGGTAGTTTAAAGTTTCATCACCTCTACTCTCGGAGAAAGATACTGTAAATCGAAAGAAACGGCCACTGTGGCCTGTTTACTTGTTTGAAACACTGTTTTCTAACGCGCTTTGTACACTGCCAATCATTTCTTCTTTCTGCCACGACTTCTACCTCTATGTCACATTCGAAACTGGCATTAAGACGCTCTGATCCACGACCTCTCACAGAAAACTAGACATCACACTATGTAAATAATATTCTTACCGTGGATAGCATAACACTGAATTATTTTTAAATAAAACACACTTACAACATAAGGAAACTAGAAGAGTTTGGCAGCGTTGTGGAGAGTTTCTAAACTAGCGTGCGAAAGTCTTTCATGACCTCTACATTTAAGTTCATATGTCGCCGTGACGGAACAGATGATGGCTTGGCGTTCCATTTCGAGTTATTCGTAATCCTGCACTCATGTACGAGATCGCTGTTTAGCTGCTAGCAATCCCCAGAAGTTGTCTCCCACCCACAAAACTTCTCACCCAACTCAAACAGACTATCTCACTCAATCATTACATGGTAACCGATACGCGGATGTGATGCAAAAGACACCTTCGATGTACTGTAATATTAAGCAACAGACTTGATAGTTCGAAGAATTTTACACTAAGTTCAGCACCGGCCATTGATGTGACAGCATGGCCCCCAATTTCAGTATCACAGCTAACCAGCCCCTTTTACATCACTTTGTGAATGTGATTGCGAATGTGGGTGGATTACTGTGCAGTACGTGCATTCATTATTAATTCTTGAACACATTCATGATCAAAGTACATCAGACAACGCTCTACATATTTGTAACACTTCGAGCATAATGTTTAATTTACGACCTATCTCTCAGCGCATGGGAGTCACAGAGCATTCTCCCCGTCTTAGGGTAAAAGACCAACCTCAGACCATCATTGACCAATACACCCTGCAGCACCATCAGAGAATTAATCTCCAAGCGATCAGAAGAAGAGCACTACACTCCACGTCTCATGAATGAATATAGCTCTCCAAGTCGCAACCCATCCAAGCGCGCGAGATTTCTCGAGATGTTACCATGTCGAGGAGCTTAGCACTCCTTATCGATGTATAGTAACAGATTTCAAAGTGCCGCAATGTAATAGCATACAGTTAAGAAGAACAAGAAAAGACTTATTTTTATACGTGATGGAGTTCGAGACGAATTGAGTTGGATACATTTTTACCTAAATCAAAGCAGCTATCAAGTCTAAATTATTGTTCTAGAGTCTAGGATCTGTACTTGGAACGTATTGGTAAGATAGAGAACATAAACACACACACTCCTAAGACTGCGACGTTCTGCACTTAAAAACTGGCTATAATGATAGATCTAAAACCTTTCCCCCTATCAGACATACATCCTCTTTCACAGTTTCTCTACACTGAACTATCTTATCGAATGGTAAAACCATTGTTGTGCATCATACGAGCGCAATATAGCTTTGCGGAGATGTATAGTCTCCACTGTTCATATCCAATCACGGTTCAGAAATTATATGATGCCTGCATAAGGCCTACATAAACTGATAGCTACGAGCGGGGGATACATCCTACAAGGAAACAGATAAACGCAAAGCAGCAGCATCCGACATTATTACAAGTCATTCCGTCACTAACTCTGTAAATGGCGCATCAGTCAGGCAACGAGTAAACAGGGATTGCAGCGCATCATAAGCTCTTACCACTAAGTTAGTTATGACCCTGAAGTCTCGATTTTACACCCAAGATGCGACAGGGGTGATCACATAAATGAAAGCTCCTTTAGAGGAGTGTGTCAAGTTTCTTCACACATGAGTTGTAAGTCCTCTGATGACCGACAGGTTTACCGTTAACGATCGCAAGTAGACAGTGTTTAAAAACACATACGGAACACATAGCTGTATACGAGTAGAATGCAGGCTATGTCATGTGACTGATACATCCGGAATCACTGGTACCTCAATAGACATACAATATAATGCAACCACAATGTGAAAAAAATTGACTCCCTCCCTTATTCCCTTCGTTTCGATGTCCACGTTTTCCGGGATTCCTCTTGTTGCAGCATACTTGGTCCGATATACAAACTGTTCGTGCGAACCAGAACATAGCAAAGTACTTCCTCAAGTTCACCGCATTAGGCTCTATATTCGGTCAGTATATACCTATTCCCTGGTCACTTTTCGCAATTCTAAAAATTAGAGGTCAGATCTATACATGCAATCATGACATAAAGTCTCCTACTGTGTTGTAAAAGTCCGCAGCTCGTGGTCGTGCGGTAGCGTTCTCACTTCCCATGCCCGGGTTCCCGGGTTCGATTCCCGGCGGGGTCAGGGATTTTCTCTGCCTCGTGATGACTGGGTGTTGTGAGCTGTCCTTAGGTTAGTTAGGTTTAAGTAGTTCAAAGTTCTAGGGGACTGCTGACCATAGATGTTAAGTCCCATAGTGCTCAGAGCCATTTTTTTTGTGTTGTAAAACTGATTGTGAAAGTAGCGCAGATGCCACCCCCTAGCCCAAATGCATTTATCGGGACGTGTTATATAGCACTGCACTTGACTGCATCAAGTCACTTCCACATTCGGAGAGCGTTTGCTCTGCTTCCAGAATGAGATTTTCACTCTGCAGCGAAGTGTGCGCTGATATGAAACTTCCTGGCAGATTAAAACTGTGTGCCCGACCGAGACTCGAACTCGGGACCTTTGCCTTTCGCGGTCAAGTGCTCTACCAACTGAGCTACCGAAGCACGACTCACGCCCGGTACTCACAGCTTTACTTCTGCCAGTACCTCGTCTCCTACCTTCCAAACTTTACAGAAGCTCTCCTGCGAACCTTGCAGAACTAGCACTCCTGAAAGAAAGGATATTGCGGAGACATGGCTTAGCCACAGCCTGGGGGATGTTTCCAGAATAAGATTTTCACTCTGCAGCGGAGTGTGCGCTGATATGAAACTTCCTGGCAGATTAAAACTGTGTGCCCGACCGAGACTCGAACTCGGGACCTTTGCCTTTCGCGGGCAAGTGCTCTACCAACTGAGCTACCGAAGCACGACTCACGCCCGGTACTCACAGCTTTACTTCTGCCAGTACCTCGTCTCCTACCTTCCAAACTTTACGGAAGCTCTCCTGCGAACCTTGCAGAACTAGCACTCCTGAAAGAAAGGATATTGCGGAGACATGGCCTAGCCACAGCCTTGGGGATGTTTCCAGAATGAGATTTTCACTCTGCAGCGGAGTGTGCGCTGATATGAAACTTCCTGGCAGATTAAAACTGTGTGCCCGACCGAGACTCGAACTCGGGACCTTTGCCTTTCGCGGGCAAGTGCTCTTTTTAATCTGCCAGGAAGTTTCATATCAGCGCACACTCCGCTGCAGAGTGAAAATCTCATTCTGGAAACATCCCCCAGGCTGTGGCTAAGCCATGTCTCCGCAATATCCTTTCTTTCAGGAGTGCTAGTTCTGCAAGGTTCGCAGGAGAGCTTCTGTAAAGTTTGGAAGGTAGGAGACGAGGTACTGGCAGAAGTAAAGCTGTGAGTACCGGGCGTGAGTCGTGCTTCGGTAGCTCAGTTGGTAGAGCACTTGCCCGCGAAAGGCAAAGGTCCCGAGTTCGAGTCTCGGTCGGGCACACAGTGTTAATCTGCCAGGAAGATTCGTTTGCTCTGCTTTCTGTATGTCTCTGTGCGATGCGTTATTTTTAACTGCTTACAATAGCAAGCGTCTGCGTAGAGCATTATAAATGAGTTATGTGGGAATGGTTTGCAGGTCTGTATGGTGTGGGACATGTCAGTGCGTGTGTTCTGTGATACATATACTCCATCCCTAAATAGAGTACATTTGTTACTCCATCCATTGGCCTAGTGCAGGCTGAATCCTTTTACCATAAACCCGTAGGAAGAGGTTGCGTCCTAGAGACTTAGGTTAGTGATGATGAGCTTCGTTTGTAACAATTTTCTTAGGTTGGTTCAAATGTTCAAATGTGTGTGAAATCTTATGGGACTTAACTGCTAAGGTCATCAGTCCCTAAGCTTACACACTACTTAACCTAAATTATCCTAAGGACAAACACACACCCATGCCCGAAGGAGCACTCGAACCTCCGCCAGGACCAGCCGCACAGTCCACGACTGCAGCGCCTTAGACTGCTCGGCTAATCCCGTGCGGCTCTTAGGTTGGTGGCGGAAGCGCTAGTGACCTTTCTTTACGGGCAGAATTCAAACTAGTCGCTTTTTCCTAGGAGGAAGTAGTGATCAGGTGGCTGAGGTTAGTACAAGTGTCCTTTCTTTCCAACAATTTTCTTAGGTTGGTAGAGAAAGCGCAAGTGACCTTTCTTTACTGCCAGAATTCAATCTCGGCGCTGGTTCCTAGGAAAAGGTGGCGGTCCGGACCTTGAAAGTAGTTGAAATTAGATAATTGAACCGCTTTTCATACTTATATTAAATTGTAAATTGAATTATTTAATATGATTAAAATTGAAATGCAATGAAGTACTTAAGCATCTGATAGCTTAGATGCGCGATGTGGGTGTTAGCATATGTACAGAAGAGTGTGTCCAGTGTGTGTATGGAGGTGGCGATCAAGGGTGTGTGACGGTGGGTGGCGGCGCAGCGCGTGTCCGGTTAGAATGCGTGTGCGAGAGAGCAGATGATCTTGAGTCAGTTAACTTAGCGAGAGCGTTCTTTGTCGAGCACGCCACGTGATGGACCAGCGGTTGTGTGACACCAGGGCAGATTTCACTCTCCAGCAAACAACTTTGGCACCAAGAGTGTTCTTTATCTGCCACAAAAACCATGCGGTGGATCGCTAACCGACTGTTGTGACGATGGGGGAAGATTCCACTCTAAGGAGTACAATTTTGGCGTGAAACGTGTGGGAGGGACGAATACACGTGGTGAACGAACAACCTACCACTGTAACGTCAAAATCAGCACATTCGCACAAGCAAAATGTGTTTACTCCGTTGGACCTGCGCAGTCCGGGCGGCCGCTAGACCAGTGATGGGTTACCGCTGATTGGTGGCGCCAGGGTTAGCCTCCTCTGCTGGCGATGATTTGAACTAAGTCAGTTGGAGTCTGGACCTAGTGGTGAGCGCTCTGGGTGTCGCCGTCTCCAAGATGTGTACTAAGTCTGTTGGAGAACAGTGATGACTGTACTGCTTGAAATAAAGACTTTAGTCCTTTTTCCTTACAGAATCAGAGGATGTGAATTAGGTTAGTACAAGTTCAGTTTATTATTTGACGCGATTTTGATAGGTTAGCAGTGAAAAAACATAAGTGACAGTCAAAGTTCGTAGGATGTGGACTATTTCGTACGTGTGTTCGATTATGGTGTTGGAATTTGAACTTGTGAGAGATTTTTGTTACGGATGTAACGCAAATAGCTTTCTCCCCGCCGAAATCAGACATCTTGAACAAATAATAAGTGATAATAAATGATAATAATAATAAACAGAAGTACAGTTTTCGAGGTATTATCGTGTTGGAATATGGATTTGACGCAATTTGATAGTCGAGGTAGGCCATTAAAAATAAATAATAATAATAAATAATAATAAATGATAATGAATGATAATAAATGATAATGGATAATAATGAATAATATTAAAGACAAGTACAGTTTTGCAGCTATTATCCTGTTGGAATTTGAATTTGGCTCCAATTTTTTCTGGAGGGTTAGGTTACTGGACATAGCACAACTGACGTATTTTCCCGCCAAAATTCAAATTTCGCGCCAATTTTCTGGGGGTTAGGTTAGTGGAGGTAGCCCAACTGGCCTGTTTTCCCCGCCAAAATCCGCCATCTTGAATAACGTCACGGCGGCACTCTCTGTTGGCAGGGGTATGAACTAACACCGTTGGACTCCGGACCTCATTGCGACCACACGTGCATGGTATAAATAATAATCATAAATAATAATAAATGATAATATATGATAATAATAAATGAAAGTACAGTTTTCGTGACATTATCCTGTTGGAGTTTGAACTTCCAGCCATTTTCTAGGGGGTGCGGGTTAGGTTAGTGGACGTAGCCCAGTTGGTCTATTTTCCCGCCAAAATTCAAATTTCGCGCCAATTGTCTGGGGGTTAGGTTAGTGGATGTAGCCCAATTGACGTATTTTCCCGCCAAAATCCGCCATCTTGGATGACGTCATGCGCTGTTGCCAAGTCTACACTGCGCTAATTTGGATGACGTCATTGCCGCCATCTTAAATAAGTTTGGCAACAATGCAGAGTGAGGCCATACGAAGGTAGTCCTACTACTCAAATCGTCACTGAACCCCCGCCATATTCCACACTCGAGACTTATACTCAGCCGGAAGTTGGTAACAGTGTGCAACAAGACTCGTCTGGCTAAATGACTTTCCTTCATTTTTCTGTGGTCTAGCTTTTATGTCTTTAGTACCCTGTTTTTCTGTTATGGGCATTTGTATCACTGATGAGTGGTATTGGAATTCCAGTTCGCCTTGTAATTCCCTGCTCATGGTGCTCCCTTTGTATTGTTTTGGTGGTGACAGGGTTCGTGACTGTGACATCAGTTCTGCAGTGACTTTTGCAGCTGTAGTCCTCTTATTTCTTACCTCAGTCCTCTTCAATGACGGTCTGTCATGACCATTCAACACACACTTTCATCTGCTTTGCCACTTATTAGATGATGTTTTTACACTTTCCCTGTATGCTGTATAAATCTTTGATATGGTGGCTCTTGAAACACCAAAGACTTCGGCTTCCTTGGTTACTAAAGCCCTCCATACGAATACCAGTAATTTTTCCACTTTAGAATTCACTTAGCTCCAACACAATACACTCACAAACACACAGAACACTGTTCTGACCATGACTGAAACTTTCAATTATAGAGGACATTGCGCAGGTGCCAATCGTGGTCAAATACAACAGAACAACCTGCAGGCTTAGCTAGCACTGTGATTATGTTCTAGCATGCATGACTCGCGGCGTTTCTTTTAAATTTGTCCAACTGCTGTGCGTCTTTATACAGGGTGTTTCCGTAAGAGCGTGCAAAAATGTAACAGGACATAGAGAATGCTCCACTGAGCAATTTGAGGCAGGGAACCTGAGGTTGGAGAAGCCAGCTTAAGGAGATATGGAAGTAAACTTGTCTACCGCTTTGTCTAGCATTACTGTCTTCCAGCTTATTTACAACTAACACACGTACAAGTTTACAGGTACTGTACTGTTTATTTACTTGTACATTACTTATTTCCTGCAAGGAAACAAGGAGGACGAGCCTGATTACCAGGAAGTCATGATGCAGGTTTTGTTTACTTGTCCATAAGCTAGCTCTGTTATATCGTACTTACATTGTCCCATGACATAACGTGTAATGCATCAGCGACAGGCCCATTTATTACAGTACAATACAACGGAACAGTACCAGAACAGTATTTCCTGGTCCTACTCCATGGCCTGAGAGGTCACCTGACCTGAATTCCCTTGATTATTTGCTACTGGGATATCTAAATTCACCACAGTGGATATGGAGATGGAATTAATTACCAGAACTGTAGCTGCCTGCATGTGATTCGAAACATACCACTGATATTTGTCAGGGTGTGTCAGAATCTTGTTTGCCTCAACTTGTGTTGAGGTTGGTGGTTGTCATTTTCAACACATTTTGTAACATACAGTACAAATGGTACGTTCATTGTGTCACTGATGGTATTTGCAGTTGACTAATGTAAATAAAAAAAGTACACAGTAATGTGGTATTGTTCCTATTACCTCCTTAAGTTGGCTTCTCCAACCCCAGCTTCCCTACCTCAAATTGTTTAGTAGAGCATCTTCTATGTCTCGTTAAATTTTTGCACGCTCTTACAGAGACAACCTGTATACACCACAAAAGGTGTTACGAACAACAGTGAAAAGTTCAGTCTAGAACTTTTGCCTAGTGAAGGAATATCACTTCCAGACGAGACACGAAAAGGGGAGAAACAGGTGTCCTACTGTCACAGTGGTCATATTAAAAGTAAAATACAGTATGTTGCGTATGTGATGAAGATGTATTTGT
Source organism: Schistocerca nitens (assembly GCF_023898315.1). Classification (NCBI taxonomy): domain Eukaryota; kingdom Metazoa; phylum Arthropoda; class Insecta; order Orthoptera; family Acrididae; genus Schistocerca; species Schistocerca nitens. The sequence goes on along the minus strand of NC_064616.1, from coordinate 446,821,232 downwards.
GTTAGAGATATTTTGTGATACCATGGTGAGCGAATGTTCTAACTGCCTCACATAGTAAGTTATCGATGTTAGTGACTTTCCAGTGGTACCATAAGGAGGAGCGGCAATTTGGAGACTGGGAATAGTGGTTTACTAATGGAAAACGTGAGTCGCTTTTAGAGCCTATAACAAAGTCCTAAATCATTGCATGATGAAACCAGTTATTATATCTTTATTGGACAATCTATGTCACATATTTCTGGTTGACTATGGTAACACTTGCTGCAAAAATCACATTAGTCGAGGAGGATAAGTTATTGAGAGGTCTGGGTACTGGGGTAGTGTGCCATTATGTATAAACCTCTAGATGCAGTACATTTTGCGCTGTGTTATTACACTACCATGTCCTAATGATATCTGCTAAGGGTATGGCCTACTTCCTTTCTCATGCCTTTGCCCCGCATCTGCACAGAGTCTTTATAGTTATTAACGAATTTGGTATGGTGATTTAATGCCCTTCCTGCCGCCACTCCGTTACTTCCCAGGAAGGAATGTGCATACCACAACTGTCTGGATGTTAATGTGGTTCATTGGAAAGTGTGCAAGTTTTCGACATATCAGCAAATCGTGCACGTGAGGCTGGACTTGCGTACCGGTCCAGTATTCACTTAGTCAGATGTAGGAAACCGCCTAACTACCACATCTAGGCCGACTGGCACACTGCCCCTCTTCGTCAATCTACTGGCTAGATTCAATCCAGATCCAGCGCACCTCCTTGTCCTGGAAGTGGTGCTTTAACATGCATAGCTACCTGTGCAGGTTGCTAAAGGTATGTGGTATAATTGCCGCAAATCAGCTGTTAATTTAGGTGTTTTTGGCTGGTAATAAGGTAATCTCTGACCTAGCAATTATGACCCTCTCGAACCTGAAACAATTTTGCATTGGAATATCCATCAGGTGTGCATACAGGATGTAATAATACATCCATAATAAAGTAATAAGCCAGTGTACACAGCACCACAGGGTGGTACTGGATGATTTGTTATGTAGCACTCATTTGCAAGAGGAGAAAGGCAAGAGCCTGATCTTGGCAGCATGGGAGCTGGCAGTGCAGTACAGTACGGTGGCAGAAAACATTTAATGGCGTCAACAAAGGACACAAAGTAACAAGGCAACGAGACCAGAGAAAGAATCACCCACAGTGGAACAAGTTAAGGAGATTAAGGTGATTACTTTCCAAAATTTTGGTCCTCTACCGACTCTACATCAGGAAAGACAACAGATGGTAGGATGGACCACAACGGGAAAGAGAGAAACTGAAGAACTGTTGTGATCAGCTGAGATGCTCCATTGTAACCAATCACTTCTTGCAAGTTACATGTCTTTAGAGGATTAGTTTTCCTTCTTTGCCCACAGGACAGTAATAGTTAAGGCAAATAAAAAGTTTCTTTATTTCCACTATCAAGAAGTGTAGAGGTCTTATAATGCAAAGTATATTGAGGTTGCAGTGGGGACAGAATATCGCTTTGCTTCCAAGTATCCTTTGCAATACTAGGTTTGTCTTAAAGAGGTTCTGCAGATACAACAGGGAAGGGTGGCACAGTTCGTCTACAATAAGTTTCCAAACTATCAAAATGGATGATTATGAAGCAATTTGCCAACCGTAATTCATCTGTGACTGGAAACATCAAAATCGTAATTTGGTATTGTCCTTTATATGGTGGAGAGAACTTTTTGGTTTTCCTACTTAATAGCTGGGTTCCGTAACTAGACCCAGTCACCCCATCGATATGGGAATAATATTGCTCCTTTATTGCGACCTCTAAATCTGTTTAGGTGCCTTGACGTTACTTTGGTCCACCTTTCTCCATATCGCTTTAAGTCAGTGGGCTAAAGTTTTCGCTTAACCCAAATCAACAACCAGATGCAACTTATCTAAATCAAAGGGAAAACGCATTGGCCATCCCAATACTACTTCATAGAGCATATATTTTGTTTGTTTATGAATTCTGTTGTTAGAGGCAGACAACATATATGGCAGATAATGTTCTCAAAAGTTAGGTGTCTTACTTACATAATAAGACAGCATCATTGTAGTATTTTATGAACCCATTGGACACAACCAGCGGTTTTAGGATGGAAGGGATGTTTCTCCATTTTTTAATCCTTAGCAACAAGGACAAATTAGCCAGACATAAATTTTGTGCCTTGGTACATCAAAATGGCATCAGAACTTCCGAACAGTAATACTAAGTGATTCACAAAGGCATTTGCTATGGTCTCTCTCATTGTATCGGCAACTGGAACCAAAAACAGGAACTGTGAAAAGTGATCAATAATTGACAGGATGTCGTTATTTTCCTGATGTGTCTGTAGGAAAAGCCCTATAATATCCAAGACTACAATCAAGTATAGTGTAAAAGCTTCCAGCAAAGATTGCAATGGAATCCATGATTCTATCTGCTGCACCCACTGTGCACATAAAGCCATGCACATATGTAATTCTCAATGTCACACTGTAAATTTTTCCACCAGTAGCTCACAGCAAGTAGCATATTTCTGCTGTTACTGAACTTAATACTATCATGGCACTGGGCAGTTATAATCTGCTAAAATGCCTCACTAATCAGTTCCCAAGGGGAGTTTTGCGATATAGAATATCATATTCAGATATGAAATCCAGGAGAGTGGCATACTGCTGACATTCGGCATTCTGGCTCAGAGCTTCTTTCAGCTCCAGCACTTCACCTGCTTACAATATACTTAATGCATCTGCATTTTGATGAAATCTACCTGGTTTATGATGCACATTATAATCTTATTTGTTCAGTTTCAAAACCCACTGCATCAGTTGAGTATTGGGGTCCCTCAAGTTCAATAACCACAAAAGGGAAGTGTGGTCAGCTACCGCTGTCAACTCTCCACCATACAGGTAGCATGTGAAACAATTAACTCAAAACACCAAGGCAAACAATTCATTCTCTTCTGTAGCATAATTAAGTTCTGCCTTGTTGAGTCGATGAGCAGCCTAACTGATTGGTTTCTGTTCCCATTTTTTTCCTGAGTTAAAATGTATTCCACAGCAAAATTATATGCATCGCACGACAGTATAAACAGTTTCTCAAAATCAGGGTATATCAGCAAGGCAGAACTCATTAAAATATCATTGAAATGTTGCATTGGAGTCTCACATTTCACAGACTCCCAAAAAGTTCACCCTTTTTTAACCATTTTGTTAATAGCTTTGTTACTGTGGTACAATTATTAACGAACTGGCGATAACAATTCAGAAGACCCAAAACACTTTGTAATCCTCCGTGTTAGTAGGTGTAGGGAAATTCTCTACTGCTTCTTTAAGTTGCAGATCGGCTTTCACCCCAGCCAAAATGATAAAATGGACCTGTGATCCTGCAAAAGAATATTTCTCCAATGTCAAATAAAAACACGTCCCTTTTAATCATTAAGTTACACTCCACAGCCATTTGGCATGTTCCTCATTTGTTTTTTAAAAATACAGTAATGTCATCTCAATAAACAAAGCATATAATTGCTTTCAATCCTCGTAACAACAAATTTGCAAATTGGTGAAATGTGGCAGGCATGTCTTCAACTAAAAGGCATCTTCAAAAATTCGTGTAGCATGGATGGCATTACAAAAGTAGTCTTTGACCTGTCTTGGGGGGCAATAGGAATCTGACTCTAGCCTGACCTCATATCCACAACACTAAAATGTTGAGATTCTCCAGTGTATCCCAGTTTTCATATATATGAAGTTGGAGATATGTATAAGGTGTTGTAACTTTATTTACTGCTTGCATATCAACAGATAAGCGATAAGATTTCTCACCAGTAACTAACTTTTTGGGTACAATTACTATAGATGAGGCCCAGGGACTGAAGGAGGGTTGTATCATTCCAGCATCAAGCTTTTGCTGAAAATCCCTCCACAACTGACTAAAAGTGGTATTGTATTCTAGAGGATTTTTACCCTATTGGTCTGGGTTTCCTGGAACTTTGTGCTATGTTAAGTCAGTGGCTGGGAAATATCAGCTCAGCTCAAACTATCACCCGAACCCTTCTATTACTGGATGCAAAAGGCCTCAGTCTGCTACTGATAAGTGTGACAATTTGTCCTGCAAGTGATTTCTCAAGGGTGGCATGATTGTAGAAATATCTCTTATGGGCAATCATTTTCTTTCTTATCCCTCTGTAACTTCTTTCCTCCCACTGGAGGCAATTCCTCATTAGCTGTCTCTTTTATACTAGCCAGTCTTTCAAGAGCCTCATTTTTGGTGATTGGCCCAACAAGAAAAATAGTTCTCGGGTTTGGGCCATCAACCAGAGAAGGCTTCCAGTGCCACCACAATTGGTTACAGGGGGGTTGGCTTTTAACACCAAGATATGCCATTCAGTAGGATGGCGAAAAATGGGCCTCAGATTTCTTGCATCTGTGTGGCCACTGAAATGGTGAATTGTTCCAGTGAATCAAGCAGTGTGTCACCAGTAGTCAATCAAACTCTGATAATGGTGCAGAAAGTCATTCCTCTGGATTACATCAAAATTCTGCCCTCACTTCCTCAACGCTGCCATCTCAAATTCATATGTTCTCCCATCAATTACCAATTTCACATTCCAAGTTCCTACAGGACCAATTATTTGAGCCCCCAAACAATTAATATGGCATCGAGCGAGGTGGCGCAGTGGTTAGCTCACTGGACTCGCATTCGGGAGGACGACGGTTCAATCCCGTCTCCGGTCATCCTGATTTAGGTTTTCCGTGATTTCCCTAAATCATTTCAGGCAAATGCCGGGATGGTTCCTTTGAAAGGGCACGGCCGATTTCCTTCCCCGTCCTTACCTAAACCGAGCTTGCGCTCCATCTCTAATGACCTCGTTGTCGACGGGACGTTAAACACTAATCTCCTCCTCTTTCTCTAATATGGCAGTGGGATGGCTTTAGCACCCACTTATCGCCAGAAGGTATGAACAGTGCACTCACTTGAGCATCTGTATCAGTCACTATTCTTTGTTGCATCTTTCCAAGTACACTCACATTTGCCACCTCTTTCAACCCACAAAAATTAAATGGGTTAAGAGCACTTACTGGAGAGCGGGAAGAGGTGGACCGTTTCCCTCGTTTATTCTTACATTGCCTCTGTAATTCTCCAATACGTCACAGCTACGATTCGGTCTACCCATGACCAAGGGCAGTTACCCAAATGCCAAGACTTCCTACAATTAAGACAATAAAGAACCTGTCTGCCTTCAGTGTATGTCATTGAATCGTTTCTAAACAGTGAAAGTGAATCGTTATTGCATGAATGGATGGAAACAAACTGCCATGCTTCCTCAAGCAGTAGGCCTAAATGGAATGCCTCATGTAAAGAAGATGGTGATACCACCTCGACTTGATGACCAAATTGCGGGTTTATACTGTGGATAAATAAATCCACTGCCTACACTTCAACTTCCTGTAACAAGTCATAATTACATGTTCTTCCCGAAGTATGACATGAAATCATTCGGAATCTGTTGGCCAATGCCTCAAAACCGTCCCCCATTCTCTACCACAGGGTGGATAGCTTATCACGATAATAACTGACTCTCCTTTTCCATGAATACCTCTCTGCTAACACCTTTGCAACTTTTCATAACTTTTCGCGCTCTTGAGTTTGTCCGAAGATTCTAAACAAGTACCTGCATCCCTTGATAACATCATTCACTCCAATTCAACAGGAAACTGTCTGGCCACAAAAAAAATATGGCTGACATCGTCGAATTTTTCAGAAAAGAACATACGTTTTCAGTAGGTCATCCCTAGAAAGAAAAGATGAATGTAACTGCCAGGAAGCTGCTCACGATGGTGGGTTGTGAAGCAGTCTTACTGGCTTGAGCTTCCATAGGCCCCTCAAGAGCAGCCTGAACATTCAAATCTGACCTCATCACAGTTTCCTTCGTCTGTACCTGCTCATACTTCTCCTCTATCTTTCTAAATGTGAGTTTATGTACCTGCTCGTGCAGAGTTCAAATAGGTTCAACGCTACCACCTTCAGTGGCGCTTTCTTGCTGGGAGCATGTCTCAGGCATAGTTACAAGCAAATGAATACAAAATGTAATGGCTAACAATATTACAAAACAAGACAAAAGAATATGTCGACTAGACACAACACCCGCAAGAAAAATAGTTTGCTAGTCTTCTCAGCTTCCACACTTTCAGAGTCGTTCACCAGCAGATCAGCGACAGGAGGTCAAAGGCAAAAGGCTGGTGACACATACATTACATGCTGATGACACATACATTACATGCAGCACGTGCGGATCGAGACACATTGTGACGTGATGGGGCAGAGAATGTATGACCATCAGAGAGACGGTACCAGTGTGACTGCAGTGGCGAGGTGATGTCGAGACACTGGCAAGTCGATGGTGAACCTAGTATCAATGGCTGAACCTTCACAGGGACGAATGCGGCATGAGGCGACAGCGGCAAGGACTGTCCGGCGACAGATGGTATGGCAGATTGCTACGGAAGCGAGCCATAGAGAAACTGCAAGCTGCATTGGCACTTGGCATGGGCCAGAGGCAACAGCAGTTGGCATCCACGCTAGGCACAAATGTCTGTGCTGAGCAGGAAGCATCAGATGGGCACTGAGGCCATCTATCAGGACAGAGTGTGCCAGGTGGCACGGGGGAGTCACATGCCCCACTGTGTTGGCTAACAAAAACCAGATGTGGCCGTGGTGGGGGCTATGAAGCCCAAAGACATGAATCACGTTCGTAATGGCGCCCAGTCACTAAAATGCAGTGGTATCTAACTGCATTGACAGCAGTCTACAGGATGGGAGGGGTCAGGTTGAGGAGTAGACATCCAATGGGGGTATATTCTTGAGTGAAAAGCAGAAAAATACCGTTAACTAATGATCTGCATGATGTTTATGATTAGGAGTATGATTTCCCAGGAGACGACTCCTGAGTAGAAGGAAAGAAAATGTTTCCAATTCAAAAAAAGTTTATAATAAACTACCCCTAATTCCCTTTAAAGACTGCACACTACATAACAGTTTTACTGGGCTTTATCTCTTGTGTTCAATAGTTATTTCTGAGCTTTGGTGGATTCACTAAAGGAGGTGTTATATCGCTACCTTCACATTTGGTTAAGCGATCAAAGTGAACTACAGTCTTGTGAACTGAGAGTTGTTATTCGACACTGAAAGATCACGAGAAGTACAGTATGTGGAACAGTGCCTTCAAGGGACATACGAATTTCCTAGTTACGCTCAATTTCGCAATAGTGTGTCATAACATCACGTAATTCGTACATGGTATTGCGACATCTTAGCATTCTTTCGACTATGGAGCTGTTGCCTACATGACATGGTTGTGTAGGTCTGGAGAACTGCCTTCCAAGTAACCTTTAATATTTTAGCCAGGTACTTGACTTCACTGGAATTTATTTCAGATGGCAGTTTCTCGATCTCGAAAGGAAAACATATTTTTCAGTCATAAACAACGTCATAGTGAGTCACAATTAATGATCCCAGTCTGAGTGTGAACTGCTCAAATAATGTGTAAACATTTTGACTACCATTTTATCGGTGCTTTCAACCTTTCCATCACTCGTAGGGTGACATGGCATAATTCTCCCCTTATTTGAGTAGGTGCCATACCTGTGCCATAAGACTGGACATACCGAGCGAGGTGGCGTAGTGGTTAGCACACTGGACTCGCATCCGGGAGGACGACGGTTCAATCCCGTCTCCAGCCATCCTGATTTAGGTTTTCCGTGATTTCCCTAAATCGTTTCAGGCAAATGCCGGGATGGTTCCTTTGAAAGGTCACGGCCGATTTCCTTCCCAATCCTTCCCTAACCCGAGCTTGCGCTCCGTCTCTAATGACCTCGTTGTCGACGGGACGTTAAACACTAACTACCACTAAGACTGGACATAAAGTTTGTTCATTGGTATGTTATATTGGCGTCTGAGATGGTAGACTAAATGAGTGACATGTGTTTTTGGAACTGTCACAGCAGTTATATCTTCCATTGTTATCACAATAAAGGGTGTATCAAAAAGAATCATCCAATTTGGTATGTCTATATTTCTGAAACTGATAAACATAGACAGTGAATTTTCTTTTTGGATGAATGGGAAACTCAAAAAAATTTTTTCATACCTTTTCATAGGTGTTCAATATGCCCCCCTTAAGTTGCATGTTGTTGTGTGATGTCTCAGTTCATTCATTGTTGTTGGTAAGGGAGGAACATCAACAGAGTCTTTTATAAACCACCCACAGGAAATAATCACATATATCAGGTCTGGTGACCTTGGAGACCAGTAATGTAAGGCTGAATAATTTGGTCCAATGTGGCTGATCCATCGTTTAGTAATCCTCTGATTAAAAAATTCCCACACTTCCAAATGCCAGTGTGGCAGTGCCCCATCCCGTTGGTAAATTAAGTCGTTCGAATCATCCAACTGCATGGTGAACGGATTTTTTGCGGACTCCTTGTGAAACTATGGTGGATGCATTCGACGTTTGTGTCAGACACTCAGGGATGGCCTGGCGATTTACATTTACACAAACAACCTGAAGTGGGCGCACAAACTTGCTACCTTCTGGGAACCACGTAAAACTCGAGAGTTTGCTCTTTCCAACAGTATGTTGTTCAGGCACATATCTCAAATAACATAATAGCTAATTTTTTTAAAATCGGATGATTCTTTTTGATACACCCTGTATTATAGCAAGAGAAATGGTCGATGATAGATAAAACACATCTGTTATTTTTGGCCAATACAGAGACCTGTCACACAGTATCAAGTGCTAAGTTTCAGAAGGTCCTGCTCCCTCCATTAAAGATTGAAGAGATATGATTGGCTTCTGTGCTTGCACTCACTTAGCAAATTTTGAATATGATGTTCTACATCTTTCTTCCATTGCAGACATCAGTAATGGGCTGCAATGAACGCATGTGTGGAGCTTTTTCCATTATTAGATGCCTGTGTGCTACATCTACATCAGTAGTGGGACAAAGAGAGAATGGCCCCACTCCGCATTGTTGACAAATTTATACAAGATGGTGGATCTAAGATGGCGGCCATAGATGTCGCAAAATCACAATGACATCATGGCAGGAAGTTCAAATTTTGGCGAGAAAATAGGTCTATAGGCTACCTCCACCAACCTAACCCCCCTCACTCCTCCCTTCCCCTCCACTACCATCCCCCCTCCCCTCCCCCCCTCCCCTCACCATCAGGAAATTGGTAGGGAAAGGACTCAATCTGTGCTGATGTGCTGAATAAGATAGACGTAAGTCTTAATCCCCTCCCTTCCCCTCCCCCATCAGGGAAAGAGCAGTAAAGGGACTCAGTCTGTGCTGGCCTGTGGATAGGACAAACGTAAGTCTTTCTTTTTGTTTATTTAAACAGTTTGAGTTGTCAGAGGCATTAGCTCCATCCAGTGTGTTCACCATGTGGTCCGGAGTCTAACTGGTCTAGTTCACAGTACCGCCACCAGAGGTTGCTGTCTTCCCTCCCCCTCTCCACTCCCACAACGTAATTCAAGATGGCGATCTGGGGAAAAACTGGCGGGAAAAGTACTCACTCTGTGTATAGCTGCTGGACTGGGAGAACAGATATAATTGTTTGCTGTGTTCGATGGACTAGGTGCCTGTGCTGGAGGAGGGGAACATTAGCAACTGAGGACTGCATCGATAGCATTAATATTTGGTGAAGAAGTATATGGGCTAAGTTACACTTCGCAACTCATACCGATAAATGTGTGTGCTGTAAATGTAGATAATTCAATAAAAGTCCAGTCAGCCAGTCTTCTGAAGTGCAAGAAGTAAGACGTTTACCCCAGAGGATCTGCCCCCTGCTGGAACAGAGACAACATGCCGGGTTCTTTGCCCCAAGTTTCTGCACCAGCTCACGCCACAGCCAGGGAGTGCGCTGGCTTACAGCACGGTCACGTGATAGTCGGTAAGCACTTCCGGTCACGTTGGAAATACCCGCATCCTTCCTCATCCTCCCCATCCCCGGTGCACAGATACCTTTTGTCGTTGAACATGAGCTGCTTTAGGAGATATTACATCTGCTGCTGCGGAATATTGTCACATACTTAACTTGAAGATATCACATGAACTAAATGTTTCAATGCAAAAGGAGAGAGAGCTTTGCAGATGACGTGTGGCTATTTAAACAATTATAGGTTTCATTCTGAGGAATACTGCCACAGCCACACTTGAACACGAACTGTAAAAGGAAAAGATAACGACACAGTTATGAAACCGACCCAGAGACACTTCTCACGCTTTTGTGGAAGTACACTTGTCCCTGAGAATGAACTGCTTCAGGAGTTACCATTTCCAACTGAATTCATCAGTAAATACACTTCCAAAAAGATCGAAGCACAGTAGTTTGCCTCAATTTTGTGATGTATACCGCAAAACTCGAACATGTCTGTAAAAACAGACCATGACGCACTATTCCTGAGTCGCATCGCGCGCCTTTGTGGGGAACAGATCCCGAAAACGATATCAGCTGCAATATCTGATTTTACTCGTCTAAACGGCGATATTGAGAAGTCGAAATAAATATCTCTGTAATTCTAAACATATCGGGTATTTTCAAGTTTTAAGTTTTAGCTGCTTGTTGGAACTCACTGCCAGAGAGAGAGAGAGAAAACTTTCTGGGTCGTACAGCTGCTGTAATGTTCATCACTTTTCTGGAACAGTGACTGGGCTTAGTTTATATCTGCTGCTGCTGTAGGCTGGGGAGTTATTTTCCTCACTTCTCAAAACACATACCGGTGTCTACAGACAGACGAGAAAATCAGAACAAACGAGAAAAATGGCTGGATTTTCGGTGTCCTACAGCTGCTGGTCTGGAGATGCTCTAAAACCACAATGGCGGATGACTGACAGCATATTGCCAGAGATGGATGTTCTGCTTGAACTTGTCTTCGAGTACTTGAACAAAGAAGACATCACATTAATCTCAGAACTTTCTATAGATACCTTGCCCCGTCTTGTTCGAACCAGTCTGTAGAGGCTCCTATGCCCTGCACAAAGAATGTCCTGTGAATGAATGGACCATTCTGATCGGCTTTTACTGTATTTGCCCACCGAACTGCTGCTGCTGCCGGTGTGGGAGCTCTGTCCACCATTTTCAGCAGATGAGACTTTCAGTGGCGAAAAGAAAAACATACAGCGGTCATAGTGCACCGACAGTTAAATCATGCAAAAGTAGCCTACAGGTCATGAAATATGGAAAGAAACTTGCTCAATTATATTGCTGTGCTACTGTCGAGGAAAGCTTGAATTTTTCAGTTTTAATATTTTTTGTGGGATCAAAAATTTGAAAACCTCTCTCACACCAGCCTGATTTAGCTTCACTGATCAGGATAGTAAAAACATGCGTATGCTAAGGGAATTTTCATTCACAAAGCAGGCTTATCACATTCACACAGTTCAATACTGTTCTATCCTCATTAAATTGTGCTTAACTTAAATTCCATAAGGCAGTGAAGCAATTTAGAAGTCTCGGTGCGACGAAAATTGTCAGTCGATCTCCTGAAAACATTTGTAATAATTATTAACTTTCGGTGATCACATGGGGAAGACCGGAGATCTGCTGGTAAGACCGTGTTAGCCTATTTATTTGAAGTAACTGGATATCTTGAGTATACAAAACGGCAGGTTCGTCCAGTGTAAATCAGACGTTCCCCACTGATCCCGTGCAACACAGCGTAGTAAGCAGACACTGTCAATAATAATCAGTTAAACAATACGCGAACACACTTACTTTAGTTTAGTTCATGTATTAAATTCCTTCTCATACAGAATCTCATCAAGATGGCGACTAGCTCAACAATACATACATATACATCCTCCTTCTTTCAAGGCTAATCGGCAAGCATTGCCTCATTCTTTTCATAAGAGAAAACAGATAGCAGAGAAGCTATTCCATGGAATAAATGGACGCTCCAAGGAATAATAGGGCTTGAAACTACTTTGCATTGATAATCATCGTATATTAAAGTTTAGGAATCGGTAAGATAAGAAGAGATATTTCGATATATGTACTGGGTTATGTAATTTATAAAATTTCTGAAAATATCGCGTGGAGACCGCTGCAAGAGACATTACATCGCCCCTTGCAGCGAGCAAAGTTGATATGTATCCACTTTGCGAGCTAACTATTGGCTTAGCTAACTCGTTAGAATTTGTGGAACATACGTTCCTATAAATTTTAAGAAGTTAGTAAGATTTTTTGATTACAAGAACTGAAAGAGATTTGGTACAGGTAACACCGATCTCCGTTACCTAGATACCTAGTTGTTGCTTTCACGTGTACTGGGGCATACCTGCATCCCACGTACACAACCAGGGAAGATGGACTTATATAGTTGTTAATCAGATCTACCTATTCAGGAACTGGCCTTCACAGGGAAACCCCGGAAAACCTGGAGGCTTAGACCCCAACTAGGTATCATAGATGATAGGAAAGACAGAATAATTTAGAAATTTGAGAGATATTCTAGAATTCATAGGAAAGATAAAATGTGCCTCATAGCCAAAAAAAATCTTTACACATGCAAATTTTTACAATCTTCTGAAAAATTTTCTTCATCGATGTCTTGCTGAACTGCGGGGAAACTGATCGAACAGGAACATGGGACACGGCACGGAGAACAGGCGTCGCATTGTCGTACCGGACAGGAGACGTAACGGATTTGAGAGACCAGACGGAACCTCAGGAACAGGTACTCAGGATTGTGGCATGAAACAATCGAAATTCGTCTAAGGAATGGTCAACTATTAAAGATTCCTGGAAGAGAAGGGTTAGTCGAATTTCTCCAGATTCATTTTGAACTCAAATATGGACCTGATCCATCCAATCTTCCATCTGAGGAATGGGAAAATCCATTCGTCTTATACTTTCCACACCTAGGTGTCTTAATCGATACTGTAGTTGCACAATATCACAACTCCAGATCGGAAAACAATTTTGAAAACATGGATAATTTCATCCATCTTCTTGAGTAAGCCGCAAGGTTCTAATCTTGGTTTTAATTTTTTTTCTTTTTTTTTTTTTTTTTTTTTTGGTGTTTCGTTGGCTTTTCCAGGTGGAAGTAGATCTGAATCTTTCCTAATTTGGTTTCAAGTACGAGTGTGAATAGCATGTCAGAATATTAAAAACTTTATTATTTGAGACAATTTCCAAAAAAATTATATCTTATTCATACATGATTACAATGAAATTTTGCTGAAAGAGAACGTTTAATTTAGTCTTGCTGCATGACCACTCCAGCTGAAATTAATCTTTGTTAGTAGTGATTGACGATCAAATTTTTCCCTTTTATACTCCGATTGCCGCATTTTCTCATGAACATATAAGAATGCAATATAACAATAAACAAATCCAACTGGAAAATGACACATTATTATAAATTCAATGAAGAACTTTCTTATTAACTCTAATTTTATAAACACACACTAAGCTAGTTAATTAAATTCTCTTGAATAGAATTTAGCTCGCGCCAATAAAAACCAGCGAGTCTTTATGTCTGTGGACAGTTGCAATCGATTCTAATTTTCTAACGCGGTTCATTTGTTCTCCTGTGAACTGTCAGTTTACAAACACTAACTTCACACGCAAGCGCCGTATTCTATCATATAGTTTCAGTAAACGTATTATCACTGGAGATTAACACTCCCTGAATGTATATTATTTCACACGCACAAGCTTCTTTGGTGATCATCGCGTAGACAGATAACCCGTAAATCTTCACAGCAGCAATAGCTAAAGTTCCACTTACTTTTCTAAATATTCCTATACTATCATTTTTTTAACACCCAAATACTTCATACAGACTTTTCATTTAATTTGACACACTTGCCTTAAAAGTACCTCTTTAGGTCTGCATGAGGAAATAATCCTTTTATTCTTCCAGAATCCGGATATCCTAATAAATACGCACCAGGATTCGGTATATCAACTATTATATATGGACCTGTATAAATTAGATTCCATTTTCTGATGGTCTTCTTCAACCTTGATGACTTGATGTGTCTTCTTAAAAGAATTTTCTGTCCGATATTGAAATTCTGAATCCGTTTGATGTTTTTATCATGGATTTCCTTTCGCTGTCTTGCTTTCTCCGTAATATTAATGAGAGCATTGCGAATTTTTTCTTCCCATGACATTTTGGTGTCCTCGAGTTTAGGCAAGTTATCTACCCAAAAGTTTCTTTCGTTATCTCTGAACATCAGTTCATTCGGGGTAAAGCTTGTAGAACCATGTGGTAAATTATTATAAATCTGCTCAAACTCCGTCAAATAGTTTATCCAGGTAGTTTGTTTATCATGATAGTACGTTCTCATGAATCTGTTTAGTTCTCGGAAAACCCGTTCAATTAAATTCCCTTGTGGATGATAGAAAGATGTAAATATCTGTTTTATTCCTAGTTGTGATACTAATTTTCTCTGTAAATATCCAGTAAATATCTTCGCGTTGTCAGAGATTATAGATTTTGGAATCTCTGCATGAGGAATGTAGTCATTTACAAACTTTACTGCGGCAGCTCTTGCAGTTGCTGATTTTATAGGATATAGTTTAACATATTTTGTAAACACATCACAGAATCCAATAATGTACTTAACACCACCTCTGGCTCTAGGAAGTTATCCACAAATATTACATGATATACGTGATTTTGGTGCTTCAGGTATTATTGAGTGAAGCGCAGTTTTATTTCCCTTGTTGTCCGGCTTAGCCTTTTGACAGAGAACACATTTCTGTATGACTTTGTGCACTTTTCGCCTTATATTTGGGAAGTAACAATAACATCTAGAAGCACTGGAAATTCTGCCTTATTATTTACATCCATTTCAGGTGTTATTCCTTCTGGAGATCTTGACAACGCGTCAGCTATAATATTTTCTTTTCCGGCTACATGAATAATTTGAAACTGATATTCTTGCAGCGCCAGCGTCCACCTTGACAAGCGAGGATGCAGCAACTTACAAGTTTGTAAAAAGGCTAGTGATTGGTGGACACAATAAACGGTTATCCTTGAGCCATATACATAATAATTAAACCTTTTCAAAGACCAAATAACTGCTAAAGCTTCCTATTCCGTAGTGGTATATGCTCTTTCGCAGGTGGATAAAACTCTGCTAGCAAATGCAATTGGACAAAAGGTTTTTACACCATCGATGTGCCTAATTTGAAATAAACAAGATCCTAATCCCACATCTGATGAATCAGTGGCTAAACAGAATCCGAAATTCATATCAGGGTGGTATAATAATGGAGCATTTATCAGTTGATCCTTAGTTTCACAAAAAGCCTTTTCACAATCATTAGACCATTGCCATGGTACATCTTTCCTCAGGAGCCGGTTTAGTGCTTCAGAGTTCATTGCTTGAGTTTTAATAAATCGACGAAAAAATGAAGCCAAGCCTATAAATCCTTTCAGTTGTCTTCTGTTTCTTGGAGTTGTAAAATTTTTTATCGCACTAATCTTCGCTTCTGTTGGAAGAATGCCTTTTGCATTAATCATATGTCCTAAGAATCTAATTCTCTGTAGAGAAAATTGGGATTCTTTTAGATTTGCAGTTATACCAGTTTGTTTGAACACAGCAAAAATCCTCATAATAAGTTGTACATGTTCCTCCCAAATTTTAGAGGCAATTAATAGAGCGTCCACAAAAATTGTTATTCGACTACGTAGTTCTGGTCCAAGGGCATATTCCAACGCAGAAATAAAAACTCCAGAGCTGATATTGAGACCAAACGGAACGACCTTGAACTGATAGCTTCTCCCTCCATATATAAAAGCAGTATATTTTCTTCAGTCCTTGTCTAACTGGACTTGCCAGAACGAATTTCTCAAATCAGTACTGGTTAAATAGGATACATCTTGAAATTTCTGTATTAACTCATCGATGTTCTCCGGATGTGTGCGCACAGGTACTATAATTCTGTTAATTTCCCTTGCATCTAATACCAATCGAACTTTTCCTCCTGGCTTTGGTACAACAAGCAAAGGAGAACAATATGGGTTGTTCGACGGTTCAATCCGATTCCAGTTTAACATTTTTTGTATCTCTTCCTGAACTGGTTGTTTTAATCGCCAGGGAATGGGATAGTGTGTGCGGCAAAATGTCTTATGGGGGATTCATCTGTAATGTACAAACATATCCTCTAATAATTCCGGGCTTTTCATTGAAAACTGACTCATATTCTGTTAATATATTGAATAATTGTTCCCTCTGACCATCCGTTAGGCAATCTGACTCAGCAATTTTCTGTTCGACTGTTTGTCTGAAATCCTCTACTTGAATTGACTTGATCGGTAGTCGGTACACATTATTATTTTCAGCACAAATCAACTGCACAGCAGCACCACGGAAATATCGCTCATACACTGCCTCCTTTCTCAGTAAGATCAGTGTAACAAATTGATCTTCGATTTTAAAATGCACCTTTCCTTCTACCAAGTCCAACTTGCAACTGCAGGCTTGCAAAGTTCCAATGCCAAGAATACAATCTACAAACAACTTTTCCATTACAAGGAATGTGCATTGTTTAGCTACATTTCCCAATTTTATCTCTATAAGCGTTTGTATCTTGACGTTCCGGGATTTTGCTCCCACTGCACCTATAACTCGGCAATTTTGTACTGGTAGAACAGGGGTTTTCTTAATTTTACTAATTCTGCGAAACAAAGTTCCGGATACTACGTCTGTAGATGAAGCTGTGTCCAATACAACATTGGTTAAAAATCCTCCCACTTCTGTGATGATCTCAGACACAGGAACCCTTTTATCTTCGACTACACAGGCCTCTAAGTCTCTCGTCAATTCATCTGTCATTAATTCGCCTTCATTATATCTCAACATTGCCACGGAATTAATTTCGTTTAAAACAGGTTTGCCCCTTTTGTATTCCCCGGCCGACATTACGGAGCATAAAGCGGTCCCCTTCAGTTTAAAAGTCGATTATTATTTCCTCTTGAATCATCTACTACTTCTGTTATGACTGGTTGTTGTTGATGACTGGTTGTGTTATTTGTTTCAAATCGAGGGTCAGAATTTCTGTACGCATTATTATTGTTTGAAAACTGCTGGTTCTGATAATCTCTTGCATTTCCAAACATTGGGTTGTATCTGCGACCTGTTCGATTGTCTCTGAATCTGCCCCTCGCAGCACTGTTTTTGAAATTTCCATTTCCGTTGCAATTGTTTCCATTGAATCTCTGACTATTCCTAGTATAATAATTATTAAATCCGTTTCCGTTCAGGTTTGCGTTTGGCGCCTCAATCGCTCTCCTCTGCATAACCGGTTATCTTGGCCGATGTTCATCTTCCTCGATCATATCTATAGTGTCAAGCGTAGTCATGAAAGAGTTAAGGTCATGCTCATTAAAATACAGCATTCTATTTCTGATGCTGGCTGGAAGTCGAGATTTTAATATGCCAATCACGTCTTGTAGAGGCATAGGCTTATCGCATTACCGCGATTTGTTTATATATTTCTCAAAGTATTTCTTTAAAGACCCACGTGAAAAGGAAAAAGGTTCCGGGTATAATACCTCCTGCCTTAAACGTTCTTGTACTCCTTGGGACCAGTATTTGGATAAAAATGCTCGTTCAAAATCTTCATATGTGTCCCAAGTTGATATCATATCAGATGCCCGTATAGCTCCTGACCCCTGAATATAACCGGTCACGAAACTAACCTTTTGCCACTCACTCCAATTTTTTGGCAGTACTCCCCTAAAACTTCTTATAAACACTATTGGATGAACATTTTTCTTGTCTGGGTTGTAGATATGGAATTGACGTTGTTTCAGCATTTTCTCCTCAGTATTGCTTTTACAACTCCAGTCATTATGACTACCCTCATAGTGTTGTGATTGATGTTGATTGCAAAAACGAACTTGTGCATTAATGTCCCTTTCTGTGCTTGATCGGTTAAATAATGTAGCTTCATTGATAGATCTTGTTATGGGTTCATTTCCTAGCGTGGAACGCAAATCTTCTCGAGATAGGTTTAAAGCTCTCTCAATGTTTTCTTTCCATTGTTTAAGTTCTTCGCCTAGTTGTTCTCTGGCTTCTCGCAAACCTTTATTAAATAAATTTTCTTCAGAACTCTCGGTCATATATTGTATAGCTGCTCTGACGGTATGTTCAATATTGTCTGAATAAATGCTATGCCTTTCCAAACTTAACTGCGAGAATTTTCCCGCGAGAATGTTTACCTTATGATCAACCTCGTCTTGTCTCTCCTTTATGTTATTTATGGATTTACCCAAATTTTGGAAGTCCTTTGGAATCTTGTCTTGTGATTCTCTCAAATCCTGCATATCTGCTGACATCTCATTTACTTGTTGCTTTAATTCATCTTGAACTTCAACTAATACCGGAATTACCGTCATAGAACATTGCATCTGTTCTTGTGCTTGAACTATCTGTGGGATTGACTCGACCTGCTCTTTAATAGTATCAAGCTTAGTAGCAAGATACTCGGTTAGCTCTAGGCGCGACTTCTTCGCATTTTCATTACACTGTTGAGTGACTTGCTCAATGTGAGCAGCTAATTTTAATTCTGTCTTTTCATTCTGGATTTTCAATTCTTCCGCAGTTTTATTTAATTTATCATCAAGTCTCTGAAAACTCTCTACTAATTTATTATTTAATTCCGCTTGATTAGCTTCTAATTGCTCATTCAACTTTGTTTGATTAGCTAGTAATTGCTCCTGGACTTTCATTTGATTGGCTGCTAATTGTTCCACTTTCACTTGATTGGCTGCTAATTGTTCATTCATTTCCCTTTTAGTCTCTATTTGCGCTTTAGTTAAGTCTGTTACATTTTTGGCTAACAGTGTTAACTGCTGCATGATTACAGTCAATGGGTTTATTTCGTCCTGCTCAGATGACATCGAAACACTTAGGCTTTGTTGTGGGGCCTGATTAATGCTGCCGCTAGGCACTACTTCAGTTAAGCTAGCGTCTAATGTGTCACTAACCTCAGAAACAGCTGAGGGCTGTTGTGATTTGCTCTGCTGTTGCATTGCCATTTTAAGCCGCCCTAGTAAGAACCATTAATACACAGAACAACAAATATATAAAGTCACTCGCATCTGAGTTAATAATGTCACTGACCTAAACTTTGCATAATACTCACTTATAATAAACACTTCCTATCTAAAGTTCAACCCAACAGTCACTTAATCAATCTGATTCAAACCGATAGACATTTAAATAGTTATTCTAAATTTCTATCTACAAAAAATTAATTGTATATTGTCTGGCCTGAATGACGTTCTCGTAGGTTGTGGCGAAATTGTGACTTCTGGAACAGGCCTCGTCTTCTTTTCTCTCGTGAACATGCAACATAAAATTCACACAATGTTTAAGTAATGCTCAAAATGTTGTCCTGTCACAGTGAAGCCAAATTTAATATTTTTTTGTGGGACTTACTTTAGTTTAGTTCATGTATTGAATTTCTTCTCATACAGAATCTCATCAAGATGGTGACTAGCTCAACAATTCATACATATACATCCTCCTTTCACGGCTAATCGGCAAGCATTGCCTCATTCTTTTCATAAGAGAAAACAGATAGCCGAGAAGCTATTCCATGGAATAAATGGACGCTCCAAGGAATAATAGGGCTTGAAATTACTTTGCATTGATAATCATCGTATATTAAAGTTTAGGAATCGGTAAGATAAGAAGAGATATTTCGGGATATGTACTGAGTTATATAATTTATAAAATTTCTGAAAATATCGCGGAGAGACCGCTGCAAGAGACATTACACTGTGTGAAACTGCTCTCCAGCCAGGCTATGTCACCACATACCATATCGATGTAGTAAACAAATCCTGTGCCACGCAAAATCATCACTTCTGCATTCTGCATATAGCTATTGATCATCAGGCACTCGTACATATACCGCGAAGACAGACAGCATAAGCACATGCACCATATATATAGTCACAGCAGTAGATATTTCCTGCAAGGTCGCTCAGTCATCCCACAGCCAATGACCACGAGTCATCTATTCCCACACTCGCTGCTCTGATGAGCAATGAGAGCCCCCTCCATGGACAGCGGTCACAATCCATACTGGTGTACAATGGCTGGGCCGGTTCCCCTCGGCACAAAGACATTACTGTTTCCTGCCCCAACCTGATTGCTTGCTTTCTACACCCATTTCCAGAATCTGGGATTACAAGAACATATGTATTTTCACGTGGTTTGTCAGAATATCATTACTGTTTCCTGCCCCAACCTGATTGCTTGCTTTCTACACCCATTTCCAGAATCTGGGATTACAAGAACATATGTATTTTCACGTGGTTTGTCAGAATATCATACGATTTACGCGAGTGTTCTCGATATCAAGCACACAGCAATTTCGCATGCATAGCAGTATCGCTTGCACAGTATAATTCCAAAGATAAAGACTGGAAAGTATACCTCTAGAAACCTAAAACTTAAGCTAGGTGGAACGTAATGCAAACCACTGAGTAACTAAAATGTATCTCGTTTGCGAAGATCTTTGCATGAAAACTCGAAAAGGATAGAGGAAACTAATGGTTTCACTTGCGAATACTGATGTCAATGAAATAACACATTCCAAATCATCCTTCTATTTTACAAAGTCAGCTAAGGTGTTTCCCATGTTTAGAGAAGCAGCAAACGTGTCTTCCACCCGTTTTTCACCATCTAGATGCACGAAACACACACTAGAATCAATGGCCTTCCAACCAAATAAAGATGGGAAATGTGCGGAAGCAGTCAACCAGACAATTTACATGAGAGGGAATAATGGTCAAACGCCAACACACATTTGAATTTTCTCAAATTTCCACGGAGAACACATACCATCACGAAGGCTGCCCAACCATTACTGAGTATTAGTTCGCCATTCAGCCGTCTAGAGCAGTGGTTCCCAACAGGTGGTCCGCCAGAGCTATGCCAGAGCTATGCCAGAGGGGTCCGCAAGATGCTATTAGAATATAAAGTATATTAAATATATTTCGTATGCTAACAGATGTTTTGTTTTGGCCGCTTCCTGCATGAGCAGAGCTTTAGCGAACCCTATATTCTGCGTCTAGCGTCTTCCTAGAGCCAACTGACACTAGCACACTCTAGCGCAAAACTAGAATTAAATAGAGGCAAATAGTTCTGATGTATGCCCTAGACTGCGCTCGCCGCCTCTTTGCAGCTGACAGCTAACTTTACAACTAACAACAGAAACTCGCATTTCAGACGACAATCAGCCATTATTTTTTTAAGGAGTTTCTTATACTTAACACCCAGATTTGAAGACAAGGGTTTTGAGCAATAATCAAAAATTTAACAATAACAATGATGGCTAAATTGTAAAAGTTTTAAGCTCAATATTTTTTCAATAATGAATATGTCAATGTTTTTTCTAAGTACCAAAAATAGAAAACGTATAAAAAGACTCTTAATTTGGCTTTTTTGGGTACTTGATACTGTGATATGACAAGGTACCAATCATGCTCGATGAGGGGGTCCTCGAGAAAATTTTATTGGGAACCCTTGGTCTAGAAGGCAACACGGTTTAGTCAGCTACATACGTGTACCCCAGCCGACTCCCACCAGAATCGGGAGACGTCAATAGTTCCCATGACAGGCCTCTGCCAACGCGTACTACCCACTCACTAGACAGAATGGTCCTAGGAAACTGGCCACATATATTTTATCACTGTACTTCCAATTAAATATTACGATTGTAACCTCAATTGGACGACATCCAACTATGAGCAAAGTATCGCAAATATTCCCTCCTGCTGGCTGTGACTCTGGAAATAAAAAATCTGTAACGTTCTTATGACTGAACATAATTTTCCACGTAAAAAAATCTTTCATTTCCCTTACGACAAATCGCAGTTTCCATCTCAGATACATACCTTCCCTTATGACAGGGCAAAACCATTTTCTTTGGACACGTCGGAACACACACACACACACACACACACACACACACACACACATACAGAAGTTTCTTTCCGTATTTCATGATCTGTAGACCACTTTTGCAGGGTTTAACTGTCGGTGCACTATGACCGCTGTATGTTTATTTTCTTTTCGATCTGTACAAAATAGTTTTGTTGCTGAAAGCCTCATCTACTGAAAATGGCGGACAGTGCTCCTACACTGGCAGCAGCAGCAGTTTGGCGGGTAAATTCAGTAAGAGCCGATCAGAATGCTGCATTCATTCACAAGACATCCTTTGTGCAGGGCACAGGAGCATCTACAGACTGATTCGCACAAGACGGCGGTAAGGTATCTACGGAAAGTTCTGAGAGTAACGTGGTGTCTTCTTTGTGCAAGTGTTCAAAGACGAGGTCAAGCAGACCATCCATCTCTGGCAGGAAGCTGTCAGTCATCTGCCATTGTGGCTTTTGAGTGTCTCCAGATCAGCAGCTGTAGGACACCGAAAATTCCAGCCGTTTTTCTCATTTGTAGGATAGTGCTTCGAATTGTTCTGATTTTCCTGTCTGTGCTTGGACACCGGTATGTGCTTCGAAAAGTGGGGAAAATAGCGCCCCTGACTCCATCAGCAGCAGCAAATATAAACTAAGCCCACTGACCGTTTCAGAAAAGTGATGAACATCACACCAGCTGTAGGACTCAGAAAGCTTTCTCTCTCTCTGGCAGTTCCTTCAAACAAGCAGCTAAAATTCGAAAATTGGTGAGCGTCCTGTTTAGAGATATTTTTTCGACTTCCCAGTATCGTCGTTTTGACGTGTAAAATCAGAAATTGCAGCTGATATCGGTTTCGGGATCTGTTTCCCACAAAAGCGTGTGAAGTGTTTCAGGGAGATGTCACAAGTGTGGTGCGGTCTTTTTGGTGTCCATATTCGAGCAAAATTTAAGCTAACTAGTGTGTATCGATCTTTTTGAAAGTGCGTTTGTGTTGGATTTAGTGACTCCTGAAACAGCTCGTGCGCGAAGACAAATTTATCTCCCACAAAAGCGCACGAAGTGTCTTAGGAACGGTTTCACAAGTCTGTCGTTTACAATCCATGTTCCACTGTTGCGATGTACGTTGCATAATTGAGGCAAACTACTGTACATCGATATTTTTGGAATTGTATTACAGATGTATTCAGTTGGATTTAGTAACTCCTGGAGCAGTTCGTGCTCTAAGACAAGTGTACTTCCCACAAAAGCACGCGAAGTGTCTCTGGGGCGGTTTCAGAACTGTGTCACTATCTTTTTCTTTTAGGATCCGTGTTTGAGTGTGGCGGTATTACTCGGGAAAAAAACGTGTAAGTGTTTAAATATTCTCGCGCCATGTGCAAAGCTCTCTTTCTTTGTGCAGTGGTACATTTAGTTCGTGTGACATCTTCAAGTTATGTATGTGACAATATTCAGCAGCACCAGATGTAATAACTCCACCACTTACATCTACATCTGCATAGACACTCCGCAAGCCACCAGACGATGAGTGGCGGAGGGTGCCGTGTTCCACTACTTGTCATTCTCTTTCGTGTTCCACTCGCAAACAGAGCGAGGGAAAAACGGCTGTCTGTATGCCTCCGCATGAGCCGTAATTTCTCGTATGTTATCTTCGTGGTCCTTACGCGCAATGTACGCTATGTGATCAAAAGTATCTGGACAACTGGCTGAAAATGACTTACAAGTTTGTGGCACCCTCCATCGGCAATGCTGGAATTCAGTATGGTGTTGGCCCACCCTTAGCCTTGATGACAGCTTCCACTCTCACAGGCATACGTTCAATCAGGTGCTGGAAGGTTTCTTGGCGAATGACAGCCCAATCTTCACGGAATGCTGCACTGAGGAGAGGTATCGATGTCGGTCGGTGAGGCCTGGCGCAAGGTCGGCGTTCCAAAACATCCCAAAGGTGTTCTACAGGATTCAGGTCAGGACTCTGTGCAGGCCAGTCCATTACAGGGATGTTATTGTCGTGTAACGACACCACCGCAGGCCGTGCATTATGAGCAGGTGCTCGATCGTGTTGAAAGATGCAATCACCATCCCCTAAATACTGCCGGCCGCAGTGGTCTAGCGGTTCTAGGCGCTCAGTCCGGAACCGCGCGACTGCTACGGTCGCAGGTTCGAATCCTGCCTCGGGCATGGATGTATGTGATGTCCTTAGGTTAGTTAGGTTTAACTAGTTCTAAGTTCTAGGGGACTAATGACCTCAGAAGTTGAGTCCCATAGTGCTCAGAGCCATTTTTTTGAACCCCGAAATGCTCTTCAACAGTGGGAAGCAAGAAGGTGCTTAAAACATCAATGTAGGCCTGTGCTGTGATAGTGCCACGCAAAACAACCAGGGGTGCAAGCCCACTCCATAAAAACAAGACCACACCATAACACTACCACCTCCGAATTTTACTGTTGGCACTACACACGCTGGCAGATGACGTTCACTGGGCATTCGCCATACCCACGTCCTGCCAAAGGATCACCACATTGTGTACCGTGATTCGTCACTCCACAAAATGTTTTTCCACTGTTGAATCGTCCAATGTTTATGCTCCTTAAACCAAGCGAGGCGTCGTTTACCATTTACCTGCCTGATGTGTGACTTATGAGCAGCCGCTCGACCATGAAATCCAAGTTTTCTCACCCCCGCCCAACTGTCATAGTTCTTGCAGTGGATCCTGATGCAGTTTGGAATTCCTGTGTGGTGGTCTGTAGAGATGCCTGCCTATTACACATTAAGACCCTCTTCAACTGTTGGCAGTCGCTGCCAGTCAACAGGCGAGGTCGACCTGTACGCTTTTGTGCTGTGCGTGCCCTTTCGCGTCTCCACTTCGCTATCACATCGGAAACAGTGGACCTATGGATGTTTAGGAGTGTGGAAATCTCGAGTACAGACGTATGACACAAGTGACACCCAATCACCTGACCACGTTCGAAGTCCGTGGGTTCCGCGGAGCGCCCCATTCTGCTCTCTTACGATGTCTAATGACTACTGAGGTCGCTGATATGGAGTACCTGTCAATAGGTGGCAGCAAAATGCACCTAACATGAAAAACATATGTTTTGGGGGATGTCCGGATACTTTTGATCACATAGTGTATGTTGTCGGCAGTAGAATCGTTCGGCAGTCAGCTTCAAATGCTGATTGTCGAAATTTTCTCAATAGTGTTTCTCGAAAAGAACGTCGCCTTCTTTCCAGGGATTCCCATTTGAGTTCGTGAAGCATCTCCGTTACACTTAGGTACGTGTTATTCGAATCTACTGGTAACAGATCTAGCAGTCCGCCTCTGAACTGCTTCGATGTCAAAGCATCCTGTCATTGCTGAAATACGCACCTTCAGGCAGTCTTTGCAACCACTGTCCATTCTCCAAGATGTGTTTTCTAATATAATACGTTATCTATTGCAGTAAAATCCGGTGAAGTAGCCAACGTCTTACATTCAGCATCTGATTCTTGCATTTTTCTTAATTCCTCAGTAAGTACATCGTCTACTTGCAGGATCGCCGCGTTGAGTGGCCGCGCGGTTAGAAGCGCCATGTCACGGACTGCGCAGTCCCTCCCGCCGGAGGTTCGAGTCCTCCCTCGGCATGGGTGTTTGTGTTGGTCTTAGCATAAGTTAGTTGAAGTAGTGTGTCAGTCTAGGGACCAATAACCTCAGCGGTTTGGTCCCTTAAGAATCCACACACATCTGAACATTTGAAGTTGCAGGATCTAGGTTTTCCTGCTCAACTCATCTACATTTTGATTTAGCCTGCCAGGATTGTGTCTGAATATGCAGTCATGTTCACTGAGGCTATTTTTATTTTTTAAGGCTCACCGAGCAAGTCTGCTGCTGGGATTTTAAAACTCAATAGCCATTGTAAAGCTGCATGACTGATTATAACTATGAACTGTCGTCCACATACATAATACATGAGTGCCAAAAACAACTGACAGAAGTTCTTTTCCTGTGGTGCTGTACTTTTGCTTAGCATGATTGAGTTGTGCTGATGTCCGACTCCACAGCTGAGTGGGCAGTTCGGCAGAATGCCATGCGAGGGGCCCGGGTTCGATTCCTGCCTGGGCTGGAGATTTTCTGTGCTCGGGGACTGGCTGTGGTGTTGTCTTCTTCCTGATTTCTTCCTCATCGACATGCAAGTAGCCGAAGTGGCGTCAACTAAAACAACTTGCACCAGGCGACCAGCAGACAGGAGGCCCTAGCCATACGACATTTTATTTTCATGTGTAACCAGTTGTTTTTTCTTCGCTGGCTTGTATTTGATTTCACATGCAGCCTACAGAAAAGTCTCTAGCATCACATGGCACGATAAAACATTGTGACAAACTTGGATAAACGAAGACAGGCGAACTTGTAAGGGTTTCTTTCAGTCTTTACATATTACTCTTGCAGAGGTCTGACTGTGCAACAGGTGTTCCCTTCTTTACCATTTTTATGAGAGCTTTTGTGGTGGCTGCATAGTTCTCCAGAAAGCATTAATAATAGTTCGATAACCCGAAAAGCGATTGCAATTCTTTTACGTTCCTCGGTGTTCGAAAATCGTCCACTTTATCTGTTAACCATGGATCTGGTCCCACACCAAATGCTGAACTTATGGCCTAGACGATGTATCTGTAATTGTGAAAAATTGTAGTTTTCTAATGTCAACTTTGGATTAATGTCACTAACACTAGTTAGAATGTTTCTAAGTTGCATTGCATTCTCTCTCGTCCTATGTACACAGACAGTTATGTCATCCTGGTGTATTAAATACATAGTCAGCTTTAAATCCTCTAAATGTAAATCAGCAAAACGTTCAATATAGCAGGAGAGTTTTGGAGGCCAAAGGGCATCCTCAGGTATTCATAATGACTAGAGGGCGCAACAAAGTTGCCTTTTTCAAATCTTTGAACCTAGAGGTATTTTATGGTACCTGCATGATATATATAAAGTGGTGAAGAATTTGCACTTGCCAAGGTGATCCAATGTGTTATCGATCCTTGGAAGGCGGCAGGTGCTTGGGTTTGCGGACTTACTTATCACTCTCATATCTATGGAAATCCGATAAGCCTTTTCTCTATTACTAGGTTTCTTGGGAACTTTCACCATGGGTAGATCCCTTGGCAGGTAAGAAGGTTGGATTACTCCTGTTTCTAGTAGATCTGTAATATTTTTTTCTACAATTGACTACAACTGATATGGTTCTGGGCTATAGGCCTAGCATCACCCAAATGAATCTCGTGGTACGTTAAGGAGATCACCGAAAGTTGTTCCTTTTCTTCAAAGTCGCAAATTCAACAAGAATAGTGTAGTGGATGGAGACCAAATGTAGTGGATGGGTGCCAGGAGGTGCCGTGTTAAAACTCGGCGAGAACTTTCCAAGTGATTTATTGTTTTTTAGCTGCAGTGCCCTCGTTCCTCTTGGTCTGCGTCACAGGGCCCCGCAGTGCTGAGGAAGCACCCCTGCAGCCCGTGTAATGCAATGCTGTGTCGGGCCAGCGGAGTGTCATCAGGATGCCGCAGTTGACTTGGTGGTCTGCATCCCTGTCGACTCAGGGCTCCGAGGAGCCGCTGAGCGACCCGCTGACAACTGTGACAACTGCAAGATGGTCCACACCGTGTTCCTTCGCCGGCGTGGCTTAGGGCGCAGAGACGACAAGTGGCTGCGACCTGCAGCCGAGCCTGCGATCCTCACCCTGGTTGTCACCGTCGTGTGTTGGAAGCCAGGACGACTGCCCACGGTACTGAGCCGTGGAGTGGCTTGCCGCTGGCTGGCTGGCTACAGACCCCGCATCGGCGTCCGGGGGTCGATCCAACGACCCACCGTGGACTGGAACGCCAGTGCCCCATCTGCTGCTGTGTGTAGCCGGTGGTGTGACACGCCTCGCCGTCCAGGAGAGCAGCCACACTTGAATTGAATTTCATTAGAAAACGGCACCTATTTATACTCGGCTGTGCGCCTCTGTTTTGCTAACGCACTGCTCCGAGTCACGTATGCACAACACTTAGGTTGTCCAGTGGCCTCCTTCTGCCTGTGACTTGCGCCATGAAAACTGCTGAGTGTGCCTTCTCTGGCAGTTCTGCGCTCCTGTGGCCTCTATTTGCCTTCGCAACTGCTGGTATGCCTAACTCTATCTGGCCGTCACCTGGCTGTAACTTGTGCTCAGAATATCGCGCAAAACTAACTTTTCCTATCCTAAACGGTTGTGCCGCTACATTATTCCCCTCTTAGGAATGACCGGGCCCCAGGTCGACCCTTAACTAGTTCTCAACTTGTTTGGGTCGGCTCCTATGGCACACTTGCTTACTACTAGAAAACTTAAATGTGGTCTAGTGCCCTCTTAAAACCATGACATGAACCAAAACGTAAAAATTCTTTACTGGACGACCACTGCTCGATTAACCCCTTACCTACTCGTCTCATGCCCTCGGTATCCAGTCCAGTGGGACTTGGACTACCCTTGGTTCCCTTTTGGAATTAGTTTTCCACCTGATCAGAAAGAAAACAACACATAACAAAGTTAAGGCCGCGAAGACACCTGGCACAGAGGTGCTTAACATGATCGTTATTTGCCATTGCCTTCCCCTATACTGCACGACATGTTGAACAAGCTGTTCGGCTGATACGCGCCCCTCTTACTCTAAAATGAACTGGTTTACGGATCTTAACAGACCTGGTTCCAGAGTTTGATTTAAAAAGGTCAGATTCTGCCTTGGCAAAACTCTGAAGTGGCTTCTGGCCAGTACAGCTGTGGATGCGTAACATTCAATTGCGTGACTCCTGAAATTGACGCTGGCAGGTGGAAAGTTTGTCCTATTATGTTACACTTAGTTCCATTGATTAAAATTCCGCTCCCCTCGAGCTCTATAAGTGTTGCTTCTGCAAATACTCCCCACTCAAAACAACTTGCTAGTATACCAAATTCTCGAAGGTGGAGACGATCCAATGCATCCCGACCCGTTGCAAGCTAAAGTTTGGGTCCATGATCTCCCTTGGACAGTCTATTCCTTTCCCCCTGGCTAAAAATAACTGCACCGTGCACGTGTCCCATATTTGCAGCTTCACTATATTCACTATATTTGATCCAAACTCAACACCGATTGTGTGACTACTTTCATCCTTAAATTTACATTATATGAACTGGTGCAATAAACACGACTTCACTGACCCAGCACTGTCGATAACTAAAAATTTAAACAGTAAATCGTACGACTATGACATCTTTCAACAAATATTTATTACGGCTTTGCTGCAAAATTTATTTCTCCAGAACTGCGTTTGATTTCTCCTCCAACAACACTCCACATACGTCAGACGCTACACTTCCCTTTTCAGTGACCTGAGGACAGGGATCACCATAACCCTTCCTCCCTCTTCAAAAGCTGCTGCCCCAGCAGGCTCACAATACTCGTAAACACATATAAAATACAATGCCGAATTAATCTATGCAAACCCAATGATACATGACACGAAAAAAAAAACAAGAAACTACAAATACTCTACTACTTTCTGGATCGCAAAGCATACGGTACTTTATGCTGTACTCTATCATCCTGGTTGTCTCTGTGCTTAGCAGCTCTCTTCACTCTCTCTTTCTTCCCCTTTCCTTCCTGTGACACGCCTGGAATCACATCCGGGCAACCCTTAAATCGCCGCAACCACCCAATGTGTACTATCGTTGTTCTAGATGGCAGCTGAAGCTTAACATTAACGAGGGATATGGTCTCAACGACTTGGTATGGCCCTTGATACCTCGTGAGGAACTTCTTCGTTTTCTCTTTTTGCGTATAGGGGCTGGACAGCGTTACCCATTGCCCCACTCTATACTGCGGTAAACTTCCTTTCCGCTTTACTGCGTCTTCCTGCCTTTCCAGAGCCTTTGTATTCGCCGTTTGTACCCATTTCCAAACATCCCGAATTGTCCTTGCGAATTGACGTACAGATTCACCACTCCGGCATTTTTCGCCCGTACACTACCTCATATGGAGACAAACCGGTATTTGTATGGACTTTTGCATTGTATGCGCACACAACATGCTACAAGTACTCGTCCCACTGATGGTGATGAGAATCCACATAAAAACTCAGCATCTTCCCGATTGTTCTGTGTACGCGTTCTGTCCTTCCATTGGCCTGTGGATGCAATGCGCTCGTCCTCAGCTTCTTTATGTTCAAAAATTTACACAGTTCCTTCATTAAATCTGACATCAAGTTGGTCCCGTGGTCAGTAATTATTGTCTCTGGTACACCAAACTTCAAAATCCAGTTGTTTACTAATGCTTGCGCGACCATTGCTGCCTGTTGATTTGGCATAGCCACCATCTCGACGTAACTTGAAAAATGGTCTATTATTGTCAGGACGAATCTGTTCCCCGAAGGTGTTCTCCTAAAACGTCCTAAGACATCAATCCCCAGCAAAGAGAATGGACGTGTCGCTTCCAGTAATCGATGTAGCTGTATCTGTTTCCGACTCAAATCCGCTCTCTTCGCACATGGTATACAATTCTCGACATACTGATCCACATCTACTTTCCTACCTCTCCACCAGTACCTCTCCACTACGCTCCTATTCGTCGCTCTACACCCTCCATGACCAGATAACACGTGATCATGTGCTTCCTTCAAAAACCTCATCCCTCAACTTCGCTGGCTCTACTACCCTTCGTCCTAACTTCATTTCCCTGCACAGAAGACCATCGTACATATTAAATTGTGGCTGTGTCCGATACAACTTACAATCGTTGTCCGCGTCCTGTAATTCTTGCCATACTGCTAGGTCATAACCTATGACTTCTACTTTTGGCACCTTCCTACTCAGTGCATCTGCATTACCCTGCTTCTTCCCAGGCTTGTGCACCACTTTGTAGTCGAATTCACTAAGCCTCACAGCCCATCTAGCGAGTCTAGTGGACGGATCCTTCAACCCCAACAACCACTTCAATGCAGCATGATCTGTCACTACCTGAAATCTTCTCCCATATAAATAACATAAAAAATATGAGATTCCATACATTACACTAAGCATTTCCCTCTCTGTTTTTGAGTAATTCCTCTCTGCTGCATTCAACTGCCTAGACGCATAGGCTACATGATGTTGTTTCCCATCAATTTCCTGACTAAGAACACACCCCAATGCTTGATTCGATGCATCGCATGCTAATATAAACTCCTTTTCAAAATCTGGAAACACAAAAACCGGACTTGATGTGAACACTTCTTTCAGTTTGTCAAACGCTTTCTGATACGCTTCTGTCCTCTCAAATTTCACACTCTTCCGTAACAATCGCGTCAACGGCTGTGCTAAATCTGCAAAACCCTTCACGAACTTTCGATAGAAATTGCAAATTCCGATGAATGACTGCTCTTCCTTAACTGTTTTCAGTTCCTGAAAATCCCTTACAGCCTGTACCAACCTCGGATCTGTTCGCACTCCGTCCTTACTGATAATATGACCCAAATATTTTACTTCTTCTACTGTAAAATGACACTCCTCCAGGCTCAACGTCAAACGAGCTGCTCTTATGTTGCCCCATACTACTTGAAAACACTATAATGTCATCCAAATAGACCAGACACTGCCGTGGTTTCAAACCCCTCAAGACACTCTCTAGCACCCTCTGAAACGTTGCCGGAGCCTTTTTTGACACCGAATGGCATTCTGATGTACTGGTAATGGCCTCCAGATGTAGAGAAAGCAGTTTTTGGACGATCCTCTGGAGCCACCTCTAACTGATGATAACCACTTGTCAAATCCATCGTAGAAAAGTACTGGCACTGTCCTCCGATATGTTTGGAATGGGGTATGCGTCCGTTACCGTCTTATTATTGAGGTATCGGTAGTCACAACATAACCTGTATTTCTTAGTTCCCTCCGTAGAGTTTTTAGGCACAACGACAATGCCCGCTCCCCAGCAACTATTACTA
This sequence comes from Schistocerca nitens, assembly GCF_023898315.1. Taxonomy (NCBI): domain Eukaryota; kingdom Metazoa; phylum Arthropoda; class Insecta; order Orthoptera; family Acrididae; genus Schistocerca; species Schistocerca nitens. The sequence goes on along the minus strand of NC_064616.1, from coordinate 446,789,344 downwards.
TGCTCTATAATACCATCCGCAAGCTGCTGATCAATGAAATCCTCCATAATCGGCTGCAAATACCTCGGTATTCTGTATGGTTTACGATAAACAGGTGCTTCATTCCCTGTTGGTATCCTATGTTGAACTAATGGAGTTGCTGGTAACGGCCCTAGTGGAAAAAACAAATCCTTAAATTCCTACAATAATTCTTCCATATGCTTTCTTTCTCCTCCTTTCAGATGCTTAATTTTGTCAGGCAATGCAGTTCTATCGACAGTTAGTGGTTGATCGCTCGCCTACCTCTCGAACACCAGTCTTAGTCATCTGGCACATCCAAATTTGCTACTGAAACTCCTTTCCTCAAATTCGCGTCTACAGCGCTAAAATTATCCACGTTCACGGGAACTACTCACCCGTCGTTCCCCTCCTGTACGCGTACAACACTACGTTTCACAAAATAACCCAGTGAACCCAAAACATCATTATCCTCCAATGGTTCAATAACACATATCATACGCACAGGTAGATTCGACTCCACACTTACCCAAAGCGACTTCCCGGTGCCACTAGACACACACTCACGCGAATTAAGCCTTAATGCTAATATACGCAGTTCAGTTGGTTTGTTCACTACGTTGAACGCCCCTCGCGGCAGCTCTGCATTGACAACAGTTTCCCCTAGCTGAAATAACATACCATCAAGTTCCACAGTTCAAGGTCAATTTAGGGATGTTGACGCAAGAAATCTACTCCTAGGATCATGTCGTAGCCCTCGCTTACCCATGGTACTACCTCCATGCATGCATCAAATCGCACTTTTCTATTCGAAAGTCAACTGTCACTGACCCTAAAGGTGTGACCTCCTTATCCCCCACTCCACGAAACCTGTAACGTGGTGGGTCTAACTTCCTTTGTCCCATTATATTCTTAGTAGCAACTGACACTTGCGCCCCTGTGTCCAACAAAATCTTAAACTCTTTAGTTCCTATGGATCCTACCACTGAACATTCCACCTCTGCACAGGTATTTGCAGCGCTGAAATTAAACGGGAGATCCCTTAGATGGGTCTTGGGCCCCCTCTGCCTTTTAACGATTGTCACCTCCCCTATCTCCACATCTCCATCCACCACGCTGCTGACTTCCCCCTCCCCCCCCCCCCCCTTCCTTTATTCCTCGGTAACTGGGTACATTGCCTCTGCACATATCCCGTTCGACCACACTTATAGCATTTTATACCTGCTGTAAACACTGTTTGACTATCACGTACCCCTGTTGCCACATATATCTCCTCACATTGGATTGCCACCTGAATGGCTGAATCTTTCGGATTCCCTTCACGCCATTTCCATGACATATGCGCCGGTAACCCTCTAAAAATATATCAACTGTCCTTTGCTCGGCCTCCTGAAACAGAACACTATTCGCTTCATTGCTCTAACCCGACTCGTAAGTATACTCGTTAATTTCTCTTATCCTGTCCGCAAATTTCTCTATCGACTTCCCCTGTCTCTTTGTCATTGTACTGAACCTCTCCTTAAAGTACCGAGCGCTATTCTGTTTCTTGTACCTTTGTAAAAGCCCCTCCTTCAACTGCATAGACTGACCTGCCTTCCTTAAGGCCTCAGAGCACCTTACATATGTCTTCACTTCACCCGTTAATCTAATCTTGGCTACATGTAACAACTGTTCATCAGACCAACCATTCATAACAGCTGATATTTCCAAGTCCTCCACAAACGAACGCACATCCTCACATGCATTGTCAGAAAACGGAATAATCAAACTCATGGCAGCTGGATCAGTCTCCAACGACTGATCAGATGCGGTTTCCTGCTCACTTCTAGATGTTAATTCATTTTTCAACTGCGTATTGTCTGCTGCCAATTGCGCTACTTTTCCCATCAAAATCCGTACCGCTTTTGGTTCCGACACACCTCACGTCCCTGAATCTGCCATTGTGCTGCTTTCATTCCCAGTTAGTCCCAAAACAAAATATTTAAGTACAAGAACAACCTGACTTCCTACAGCTCCATATCATCGCACTCAGTATCATGATAAACCAATACAAAAGTACTTAAATGCCACGAAAAAACTAATAAATCTTACTACCCCAAACACACTAACACTTACACTGCTAACAAAAAATACTATGAACACGCAAAACATCTAAAATGTGGTTCGGCAGGAGCCATACTCGAAAGAACAAAAAAAGGCAAGAAAACGTTCAATACTCAAAAGAAAACTGGTCAAAAATCACCACACCTTGTGACCGTAATGCAGATGGTGGGCTCGAATGTCATACTTCAGAGACGACGCCCAATATTGTGACACCAAATGTAGTGGATGAATGCCAAATATAGTGGATGCATGCTGGGAGGTGCCGTATTAAAACTCGGCGAGAACTTTCCAAGTGATTTACTTCTTTTTAGCTACAGTGCCCTCGTTCCTCTTGGTCTGAGTCACAGGGCCCCGCATTGCTGAGGAAGCACCTCAGCGGCCCGTGTAATGCAATGCTGTGTTGAGCCGGCCTTGTACGCCAGCGGAGTTGCGATGTCGTCAGGATGCTGTGCCGCAGTTGACTCGGCGGTCTGCGTCCCTGCCAACTCAGCTGTCCCCGTCCTCGTTGCCTCTGCGCCGCTACGAGTAGCCGCCAAGCGGCCCGCTGACAACTGCAAGATGGTCCGCGCCATGTTCCTTCACTGGCGTGGCTTAGGACGCAGCGACGACAAGTGGCTGTGACCTGCAGCTGAGTCTGTGACCCTTTGCCCCGGTTGTCACCGGCGTGTGTTGGAAGCCAGGACGACTGCCTGCGGTAGTGAGCCCGCTGCTGGCTGGCTGGCTGGCTGGCTATGGGCCTCGCGTCGGCATCAGGGGGTCAAACCAACGACCCGCTGTGGACTGGAATGCTGGCGCCCCATCTGCTGCTGTGTGTAGCCGGTGGTGTGACGTGCCTCGCCGTCCAGGAGAGCAGTCACACTTGAATTGAATCTCGTTAGAAAACGGCACCTATTTATACTTGGCTGTGCGCCTCTGTTTTGCTAACGCACTGCTCCGAGTCACATATGCACAACACTTAGGTTGTCCAGTGGCCTCCTTCTGCCTGTGTCTTGCGCCATGAAAACTGCTGAGGCGCGACTGCTACGGTCGCAGGTTCGAATCCTGCCTCGGGCATGGATGTGTGTGATGTCCTTAGGTTGGTTAGGTTTAAGTAGTTCTGAGTTCTAGGGGACTGATGGCCACAGATGTTAAGTCCCATAGTGCTCAGAGCCATTTTTGAAAACTGCTGAGTGTGCCTTCTCCGGCAGTTCTACGCCCCTGTGGCCTCTATTTGCCTTCGCAACTGCTGGTATGCCTAACTCACTGCAATCCTCCCTACACCTGGCTGTAACTTGTGCTCAGAATATCGCACAAAACTAACTTTCCCTATCCTAAACTGTGGTGCCGCTACATTAGGGTATAACACACCCCAATCCGCCTAACACAGGTGTTAAAGTTTCTTTTCAATTGCTGCTTTTATGGATGATGTAAGTGAGGTGGAATTTATATAAACTGCTCTTTCAGGCTGTTAGTTTTCTTGGTATACCATTGTCCCATCGGCATTTACTTTGTGTGCTGAGGCACGTTTGGTTCGTCAGGGAATTTTAGTCGCTCTGCTTCAAAAATTATCTATCCTCTCTGTCAACAATGTACCCTCTTCACATGCACTCTTTCGACATACACCTCACTTCACACATCTGCTTCCCATCTAAACTTCATTTTTCGTTAATGAGTCCACTAAGAAGAAATCTCCTATTAAAAATTCTTTTTCACCCTTATCTAAGCGATTTTCCCTGTACCAGCTGATATTTACTTGGCTTTTTTAACTTTAATTTGAAATATGTTTTAGTTGACTGTCGGAACATGGTCACTTGTTTTGGGTTCCCTCCTGTCTGCTTAGTGGCAAAATTGCCAAAATGGTGAACATTTCTCCCAATTTTGAATTCCTTTGTGGAAATTAACTGTGTGTTGAAAATGGCACAGGAAATTTTTGTCTAAGAAGGCATCGAAATCGTGATTATGCTCCCAACCAACTTCCAGTGTGAAGTAGTTTTCCCTCCACCCATTTTTGGTTCCACATTTTTTAAACCTTTTAGGTAAATTATCTTTTTCAACAATGCAGCAGTTTCAGTTCTGGATTGTGACTAGATTTAACAAACAAAATGCTCATGTGAGTAAACTGAGGGTGGAGGGGGAAGAAAGGAAAGGAAATGCAAGGAACTAATGATATCAGCTGCATCAGGACCTGATGTGGAATCAGCAGCAATAAGTGAAAACCTAGGATCTCTTGTTTACTAGGTAGTTGTGTTACCCACTGCACCATCCAGACTGAGTGTTTATCACAAACGAATGGAGTAACGCAGCCCGCTCCCCGGTTGACACACACTCCCACCCCGCGCCACCTATCTGCAGCCCACATGCGTATCCTCCATTCTTGCTAATTATAGATTCCTGCTGGAGGTCGAACGTAAAAGTGCATCAATACTGAAGAGTGTGGATTCATTGCCCATTGAGGCAAATCAGCTACATGAATGCATTTTGTCTTTTCTTTCAGAGATGTGCAGCTGTAATACATATTATCTGAATTTATGGTGATGAGGTTGTGGAACGAAAGGAAAGGGAACGAACTAAGGAGCATCTGGAATTGATGCAGGATCAGCAGTGGCAAGCGAAAATGTGTGCCAGACAGGGAATCGATCCCGGGATCTACTCCTTACTAGGCATTTGCTTTAATCACTGCACCACCAGGACACATTGTTTATCACAAATGCACAGACTATCCCAACACTTTTCCTTGCTGACCCACGCTCCCACCTAGTAATCATACATGTCCTCGATACTCGCTAATTATAGATTCCTGCTTGAGGTCGAACATAAATGTGCATCCTCATTGAAGGATGTGAATTCATTGCCCATCGAGATGAATGGACGGTGTCTATTCTTTCAGACGTGGAGGACATGAACGGGAACTGCACACAGTTGGCGCTAGGTGGGAGTGTGAGTCAGCTGGGCAGAATACGGACATAGAGCATGCATTTGTGATAAACCCTGTGTCCAAGTGGGGCAGTGGTTAGGAGCATAGTGGTTAACACAACTGCCCAGTAAGCAGGAGATCCCAGGTTCGAGTCCCAGCCTGACACACATTTTCACTGATCATCATTGATTCCACATCAATTCCCGATGCAGCTGATATCAGTAGTTCCTTCCCTATCCTTTCCTTCCTCCTTTTTTCACCTTCAATTCACATATGTGTATCACAGCTGCGGATTCCACATGGTGTCTGTTCTTTTGGACATATCCGAAAGAATGGACACCACATGTCCGTGCAACGTATAACTTATTTGTGTGCCAGTATCAGTGATAAAGGAAGACTGTCTACCATAGATTTCACACTGAAAAGTTACTTTTGCCACCCGAGCAAGACTACTTCTCTTACTGGATTCACTTTCAGCAGGCGAGTGAGGGGCAGAAGCAGAACTGCTTCTGTTCACATTTCTTGTATTCGCATTCCTATATGCAGTCCCTTTACCATCTCAGGAAACTCTTTGGCTTGCTGAGTGATGCTGTTAGATCAGACAATTTGCTCTCTCATGTCCGATCTTTCTACAGTAGCCACAAGCTGGTGCCAAGCGCATAGGAGCCTTGTGGCCTGGACGTTTCGAACGAGTACAGCGCACTTCAGCAATGAAAGCACTTGTAATGGGGTTACCCAGCTGGGAGATTTGACTAATTGTTAGGCCTCTTCACATAGGAACGAAAAATCGTATAGTACAGCATACTTCGTGTGATCAGTGAAGCACACTTCACCTCAGCACCTATAATATCTGTGGCAAAGCCCGTGAACTAATACATCCACATAGTGAGCTTCAGCTTCACTCAGTATTTCCTTGTGCCTTTCATTACTTTCCCCCAGTACATACATGTGGCACAATATAACATTTATTTGGTCAACAAAGCATTCTAAAACCACTCAAGAATTTTTACATTAGGTGGAAAATTTGTTTCTGTTGTAGCTAACTTTATACCTATTTCTATATCTATCCACTATTGCTTTTGCAAAGATATCAGATGACTTCGTATTTCTCAGCCCTTCAACGGGATTAACATAAGTGTGAGCCTCACCTTGTAACTTCCGTTTGGCGACTTCTGCCAACACTTCGTCACCCCTTGTGTGTATTTCCCATATGTCCATTAAGTTTTATATGAAAGTGTGCACATGTACGCCTGGCATATCCACAGAGGTGGGAACCAAATAGTCCAAAGCACCATCAACTGAAGGCCAGGATGGAGCTGCCTGGAGAACCCTGAAAATGGGGAAGTAAGGCTAGCTGCAAGCACAGTGCTGCTTTGCAGTTTAAAATTCACTAATGACTCATTAAGACGCCTTTGCAGATCTTCAATCTCCCCCACTGGCTCGAAATTCAAAATTTGTAAGAAAATTAAAAAATAGCCCAATTGTGCTACAATAGGCTGTTGTCCTATGTATAAATTGGTGGAAAATTAAAAACTCTTAGATGGTGAAGTGTCATGTTGCTGTAAAATCCAAAAATTTAAGATGGCGGCCTTTGCATACTGACACATCGTCTGTGATGTCAGAATTCAGGATGGCGATTCAACATAGCTGACCTGCGATACTGCTGTAGCTTTATGTCAGATTCCAATACAGCTGACCTGGAATCCTGAGGGGTCTGTATCGTTGCCAAATTTCCTGGGTTTTCCCCTCATGTCAGTCACCTGAGACAACGTGTATTTGTTTCCCCTGCAGGTCCAAACCTGCCTGTTAGACAAAAGATGTTTTTATCCTACCAGTTTGAGCCTTTGGCTCTAGGACAAAGGACACTGTCTCTCATGGTCACTGTCCCTCCTCGTACCAATTCTAGGACAAAAGGCACTATCTCTCCTGAGACAAAGGATGGTTGTTCCTCATGCAGGTACAAACCTGTCTCAATCTGAACTTGCCTGCTGACCTACTTTCAGCGTCATGTTCCCCTGTTCCTCAGCTACTACTAGCTCAAACCTACAGGGATGCTTATAACAGTCAGCTCACTTATAGAATTCCTTGGTTTTGTATCCAATGAAGTCACACATTTACTGTTTCTCCTAAGTTAAAGTCCAATCCCCCCTCAGGTTCGATCTGTCCACCTGTGCTATACTGTGAAAGTTCATGTCTTTATTTTGAAACAAACACCACACTGGGAAAAAGGGTCCTCTATGCCATCCCTGTTCCTCCTCAATAGCCCCTCACTACCGCCACTGACCGTGGATGCAGATGATGTCCACAGAAACTGTGAGACAATACCAGGCTGCTGCAGTCCCTGGCCATCCTGGGCCAGGCAGCAGCTGCTCCAGCTGCTGCCATCTCAAATGCAGAGCTAGAAGTATGTCTGCTCTTCTGTCTAATTTTTAGGTGCAGGTATTCATAGCTCAAAAGTTTTAAAGAATTTTAAATGCATCCCTTTACACAGAAAGGGGGTGTGCAATCCAGTGGTGTCTGCCTATTGTAAAAACTGAACACTTTCTATAGATATGTGTGTCTACCGACATTAAAACAAAAAATGTACAAAAATTTGTCCCAGATTATGGACTACTTCATTTGCACATAATATATACACTGCTGAAAAAAAGTTAGTACATCCAGTTAGGGGTTTCCTATTCACTCAAGATTAATTGTTGCAACAGTGCATACAGAATACATGAAATGATTACATTTACACATCAATAGCACAATCAGTTCTGAGGTACCAGATACCGACCCATGTTGAAACTTCCATTTTAGTATGTGCTGTATCCTACATGGGCGAAACTGCAGGCGCTGAGTCTATGACTCTAGTATCCAGTCGATGGTACAGATGGCGAATACTATCCTGGGATAAATTATGCCATTCCTACTTGACCTATTCAAGTAGTTCTGTAAGTGTTGTTGGTTGACTAGCCACACGAGTCACTTCTCGTTCCATCATATCCCACACATGCTCGATTGGGGACATGCCGCGCAGGGAAATTGCTGCACATCTTGCAGAGGTTGCTGAGTTAAACGGGCAGTGTGTGAGTGGGCATTATCCTGCTGGAAAAATGCATCACCTTGCTGTTCCAAGAACGGCGAATGAAAGGGTCCAACAACATTTTGCACACACTGAGCCCAGTTTAGCATCCCTTCTAGAAAGACCAAAGGTAAACGACAGTTGTAGCTTATCGCATCCCACGCCATAACACCTGTAGTGGGGTCAGTGTGTCTTGGACGAATGCACTCTATGAAACAGCACTAACCAGGTCTGTTTTGTATGCGAAAATGGCCATCACTTGCTTGCAGGTAGAATCTGCTTTCATTGCTGAATACCACAGCACAGCATTCCATCTTCGAAGTAATCAACTTATGGCACCAGTCAAGCCATGCACGTCGATACTGTGGCATGAGTGGCAGACAGGCTAGGGGTGTGTGTGTCCATAGTCCCACTGCTCATACATCTACACCTACATACATACTTTGTAAGCCACCATGTGGCACTTGGCGGAGGGTATCCTAGCACAACTAGTTGTTTCCTTTCCTGTTCCACTCGCAGACAGAGCAAGGGAATAGGAAAAACGACTATCTATACGCCTCTGTATGAGCCCTAATTTGTCATATATCATCCCCTACTGCACACTTATGTCGACCACAATAGGATCGTTCTGCAGTCAGCTTCAAATTCCGGTTCTACAAACGTTCTCAGTAGTGTTCTTCGAAATGAATGTCTTCCTCCCTCCAGGGATTCTCACTTGAGCTCCCAAAGCATATCCATAACACCTGCATGCTGATCAAACCTACTGGTAACAAATCTAGCAGATCACCTCTGAACTGCTTCTATGTCTTCTTTCAATCCGACCTGGTGCAAAACCCAAACACTTGAGCAGTACTCAAGAATACGTCTCACTAGCGTGCTCTCCTTTACAGATGTACCACATGTTACTTAAAATTCTCCCAATAAACGAAATTCGACCATTAGCTTTCCTCACCACAATCCTCATATGCTCGTTCCAATTCATATCGCTTCGCAAAATTAGATATTTAAACAACGTGTCTATGTCGAGTAGGACACTACTAATGCTTTATTTGAACATTACGGATTTGTTTTTCCTACTCATCTGCATTAACTTGCATTTTTCTAAATTAAGAGCTAGCTGCCAGTCATCACACCAAGTAGAAATTTTGTCTAGGTCATCTTGTATCAACAAAAAGTCAAAAATGTTCAAATGTGTGTGAAATCTTATGGGATTTAACTGCTAAGGTCATCAGTTCCTAAGCTTACACACTACTTAAACCTGAATTATCCTAAGGACAAACACACACACCCATGCCCGAGGGAGGACTCGAACCTCCGCCGGGACAGACCGCTCGGCTAATCCCGTGCAACCTACAGTCACTTACAGTCACTTATCTTTGACACTTTCCTGTACACAACACCATCATCTGCAAACAACTGCAGATTGCTGCCCGTCCTGTCTGCCATATCATTTATGTATATAGAAAATATCATCAGCCTTGTCACACTTCCCAGGGGCACACCTAATGTTACCCCTGTCTTTGATGAACGCTCGGCATCAAGGACAACAAACTGGGTTCTATCACTTAAGAGGTCTTCGAGCCAGTCACATATTTGGGAGCCTATTGCGTATGCATATACCTTTGTTAACAGCCTGCAGTTGGGTACCATGTCGAATTCATTTCAGAAACCTAGAAATGTAGTATCCTCAACATCAAAGCAAGGGAGAGGATGTTCTTATACATGGCTGATATCCTCTTTCTACATCGCAAATGAACACATGGATTAATATGGTTCTTTATTTACATTAACTGGATACCTAACTTGAATAGAGTCCATGTGTTATGGTACAAGCTCAGGAGTAATAGTCCTCTTGCAGAGAATATCGGTAATCTTGCTATTACAAATTTTAGTGTCACTGCTGGTCTCACTATGCACACTAATCTGGTCGCTATGTACTGTTATAACCTGCGATGTGAACTATACCTGCTCTTCGAATGGACTGACAGATGCTGAACTGGAGTGTAACTTAGTGAGTTAGTGAGGTCCTCTGGCCAGCGACGGCGGCCTAAATCGATGCTGTCGAGAGGGTGTTGGCGGCGTGTTACTTGTTGGTGTGTCTCTGGCCTTTCTAGTAATAGGCACACTTGTTCTAGCGCCTACTATCGATCTTGACACTACATCTTTGCCGACCGTTGTGCTGGCAGCAGCTTACGCCAGCACAAGAAAAATGGAATCAGCCTGTTGCCCTTGATCCATAGTTAGCAGTGTATCATGTGAGAAAAGAGCAAGCTGTGTTTTGCTCGATCGATGCTTTCTAAAGTGTGCTGATTCGTGGATATGAGCTTTTTGGTCTCTATGAAATTTATTCTATTTGAATTCAGAATATGCTCTAGAATTTTGCAGCAAACTGATTTTAAGGATATTGGTCTATAATTTTGCAGGTCTGTTCTTTTACCCTTCTTATATACAGAAGTCACCTGAACCTTCTTCCAGTCACTTAGTATTTTTCACTGGTCGAGAGATTCGCAATAAATGGAAACTAAGTAAGGGGCCCAAGACATAGAGCACTCTTTGCAAAACCGAATTGGGATTCCATTCAGACCTGGCTACTTATTTGTTTTCTTCTCTCTCAGTTGTTTCTCTATTCCACAGATGCTTATTACTATGCTACGTGAGACTCTGCAATGGTCAAACTATGTTATGTTTGTACGATTCTCCTGTACGAATGATTTCTTAAACATGGAATTTAAAATTTTGGCCTTCCTTCTGCTGTCTTCTACTGCCAAACCAGGCATGTCAACGAATGACTGAATGGAAGCCTTGTACCTTTTTAGCGATTTTACATAGTACCAGAATTTCTTCGGGTACTCCGCCAGAGCTTTAGCCAAGGTATGACGATGGTAGCTGTTGTATGCTTGGTGCATAGATCTTTTCACGGAGGCACGAATGTCTACTAACGTTTGTCTGTCGTCATTTGTGCGTCCTCTTTTGAACCGAGAGTGCAACAGCCTTTGATTCCTCGGAATTTCCCAGGTTTCGTTATTACGTCACGATGGGTCTTTTCTGTCCTTAATCCACTTACTAGGCACATACTTGTACAGAGCGCGATTTACAATCTGTTTAAACTTTGCCCATAAGTCGCCTATGGCCGTCGTTCTGCAACTAAATAATTGCAGTTCATTGTCTAAGTGAGATGCTAACAACTGCTTATCTGCTCTATCTAGAAGAAACACTCTCCTAGCCTTCTTCATTGATTTATTGACTTTAGTAACCGTAGTCGCTTTGATGGCATCATTATTACAAATCCCTGATAATGTCTGGCCTGTTTCTAGCCACAAGGTCCAAGATATTTCAATTTCGTGTGGGCTGCCGAACTAGCTGCCCAAGACAGATTTCGAAAAACGTATTTGAAAGAGGTTCACAAGACTATCTGTCTGTACCCCCTGCAGTGAAACCATACATGCTCCAGTGTATCCTCGGTAGATTAAAGTCACCACCAACTAGTATTGCATGAACTGGATATTAATAGGCAACTTACCATAGATTTTCTTTGATTGACTCTATAACTGTCACAGTGGAGTCGGGTGGTCGGTAAAAACATCTAAACATTAACATGGTTTCACCTACACCTGTGTCAGCCTCCACAGCTGACTGGTCAGCTTGGCAGAATACCATGCATGGGGCCTGGGATCGATTCCCGACTGGGTCGGAGATTTTCTCCACTCGGGGACCGGATGTTGTGTTGTCCTCATCATCTTTTCATCCTCATGGACAAACAAGTCGCCGTAGTGGCGTCACCTACAAAGACTTGCACCAGGCGACCAGTTTACCCGATGGAAGGCCCTCTCCACACGACATTTCATTTTTCACCTACACCTGTTACGCGCGACCAGATAACTTCAACATCACACTCAATTTCAACTCAGTAAAGACAATATTTTTGTCGACACTCCCCCTCCTACGATGTCTCATCTGTGTTTCTGATAAACATTCGAAGACTCACTAAATATCCCAGAGCCTTTTGCTTCGGATTTTAGCCATCTCTAAGTCCGAAGAATAATTTGAGGTTGGGAACTTTCCTGGAGGGCACCAATTTCGGGAAATTTGTTATGTATACTTCGACAATTCACGAGGAAAATTTTTATAGTCGAACTGTCTGATTTCTGAACGCAGACTGATTTTCCTACATGTGTATCGACTGGTGAGTGTTCATGAGGGTAGTCTAAAAAAAAAAAAAAAAAAAAAAAAAAAAAAAAAAAAAAAAAAAAACCTTATGGCCATATGAACTCCGCAAGTACTCTGCTGCCCGAGTAGCTTCTTCCTTTGTGTAGTGCTCCCCTGACATATCAAGGGGAGTCCTACAAATCCCCAGCCGATAATGCGGGTCCAGAAATTTGCAACCAGAACCGTTACAGAGACGAGGAAGCCTTTGGTTGAGACCCTCCACTCGGTTCCAAACCAAAGGACCCCAATCAGTTATGATTTGGCTTGTAAATGAGTACAACTGTGTTTCATTCTCAAATGTGTTTGATACAAGGCTGCGGCATATAATAATGGTGAGTTCATAGCAGTACTGAAGAGGTAGGTTGGATAACTGCCAGTAAATGGCTGCCATCCATTTCACACACAATTTTTATTTGTGATGAATTTTACAAGCATAGTACCTGAATCTATTTTTTAGGCTTCAGAGCTTTTGCACAAGGGTCCACCATCAGAAAGACGAATGTATACAGGGTATTACAAAAAGGTACGGCCAAACTTTCAGGAAACATTCCTCACACACAAATAAAGAAAATATGTTATGTGGACATGTGTCTGGAAACGCTTACTTTCCGTGTTAGAGCTCATTTTATTACTTCTCTTCAAATCACATTAATCATGGAATGGAAACACACAGCAACAGAGGGTACCAGCGCGACTTCAAACACTTTGTTACAGGAAATGTTCAAAATGTCCTCTGTTAGCGAGGATACATGCATCCACCCTCCGTCGCATGGAATCCCTGATGCGCTGATGCCGCCCTGGAGAATAGCGTATTGTTGTGTTGTACTTGTAAAGGCACATGTTCTAGCAGCACAGGTAGAGTATCCCGTATGAAATCATGATAACGTGCTCTATTGAGCGTAGGTGGAACAACAAACTAAAATGAGCTCTAACATGGAAATTAAACGTTTCCGGACACATGTCCACATAACATCTTTTCTTTATTTGTGTGTGAGGAATGTTTCCTGAAAGTTTGGCCGTACCTTTTTGTAACACCCTGTATATCACGACTTTTTCAGTTTAGGTTATGAGTTACTTTTAAGCTTCCAGCATTTTTCTTGTTTCCCATCACTTTAACTCAGCTCATGCATGCGCAAATCACAACAGCAAAGTAGCTTTGGAAATTGGAACTTCTACATACAACTTCATGTTAGGTTATGGACTAGGTAATATGCCTGAGGTGTCTCTCTACACGGAGCTGTCATCAGCTCTGGAACAAGTAGGACTCAGTTGTCATGGCCCAATGTGGCCGTTCAGAGCTCAGTGCGAACCTGACCAGTTGATGGTGATGTGGGTCCTGGCTCATGGTGTGCCAGACTGTGAGAGGTGGTAAGAACATGCCAAGTGGAATGAAACTTAAGTCAACACAACTCCAAACTGATTGTTTAAACTATATATATATATATATATATATATATATATAGTATAAACGATGATATACAATAGTTTAAACAATTTATACATATATACATACATATGTATATTATTTCGATAATGCAATGTAGGTAGCTTTAAGGAAATAAAGTGGGTAATCAATGTATTGCAGTTCTGTGTAACGAAGAAACTAATGTTAGAATCTCTCTTGCTTTGATGGCACTGAAATTTCTCCATTATGTCGAATATTTTTCCAGATTCTTGACAAGTGGATGTTCATTTGTCTGGTATAAATAGCTCTGCAGATATATATATATATATATATATATATATATATATATATATATATATATATATATATATATATATATTCGTGTTGGAATGTGGTACAGGTGTGGGAAAAACAGGAAACTCAGCCTGGTAGGAGAAAAACATCATAGTCTGACAGGCAGATTTCAACCTGCAAGGCAAACAAACACTTTTAGTTCCAGCTATGAATAACAACCTATTCAGCTATGAACAGAATATGGCAGTAGAAGGGCAATGGGAATATCAGCCGCATTTTGTTAGTGTGGGTTGCATACATTCAAGTGCAAGCATACATTCAGGGGCAAACTTGATTTATCACCCTCTCTCCCCCTCCTTAACGAATTGTTCTGTTAATTGGTTTATGACCCCCTGGGGATTGATTTATGACCCCCTGCAGATAATCCATCCTTCTGATAAAGCCTCCACCCCTCTCCATCCCCCTCCACCTCTCCCACCTTTCTGGGAAACCCCCTGCTTGATACAAGCACACGTTTGATATCAAATTAATTCACTAGTTAATTAAATCGATACATTAATTAACCACTCCCCCCAGAAGTCTCCTAGCCCTCCTGTCCCACCTCCACCCCCCTACCCTCCCATATCTGGAAATTGGCGGGGAATACACTTAGCATGTGCTGGAGAGAACGGATCTCATGATATGAAACTGAAGACAATGTCAATTACATAGAAGATGACATATTGTTTACTTATAAAATTCAATTTTTAGGGATTCAATCTCTTTATTTGGCAGAAAAAGCTCACACCAAGTAACTACATGTCCTAATTACATATTTACACTGCTGTAGATTGGAGGAGTTGCCTTTTTAGAAAATTTTCATGTGTGTGCTCATCTTGACATGTAGGGATAGGGTGATCTAGTGCCCAGTGCTACCACCAGAGGATGTCATATCCCCACCCCTCGTCCCCTCCCTCCCTACCCCTCCTAGAAAAAATTGGAAGGAAAAAGACTCAGTCCTTCCTGAAGAGAAAATATCTCATGACATGAATTTCAAATCAGTGTCAATAACTTATTGATGCATATTCTTTTTTTTATCAGCTTGTGGGAGACAGGGCTCCCCCATCTGGGTAGAGCTCACGTCTGCACCCTCCACCTCCCTTTCCTATGACGTAATAATTGTAAGCTCCGAGGAATGGAAAGAAGTGCAGCATAGTAGTCGCCATTTGGGGTCCCCTGCACGTGTGCCTGTCGTGTGAACGCCGCCACAGACGTCAGAAACGGCCCAAGGTCCTTATTACAGATCACGATACTAAATACCACCGATCACAGTCTGGATGTCTGCCTTCTTCGATCTCACGGTCCCAAACAAAGCAACAAGTGGCAGCATTCTGCTGATCAGGAAATTCCAGACTCGCTTCCTGACCCTCTCTCTCTCTCTCTCTCTCTCTCTCTCTCTCTCTCAAGAGGCCACTTCCTGTTTGTGTGTGTGCAGCAACCTTTCCAAAAACGCAGATGGAGGTTTTCATCTCTCCTCAGAATACTGTGTTCCTATTAGCTAATGCTGGGGACAAAGGGAGATCTGACGGAATTTTGATATCAAAAATTGATTGTTTAACAATTTGCTGGAGTCAAATAGACTGCTTAAAACACTAATCTCCACCTTACGATGATCCTTCTTTGTAACAAAACATATTTTGAAAGTTTGGGTATCACACACAAACATGATGCAAATCAAGTAATGAAATTTCCACCATAAACAGATCGTAGAGCTAAATACTGTATATCTGAGTTCTTCTATGCACAGAAATTTGACAACAAACGCACCCTCCTCTACCACAACATTTCCACTAAACGTATCTGGTGAAAAATACCCTACTGATCACATAAACTCGCGATTGGCAATAGCGTGCTGTCCACCATCCACCACATCGCACCACAGAGTAACAGCTGTGTTGCGAGCATCGACTGCATCGACAGTTAAGCACCAATCCGCCAGTATTCAAATGCCTGCCATACCAAACGTTCAGGAAGTGGAGAGAGTATCACCAAGCAGTCAACTGATCTATTTGCCTAGAGGGAATAATTGTCCAGTGCAGAATCGCACTATATTGAATCTTGTCAAGCAAACACACACGTCTGGTTCTGTCTCTGCTCACCCAACACACTAATCACTTCACTAGGCCCCAATTCCGTGGGCAAGAGCACACAGGATGGCGCATTCTTTGTACCTAACCGCATGTCACAGGCCAATCTAATCCCTGACTACCTGTCGCTGAAGCCTCGTGACGACTCCTGCCACTGGCTGTGGCGCACTGCAAGGCAAACAGCTGCAGCCTGGATGCATACAGTGGTTCTAGCCAATCCCACCCCGACATATGCCCCCAGTTTAAAAAATCCACTTCATCCAGTCCGAGACAGGTATTTTCTTGACCATACACCTCGAATTTCCCATGCGAAATGTAGATTTCTCCATTTTATTTGAGTTATTTTCGAAGACAGAAGAAATCAGACCATACACGCGTATTCACATCGCTAAAGTACCGTTACTGGTTATGAAAATCTGTATGGGATTGTGGCACAGGCTATGTTTCCTGTAAGCATACTCTCATCAGGTAAAAAAAAATCTGTTCTAACCAGCTTCATATCTGTTACATCCTGCATCACAGGACTAGAATATTAAACTCATTTTTGGCTCATATCAGAGTGCTAAGATCTACCTCTGTCACAGGATGCCTCCTCACTTTCAAACTCCCTTGAAGTACAAAACTGTTAAGGCTTTTGTGGCCACGTGTTGACAAGCTGTCTGTTGGCTTCTATCTCGGGTTCTTCAGTCGACGTTTTTTTTTTTTTTGATTATTTTTCTGATGTTTCGCCAGCATGAGTGGCTGGAATTGTCAAAGCTTCACCCTCCACAGCTGGTGGTGGGCTGGAGTCGAGCTCATGGCTGTACACTATATGTACCATGCTCCATTTCTCCATCTGCCCCAACCTGCAGTGCCACTTATGTTCTGTGATACTGGTGTTGACTGATCGTCCAGACATGTCAACATAAGCTTTTACAGATGTGCATGGTTTGCTGTATATTCCTGACATTGTAAGTCCCTTTTCTCCTTTGCTAATCTGAGACACTCTTTGATCTTCTTTGCCAGTTTATAAATAGCCTTCCAATGTCGAGAATATACAGCATACCATGTAGATGCAGAAAAGTTTATGTTGGAGTGACTGGACGATCAGTCAACACCAGGATCACAGAACATAAGCGGCACTGCAAGTTGGGGCAACTGGAGAAATCGGGCGTGGTGGAGGATGCGCTATGTCAGGTCGACCACATAGTAAAATTCGCTGACACGGAAATTCTGGCTCTAGAGATGAACTATCACACCCACTTGTTCAGAGAAGCTGTAAAAATACACAAACGTGAGAATAGCTCCAACAAGAAAGTATAAAGCCTCAAGGTGAATGGATCCTGGATTCCGACCATTGCAGACAGCAAGAGCAGAATCACTCCGGAAATGATCACAGAAAGTCCTTGGACTTTAGTGCGCCAGGAGTAGTACAGCAAACTATGTTCTAGCACAGTTTGTTAGTGCAGATGGCCTATATTTAGAGGCAGGCATGCATTCAAGGAAAAACCTATTGTTCCCTTTTGATCATCCTTAACGTATTGTTCTGCTAAGAGGATTAAGACCACCTGGGGATAATCCATCCTTTTGATGGACAGGTCATGACCCACTGGGGATAATCCTTACTTTTGATTGACAGATTCTTAACCTACTGTCCCCCCACTCCTCCCTCCTCCTCCCTCACCACCTCCTCCTCTCCCATCCCTCTGGAACCGCCTCGCCAATACAAGCACGTTTTTCATATAAGTTTGACTGACTAATTAATTAAATCGATAAATTAATTAACCCCCTCAGGGAAAACTCCCAGACCTATCCCACCCCTCCCCCTACCGGAAACTGGCGGGATTCAGTTAATTGACCATTTGGCGGGAAATCGATTGCAGTTTATGGAATACTGTTTAAACAATTTAGACAATGTGTGGAATATTGTTTATTTAAACGATACAAGGTGGTGTTTGTAATATAGTTTATTTATTTAGCTAAAGAATTTGTCAGGAAATTGACTTTGCTGTATCAAATACTGTTTTTTTTAACAGTTTGTAAATGACTAGGAAGTATGGAATACTTAAACAATTGCGGCGCTTTTTTATTCGAATCACGCATGGAAATGCTGAGTGGGCTTAGTTTATATTTGCTGCTGGGGCCAGAGATGTAAGGGCTCTTACTTTTTATTTTCCTCACTTTTCGAAGCACACTGGTGTCTAAGCACAGACGGGAAAATCAGAACAATTATGTATCTAAAAGTTCATGACATTTTTCGAAACCCACCACCGATTTCTGCAGACGGACAAATTATGCGAATTTCAGCGGAAAACTATTTTGCACAAATTGAGATACATACACATATATTGCACTGGCAGTTAAACCCTACAAAAGGGGTCTACAGATCATGAATGGAATGAAATGCGGTATAGTAGTCACCGTTTGAGATGTCCCGTGTGTGTGACTATCGTCCGTGCGCCGCCACGAAGGTCGAAACAGCCCAATGTCCTAATTACAGATCACATTACTAAATTCCACCGACCACAGACAAGTTATCAGTCTCCTTTGATCTCTCACACCCTAAACAAAGCATCAAGTGGCGGCAGTCTGTTAGTTGGCAAATTCCAGACACGCTTCATGTCTCTGTCTCTCCCAAGAGGCCACTCCCTGTTTGTCTGTGTGAACCAACGTCTTCAAACAAGAAGATGGAGGTATTCATCTCTCCTCAGAATAATGTATTCCTATTGACTAATGCTGGAGACAAAAGGTAAGCTGACGCAATTTCGATATCAAAAATAGAGTGAAATGACCTAGTTGCACAACCCCCTCAAATAAATTATTCAAAAATTTACAGGAGTCACATAGATCGCTTAAAACACTCAAATAGATCGCTTAAAACACTCACCTCCACCTCTTCCTAATAAAACATATTTTCAACGTTTGAATATCAGACGCAAACATATTGCAAAAAAAGTAATGAAAATTCCGTCACAAATAGATCGTAGCGCTAAATACACTCCTGGAAATTGAAATAAGAACACCGTGAATTCATTGTCCCAGGAAGGGGAAACTTTATTGACACATTTCTGGGGTCAGATACATCACATGATCACACTGACAGAACCACAGGCACATAGACACAGGCAACAGAGCATGCACAATGTCGGCACTAGTACGGTGTATATCCACCTTTCGCAGCAATGCAGGCTGCTATTCTCCCATGGAGACGATCGTAGAGATGCTGGATGTAGTCCTGTGGAACGGCTTGCCATGCCATTTCCACCTGGCGCCTCAGTTGGACCAGCGTTCGTGCTGGACGTGCAGACCGCGTGAGACGACGCTTCATCCAGTCCCAAACATGCTCAATGGGGGACAGATCCGGAGATCTTGCTGGCCAGGGTAGTTGACTTACACCTTCTAGAGCACGTTGGGTGGCACGGGATACATGCGGACGTGCATTGTCCTGTTGGAACAGCAAGTTCCCTTGCCGGTCTAGGAATGGTAGAACGATGGGTTCGATGACGGTTTGGATGTACCGTGCACTATTCAGTGTCCCCTCGACGATCACCAGTGGTGTACGGCCAGTGTAGGAGATCGCTCCCCACACCATGATGCCGGGTGTTGGCCCTGTGTGCCTCGGTCGTATGCAGTCCTGATTGTGGCGCTCACCTGCACGGCACCAAACACGCATACGACCATCATTGGCACCAAGGCAGAAGCGAATCTCATCGCTGAAGACGACACGTCTCCATTCGTCCCTCCATTCACGCCTGTCGCGACACCACTGGAGGCGGGCTGCACGATGTTGGGGCGTGAGCGGAAGACGGCCTAACGGTGTGCGGGACCGTAGCCCAGCTTCATGGAGACGGTTGCGAATGGTCCTCGCCGATACCCCAGGAGCAACAGTGTCCCTAATTTGCTGGGAAGTGGCGGTGCGGTCCCCTACGGCACTGCGTAGGATCCTACGGTCTTGGCGTGCATCCGTGCGTCGCTGCGGTCCGGTCGCAGGTCGACGGGCACGTGCACCTTCCGCCGACCACTGGCGACAACATCGATGTACTGTGGAGACCTCACGCCCCACGTGTTGAGCAATTCGGCGGTACGTCCACCCGGCCTCCCGCATGCCCACTATACGCCCTCGCTCAAAGTCCGTCAACTGCACATACGGTTCACGTCCACGCTGTCGCGGCATGCTACCAGTGTTAAAGACTGCGATGGAGCTCCGTATGCCACGGCAAACTGGCTGACACTGACGGCGGCGGTGCACAAATGCTGCGCAGCTAGCGCCATTCGACGGCCAACACCGCGGTTCCTGGTGTGTCCGCTGTGCCGTGCGTGTGATCATTGCTTGTACAGCCCTCTCGCAGTGTCCGGAGCAAGTATGGTGGGTCTGACACACCGGTGTCAATGTGTTCTTTTTTCCATTTCCAAGAGTGTATATCTGAGTTCTTGTACGTACAAAGGTTTGAGAACACGAACAACGCCCTCCATCACAACGTTTCCACTAAACGTGTCTGGTGAAAAAAATAATCTTGCCGATCACACAAACTGGCGATCACGAGTGCACCGTCCGACGACTGCAGTGTAGCTCCGTCCGCGCCGGCCTGGAGAGAGACAGACCCTCCACACCTGCGTCAGTCTTGCCCGCCCGTAACAAACGAAAGCGTGCGCGCAATGAAACTATCGAAACGCCATTGGGTTTTTAAAAGTATTATACAATTCCTAAATTAGTTATCTCCGCTACATTCGGAAGGAGGAAGGAAGGTTCTACTGCCTGACAGAATAGAGACAACAGCAAATACCACTGCAAGACAGCGTCCATTGCGATGTATTGAGAAGCAATAAACCGCGGTCCAAACGGTAGTAATAAGCTGTTCATGGATAGATGTCAGAGATCGCTATCTATCGGGAATCTGACGTCGCGGTTGGGTTTATAGAACGCTAATAACCTCCTAGCCGCTTCTCTCCACTACATTTGGAAGAAGGAGAGCAGGAAGGCCTACTGCATGATAGGACAGAGACGACAGCAAATTCCATTGTAAGAGAGAATCCACTGCAGTATATTGAGAAGCATTAACCACGACCAACTCAAACCATGATCCAGTCTGCATTAATAAGTTGTTATGGATAGATGTCCGAGATCGCTATCAATCGGGAATCTGACGTCGCGATTGGGTTTTAAAAAGCAACATATAATTCCTAAATTAGTTCTCTTCGCTACATTCTGAAGGAGGAAGCTCTACTGCGTGATAGGATAGGGACAACAGAAAATACCAGTGAGAGATATAATCCACTGCAGTGTACTGAAAAGCTGTACACCCGACACACTTAAAACACAACCCAGTCCGTATTCGTTGCCATGGGTAGATGTCAGAGATCAATGAAGCCTTCGCACATCCCGCACACTCGCACCCAGACGTCCACACACAGCACACCAAGCCACTCAAACGCCCACGGCTGTTCAGAGACCGGGGAACACTAAGGTCGCGACTGCAGCCACAGTCGTGGGCGCTCGTGTACGCCAGTGTGCATCACCCCCAGCCATGGATGGCATCCAAAGATGACTGGAGTGGTAGAAATTCGAATATTATCAATACGTCCATTGCAAAGATTCTACATTTTGAATCTTCTCTCACACAACACGCACACGTCCGCTTCTGTCGTGCTCACCCCGCACACTAGTCACTTCGACAGCCCTCGCTGCCTTGGGCAAGATCAGACAGGTACGCGCCTTCTTTGTACCCATCACAAGCTGAGCTAATCCGTTGCTTCCGGTTGTCAATTCCTCGTGACCGCCGCTGCAGCCAGCCGCGGAACACTGCGAAACAAACAGCTGCAGCTTGAATGTATAAAGTAGTTCCAAAGAATTCCACCCCGACATAGGCAACCAAGATTAAAAAACCCACATAACCCAATCCGAGACAGCGATCTTGTTTACCATACACCTCGAATTTCTCACGCGAAATTTATATTCCTCCCATTTATACGAGTTAATTTCAAAGATACAAGAAATCGGACAATACAAACGTTTTCATGCTGGTAAAATATCGTTACTTGTTGTGAAAATCCTATACGGGATTATGGCATAGGCATATTCCCCGTGAGTATTCTTTCATCAGGTAGAAAAATACGAGGGCCGTTCAGAAAGTAACCTCCGGTTGATTTAAAAAAATACACCAAGTTAAATAAAAATATTTTAATATATACATCTTACAACTACATCTTTGCACTATTTTTCTACATAGTCTCCATAGCGATTGAGGCACTTATCGTATCTCTTCACAAGCTTTGAAATTCCTTCTGCATAAAAATCACCCGCTTGTGCCTGGAGCCAGCCTGTGACCGCATCTTTGAGCTCTTCGTCGTCATCAAACCGCTGTGACCCGAGCCATTTCTTCAAATGCATGAAGAGGTGATAATCACTTGGCGCCAGGTCTGGGCTGTAAGGTGGATGGTTGATAACGTCCCACTTGAAGGACTCAAGAAGGGCCGTTGTTCTGCGAGCAGAGTGAGGACGGGCGTTATCGTGCAAAAAAACGATACCGGAAGTCAGCATACCATGGCGTTTGTTCTGTATAGCCCGTCGTAACTTTTTTATTGTTTCACAGTACACGTCTTGATTAATGGTCGTACCACGTTCCATGAATTCAACCAACAACACCCCTTTGGCATCCCAAAACACCGTTGCCATCAGTTTTCTGGCAGAAAAATCTTGCGAGGCTTTTCTTGGTTTGGTAGGCGAATTTGAATGTGCCCACATCTTTGATTGTTCTTTTGTCTCAGGGTTCACGTACTTAATCCAGGTTTCGTCACCGGTCACGATTCTGTTTAACAATGGTTCTCCTTCGTCCACATAACGTGACAGAAAGTCTAATGCAGAGGCCATTCTTTGAGTTTTGTGGTGGTCGGTAAGAATTTTGGGCACCCATCGTGCACAGAACTTACGGTAACCCAATCTTGCTGTCACTATCTCGTACAAGAGAGTCTTAGAAATCTGTGGAAAACCAGTAGACAACTCCGACATTGAGAAACGTCGATTTTCACGAACTTTTGCATCAACTGTCTGAACGAGTTCGTCAGTCACCAATGATGGTCTACCACTCCTCTCTTCATCATGAACGTTTTCTCGTCCACTTTTAAATAAACGTACCCATTCACGGACAACTCCTTCACTCATAACTCTTGGTCCGTACACGGCACAAAGCTCACGATGAATAGCTGCTGCAGAATATCCTTTGGCTGTAAAAAACCTTATGACAGCACGCACTTCACATTTGGCGGGGTTTTCTATTGCAGCACACATTTCAAACTGCCACAAAAACTAAACTAGCGCAGGTACGACGTTCACTCGACCACGGCTTGATGCCGATTGACCTGTTGAGTGCGTGAACGCACAGACGGCGTCGCTACTCCCCCCACAACCCGCACTGTGACCAATCGGAGGTTACTTTCTGAACCGCCCTCGTATCTTTTCTTATCTGTCATGTCCTGCATCACAGGGCTAGAATATTAAACTCAGTTTTCGTCCACTGTCACAGGACGCCTTCTCACTTTCAGACTCTCCCTTAAGGTAACAGCAAAGAGAAGTTGTAAATATAAGGTTAATACTACATCTGATTTCATTATGATAGTCATCTCTCCCTGTGTAGGTGAGAGACTCTAATATCGTTAAAAGATATCGTTGCAACGAAAAAAAACGCCAAGTCAAGAATCATATCCGTGGTGCCCTAGTCATCACCTCAACCCGCTAGGCCACATGTCAGTGACATCAAATTGATAGGCTAATTAATTAAATTGATCATGAGGGTCACTTTGCATGGCAAGTAATTTTTCTTTTTCCAGTAGTCGGATTACACTCACCAGGTAGTTGAAAGGGCAATCCCTGGAAGGAAGACGATGATCTTTTTGAGGAACACTATTGAGAACCGACGTTTGAAGCTGACCGCAGGAGAACTCTACCACCGACAACATAGATGTCGCGTAAGGACTGCACTATTAAAAACCCGATCACAAATAACGGCCGGTCTTGGTGGCCGAGCGGTTCTAGGCGCTGCAGTCTGGAACCGCGCGACCGCTATGGTCGCAGGTTCGAGTCCTGCCTCGGGCATGGATGTGTGTGATGTCCTTAGGTTAGTTAGGTTTAAGTAGTTCTAAGTTCTAGGGGACTGATGACCTCAGAAGTTAAGTCCCATAGTGCTCAGAGCCATTTGAACCATTTGAACAAATAACGTTACTATCACCCTGCACAAAAAGTAGTCTTGATCTACAGGCCCACACAAGAGTCACTGATAGCGTTCAGATTTCTAGTAATAATGCTGTCTGCGATTTGGAATCAAGTCACATACTTGTGTTGCATCATATAGAGATGTCTTTTAATGATTACAGCCCACTGGCGAATCATATTCATGCCACTCTCATGAAACGTGTCACATTTTTCGAACCTATCTGCTACATCAAAACTCAAATGTGGCTTTAGGCAGTCCATCGGCATCTTGTGACTGTCCCTCAGTCTCCGCCTCGCCCTCCCTGCAGCTTCGTCCACGTGATCATCCCAATTTGAGTCGGAACTGAACACAAGTCAGAGAGCGTTATATGTACCACCTTCTGCACGCCGCGGAGAAACAGGTTGACCTCCATTAATGCGACAGGACCGTCTTTTTTGACCACTCGGTGGAAATGGGGATATATTGTCATAGCTCCACCAACTGTGCACGATGTGTAAGGCCAGCGCCAAGACAAAGGTTTCTCCTGCAACATCAGGTATTATGAAAGACAGTACTGGAACTGAAAGGAGGATGAGGATTTTGGTACCTCATTGCTGCATGTCTCCAAACCACTTAAAGGTAGTACAGTCAGAAGGAGATCAGCATTCCTCAGGGAGCATTCACGTCCGTCACACAAACATTCTGTCTATTGTAGTTATTTTGTACCATCCAACAGAGAAAAACTGCAAACTATAAAAGCTTCACTAACTCTATCCGACAGAGAACTCAATAAGATTTTACCATGATCCTGTCTTCCGTAATATATATCAAAAACAAATACTGTCGGTTTGCTGGCATTGGGCATATGTGACAGTCCTATTAAGAAAACAGGTATTGATCCACTCAGTGACTGAAGTCGCTTGCACAGACCAGTGTAAAGTTTCATCATCTTTACTGTAGGAGGGCCATACCCCACAGACTATCAGTCGCAAGAGAGTGTCTATACATTTTTTCTACTGTGACATGTTCAAGCACTGTATGACACAGCTTTTACACTACCATACATTTTGTTTTTTCCACCACAACTTCGAGGTCTATGTCAGGCTCTTAAAACTGACATTAACACGTTTCAATCCATTGGCTCTGACTGAAAGCTGGACATTGTATGGTGTTAATTATGCTGCTGTTCCCACAACATGCGCACATGATGATTTTAAGTAAAGGACCGTTACGACATATGGAGATTAGTGGCGTTGTGGAGCGTTTCCAAACAGGTGTTCTAAGGTGACTGCCAGCCTCTACAAGGAAACTCGTCTTTCACACTGATGGGATAGCAGATGGCTTGGTGTTCCATTTCAATTGATTCCTCATACTGAAGTCATATACCCGATCACTATTGCTTGCCATCCCTGGAATGTGTCGCCTCTCCGCCAAGATTCTTTCTCCATCTCAAACATTGGTAATCTCGCGTTAATGCCGTTTTTTCTTTTGGGCATTTTGTCACCATCGAGTAGCGTCTTGTTCCTCCCTCAGTTACTATCTGAGCGAATTGCTCACTTGCCTCCATCAGTGGCAGCAGCAGCATTTATCGATACTGATACTGCTGTAACTTCTTTGGTGTGGCAGTTATATTTCTGTGTCATGGTGTGTGTGGCAGTTGGTCAGTTGCAGAGAGGAAGTCTCTGCGGTGTGTGATCAGGCCGGAGCCACTGGCGGCGTGCACGCGCGGTCGGAGTTGTGCGGCACTAGCTGCGGGAACTGCTAAGTTCGTCGCCCACCGCACCTGCATACTGGAGTTGAGTAATCAGTAAACCTGTCATGAAAGCTCAACCGTTGTGACATCTCTTCGTTGATTGCTGGTTGTTGCATCCTAGGCTGTCCCCGCAAGCAGCAACGTGATGGTGTGTTGGAGTCGGCAAAATTTTGCAGCCGTCTCCTCATATGGTGTTTAACCTTTGAAATGATTATAATTTATTATTGAAGTGCACCAGCGGCATCTTCTGCCTTGTCGCCATTAACATTCCGGTTACCTGCCCTGGTCGTCAGCGTAGTTTTGTGGCAGTGTGTTTTCATTCCCATGTTCATGCTGTCCGGCACGGCATGTAGTTTGACAGCTTGGTGTTGTTCTCCCTTTCTCTTTGAGTGTTTATTGTGCTTGACTGTGTTTATACGCCAATTATTAAGACGTAATCCTGCTGCAATCCTCATCTGCGCAGGTACTTTTGGTTGTCATGCTGGTGTTCGGGTGGAAGGGAATTCATTAGGTGGTTGGTTGGTTTGTCAGCCGTCCGTACGTCATGCTGCAACCCGATTGTTTAGTGATATGCTTGGCTGTCTGTCTCACCTAAGCTGTGGTTAGAATTTCCTCCCCAGGCCAACCCTTGGAACACATTTGAGCACCACTGTTTGTTGCTTGTGATTGTCATTTTATTTGGTCACAAGTACTGTGCCAGGCCTTCAGCCATGTGTTAATATTGTGTTCTATGTTTTAGTATATGGCCTTCAGCCAAACTTCATAACAACTTTAAGATTAGGCCTTCAGCGGTGTTTCATTTAAAATTCTTGTTGCTCTGTACTTAGGCCTTTAGCCACGTTTGTTTCAGAATCTGTGGCTTTAATATGTAAATCCTTGTCTGTAAGGTTTCTCTTTAATTATTTTGAATTCTTGAAATGGCCTTCAGCCATTGCAGTAAATGTTGATCTTAAGGTTGTCTTTGATTATTCTTGAGTAATTGCTTGGGCCTTCAGCCGACAAGATACTTCAAGTTTCCTTAAGATGTTTATCTGTTGTACTGTCTAAAGGCTAATCTTTAAAGTCTTTCTATATTATATAAAGAATTTTTTTTAATTAGGCTTCCAGCCAAAGAATTAAATTGAATTTTCCTTAGTATGGCCTTTAGCCGGAATTTGTAAATGCTTGACTTTTAAGGGGAGCCGGAATGATGAAAATGACAAAATTAACGTTTCTTGGCTTTTTTTATTAAAAAATTATTTGGAGTTTTCTGAATAAAACAAATCAAGTTTCACCCTTCTAAGTGTGTTTTTAATCGCTGCAAAGTTGACGCGCCGCGTAAATGGTTGTAGCAACTTGGTGTATCAGCTCTGACGGCGCCGCTCGTTGGCTGCAAGCAGGATATCTTTGCGGACCTAGACAGTGTTTTGTTTTACAACGTTGTATGGCTTTATCTCTGTGACAAGTGACTGTTCATATCGGTGAACATAAATGCTATACCGTGTGTGTTGACTTGTGGAATTTGCTTTGTTTAGCTGTTCAATTTTGCGTATTTGACGAATTTTGCTTGTACCTACACTCCTGGAAATGGAAAAAAGAACACATTGACACCGGTGTGTCAGACCCACCATACTTGCTCCGGACACTGCGAGAGGGCTGTACAAGCAATGATCACACGCACGGCACAGCGGACACACCAGGAACCGCGGTGTTGGCCGTCGAATGGCGCTAGCTGCGCAGCATTTGTGCACCGCCGCCGTCAGTGTCAGCCAGTTTGCCGTGGCATACGGAGCTCCATCGCAGTCTTTAACACTGGTAGCATGCCGCGACAGCGTGGACGTGAACCGTATGTGCAGTTGACGGACTTTGAGCGAGGGCGTATAGTGGGCATGCGGGAGGCCGGGTGGACGTACCGCCGAATTGCTCAACACGTGGGGCGTGAGGTCTCCACAGTACATCGATGTTGTCGCCAGTGGTCGGCGGAAGGTGCACGTGCCCGTCGACCTGGGACCGGACCGCAGCGACGCACGGATGCACGCCAAGACCGTAGGATCCTACGCAGTGCCGTAGGGGACCGCACCGCCACTTCCCAGCAAATTAGGGACACTGTTGCTCCTGGGGTATCGGCGAGGACCATTCGCAACCGTCTCCATGAAGCTGGGCTACGGTCCCGCACACCGTTAGGCCGTCTTCCGCTCACGCCCCAACATCGTGCAGCCCGCCTCCAGTGGTGTCGCGACAGGCGTGAATGGAGGGACGAATGGAGACGTGTCGTCTTCAGCGATGAGAGTCGCTTCTGCCTTGGTGCCAATGATGGTCGTATGCGTGTTTGGCGCCGTGCAGGTGAGCGCCACAATCAGGACTGCATACGACCGAGGCACACAGGCCCAACACCCGGCATCATGGTGTGGGGAGCGATCTCCTACACTGGCCGTACACCACTGGTGATCGTCGAGGGGACACTGAATAGTGCACGGTACATCCAAACCGTCATCGAACCCATCGTTCTACCATTCCTAGACCGGCAAGGGAACTTGCTGTTCCAACAGGACAATGCACGTCCGCATGTATCCCGCGCCACCCAACGTGCTCTAGAAGGTGTAAGTCAACTACCCTGGCCAGCAAGATCTCCGGATCTGTCCCCCATTGAGCATGTTTGGGACTGGATGAAGCGTCGTCTCACGCGGTCTGCACGTCCAGCACGAACGCTGGTCCAACTGAGGCGCCAGGTGGAAATGGCATGGCAAGCCGTTCCACAGGACTACATCCAGCATCTCTACGATCGTCTCCATGGGAGAATAGCAGCCTGCATTGCTGCGAAAGGTGGATATACACTGTACTAGTGCCGACATTGTGCATGCTCTGTTGCCTGTGTCTATGTGCCTGTGGTTCTGTCAGTGTGATCATGTGATGTATCTGACCCCAGGAATGTGTCAATAAAGTTTCCCCTTCCTGGGACAATGAATTCACGGTGTTCTTATTTCAATTTCCAGGAGTGTATTTTACATATTTGGTTTGTGGATATCAATATGCCCCGTTTCAGCAATCGAGTGTTTAGGAAAAGGCACAATGAGTGGAAGAAGAAACCTTTCGTTGGTTCAAAGGGAGATGTTGTCAGACTGCTTCACCGACTACTCCAAATGAATGTGATAGAACTTCTTCCAGCTACAAACTTTGTGACACCAAAGAAAAATTTGAAAACTATGAAACTGACAGGAATCATGTGAATGAAATAATTAACATTTCCTTGCCCTCTAATATTTTGAAACATAACATATTATGCCAAGTTTGCAAAGAAAGAGGACTGGAATTGAAAATAACTTCACACATTGGTTTGGCATGTAAAATGTTATTGAAGTGTAACAAATGTGCTGCAGAAGTTTCGTTTTCTAATTCTAACAGTATTCCTCATAGTAGTAATAGTGGAAAGAAGGTGTATGATATAAATGTTAGGCTAGTGTATGGCTTGCGTTGCATTGGCAAGGGCAGTGCTGTAGGGACAATGTTATGTGGAATTATGAACTTGCCAAAACCACCAAGCAAGTTCGGATTTTATAATGAATTGGTGGGATCTTCTGCTGAAGATATTGCTCAAGCAACAATGAAGAAAGCAGTTGAAGAAGCTGTGACAGATAATTGGAATTGTAGAGATTTAACTGGTGCTGTAGATGGATCATGGCAATGTAGAGGTCATAAATCTCTAAATGGAGTTGTGACAGCTACCAGTGGAGACAGTTGCAAAGTAATTGATGCTGCTATTCTCTTAAAACATTGGAGATGTAAGGGCAATACCAAGGACGATCATAGTGAAAGTTGTGAAGCAAATTTTCACGCCACGAGTGGAGCGACGGAAGTAGAGGGAGTGAAAGCAATTTTTTCCAGATAACTGGAGTGGTATAATGTACAATACACTAACTATCTAGGAGATGGTGATTCTAAGGTATATAAAGCTGTAGAGGATCTCAAACCTTATGGCAATGAAATTCATATTAAAATACAGGAGTGCATTGGGCATGTGCAGAAGCGCATGGGGGCTCACTTGCGCAAACTAAAGCGGACATTTGGATCCCAGAAGCTTAGTGATCGTAATGAAGAGGAAGATTGACAGATGAAGCAATTGGTAGATTGCAGAGGTATTATGGGTGTGCAATTAGGCAAAATACAAGAAGCATTGAGCATATGAGTAGAGCAGTATGGGCATTGTCAACAAATGAGCACCTACAACATGCACTGTGCCCACAGGTGATGACTCATAGTGTAAGTGCAAATCAGGAAAGTAATATTCCCATAAAAACAGTTTTCCAAATGTTGTAATTGATGTAATTAAGCCCATATTGAGAGATTTATCACAGCAAGGTTTATTGGAAAAGTGGGGAAAAAATCCAAATGAAACTGTAAATAATTTAATTTGGATTACGATTCCTAAAAGAGTGTTTGTACAGATAAAAACATTGCATTTTGGAGAGTATGATGCAGTGGCAACATACAATGAAGGAAACATTATCAAATGTGATGTGCTGAAACGTTTAGGTTTCCAACCAAGACACAACACCATTTCCACAATGCGCCTAATTAATGAAGGAAGACTAAGGGGGCAGGAAGAAGAGACAAAAGCCTACAACATGCAGCAAAAGGGAAGGAAAGACCAGTGAAAAGGAAATTATCACTGGAAAAAGAAGAGGATGCTGATAATCCTTCATATGGGGCAGGAATGTATTAAAAAACTTTGGAAACCATTTCCTGTAACTTTAAAATTATCATCTTTTAGGAACATTTTCTCAAAGACTGCTAACAGTATATCAATGAAATTTATACACAATATTGTTTACTTCTCATCCTTTATTTTTATAACAAATTGTAAAAAAAAATATTGTATAATTCAAGAGTTATAGAAGAAAAAGTGCAAAATTTTAGAGAAAAAAATAAACATCTGTTTAAAGAAATTGTAAAACAAAAACCAATAAATATTTCTTAACATGGCATTATAACTTTGTAGAAAAATATTCACTTAACATGTAGTCCAAATTTCAGAACAATATGTTTAATGGTCTTAGAAAAAATGTTCCTTCTATTTGCTAAAATTAACATGGAGGAGATGGATCATGCCGGGTGCCCTTAAAGAATTTCCTTAGCTGATCTGAAATATTATTTTGGCCCTTACCCGAGAAGATATTGTAATTTTACTTAAGTAAGGCCTTCATCCGTTACTCTAAATCCTGGTGTGTTTAAAGCAATCATTTAAACTTATTCTGGAGGAGTTACTTGGGCCGTCAACTGTGAATTATCTTTGTTCTTTTAAAGAGAAAACTTTGCATTGGTTTGAGGGATACAGTTGTGTGTGTTCTTGTGTAACTAAGAGTAATTGACCTTGGCCCCTTTCCACAACCTGATCTGCTCTGTCCTGCGAAACCAGATTTCACAAGTGACATCAGTCAATCATTATCTGGCAATCAATAGTGTACCAGTGGACAGATGGAATGGAAAAGACACTGTCGAGGTACTGTAATAAGTACCACAGCTGATAGTGGGATCAATTTTAAATTTTATCGTAATTTCAACACTGACCAATGACATGGCAGCATGCTTCTCAATTTCTGTATCATCGCTAAAACCGCCCTTCCACTACTTTGCGAGTACCATTGTGAATGTAGATAGATGACTGTGCAGTACGTCCATTCATTGTTAATTCTTGAACATATATACCAAAGTACACCAGACAGCGTCCTACACATTTCTAGCACTTTGACTGTAGGGCGTAATTTACAATTGCGATTGCCCGTCTTTCTGCAGAAACGTCTCCCTCTCTCCCTCACAACTGATCACTTCATCTACTTCCTATCGTTCCTTAACGCAGATCCATATAAGTTTAGAGGCAGATGGTTCTCTTTTTTCCAGGAAAGCATCAAAGACAGCAGTCACCTCACATGTATCACTATTACCTCAATACACACACAGCAGAACGTCCCCATATAGCAACTGTTTGTTAGCTGACACCGCAAGTTTGTGATTGACGGAGAGTACAGAGAAGCACATAGTAGATACTATTTGTTAGGGTTTATAACACGTAAACTCCTGCACAGAATCAAACACGCGTAATGCAGTCATCCCAGACGGTAATACAATGGTCTTTAGCTAAGGACACTTTATAAAAGTGGGTACCGATAACTTTGGGGTCACACCTGGGCTTCTGATCCGACATATATAAATTTATTACTCTACATTTGGTTAAACGTTCTATTTCAACAGCCTTATCGCTGTCGACGAAAAATGACTGTTTCCCTGGTTAGCGGTGCTTCCATGTCAATGTTTTCTCTTATTCCTCTTGCTATCGCATACTCATTCCCAGGTACAAGAATTGTGCTGCACCAAGCACGAGACATTCAAGTTCACCCTAAATTTCCCCACATTTCGATGTATTTTCCCTCAATTTAAACGTATTTTCCGTTAATTTTCGTAATTTTGTCGATTTTTTGTCACTTCTACCCAGGTGATCATGACATCACTTCTTGTTCTGTATTTTAAAATGCTTGTAAATGTAGTACAGATGCCAACAGCTAGTGCAAATGCACTAATTTTCTGGTCGGACGGCATAGTACAACACTGTACTCGAATGCATCTAAGTACATATTCTACACTTGCAGTGTGCTTGCTCTATTTTCTGTATATCTGTGCCTGTGCATGTATCATGGACAGCTCCCATGACCCAGAGTAGGCCTGAGTTAGTGTTCGAGTGCGGATGCGCCACACATTATATCCAGAACGATGTTGGGATGCGGATATCCCTATATATCATGGCCAGAATGGGGCTTGAAGGTGGATCCCCAAACATAATATCCGGAGTGATATTGGGATGCAGATCCATAATATACCACATCCACGATACAGTCTGACAGTGGATCTGCCATGCAGAGCGATGTTGAGAGGCGGCTCCACAACACATGTCTGGGATAGGGCGCGAAGGCAGTCAACCACGCGCTACGTCCAGAGATGCGTTCTATGTTCGAAACTGGGTCCACCAATGGGGGAACCGGGTCATGGGAACCGGCCACAACACATCTGCTGTAGCAGATAGGTTCGAAAAAGGTGACTCATTTCGAGATATGAGGGTGGCACGAATATGATTCGCCAGTGGCTGTAATCGTTAAAAGGCGTGTCCGTAGGATCAACGCAAGTAAGTGGTTGACTGGACGGACTTGATTCCAAATCACGGACAGCATTTCTACTAAAAATCGTGACGCTATCAGGGACCCGTGTGTGCCTGCGGAAGGAAGACCGCTTTTTATGCTGGGTGACGGTAACATGGTAGTTGTGATGGTGTTTTTAATAGCGCGGTCCTTACGTAAAATCTTTGTTGCTGGTGGTAGTGTCCTCCTATGGTCAGCTTCAAATGTTGGTCCTCAATAGTGCTCCTTGAAAAGGTCATAGTATTCCCTCCATGGATTCCCATTTCAACTACCTTGTGAGTGTAATCCGACTACTGGAACAAGAAAAATTACTTGCCACGCAAAGTGACTCTCATGATCAATTTAATAAATTAGCCTATCAATTTGATATCACTGAAATGCAGCCTGGCGGGTTGAGGTGATGGTTAGGGCACCACAGATATGATTCTTGACTTGGCGCCTTTTTCGTTGCAATGATATCTTTTAACGATATTAGAGTCTCTCACCTACACAGGGAGAGACGACCATCGTAATAAAATCCGATGTAGTGTCGAATTTGTAAAGTGATATGTAATATAAAACTTCTATTTGCTGTTAGCTTAAGGGAGAGTCTGAAAGTGAGAAGGCATACTGTGACAGTGATAGATCTTAGCTCTCCATTGTGATACAAAACTGAGTTTAATATTCTAGTCCTGTGATGCAGGATGTGACAGACAAGAAAAGATATTTTTCTACCTGATAAAAGAATACTTAGAGGAAATACAGCCTATACCATAATCCCGTATAGGATTTTCACAACAAGTAACGACACTTTAGGGATGTGAAACCGTGTGTATTGCCCGATTTCTTCTATCTTCGAAAATAACTCGTAAAAATGGGAGGAATCTATATTTCGCATGAGAAATTCGACGTGTATAGTCAACCACATCGCTGTATTGGGTTGAGTAATCTGGGCTTTTTAAACTAGGCGTCTATGTCGGCGTGGAACTGTTTAGAACTACTGTATACGTCCAAGCTGCAGCTGCTTGTTTCGCAGTGCACCGCGGCTGGCTGCAGCGGCGATCACGAGGAGTTCGCAACCGGAAGCAACAGATTAGCTCAGCCTGTGGGTTCAAACAATGCGCCGACCAGTCTGATCTTGCCCAAGGCAGCGAGGGCTGGCGAAGTCACTACTGACACAGTCTAACATAACAGTCGCGACACTCACCGCTGTAAAAGCTGTTACCGTTTGACAGATAGAGCGACACTATCGCTCCACACGGCAAGAAAGGTGAACGTTAGACGCGTCGTAAGCATAATGTTTGTTTTGCATCAATTTTCTACGTAATTTACGAAATATTTGAGTTATTTTCTTGCCTTCAAGAGTTTGTGTAGTATCAGAAGGCATAGGTGTTTCAAAAAATGATTCTAAAATAAGCGCAAGTATGGACAAAAACCATGAATCGAGTGGCAAGCTACAACACATTCGTGAAGAAACACTTGTGACTTTGGATAGAATTGCAGCTTACCACGTTGATATCAAAAGAATATAAACACACAAGCCGGCCGGAGTGGCCGAGTGGTTCTAGGCGCTACAGTCTGGAACCGTGCGACCGCTACGGTCGCAGGTTCGAATCCTGCCTCGGACATGGATGTGTGTGATGTCCTTAGGTTAGTTAGGTTTAAGTAGTTCTAAGTTATAGGGGACTGATGACCAC
The DNA here is from genome assembly GCF_023898315.1 of Schistocerca nitens. Taxonomy (NCBI): domain Eukaryota; kingdom Metazoa; phylum Arthropoda; class Insecta; order Orthoptera; family Acrididae; genus Schistocerca; species Schistocerca nitens. The sequence continues at coordinate 446,754,496 of NC_064616.1, read as the reverse complement.
AGCTGTTAAGTCCCATAGTGCTCAGAGCCATTTGAGCCATAAACACACAGATTCACACTATGAAGCACAGACATGTACTTCTACATGCAAGAGGGATCTACAGCCCATTTATCGTTCCGTAGGCCTACTGTGTTGTAGTCAAAAAATGTTCAAATGTGTGTGAAATCTTATGGGACTAAACTCCTAAGGTCATCAGTCCCTAAGCTTACACACTACTTAACCTAAATTATCCTAAGGACAAACACACACACCCATGCCCGAGGGAGGAGTCGAACCTCCGCCGGGACCAGCCGCACAGTCCATGACTGCAGCGCCTGAGACCGCACGGCTAATCCCGCGCGTCTGTGTTGTAGTCATTGTCGCCTGTTTCCACAAGTACGATCTTCATCTTTATATTATTCTAAGTGGGTCAAGCAACTGCCAAATAGTGGGAGAAATATATTGAAAAGATTTTAATTAGCTGATTAGATTACATTTCACGCAAAATCTAATATTTGAATAATTTTCAAACAATCTGTCGTCACACGAAGGAAGCAAGAAAAATTAAGTGGCTAACAACAGAAGTAAATGAAATACTTACCAAAGAAATCAACAACCCAAATGAGTCAACTTCTTCAATTTCCTATTTGCTTTCTTGTTGTTAGAAACTAAGTCTTGATTCCAATATTTCAGCTGGTAAACGAGTCTCACTTTAAGAAATATCTTGATCAACAGCAGCTTCGTTTCTTCACTACATCCAGGAGGAAAACTTGGGATAGCAATCAACAAGTCCACATATAATGTACCACAGTTTTTCTTGTGAGAATGTTCATCAAAAACTAAAGCCATCTGATCTTCATAATCCCTCAAAAATAAACTAACATTTTCATTGCAAATAACCAAGCTTCGAAAACTGTCTTCATAACATTTGAAATGGCAATAAAATTTGTCATTTATATCTAAGTCCTGGCTGTTGTCTACATGAAGATTCCTGCAGTTGACACAATTATGTAAAGAAAAAAGTTTCTTCAAAATGTGGCCAAACACATATCTCATACTGTTTTGTTCTCTAAGGTCTGCTGGAACTTCCATATTTGGTAGCTTTGTTGTAGAACTTGTATCAGTACTGCATTACAATGGTGAGACCTTTAATGTTTGAGCAGATTTCATCTCCAATATTGCCTGACTCCAGTCAATTCCTTCACAATTACTGCTTGCCACATTAGAAGAGTTTATCAGTTTACTTAGTGTACAGTTGTTAAATGCAGCACAAAACTGCCTTGGAGATGGGTTGCTGCAAAAACCACCTCTCTGCCTTATAGCTGAAAAAAGTTTTCTAATGTGTCTTGGTTAATTTTAAGTGAGAATAAGTGCAATTCTGTCCCAGTCAGTACCTCAGCAGGAAGCATTTCCAAAGCACTTATATTGCTTAGAAGCTCCTTTACACATTTTATCCTCAAGGAGTAATCTTTCCCATCACAGTCTACAAATTTCCAAGAGTGAATCCATGGCTTCATTACATGGAGAACATCCAGATGCTCTGAATCACTCCTGATACAGTTCCTTAGATACACAGGCCCTTTCACACTGTATGTATTTAAGATATCAAAAATGGTATTAACTTTCTGACAAAAGTCTGAAGTGCCAATTGCAGATAATGGCATACTACCACAAAATACAAGTGTCTCAATACCAGCTGCCACTGTGTGGCATGAACTGCAGTACCCACTTTCATTTTTGCAAAAGCTGTCAGTTCGACAGTGTTTTTGGTGAGTTTGGGAGCTAATTTGTATTTTATGTGCAAGCTGAGAAATGTCCTTCCAAGAAGCAGTACGAACCAAACCATCATTTGATGTATGAATTATGTCATACCTAAACAGGTTGTTTCTGATACTGTTAAGCAAATATGGGGTGTCATAGAAGAAGTAGATCTTCTGCCCTTCATATATCAAACTTGCATTGTCTTGTGTAACTCCCAGTCTCTTTCCACAGTCCACAAAATTTGAACCCCGGTCGGTCACACAAGTCTTCACAACCAAACCATTTTCCTTAAGTCTTTTGACTACATCATAAAATATAGCAGTCAAATGCGTAGTTCCCACTGTTCCTTTACAAAAATAGTACCGCAATGGTTGTCTGAAGCATGAAAAACACACTGTTGACAATTTTAGCTGTGTCGTCGAAACCAATAACACTGTCAGAAGGACTGTCATATGTTAAATTTGCCATTAGAGACATTTCATCCAATGACATATTCACTGGTTTATCATTATCAGAGGTAATACAAGGTGGAATATATTGTCACTTATCCCACATTTTATTTGTATGCCTTCCAGATACCTTTGTAATGAAGGCACTGATGGAAGCATAAAACATTCTGACAAAAACCTGTATGCCTGAGCGCTGTAATATAATAAATTTAGAGCAAACAGCTTATTTTCATCTTTCCATCTGGCAGCACGTTTCTCTTTCAGTGGCACGCTAATCTGGCTTAACAGCAAGCAAGGGCATATTTTTTTAAAAATATCGGGATTCTACAGTCTTCAACATTCGTTTGTCCTTGTTCACTTGATCCTTCTGATACAGTTTCTGTTGCTGTCTGTACTTAAAATTAATGGCACTTTCCTTGTTCCGTAGTAGTTTTGCTCGAAGTCTAGCGATCTGCACATTCTGACACTCCACACGCTGTAGTAAGACACGAATAACTGCACTTAATCGAACCACTTTTCGTCAAAGCAGGTCTGTGTTGAAGATTCTGACGAATCTGGCACTGATACATGGAAAGTTGAAATTGCTGCTTCTGTGTCATAGGACTGTTTTACAGCTTTAGATGGGTTGTCGAATCTTTGTGGCAGTTTCCTCTTCATTGTCAGTTGAGGTGGCGTGTTTGGAATGTCAAACAGTGTGGGTACTGCATTCCACACGAGTTTATTATTGTCTGCGTTCATGAACTGGTTTTGTTCGAAATGTACCGAACAAAACTTAATATTATTATACAGGTAAACTGGGTCGTTTTACATAAGGCTTCTCGTCTGCTATTAACTAGCCATTTTCTGCTCCTATAACGAAACATTAATCATTATTACACATGTAGTTTGCACGCGAATCCTGACGGTACACTTTAGTAACATGATGGTGTATACCTCTTAGGATCCTTAGGAAACCTGCGGTGTCTTCTTCCTGTTGTTGCTGAAATTCATTGCGCTACAAACGCTCCCGCTTGTAAAAACTATTGCAGAAATCAAAATAAACACCTACTATTCGCTTTCACGATCGCGCCGAACTCAACAGTTTAACTTATAGGCCGCATGGGGCGCTGCTGGCGCGGTAGGCAACAAAATAGAGGCGAAGTGTCGCGACTGTTATGTTAGACTGTGCTACTGAGCTGGGTGAGTGCGACAGAAGCGAATGTGTGCATGTTGAGTGAGAGAAGATACAGAATGATCGGTGTTTGCGCTGGACGTATTGATAACATTCGAATTCCTACCACTCCTTTCATTTCTGGATGCCCTCCATGGCTCAGGGGTGTTGCACGCTTGCGTCCACGGGCGTCCACAACTGCGGCTGCAGCCGCGACTGCAGTTTTGCTTGGTCTCTGAACGGCCGGCGGCGTTTGAGGGTGTGTGTGGACATCTGGGAGGTGAGTGCGCAGGATGTGCGCATGTGTGTATAAAATTGTTTAAAGATAAAGCTTTGGGCCTTCTGCCTACTAAAAATTATTTTAGTTGTTTTTTAGACATCGGCCTTCAGCCGTTGTTAAATTAAAGTTCTTGTGTTTCATGTATCAAGACTGTGTGGGGCTTTCAGCCTAATTGAAGATAAGGCCTTCTGCCTTGTGTTTTTTTTAATTAATTTTACCAGCAGCCTTAAATTATGGGCCTTCAGCCGTCTTTAAATTAAACTTGTTTGCTTTTCAAGGGTTAGATTTGTTGGGCCTTCAGCAAAGTTATAGAACTTACTTACGTGAGGCCTTCTGCATTATAAATATTCTGTTTTGAGTCTGAATTTTAAGTTAATGGCTTTCAGCCCTTTTTAAATTTAAGTGGTTGTGCCCCTAAGGCACAAGATAGTATGGCCTATTCAGCCGATAACTAAGTTCAAAAATTTTTGCTGTATTGTTTGGACAACTAAATAAAGTTATATGTGTCTGAGTGTAACTGACAGTCTCCTTTTGGCCCCTTTCCACAATTCCAACTACCTGTTCTGTCCTGCGGATTTAAGCAAGAGCGTTTCGAATTGGGTGAAGTGGATTTTTTAAAATTGGGTGGGGGGGGGGGGGGGTGAGGTAATGGCAGGGTGGAATTGGTTAGAACTACTGTATACATCCAACCTGCAGCTGTTTGTCTCACAGTGCGCTGTGACTGCTGGCATGAGTGGTCACGAGGCTTCGGTGACTGAAAGACATGTATTAGCTTCACCTGTGACATGCAATTACATACATAGAATGCCCGGGCCTGACTGCTCTTGTTTGTGGCAGCGTGGGGCTAGCAAAGTGACCAATGGGTTGGGAGAGTGGCAACAGAAGTAGTTGTGTGTTGCCTGAGAAGATTAAATATGATAGGTGTTTGCACTGGGCGATTATCCCCCCCCCCCCCCCCTCCACGTAAATTGATCAGTTGACTGTTTGTGATGATGTTTCCAGTCCCTGAACGTCTGATATGGCAGACATGGAAGTACCAGGAATTGGTGCTAAATTGTCAATGCAGTCAATATGTTCAGCAGAGCTGTTTCTCCATTTTGCGATGCAGTGGATGGTGGAGGGTGTGGTCTTTGCGATAATGGGTTTGTGGGATTGAGGGTATTTTTTTTTTTCACCAGATATGTTTAGTGGAAATGTTGTGATGGAGGAGGGTGCTTATATTGTCAGATGTCAATGCATACAAAAACTCGGATATATTTAGTACTATGGTCTATTTGTGGCGGAAATTTCATTACTTGATTTGCATAATGTCTGCATGTGATACTCAACCGTTGAAAATATGTTTTATTACAAAGATAGATCACTGTAAGGTGGAGGTGAGCGTTTTAAGTGATCTATTTGGCTCTTGTGAATTTTCGAACAATTACGTTGATATTATAGAGCAAAGGGACTATTTCGTTCTATTTTTTTATACTGAAATTGCGTCAGCCCTCCCTTTGTTCCCTTCATTAGCAAATGAAACACAGTATTCTGAGGAGAGATGAAACCCCTCCCTACATTTTTGAAGACATTGATTCGCACATACACAAACAGAAAGTCGCCTCTCCAGAGGGACAGAGACAGGAAGCGAGTCTGGAATTTCCCAATCAACAGCATACCGCCACCTGATGCTTCGATTGAGGCCGTGAGATCAAAGGAGGCCGACTTCCAGTCCGTGGTCGGCGGTATTTAGTATGATGATCTATAATTAGGACCCTGCGTGGCTTCTGACGTCTGCGGCGGCGCGCTGACGACAAACACATGCGTGGCACACCCAAAACACTGGCTACTATACTGCATTTCTTTCCGTTCCTTGGTGCTTACAGTTATTACGTCATGAGAATTGGGGTTGTGGGATGCAGACGTGAGCTCTACTCAAGTAGCCCAGTTTCCTGCAAACTGATTAAACAAAGAATATGCAGCAGTATATTATTGACATTGATTTGAATGTCGTGTTGTGAGATCTTTCCCCTCCAGGAAGGACTGAGTCTTTTTCCCACCAGTTTTTTCTGGTTGGGTTGGGGAGGGAGGGAGAGAGAGAGGGAGCGAGGGAAGGAGAGAGGGAGCGAGGGGAAAGGGTGGGATGTCCTCTGCTGACAGCATTGTGCACTAGCTCAGTCGATCCCTGCAAGTCAACTTGAGCAATCACTCAAAAATTTTCCAACAAGACAACAAACACCTACAATCTGCAGCAGTGTAATTACGTAATTAGGGCATGTAGTAGCGGGATGTGAACCTTTCCCTGTAGATAGAGAGATCAAATCCCTGAAAACTGAACTTTATAAGTGAATGGTATATCCTCTCCTATGTAATTGACATTGGCTTCAATTTCATATCATGAGATCCTTCCTCTCCAGCACATACTGAGTTCTTTTCCCGCCAATTTCCAGAGTGGAAATCTGAGAGGAGGGCTGGGGGTTTCCCAGAGGGGGAGAGGTTAATTAATTGATCAGTTTAATTAATTATTCAATTAATTTGATACCAAAAGTGTGCTTGTGTTCACAAGGGGGAGGGAAGATTGATTGGGGATTACCCACAGTGGTGGGGGAGGAGGAGGGGAAAGGGAGGGAGGGATAGGGGGTTCTCAGAAGGACAAAAAAATGGTTCAAATGGCTTTGAGCACTATGGGACTTAACTTCTGAAGTCATCAGTCCCCTAGAACTTAGAACTACTTAAACCTAACTAACCAGAGGACATCACACACATCAATGCCCGAGGCAGAATTCGAACATGCAACAGTAGCGGTCGCGCGTTTCCAGACTGTAGTGCCTAGAGCTGCTGGGCCACCCCGGCTGGCTCAGAAGGACAGATGATCACCAGGGGGCATAAATCAACCACCAGCAGGTCATAAATCAAGTAGCATAACAATTGGTTAAGGTCATAAATCAATCAAGTTTGCCCTTGAATGATTCTTCCCCTGAATGTATGCAACCCACACTTAGAAAATGCACTAATAACCACCATTGTCCCACTAATTATGGCAAAACTGATCCAGTTAGCAACCATATCTCTCGCACTGCACATTCAGGCCATGAGTTGTGCACATCCTGTATCTGTTGGAGCTCTGTACGGGGTGCAGGGATCTGACAGTTTCTGGGTAACAATGGGGTGGCAAATAGACATTGGTGTAACATCATGCTCCCGTGTCAGTAGTAGCAGGTGGACTGAGTGGCTGACCCACAGTTGGAGCAGGTGGTGGTGACATTACAGGTGGCATGAGGGTAGTGCACTTGGTAGCTGTGATGGGTGCTGCCCCAAGTGAGGTAAAGCCAGCACCTGGAGTGGCCTGGCTTTGGGCATCAGGCACTGTGGCAGCCCAGTGTTGCCTTACAGTGCCCATGGACACCATTTGCAAATGAGGACAGCCATAGCAGTGCAGGGTGACAGGGGTTGGTGCAGAGGGCTCTTCCCCACTGTGTGGTGTTCGTTTAAAAATAAAGACGTAAACTTTCACAGCATAGCACAAGTGGACAGGTGGAAACTTTGGGGGGAAGCTGTAAGTATTTAATGTTAGGGGGCAGAAAATCAAGGAATCTCATAAGTGAACTGACTGCTATAAACAACCCTGCAGGACTGAGTGAATAATAGCTGATTGAGTCACTGAAAGTAGGCCAGCGAGTAAGTACAGACTGAAACAGCCTTGGACCTCCATAGGGGAAAATATCCTTTACCTCAGTTGAGACAGTGCTCTTTGTCTCAGACCCAGTATGGGGGAGGGAGGGTGACCTTGGGAGACAATGCCCTTTTGTCCCAGAACCTCAGGCTCAGACTGGCAGCAGAAAAACTTCTTTTGTCTAACAGGAAGACTTGGACCTGCAGGGGAAACAAACATCCTTTGTCTCAGGTGACTGACATCTGGGAGAAAACCCCAAAAATCTGGCAACAATGCAGAACTCCCCAGTATTACAGGTCAGCCATCTTGGATTCTGATAACATACAGCTATGTCATCATTCCAAGTCTGCCACCATCTTGGATACTGATCCTATAGAGGCTTAGCCACCATGTTGAATTTTTGAATTTCAAACCAACATGAGAATGAACCATCTTGGATTTTTGAATTTCAACCAGTTTATACTTAGGACAACAGCCCTACTCCCACAGTGACATTATAGGAGTGAGGAGAAAGCCCAGTAGCACAGCTGGGCTATTTTTCATTTCCCACCAAATTTTAAATTTACAGCCAATTTTTTGAAGTTCCCACCAATTTTTCAATTTTCCACTTTTTTATACATGGGGTAATTGGCCTATTAGGAGAAATCTGGCTACAATGCATGATGTCATTTATGATTATGTAGAGGGGAAATCTGTCAACAATGCAAAGCATAACAGAACTGTCACTCTCTCCCTACTTTTTTGTTATAGTACATTTGTTTATTGTATCACTATAACCATGTACACCTGTCTTATCGCACATCATTATGGTTCATCACAACATGGATCCACAGAATCCATAATAAAATAAATAAATAAAACAGAACACTACCCACAGAGGTTTTAAGTTGCTGTGCACAGCGAACTCTCACTTCATTTGTGCCTTGAAAATGGAGAAGTGCTCAGCTGTCGAAATGTCGGCGGTTGTCAAGAATGTTATCCAGCTGCTTTTGTAGAGTGCAGGTTTTTCGCGGATTGGTCACAAGGCTTGTCACCAACCTATGCTGCCATATGGTCTAGGGAAAGTGCACAGTTTAAATTAAATCAATAATTTTCACTTCAGATTCGGGTTTCCGTTAAATTACACTACTGGCCGTTAAAACTGCTACACCAAGAAGAAATGCAGATGATAAACGGGTATTCATTGGACAAATATATTATACTAGAACTGACATGTGATTACATTTTCACGCAATTTGGGTGCATACATCCTGAGAAATCACTACCCAGAACAACCACCTCTGGCCGTAATAACGGCCTTGATACGCCTGGGCATTGAGTCAAACAGAGCTTGAATGGAATGTACAGGTACAGCTGCCCATACAGCTTCAACACGATACCACACTTCATCAAGAGTAGTGACTGGTGTATTGTGACGAGCCAGTTGCTCGGCCACCATTGACCAGACGTTTTCAATTGGTGAGAGATCTGGATAATGTGCTGGCCAGGGCAGCAGAAGAACATTTTCTGTATTCAGAAAGGCCCGTACAGGACCTGCAACACGCGGTCGTGAATTATCCTGCTGAAATGTAGGGTTTTGCAGGGATCGAATGAAGGATAGAGCCATGGGTCGTAACACATCTGAAATGAAACGTCCACTGTTCAAAGCGCCATCAATGCGAACAAGAGGTGACCGAGACGTGTAACCAATGGCACCCCATACCATCATGCCAGGTGATACGCCAGTATGGCGATGACGAATAAACGCTTTGAATGTGCGTTCACCGCGATGTCGCCAAACACAGATGCGACCATGATGATGCTGTAAACAGAACCTGGATTCATCCGAAAAAATGACGTTTTGCCATTCGTGCACCCAGGTTCGTCGTTGAGTACACCATCGCAGGTGCTCCTGTCTGTGACCGCAGCCATGGTCTCCGAGCTGATAGTCCATGCTGCTGCAAACGTCGTCGAACTGTTCGTGCAGATGGTTCTTGTCCTGCAAACGTTCCCATCTGTTGACTCAGGGATCGAGACGTGGCTGCACGATCCTTTACAGCCATGCGGATAAGATGTCTGTCATCTCGAATGCTAGTGATATGAGGCCGTTGGGATCCAGCACGGCGTTCCGTATTACCCTCCTGAACCCACCGATTCCATATTCTGCTAACAATCATTGGATCTCGACCAACGCGAGCAGCAATGTCGCGATACGATAAACCACAATCGCGATAGGCTACAATCCGACCTTTATCAAAGTCGGAAACGTGATGGTACGCATTTCTCCTCCTTATACGAGGCATCACAACAATGTTTCACGAGGCAACGCCGGTCAACTGCTGTTTGTGTACGAGAAATCGGTTGGAAACTTTCCTCATGTCAGCACGTTATAGGTGTCGCCACCGGCGCCATCCTTCTGTGAATGCTCTGAAAAAGTAATCATTTGCATATCACAGCATCTTCTTCCTGTCGGTTAAATTTCGCGTCTGTAGCAGGCCATCTTCGTGGTGTAGCAGTGGCCAGTAGTGTACAACACCGCTAGATGGCGATTATCGGCAGACCTGTTAGCTTCAAATTCTAGTCACGGCTATTCGCCGCGGAAGGTCGCAGGAGAGCCCGCCATTTCTCCATAATTCCAGCCACAGTAAGAGCACCAACCTCTGAGCTGAGGGCTCTGATCACCATACAGTAGTGCTAGCGGTAACAGTCACGCTGGCTGGGTTGGCTCTACAGCCCTGCAGTCGTCTTTAGAAGCAAGAGACGGCAAGGAAAGGCAGTAGTTACGAGTAGACTGAGTGGAATGGATGTGAACAGCTACGACGGACGTCAGTTCGGTGTCAACCGCTTCGTTGGCATCCGTGATCAATTTTAATATAGCGTTTTCCGGCGTGGTCTTCCACTCTCGAGATGATATTAAGTTCTGTCAATATGTTCATTCAGCGACGTTCGTGGTTATACTGGTTATCTTTCGGCACGCCATAGACTGGCCGCTATTTAAGATGATTACTGAATAATTATGTGAAGTGCTGTGCCCAGGCTTCCGTTACCTTTCTTGCCGATAATTAATGTTCTCTGTGGTTTCTCTGCTCGAATTCTCGCATAGTCCAGGAGTTGGACTAAGTTAATTGAAGTCTTCGCTATAGATTGAACGTTTTCTGTGTAGCATTCTTGACCTAAATCAAGAAGAGGCAGGAACTGTTTTTTTATAAATGAGTCGTCATGTTTGTAAGTTAGGCTACCTCACCTTCCTTTTGTGTGCTACTAGAGGTACAATGTACTATGATTTTACCAGAACAGACGCATTTTTTCTGATCTGTAGCTTCACCTGTTGTCCTGTTCATTATTTCAATTATCAACTGAACCTCTGCTAGAAGGAAGAAGTTTGGTGCCTGCCACGGTCGGGACAGCAGCCGACAGGTAGGTTGGTGACAGATCTCACCGCTTGCAGGGAACAGATCATTCGTCTACTCCAGTAATCGCCTTACTTAAAGTTCATTAGTTATCAAGTCATCTTCTTTAGCAGACAATTAATAGCTACACTTTCCTGTAATTTATTTAATGTACTAAGACAAGCTCAAATTGTAGTTGCAATATACAATGTGAGCTTCAGTTTTTATTTATTTATTTTTTTAATTTACACCTCGAGGGTAAGGGACACATTGCTTGGGCAGTGGTCAGCATGATTCCTTAATCAGTCCTTAGCCCTCTCTAATATAGCGAGGCTAAGTATTAAAAAGTGCTGTAATTTTAATTGGTAAAGTTAAGGTTTTACCACCCATTTATTCATGCTGGAAGTTTGCTTTAGCTTCCTTAAAACTGTTAAGGAAAGAAAAACAGAATGGTTCCTCATGCAAGGCCATTGCACCTTCCTTATGCAAACTGCGTCAAAAATTAGACACAGCAATACTAATCCAATAACAAATGGCTCTGAGCACTATGGGACTCAACATCTTAGGTCATAAGTCCCCTAGAACTTAGAACTACTTAAACCTAACTAACCTAAGGACATCACACACACCCATGCCCGAGGCAGGATTCGAACCTGCGACCGTAGCAGCCCCGCGGTTCCGGACTGCAGCGCCAGAACCGCACGGCCACCGCGGCCGGCAATCCAATAACAGTTTGGATTTACTCTACTTGGACATATTTATATATTTACTGAGTATATAATAAAAAAGTAAGTGACTAAGTACCGTCAGTTTGGATCTTCTACAATTGAGGCAAAGAGTGTTGTGGTTTGATGGCATATACGTTTCATCTCATGTATAAGTTAGCTCTTATTCAAGAAAGTGGATGTAGAAAATTAACTTAAGGTAGTGGAAATGTTGCGGTGGAGGAGGGCGGAGTTTTTGGAGAAATTACTGTCAACAATCGAAAGGGTTTTATCATGGGTTTCTTACTCTTCTTACACTAGCTCGGTGATATATCTTTTCATTTGGATGGCAAAGAATTATCAGTCATTTTGCAGATGATGCTAATGTTGTTAACAAATCAGGCAAAGAAATAGCAAAACATAAATTAATTTTCCTTCAAATTCTCTGCCTTTGACATTATCAAAATCATAAATTTCCAAATTTAATCAAAAAATGATCATGGAGAGAGGAAAAATGTGTAACCGACGTATAACGACACTGACCAGGCACTGCCTTTATAAAATTTACGCAGAAAACCTTCTTGGGCTCTTGGCTCCCTAGTTCTGTACCAATAGAATCCGTTAAGTGTTAAAACAATTCGCACTGCTTTGCCAACCTGACAACAAATATACTGTGTGTAGTGTTCTCTGCAGTTGTGTTATCGAACAACGTGTTGAGATAGACTAAAACTGCCACACTTCTGAAATGTATCTGATCTGTCCAGTTATTGTGTACAAGAGTCATCAAACGGCAGCACATCGATCAGAATTTTACGTGATATCAAATAGACCTCACTGAATTTGTACACAGACAAGACCGTGAACTGCAGTACAAGTTTGTACATTCAGTTCGTACGGTTCTGTCCACCTCTGTGTTACACAGATCAACCAGAACATTATGATCACTGACCAACTATCAATATAAACCCATCCAGGAAATAGCAGAGTCATCTTGTGGGAAATGACTGCTAGTCAGACACACACACACAGTGCATGCAGTATCAGTGAGCCTGCTGTCTGTCTGTAGAATCGGAAAAGTGCACCATCCATCTGAGTCTACTAAGTGCAGATTGTGATGGCCCAGAGGCTTGGTACCAGCATTTCAGAAACTGTACGACTTGTCGGGAGTGCGAGGAGTGCTGTGATGAATGTCTACAGCACGTGACAAAATCAAGGGGAAACCACGTTCAGGCGTCATCGGGTCGGTTGGCCACCCATCATTACAAATGTCGTACATCGTAGGCTGGCCAGAGTAGTAAAACGGGACAGGCATTGAACTGTAGCGGACCTAACATAAGACCTTAATGCTGGGCAGAGTACAAATGTGTACGAACACACAGTACACCGAACACTCCTAAAGATGGGCCACCGCAGCCGACGACCCGTACATGTGCCAATGTTAACACCATGACACTGGCGACTATGACTGCAATGGGGACATGACCATTGGCACTGCATGTTGGAGCAGTGATAGAGCGTTTCATGGTCTGATGAATCCTGATACCTGCTTCATCAGATGAGTGTGTACGAATCCGGCGCCTTCCAAGGGAACAGCTTCTTGACACCTGTGCTGCAGGACGGAGACAAGCTGGCAGTGGCTCCATTATGCTCTGGGGAACATTCAAATGGGCATCCATGGGTTCAGTGGAGCTCATGCAAGGCACCACTACAGCCAAGGAATTGAACACCAGTTCCAGACCACATACACCCCTTAATGGTGATCACGTTTCCTGACAGCAGTGACATTTTTCAACAAGATAATGCCAGGAGTGTGACGGAGTGGGTCGAAGAACACAGTGGCGGGTTCCAATTGATGTGCTGACCCAACTTGCAACACCTGAACCCAATTGAACACATCTGGGATGTGATTGAATGTGGCATCAGAGCTCATCAGCCCCCTCCCTGGAATTTAAGGAAGTTAAGTGACTTGTGTGTGCAGATATGATATCAACTCTTTCCAGTGACCTACCGAGGCCTCATCGCTTACATGCCATGACGCATCGCTGCTATGATCCCTGCCAACGGCAGACGTACCAGCAATTAGGTAGCTGGTCATAATGTTCTGGCTGCTTCAGAGTAGATGTAACACATTTTAGGCCGGCCGAAGTGCCCGTGCGGTTAAAGACGCTGCAGTCTGGAACAGCAAGACCACTACGGTCGCAGGTTCGAATCCTGCCTCGGGCATGGATGTTTGTGATGTCCTTAGGTTAGTTAGGTTTAACTAGTTCTAAGTTCTAGGGGACTAATGACCTCAGCAGTTGAGTCCCATAGTGCTCAGAGCCATTTGAACCATTTTTTGTAACACATTTTACAGACTGTCTAGCTAAAACACCATAAACAAACTATGCAACCATCCTACTGACTCAAGACAAAGCTGAGTACTCAGATGATTGCTTCTGTCATCAGTTACAACAAACATATGAAAGGCCAGTTTTATACATAATGTCATTATAGCAGGGAAAGCTATATACATATTATACACGAGTTTGTTATTTGTGTGTTGTTACACCAAAGAACTTACTGTTAATTATGATGTTGGATTGAGATAGCTGGGTTAACTGACCCATCAAACAAATCGTTCACAGAACCTGGAGTAAAAGATATAAAAATAAAAACAGGCTTAGTTGCACGTAGTAGTTCAAATATTGGTCAAATTCGAGCTGCTTTGGACTCGTTATCATTGCGATACTTGGAGGTACAGTACATTGTGATGGAGGGTGGTCTCCTATGAATATGATAGCAGCAAAGTACTGCCCAACAAATGCAGAACAGAAATTTATAAGCAAGCTGTTTCATACTATCATAAAGTACTGTTGAAGTTTATTGGCATTATGTTGTTATATTTCTTACCAAGATAACCTGATTAAGGAAGTGCAAAGGAAGACTTATCTGCTCTGAGACACTGGAGCATGATGCAATTGGAAGTACATATAGCTACCGCTGTCGTGCTGAATACACTTCCACCAGGTAATACGAGCTTCTTCCAATGCAGCAGCCGTGGCAACAGCAATCATGGTCAGAGGGTGTCGTACTGGGCAATATCATGACTGATTATTTAAATTGCTAACCATTATCACGTGCAGTTTCCAAGTTCCATGACTGTAAATAAACATACACAAAAAAGTTATTGATACCTCACTAAGACCTCCTTCTGCTGCACACCTGCATCCACCTCTGGCAGAGAACTGCCGCCTATGCCCAACCACCCTGTCATCGTGAAATACTTTGTGCCAGAAGATGAACAACCAGAAGACAGCTGCCAGTTCTATGGTTCTGCAGCAGGAGTGTCCTATGTAGTGGTGTGAGTTAGTGGCGAATTTACAATTTTTTTGGGCCTGTATGATTGTTTCCCTATCGTTTCTTCTTCCTTTTCAATTTAATTCTGGATATGCTCTATTATTGTGCTGGTAGTTTAAAATGGTTCAAATGGCTCTAAGCACTATGGGACTTAACATCTGAGGTCATCAGTCCCCTAGACTTAGAACTACTTAAACCTAACTAACCTAAGGACATCACACACATCCATGCCCTAGGCAGGATTAGAACCTTCGACCATAGAAGCAGCGTGGTTCCGGACTGAAGCGCCTACAACAGCTCGGCAAGAAGCAAGTTTCGGATCAGGATGCGGTTCAGCAGCTGATAAATGAAGCAGCGCAGTTGCAGACAGAATTAGGGCAACTAAAGGATGGGACAGTCACATCCTGGCATACTCTTCTCGATATCAACAGTCGGCAGCTCGCGGTCTAGTGGCTAGTGTTGCTGCCTCTGGATCACAGGTTCGATTCCCGGCCAGGTTGGAGATTTTTTTCTGCCCGGGCACTGGATGTTTGTGTTGTCCTCATCATTTCATCATCATCATCATCATCATTCGTGACAGTCGCTAGACTGGGCTGTGAATAAAATTGGACTGTGTAAAAGTTGGGATTTTGTACAGGTGCTGATGACCGCACAGTTGAGCGCCCCACAAACCAATCATCATTATCATCATCAGCGATACCTACAGTGCATCATAATAAGTCACTCCATTTTCTGGGAAATCAGGGGATGTTGTCTGTGTTTCTTTGATAATTTGGATTGCCACTAGGTTGGCAAGTTTAAGTAATGAGCATTTATTGAGAGTAGCTAAACTAAATTTTAGCAGGAGATACTAGGGCGTTTGTCCCTGCATTGAAGGGTTGGTAGACAGATATAGGAGGAAAAGTACATCAAGATACTACTTTGAGCAGCTGAATAGGATATTCCTAAAATACGGGGAATCAATAGGGTATTTTTGGAGCATATTCACTAACTTAATATCAGTACATATGAGCTCATGGGAGGGTGCTAACGCTAACAGGGCCATATTACAGGAAGCTGAGAGCACTGGATGCATTTTTATGAGGTTTACAGCTAGAAATGTCACACAGTGTTCATATGGAATTCCCAAAGATTGTGAATGAAATAGTAGAAACTGCAGTAGCACCAGCAGCAACTGATGTGGTCATCTAACTGCGGTAAAAGGAGACATAGTTTAATACAGATATCAAGTGTCTTAGATGTAATCATATAGGTCATATGAAGATTAATTGAAGAAAACAGCAGTGGCAGGCTTGTAAACATTGTGCAATTTTTGAACGAAATTGTAATAACAGAAATTCGTAGTGCAATGGAAGATGGCCACAGTGTAAACTAGTACCCTGACATTAAAGGGTACAGGAGGCAGTATATCACTGTACAACTTCCTACTAAAGATTAACACAGGACACCTCTGTGTGAAATCAGTGGCAGACTTTTTATCTGATCAGTTATGTATTACTGGATCTCAGGTATCTGTGACAAGTAACAGAATGCTTGGGAAAGTAGAATTAAATCCACTGTGCTGTGCAGTGAGCAGTGTATGTGGGGGTCATGTAGATTCGCTTGGTTGAACGACCATTACTGCCACAAGGATGACTCGAGACGCTGGGTGAGCCACCTAAACTGTATACAAGGTCCTTTAAGGTCAAATTGCAGTATATCATACTGAAAGGTGCTAGAAAGTTAATCTGGGTTGATGTATGAGCTCATCTGCTGGTGCATTCTTTGTGTGGTCCAGCCTTTGTCTGTGTATGAAGAGTTAGAAAAAGTATAATGTTTTGCATGACTTAGTTTAGTCTATGTGAAAGCAGAGTTTTGCCCATCAGTGCTGATAACTTTAGCTCTGAACAAGAGCAGCTATCACATGGTGCTCTGATAGCTAATTTAGGACAAAGGGATTTTGTGTAAGATTATGCAACACTAGGGCAGCCTGTCAGTTTGACCATACTGAGGAAGAAGGTTGCACTTCTAGAAGGACAGACCAAGGAGAGTATGGAAAGACTTAGAAGAATAATTTCATCCTCCTGCACCACTGCTTGCCACACCACTAACTCAACAAAGTATTCCGAAATGAAGTGCCTGTGTTTAAGAAACCATACGGAGTCCCACAGTAATTACAGTCTGTCATGGAAAAATTTCTAAACTAGTAACTTCAAAATCGAGTCATAGGAACAAGTAAGAGTGCCTGATCTCTGCACATTGTCGTCATTAGTGAGGCAACAGAGGCATCACCCTACTCTGCATTGTTGCCAAATATACTCAAGACGGTGGATCAAAAATGTCGGCTATAGATGTGGCAATGTCACACTGACATCATGGCGGGAAATTCAAATTTTGGCGGAAAAATACATCAAATGGGCTACCTCCACTAACCTAACTCCACACCCCCGCACCTCTCCTGTCCATAATGCAATTGGCAGGAAAAGGACTGACTGTGTTGGGCTGCAAGATAATATGGCCGTAAGTCTTTATTTTGTATGCAGTGTGGTATATTGTTTACTTAAACAATTGAGTTGCCATTGATCGAGCACTAGACAATAGCTCTATCCAGGGTGATCACGTTGAGTTCTGGAGACCAACTGACCTAGTTCACAACCAGAGGGTGCTGTTTGCCCTCCCTCTCCCCTCCTGTGACGTAATCCAAGATGGCTACCTGGGAAAAAAGGCAGGAAATTCAAATTTATTGGTGAGAATATCAAATTTTTTGTGTGTTCACCTAGAAGTCCAGAGACCAACTGACCTAGTTCAGCACCACCACCACCACCACCACCACCACCAACAACAACAACAACAACAACAGCAACACAGTGTGCTGTTGACCCTTTCCCACTCCCATCCTCATCTGGAAACTGGCGGGAAAAGTACTCATTCTGTGCTGGGCTGCTGGATAGGACTAACATAAATCTTTATTATTTTGTATGTAGTGCAGTATGTTGTTTATTTAAACAATTTGAGATGCAGTAATTCTTCAGTCTTTGCCAGCGATCTGTTGACATGTTGGATAATCAGGATCTCTGCTGGATGTTGAAGTCATTCTCACACGATATTTCGATCGCGTAACTCGCTGTCTTCTTCAGGTGCTACCCCAGAATGGTCCTTTGGTGGATCAAGTCCAGTATTTATACCTGGATGGTACTGGGAGTTTCGTAATCGGTCCGCGCCACGTCGATGTTCTGTTCACAGTCTGCACCTACATGGCGCGACTCCAGTGGTCCTCTCTGGTCGTCGGTTCTCCGACTGCCATCAGCGACCGGCTCTGTCGTCCTCTGGGGTTGTGTTCATCATCTGAGGTGCGTCAGATTCTACCTGTAATGTCCGGTGCTCTGTCTCAGGCTGTTTTCTCGGTCTGCACTGCTGTTTCTTGAGAAATCTCAAAATGTCGTACGTTGAGTTTTCAGAAGCTCAAGAGCCGGATTCCAGGCAGTGCTGAGCTGTTATACAGTGTCAGGGTTGATGAGATTCTCCATGATCTTTATCTCAATGGATTCTTTTATGACGCTGTCCGATATCTTGGGATCTGTGTGATAATCTTCGTGTTATTCTAGCTCATCGATTGACCAAGTTCTACACAGTGTTCCATTATGGCTAATTTTGTTGCCTGTCTGAGACTGGTGTGCCTCTGGTGTTCTTTACACCTGATGTTCACAGTCCTGCTGGTCTGGCCGATGTAAGACATGCCTCACTGGCATGGTATGTTGTAAATACCTGGCTTGCATAGCCCCAGGTCACTTTTTACATTCCCCAACATTGTCTCAATTTTAGTTGGTGGGAAAAATATCCTCTTGATGTCATCTTTCAAGAGAGTTCTCCTGATCTTGGTAGAGATTGGTCAAGCACATGGCAGGTATACCGTCTTCTTCGCCTCTTCTGGTTCTTCTTCTGGATTCTGTGGCTGACTGGCAGGTCGAAGTGCCTTCTGGATGTCACTAGAGGAAAACTCATTTTTGCTGAACACCGATTGGAAGTGTTATATTTCTGTTGCCAGACTGTCGGGATCTGACAGAGTATCTGCCCTGTGGACCAGAGTTTTGAACACACTATTCTTCTGTGCCGAATGGAGGCAGCTATTGGCTTGCAGGTATACGTCAGTGTGAGTAGGTTTGCGGTACTCACTGCCAAAATGTTCCATCTGCCTTCCTCTTGAGTAGTACATCCAAGATTATGAGTTGTCCATCCTTCTCCAGTTCCAATGGGAAATTTATTTTGGGGTGGCGAATGCAGATGTTCCACAAAATTATCTAGCTTCTACCTACTGTGGGGCCAGATGACAAAAGTATCATCCTCATATCTGAAAAAACACTTGGGCTGATATGTGGCCAATGTAAGTTTCTCCTCTTCAAACCTTTCCATAAATAGGTTGGCCACCACTGGTGGTAGAGGGCTGCTCATCACCACCTCTTCTGTATGCTTGCAAAATTCGCCCCCATATAGGAAGTACATCAAGGTTAGTACATTCCTAAATAAGTCGAGAAGAGCCCCATCAAACTTCTCTCCAATAGGAATGAGTGAGTCATTCAGTGGCACTTGTGTGAAGAGAGACACCATGTAAAATCTGACCATGATGTCAGAGACCACAATGTATAGTTGTCTCAGCCATTATAGGAAGTCCTCTGATTTGCAAATGTGGTGTGCATATCTGTCCACATGTGGTGCCAGCAACTTCTTCAGGTATTTTGCAATAGGATAGGTGGCTCTGCTGTTAACAACAGGTCGAAGTGGAACCCCATTCTTGTGCAATTTGGGAAAACCATAAAGTCTGGGTGGTAGTGGTGCTTTGGGACACATCTTCTCGATGGCTTGTTCAGGAAGGCCCGTCTCCTTCAGCAGAGCCCTGGTCTTCTTTGTCAACTTTGTCCATGGGGTCACTTTCTATTGGTTTGTATGCAGCGCCCCCAGAAGTTGTTTCATCTTTATGTCATACTCAATCTTCTTTAGGATGACTATGGAGTTACCCTTGTCTGCTGGCATCAACACAATGCTGTCATCCTCCTGGAGTTGCCTCAGTGGGGAAAGGGGGGGGGGGGGGAGGCACATATCCAGGTGGGACTGGCATAACAGAGGATGGGATGGATCAAGAGTTTGTAGGTGTGGGGGATGGTAGAGGGGTTCAACCCCCACGTCCGGCCAGAGAGAAGTTTAAGGAGACGGAGGCGGTTGTGGGATTTGGATTGGATAGATCAAAGATGAGGGATCCAGGTGAGGTGAGTCCAAGGTAGGTGAGGGTGGGGGAGAGGTGAATAGGATAGGTGCAGATGGTAAGAGAAAAATCAAGGAGCCAGAAGGAGCGAGTCACTGGTTCTTGGAAGGATCAATTTTTAGGAGCCACTTTTTTTTCTTTTTCCTTTATTGTAATTTCCATTCCTCTTCAGGGGTACGCTGGCAGCAGCATAAGCGTTGCTCTTCAGCCGAGAGACATAAAAACATGTAAAACAATATAAAGAAGAAAACATAGAAGAATATAGAAACAAAAAAGGTGGAATAGAAGAAAAGAAAGCATACAAAGTGGTGGCTTTAAATCGGAGATAAAACTAAGAAAGTATGTTACACAAAAAACACACATGAGATTAAAGGGCACCAGTCAAAGTACAGCCAGAGCATAAAAGTCGTAGAATGATGAAAACAGCCACATGATGGCCGGCATTGCATGGAACAGTCATGAACAATAAATAGGTCACACACACAATTAAAACCACATCACTAGGAGACACTGTATAACGGCACTGAAACACAACACTAATGCAGCACACTGATAATGAATAAAAACCTGGGAGGATCTGCCAGGGGGAGGGGGACAAGGCAAAATGGAGAAAGAGGCGAGTAGGAGGGGAGAGAAATGGGGATGAGGTGGGGGGCGCGCCGAAGGAGGGCTGGGGAAGAAAAGGACAGGAGAGGAAAACAGCTGAGGAGGGGGTGCAGGGACTTCCTCTGATACCAAGATGGGTGGCCATCAAATAGCTGAAGACATTCAATGCAATTTGCGTTCTGTCTCTCAGTTGCCTTGTCATCCTGGTGGAAGTTAGTCACTTAGAATTCTGGTATACTGCTACCGAACTAATCCTGCTGAGACATGTCGGTCTATGGGGGAGAGTAGAATGTTTCACTCTCTTCTCCACCCCCCATGATGCCTCCACCACCAGACTGCATATGAACATGATTCAAGAACTCGATTGGGAATCCCTAGAGGAGAGATGTTCTTTTTCGAAGAACACTATTGAGTACCGACATTTGAAGCTGACTGCCGCCAACATACATTTCACAGGAGGACCATGAAGATAAGACACGAGAAACTAGGACTCATAGGGATACATATAGGTAGTCTTTTACCCTCACTGTATTTGCAAGTGGAATAGGAAAGGGAATGACTAGTAGTGGTACAGGATACCCTCCGCCACAGACAGTATGGCGGCTTGTGAAGTAAGCATAGTCGCTGGGGTAAATACCAGAATGTTGAACAATATTCTTCCCCTCATCCCTCCTGCAAAACTGAAATGTTCTGGGATGTGTTTTCAAAATATCCCAGGAAGGCTGACACTGTGATCAGTAACAAAATACCAGTGTACGGATACATCTCAAATGTGTACCAGTCTGCAGACCTAGGGTCCCTTCAGAATACAGCCCTATAGATGCATCCCTATTGATTCCTGCCAAATTAGTGGGTGGATGATTCGAGAACTGGAATGGGAATCCCTGGAAGGAAGATGATGTCCCTTTCAAGGAACACTATTGAGAACTGGCATTTGAAGCCGAGCACAGGATTCTACTGCTGCCAACATACATTTTGCTCAAGGATCCCCAAGATAAGATATGAGAAATTAGCACTCTTAGGGTAACATATAGGTAGTCTTTTTCCCTCACTGTATTTGCAAGTGGAATAGGAAAGGGAACGACTAGTAGCGGTACAGGATACCATCCACAGGTGAGCAGTACAGGTGTAAATTTAGTCTGCCTATTAAGATGTCAGTCCATCAATTTGTAAGCGCACAAAACTCATGGAAGAATGTTGTCTCTTATTTATCGAGAAAACAAAAGATGGAACTTCTGCTGATGCCATTTCTCTCTCTGTAGAAAACTCTATAATTTTCTCATTGCACTCACTTTGTGAGGCGTCTGTGAGAGGTTGTAATATGTTTACCCACAATACTTAGAAGAAACAGTATAGAGCTCACCTCTCAATTCCACTTTAGTCACAGTATCGCTTACCTGCCATATTCTTACAGATCTTCCAGGCTTCAGTATACAGCATTTGAATCCACCTGATTTTGACGAGAAAGAGTTGCCCTCCCCAGCCAAGTTACAGACTTCGAAGGATAACACCCACAGTTCATCAGTATCGAATACCCCTCCTGTACATGACCTAATCTCCTCTATCGTATCCCTATGATTACCACACTAGAAATACATCAGTGTAATGGTGTCCGAGTATTCACTGGCAACACAGTGTCTTCCTCCTTGTTATTTTTGTAACACACAACTAAATAAAACTATGAACTATAGAAACTTTGCTAACATCACCTGGTAGAGAACTTGATAAGATTTTACCACAGCTCTCTCTTCCGATATATCGAAAACAAGCACCATCTGCGTGTTGACGCTGACCATATGTGGTAATCCTATTATATATACAGGTACTAGTCCACTGGAGTAGCTGGTCAGTGGTAGAAGTCACTTGCACAGACTAGTGTAAAATTTCGTTGCCTGTACTGTAGGAGAACCATACCCCACAGAATGTCAGTCGCAAGAGAGGGTCCCTGTGTTGTTGTTGTTGTTGTTTGATACATTGGTTTTTCTGCTGAAACATGTTGAAACAGTGTCTGATTGGAGCTTTGTACACCGCCATACATTTTGATTTTCCACCACAACTTCACAGTGTGTGTCAGGTGCTAAATTGACATTAACATGTTTCAATTCATTGGCTCTCACAGAAAACTGTACACTATACTGTGTAAATAATAATGCTGCTGCTGCTGCTGCTGCTGCTGCTGCTGCTCCCACAACACCCAGGTTGATTGAAATAAAAGACAGAGACTGTATTTATTATCGACAAAAATGCGGAAGACATCACAACATATGGAAACTGAAAGAGTTTGTGGCATTGTGGTATGTTTCCAAACAGCTGCTGTAAGGTGGTTGATGACCTATACATTTAATCTCATCTTCCACAGTGATAGGGTGGCAGATGTCTCGGTGTTCCATTTCGATTGATTCCTTATGTTGCAGTCATGTACACAATCACTGTTTCAGTGCAGGCCATCCCTGGAAGGTGTTGCTCACACCAAGACTCTCTTTCCATCTCAAACAAGTGCTGTCAGTCAATCATTATGTGGGAATCAACAGAGTACCAGTGGATGGATGAGATGGAAAAGACACAGTCGATGTACCGTAATAAGCACCACAGATAATAGTGTGATCAATTTTAGCAGTTTTACCAGTTTGTCCATAATTTCAATGCCAACCAGACATGGCAGCATGCTTCCCAATTTCTGTATCATCGCCAAACTACCCCTTCACTACTTTGTGAGTACTATACACTAGATTGTGAATGTAGATAGATGGCTATGTAGTACAGCCATTCGTTGTTAATTCTTGAACATATATCCCAAAGTATTCTGGACAGCATCCTGTACCAATCTATATATTTCTAGCACTTTGATCACAGTGCATAAATTACGATTATGATTGCCAATCATTCCCTTTGCAGCTGGGAGTCACAGAGCACTCTCACATTCTTAGTATAAAGTCAGAGAGTGAAAGATCTTCTCACATTGTCTCTGACCAACCCTCCCTGCAACAGTGTCACCAATTTAATTTGCAGCTGAGCAGAAATAAGAGGCTACTACATGCTCAATGTTCAGAGTCTTGTGAAGGAACAGAGTGAGCTGAGTCCATAACTGCTGTTCACATATACTGTTCCACACCAATCTTACTCACAGCATCCATCCAAGTGCACAAGATCTCTCCATATGTGTGCATGTCGAGGAGGTTAGCACCCTTTTGCTGTATATAGTAGATATGAGAGTGTTGTGATGATATAACAGACAGTTAAGAAGAAAACGTGTGGTTTTATGCATGATGGAGCTCCAGACGGATGGAGTTTGAACAATTTTATGTAAATCAACTGTGCTATCAATTCTGAAGTATTGTTCTAGTGTCACGGTTCAGTACCAATAAGGTATAGATAAGAGAGAAATGATCATAGAACATGAGCACATGTATTTTAATGCAGGACATAAATATTAAACATCTGAAATACATCCACCCTGCAAGTTTTCTGTCCCACTTACTATGGTAACAGACTTTAAGAACATAAAACTACTTTCTTACACACACACACACACACACACACACACACACACACACACACACACACACACAACAACAACAACAACAACAACAACAACAGAGTCTTTGTCAAACATGCACAATATAGCTTTCCAGAGGTGTATAGCGCCCACTGTTTGCATCCGTTCACACTTCAGAAATTATACTATGCTCACATCAATCCTATAAAATGATCATCAGAAACGGAGAATGCCTCTTACAAGGAAACAGACAAATGCATAGGAGCAGTGCTTAAGATCTGAAATTAAATGCCATGCTGCCACTAACTCTGTAAACAGAATATCTGTCAAGCAGATGTATACACATGAATTGCAGTACCTCACAAACACCTGCCAGAAACTTAGAATCACCATAGCTATGAAACTGAAGACTCGATTTTATGCCCCAAGATGCAGAATGGGAATGGAGTATGTTGCATAAATCTTCATTTGTCTAGAGGAGGGCTGGAAGTCCTTTGATGACTGTGGTATGGAGAGCTTTGCTGTTAATGGTTGCATGTAGCTGGTGCTCTAACTCACACACTGAACACACAATTGTATATGAGCTGAATGCAGGTTATGCCACATAACTGATACACCCCAAGAGAACAATGGAAAAAAGTGGTTAACTGTGTGATAAATGACCTGTAGCAACATCTCCTTCTATCATCAGGCTACCATTAAATTATACCTCTTACAACCACACCTTAACCGGTCACTCCGTCCACTTTCTATCAACCTGTAATGCAGATGTAAGTCAGTTTTGAAGCAGATGGTTCCCTTTTCCAGGAGAACATCAAAGACAGCAGTCAATCTGCGTGTATCACTATTATCTCAATAGACTAATATCGAAAATATCCACTCCACATCTAGCAGTTATTGATGAAACTGGATGGAGCTACTGCCTAGTACTTGATCAATCGCAGCTCAACCTGCTTATTTAAACAATATACTGCACTGCATACAAAATACAAACTTACATCTGTTCTACCAGGCAGCCCAACACAGACTGAGTCCTTTTCGCACCAATTCCTAGATGGAGAGAGGAGAGGGGCAGGGGGATGGAGTTATGTTAGTGGAGATGGCCCAATTGACTTATTTTCCCATCAAAATTTGAATTTCCCACTATGATGTCAGTGTGACATTAATAATAATAATAATAATAATAATAATAATAATAATAGTCATGTCTATGGCCAGCATCTTGGATCTACCATCTTTAATAAATTTGGCAACACTGCAGGGGTAGGGTGATGCCCCTGTAGCCCCATTACTGTCATCGGCCCAAGGAAATCACCAGATGGCAGCAAAGCATATATGTTCTGTTGACTACCATTATCTAAACCAGAAGACAATTCAAATGTCTACCATATGCAAAGTATAACAGAAACCCAGAATGAGATTTTCACTCTGCAGCGGAGTGTGCGCTGATATGAAACTTCCTGGCAGATTAAAACTGTGTGCCCGACCGAGACTCGAACTCGGGACCTTTGCCTTTCGCGGGCAAGCGCTCTACCAACTGAGCTACCGAAGCACGACTCACGCCCGGTCTCACAGCTTTACTTCTGCCAGTATCTCGTCTCCTACCTTCCAAACAGAAACCCTAGATAATCTGGGCCAGTGTCATTATTTCACAAACAATCATACCTATGAAGTAGGTACCATCAATTAGATGTAGCATCTGGAGATCGTCCGAAAACAGCAGTCTCAACCCCCTTTGGTCATTATTAATATTGACACGTGCCTTTTGTGCTGAAAAACATGCTAGCTACTTTCCAGTGACTATTAGATGGTGTATTGTGAGGATTATAATCTAAGCAATTTGTGACCTATTTAGATTATTTCATTATGTTGTCCAAGGGTATCCAGGAGCTAGTGTGTTTATATGAAGTTTTTGACTGTCTACAGCAGTGTGGTTAGCCCTTCGCCTGGAAAAGTGCCATTTCATTTGCAAGAAGTCCATTACTAGGGCCATATTATCGGCCAGAATGGTGTATGCACTGATCAATGACTTGTTCATGCCATCAAAAATTTTCTGACACCCACTATGGTGAAAGAATTACAGTCTCATTTAGGCCTTGACAATTTTTATCAAAAAATTATTAGAAAATTCGCTGAAATTGCAAGACTTCTCACCAAAATGGTGAAAAAAGGAGTGAAACTTCAGTGGTCTCTAGATTATGAAATAATGCTCATAAAACTAATCGACTTACTGACCTCCACTCTAACACTCACCTTTCCAGATTACCAAAAGCAATTTATATTATGCTGTCATGTAGTGCTAGCAGTTTTGCCTTACAATACATGCTAAGTCAGAAGAACATTCCATAGCATCCATACATCTTGATGAAGCAGAAAAAAATTATTCAGACACTGCAAAAAAATTCTAGCCCTTATTTTTGGTATAACTTACTTCTGCTGTTATCTAGTCAGTAATGACCAATCATGTGGTATGCAAATGGTTGTTAGGAATTAAAGATCCAACTAATAGGTTAACTAGATGGGCATTATTTCTTAGCGAATTTGATTTTGAATTAATACATTATCCAGGTAGATCACAGGTAAATGCAGACAGTCTGAGTCACAAAATATTGCCATGGAATGTGCCAGTGTGTACACAGAGGAATGGAAGGAAGTGCAAAGCAATTATCTTGAATGTCACTGATTTACAGAGCAATGTCTACAGTGTCAGGTGTTCACTAAGCAACCACAATTTAGTGTGGAAGACAGAGTGCTTAAAGATAGATGAGATGTGGGTTGCATATAGTAGTACCAGCAAAATTACAATTCAAGCTGTTGAGGCAAGCCCATGATTCAGTTCTATCCAGCCATAGTGGTCACAGAACTACACAACACACAGTAGCAAAAAATTACTGGTGGATGGCACACAAGCAGAATGTTGATCGTTACATAAAAAATTGTGTCCCACGCACTCAAAGGGCAGAACTCAGTCACCAAAAGATTATGTTGTTAGAGTTACTAGACATAGGTAAAACATTTCAAATCAATGGCATGAATGTACTCATACCATTTGTGTAAAGAGCAGTAGAAAATCACTAATTGTTAACAGAATGAGATTTTCACTCTGCAGCGGAGTGTGCGCTGATATGAAACTTCCTGGCAGATTAAAACTGTGTGCCAGACTGAGACTCGAACTTGGGACCTTTGCCTTTCACGGGCAAGTTTGGAAGGTAGGAGACGAGATACGGGCAGAAGTAAAGCTGTGAGGATGAGGCGTGAGTCGTGCTTGGGTAGCTCAGGTGGTAGTGCGCTTGCCTGCGAAAGGCAAAGGTCCCGAGTTCAAGTCTCAGTCCGGCACACAGTTTTAATCCGCCAGGAAGTTTCAATAATTGATAATTTTTCATGTTCCATTTCCATAACAGCCATACCTAACCAGCAGGCAGTGTTACCACAGTATCATGTTGGGTTATGTTAACCAATGCTTATGTATCAAAGACAAAAAATTTTATGACATGCTATCTGGGAACATTTCAAGTCATCAAAATGATGACCATGCATCTCAGCACTTTGCTGCCATTTTGGGTGCATATTTCAATGGCTTAACCATTGCCACCTCTGCCAAGATGTCAATGAAGGGCTTCTGTGCTTTGGGCTACTGAAGCATGACACAGTTGGATGTACACACAGCTACTGTTGACGGGACACCTACACTTCACCCGGGGAATACAGGCTTCTCACAATGCAGCAACAACAGCAGCAATGGCACACACGGTCAGCAACCAAAGGATGTCATACTGGTGGATGTCATGATGGAATACTCGACTCACTTGCCATCATCATTTGCAGTTTCCAAGTCCCACAATTGTAAACAATCAGTACTAAAGATGCTATTGTAATCTTACCAGGACATTCTCCTGTTACACACCAGCACCCATCTTCAACAGTGGACCACAGCCCACATTCAGTCATCCTGTCATCCCATTATACAGGGCCGTTATGATTAAAGTGGAATGCTGGCAAAGAAATTAATTCCAGTTGTGGCCACCAGGTGCAATAATGGTGACACCCACTCTGTCACTTGAAAGCCATAATGTGAATGAATAGTGTGGTTATCGAGAAGAGAATGAAACTGTTATGTGAACAGCAGCAATTAAAGTGCTGCATTGAGAGAGTATCACCAACTGAAAGGTCTGAGGAGAGGCCTAATGTCATTAAATGGCTTAAAAATAATGATGATGAATACAAAGATGACGAAATTTGAAAACATGGGTGAGCTTGGTGTGGCACCTGGTGGAGGAAGGCATCCCGTCATGGTGGAAGTTATAGAGAAAATTGCTGTTGATTTAAGTGACCATCCAGCACATGCCCTGGATAATGGTAATGCTCATTCAGTGTCACAAGATTTGTCCATCCCATTGTCAGCAGTACAGAGAGTTTTGCAGTGTATTTTATATTAGTACCTGTACATGATACACAGCAATGTTCTGAATCTGCTCTTCAGTTTCTGTCACAGATCACAGATGATGACATGTTGTCATACAATATTTATTGGAGTGACAACGCACATTTTACACTACAGGGTGCAGTGAATACACAGAGCTGCCAAATTCAGGGTACTGTTAAACCACATATTGTGCACGAAGAGCCATTGCACTCATCATATGTGACTGTGTAGTTTGGGTTTATGATAACCCTTATTCTCATCCATTTTTAAAAAAAATGGTTCAAATGTCTCTGAGAACTATGGGACTTAACATCTATGGTCATCAGTCCCCTAGAACTTAGAACTACTTAAACCTAACTAACCTAAGGACAGCACACAACACCCAGCCATCACGAGGTAGAGAAAATCCCTGACCCCGCCGGGAATCGAACCCGGGAACCCGGGCGTGGGAAGCGAGAACGCTACCGCACGACCACGAGATGCGGGCATCCATTTTTATTCACTCAGAATAAAGTCAATACACCCAGAGCACCTGTCAGGTGTACTGTGATGTCTCCACATTATCGAGATCTCCTTGTACATCATTCAATCTCTGCTTTGGAAAACCACAACTGTGTGGAAACAACCATTTTTATGCAAGATGGGGCAACATCTCATGTCGGCCACCCAGTGGAAGATCTGTTTCATGCAACCTTCCACAAATGGGTAATCTGCAGAGGTTTTTCAGATGCATGGCCTACAAGATTATGTGATGTGAATCCATGTGACTTTTGGCTCTGAGAGTACCTAAAAGAGCGCATTTAAGAGTGATATGTTTGGTCTCTACCTGATCTGAAGGCCAGTATACTGGAACACATTGCTCAGATTCCACCAGAACTGCTGCAAGCAACAGTTGATCACATCATTTCATGGATGCAGAATCTTGTTGACATCTCTCATACTCATACTGAACAAATTGTGTAAGCAACAGTTAATAATAAAATCTACATTATGCCATTCTCATTTGTCTGACATTTTCTGCCCATGTCCCATTTCTAATACATTACATATGGAAACATTTCTATACATTCTATACATTCACAGTGCCAAATTTTCACCTCATGACCAAAATTGGAAATAATTTTTTACCAGCATAAATTGGTTCTGCATTAACGCATTAGGATATCTACCAAGCTTCACTGCCATATGATAATTATAGCCCACACTAAACCTATAAAAGTAGTTGCATTAATTATAACCACCCAGTAGCTGTGTGGATAGGAGACAGAAGGGCAACAGGCAAGGAGGATAGAAACCAGCATCAGAGAGAGCTCACTCATTGCAGGCAGAAGTGGCAATTAATTATTGCATGGTGATATAGTGGGCAGGGGCCTGGGATGGGCAAGATAAAATTATCAGAACAGGAAGACTAAGAGAAATGTGCAGATGAAGATTCACGGGCTTTTTAAAGTTGAATAACAAGTACACTGTTGCTTCTTTCAAACTAGCTTTTGGCTTATTGGGCCATCTTCAGCAAACAATTAACCAGCATCTGAAAGTGACACTATTTCTTGCGTAACTAAACATTATAAGCAGTCCTGTACAGCAGGTTACTCGAGCAAAAAGCAAAGGCAACACAACATGTTTGGTTCAATAAATAATGCCAAAAACTAAATATTACACCAAAATACGTGTGCGCCAGTCAAGAAGCACATCAACTGCAGCGGAAAAAGCAATTAAGGTCATGATTTATGCATGGATAAAGGAAGAAATAAAAAAGTGGTACAGCATCAGGGACATCATGAGTACACATCGTAAACTGATATGCATGCAATTCCCACATATTATACACCCATACAAATTTGATGTTTTTGACAACGAAATATGTGAACAAGTCCGTAACATAATTCAGGATATGTACTTATACAAAAAACACAAAATAAACAACCTGTGTGATCGTAGTGCAGCCATAACAACAAAATCTAAACAAAACTTTTCATAATGAGTAGTAAATCTATTGAAACAGTTAATGGAAGTGCTAATAAAAGGTTTCAAATATGCCACTCACCATAAACCTTCCAAAAACAGTCAGATGATTAAAAGTCAATACAAAATACAGTGTAAACAAAAACATTGCAACCAGACAATAGTATGTCATGACATACACTAAATGACTTGAGTTACACCCTCCTACATAATTGTCTATGGACCAGAACACATTAAAGACTCTAAAGATGAAAATTACTCAAAATAACAACATTCTCACAAAACCAGATAAAAGTAGTACTTTGGTTCTCATGGACAAAAGTGATGTTTAGAAAGTTAAACCACTCCTCACACCCAATTCCTACTATATCCACACCAAAGATCCTACCAAAACATTTAACAAAGCACTTAGAAACCAAGACCTGCAAAAGCATAACACCTAAATATGAAACTAGGGCATCTGATCAACATGAACCCAGCAGCTTCCAAACTGTGTGGACTTCCTTAATTAAACAAGGAAGGCCAATCTTTATGACAGTTGTTTCCTGGAGATATCCCAATAACCCAAAAACTAGTCTGAAAAAGAAAAAAAAAATAAATAAATAAATAAACAAGTAGAACAAAAACAGTGTGCTTGTTATTCAACCTTAAATATGGAATTGTTCTTCCAAGAAGTAATTAAATAATCCACAAATAAAATTTATGGATTTCTTAATGTAACGTTTAAAAACACAACGAAAGTATGAAGACTAGAGTTAAGTAGTGAGGTATATGAAGCAAAAAAAGTAGACGTATCACTATGACTTCCATAAATTCAAGCTAGAAATGCAACCATTAAGAAGAGGGAGGACTGTGAGCCATTTGGAATGGGTTACAAAATAGCCATTAAAGCTGACTGTGTTGCACTCAGAACATTCCAGTGAATTTCCAACCTGTTGTACACCATTTAAAGGTCTGTGGAGTATTTTCACAAGAGTTATCATACGATATGGCTGCTGTAACTAGTGCCCCTCTCCCAATGGAACAGGATATACCCGTATACTGTGTCAAGACTGCAACAAGATGTGCTCTGTGGGTACACAGGAGAGGAATTTTACCTGGCTCTTTCACCAGAAATGAGCCATTTTGGTAACTTAGACGTAGGAATGACATAGGGACTGACCCGAATGTTTCTTAGGTTTGGTAGGCACCTGAATATCACTTTTATAATGGAGGAGTGATTTTGGGAACACACTGCTTTATCTCAGGAAATGAGAAAAGGTTGTTAAGGTGTAATTTGTAGCATGTAATTGTGTGTGGTTGGAGTATTAGGGTTTTGTGTTTGTGGATTAGGTTTGGTGAGGCACTAAGGGAGGGGGGAGGGGGAATACTGGCTTTTCTGAAGTTCTTTGCAAGATCTTCAGACAGTCAGTTTGCTGCTGATTATGGGTTTAAGGAGATTCAATGTCTTAGGTCACCCACCAGTCTCATGTCTCCCCCCCCCCCCCCCCCTGGGATGAAAGCATTGTATTCTATCTGTCTACCATCTAGAGTGAATTATATGTGCATGCATGAGAAAGTTTTCTAAAAGTTTGTGTATTGTGTGTCTGAGGCAGAACATGGGTACCAGCCTGATATTACGCTATTGGGATGTGGGAAACGAGCTAAAAACTACATCCAGGCTGACTGGCATACCAACCTCATTGTCAATCTGCCAGGCAGATTTGAACCATGGCCAGAACTTCTCCGTCACATAAGCAGGTGATCTAATGGGCATGGTTCTCCAGGTGGGTATTTCTTTACTCAGAATATTGTTAACAGTTGTCATATGGATGACAGTTTTTATGAAGACAGAAACAGATGGGGGTCAATACCCAGGAATATGGCTAGTTCAGCTTAAAATGAAACAGACATGAAAAATACAGGTAAGGCTATGAAGGACTGAGGACAGAGTCTTGACCCTGGGTCCAGATCATAAGGATACTTTTCATGAACCTGAAGCAGATAAGGAGTTCAGAATTCCTCCAAGTTGGCACATAAAGATGCCTTTTAAAAATCCGTGACAGTGTCACTAATTTAGTTCTACATACTCCTGTCACATAATATGTATCTGTGGGTGAAGATGTGGTTCATCATAAGAACAAACATTGAGAGAGGTAGTGCCCAATGGTAACAGCAACTAGTTGGTAGTGGCAGTGGTGGTATATTGGGAGGCAGCATTAACAGTCATACCCTGGGACTTTGTGGTAATTGGATAAGAAATGTGAAGAAGTGTTAAAAGTAGTAGTTGGTTTCCACGACATAGAAAATTAGGCTGTAGACAATTGATTATAGCCATTGGTCTACTAGAAAAAACTCCTGGCAGTTGTAGGGGGGGGGGCATAGTTAGATGTGTGTGTATAGAGAAGATGTTTATATTCTGGGGCAGTGAAGGTGATGAATTTAGGTGAAATAGTTAAGAGATTTAAACAGGCGTTGAAGGTTTTGCTGGACATCCTAGAACACATCTTCTATACCAAAACCTCTAGCTGGTGGTGTCCGACAGCTGAAAATCTTCTGCTAGGTAATTGCTGCAGTGCAACATGACACTACTGGAACCTTTTCCTGTAGCTAGGATGATCAAGCCACGCTCACTTTTAAAACTATAAATAACCATTTTTTCCCACTGTTGAGAAATGTGTGTAATTCGGAAGGGTCCGAGGCAAGAAAGATGGAACAAATTTGGAGCAGATTACAAGATGGTCATGAGTGCATAATTGTAGCTCAAGAAAAAGTTATAGTTATGCATTTAAAAAGGGAGTTCATGATAATTATAAAATGATAATAACAATGCTAAATGAACAAATTTCAAGCTTACAATTCATTGTCAATGCTTCAAGAAGAGACATCATTTCACTCAAGAAAGAAAATTGGGACATATGATCTAAGCAAAAGCCAGAGGAAGTGATGCAAGACAAACTTGATAAATTGTCTGAGTGGATGAAAGTGTTGAACAAAGATAGTTCTTGAACCTCAAAAAGAACAACAAACTGTGCAAAAATAGTTACATTTTCCGATAAGAACAAATATGATGTTTTGCAATTAAGTTACTGTGATAACATTGAAAAAATATTGATTTGAAAATAAATGGTCTTTTTGAAAATAATGATAACAACAAAGATGGGTGAACAAGAAAGAAGATTGGTGTACTTTCGCTAACAGAAAGCCATGGGCAGAAATCTATCTAGCTTGTTCCATGAGAAAAATCATAACAGAACAGTGACTAGTGTAGTGAAACCTGGAGCAGGAACTAATTATGTTGTTGACACTGATTTCGGGACAAAAATAACACAGGATAATGACTTTGTCATTTGTATAATAGGCTCAAATGATGGTAGCTAAAAGTGAAGCAGAGATCTCTGTGAAAACTCTACAGGAATTTCTAGAAGTAAATAAATCGAGAAACATGGTAGCTGCCAGAGTGGATCATACCTGCAATCTAATTTATAGTTTGTGTGTAAACAAAGAAATTTGGAAAACAAACATTAAAATAAAGAAACTGTGTTCAGAATACACCAAGTGCTATGTATTAGATACAAGTAAGCTGCTCTGTAACCACAATACCAACCATAAAGAAACACTTTCAAGAAATAAAAGTTCTGTATTTTGTCCATTTTCTGTAACTGTAGTCTTATATAATGAAAAAATAAGCAACCAGTTGCCTATAAGAAATTTAATTTCTTGACCAGTTTTGGGCACTTAGTGTTCTGCTACAGTGTTTTGAGGAGCATTATAGTGATCTCTCATTGATGTCTTGGCAACCAAATTCACCTGATGTAAATCCTATGGAACCTATATGGGTCGCTATTGGTGGCATCACAATGTACATAAATCAGCAGCCAATGAATTACATGACTTGTGCATAGATATCTAATGCCACATACGTACAAACAAACTGTTGGACCCCCGAGATGCAGAATCAGTGACGTATTTTGTTCCAAAGACAGACAGACAGACAGACAGACAGACAAGCTATTAAGCAGGTGATCATAATGTTTTGGCTCATCAGTGTATATCTCTGTACACACACTTCTTACTACCTGGAAAGATATACTATGGGGATAAGAACCAGAAACCTCCAGTTGGGGTAGAGGTGATAATGTGGAGAGAGGAGGAGGGAGGAGGACATGGACACAGATTGGGGGAGGAGAAGATGGACACAGAGAGGGATGGGGGAAATGGACAGAAAGGGAAGAGGAGGAAATGGACAGAGAGGGAGGAGGAAGAGAGAGAGAGAGAGAGAGAGAGAGAGAGAGAGAGAGAGAGAGAGAGAGAGAGAGAGAGAGATACGGGGGAAGAGGAAATGGACAGAGACGGCGGTGGGAAGAGGAGACGGATAAGGGGGGGATGGACAGGGGGAGGGGGAAGAGGAGATGGACAGAGAGAAGGGGAGAAGCAGATGGAACAGAAAATGAACAGAGAAAGGAGCAGATGAACTAAGAGAGCAGAGAAGAGATGGACAGTAAGAGTGTGGAGGAAGAGTTCGACTGATTAAAGACTGGAATGAATACATGCCCAAGCAGTGCCAGGGATCAACTACTTTGTAAATACTAAAATGTCAACAACAACTGCCATTTATGAGTGCATCAATTGCATACTAAACTGATAGACAAGAAACAGAATCAACAGCATTTGTTCACCTGCTGAAAGCATTTGACATGGTGAATCAGACGATTCTGCTGTCAAAGGTTGAAAACTATGGTATTCAGTTAACTGTCTGTGGGACCAAAGGTGAGGTCTCTGGGTAGGGCTAAAAACTCTGCAGCATTAAAGTTCTTGGTTGGTATGTTAAAATCAGTGTTGTGAGTTTCTTATTTTTCAGTGAGAGCTTCTGTCATTTAGGCAGGTAGATAAGTTCAACAGGACAAGTCTGGATGGTATGGTGAGCTGAAAAGATGAGAAAGCAGGTGCTTAAGAGTGTTCACTGATCTTCCTGGGTAGTAATGTCTGGAGGTGGAAGTAATGAAAGAGTATCTTGGAAGCATTTGGAATGATGATCTAGTTGTTGGAGGGGAAGAGCTTTAATATGGTTGAGGGGGGATAGAAAATTGGTAAACTATACATCGAATATTCTGTGGGTGCGGAGGAGTAGAGGTAGTTCAGGAACACCTGTAGTATAGAAATTTGTTTCTCTATGCCTATGTTTGGGATAGGTGGGGATTGGAAAAATCTTAACACTTGGAAAAGGAAGATTAAAGTTTAATTTCCTGGTGATAAGGAGGTCGCTGAAGACAGAGCACAAACTCAGATACAGCTTTCACCTTAATCAGTTTAGAGAAATTGTGAGAAACCTAAATTGGAATGGGGATTTAAACCCCACTGCCACATAAGGTGAGTTCAGTGCCTTAATCACTGTACCCTCTCTCTAAGTCCAAGGTGTGCAAATTAAACTATGTTTTGAAAACAAGATGTGATACTGGATTTTGGCTAGATCTACATATACTTTTCTCACAAGGTCATCAAAGTTCGAATTTTTGAGTGCTCTTACCTTTCTTCTGAAGTATTATAATTCAATTGAATGCTGCGTTCAATTTTTCTCACACTTTGCTAGAGATAGATGACAGCTTAGCAGAAGGATAACCATATTTTGCATGCTTTTAGTGTAGCAAAAGTTCCAGTGTTGCATTAACCATGCGATAAGAAAATCCTTGACCATATATATCCTCTTCATTACACAAATCCTTGTGTTTCGGAATTACTGGACTATTCCACTATGAATGAACAGTTCATGCAATGTGTTCCATGTCATCGTAGTCATCAGTCTGCAGGCTGGTTTGATGCATTTCTCCACATTACTCTATCTTATGCAACTCTTTTCATATCTGCATAACTACTGTGCTTTCTAACATCTGTTTCATCCTGCATGTTGCATTCAAGATCTACCATTTTAACCAACCCACCTGCTATCCATAATTAATTAAATACACCTTTATTCTTCAGGATGTGTGTTATCAAACCCATCCATTCATGAGTTAAAGACAAGTAGTTTGTGTAAATCTAACATTGCAAGTTATGCAAAATAGTTACTTGACTGAAGGTTTCTGTAGTATTACTTTCTGTCTACATATTCTGGCTGCTCTCTAAGCCAGAAGTGGATCAAAAAGTGTTTTGCATCAGCCCAGTTCCCAGAACTCCTGAAGATAAATGTTGACTATGGATATCGTATCACAGACACACAGTCCCTTTGACTGTTCAGAGATGTCACTAAACCGCCCAAAGATGTGAACAATCTTGCATGAGCAGCACAGCGCCTAATAGACAGAGGGGTCTGACAGCTGATCAGTTCCAGTCATTCCAACAGGAAGGAGGTACACAGCTCGTGTTGTCTGTAGTTCAGCCATCCCCAAACAGTCAATACCATGATGAGATTTTCACTCTGCAGCGGAGTGTGCGCTGATATGAAACTTCCTGGCGGATTAAAACTGTGTGCCGGACCGAGACTCGAACTCGGGACCTTTGCCATTCGCGGGCAAGTGCTCTACCAACTGAGCTACCCAAGCACGACTCACGCCCGGTACTCACAGCTTTACTTCCGCCTCCTACCTTCCAAACTTTACAGAAGCTCTCCTGCGAACCTGCAGAACTAGTGCAGGTTCGCAGGAGAGCTTCTGTAAAGTTTGGAAGGTAGGAGACGAGGTACTGGTGGAAGTAAAGCTGTGAGGACGGGGCGTGAGTCGTGCTTGGGTAGCTCAGTTGGTAGAGAACTTGACTGCGAAAGGCAAAGGTCCCGAGTTCGAGTCTCGGTCCGGCACACAGCTTTAATCTGCCAGGAAGTTTCAGTCAATACCATGGTTCGATCATATCCACATTGTTACTTTGTGCCAGGAAGGCCTCTCAGCAAGGAAAGTGTCCACACATCTCGGAGTGAACAAAAGCGACGTTGTTCGGACATGGAGGAGATACAGAGAGACAGGAACTGTCGATGACATGCCTTGCTCAGGCTGCCCAAGGGCTACTACTGCACTGGATAACCGCTACCTATAGATTATGGCTCAGAGGAACCCTGACAGAAATGCCACTATGTTGAATAATGCTTTTCGTGCAGCCATAGGACGTCTTGTTACGACTCAAACTGTTCGCAATAGGCTGCATGATGTGCAACTGCACTCGTGATGTCCATCTTTGCAACCACGACACCATGCAGCTCAGTACGGATGGGCCCAACAATATGCCAAATGGACCACTCAGGAATGGCATCACGTTCTCTTCACTGATGAGTGTCACATATGCTTTCAACCAGACGTCGTCGGAGATGTGTTTGGAGGCAACCCAGTCAGGCTGAACACCTTAGACACACTGTCCAGTGAGTGCAGCAAGGTAGAGGTTCCCTGAGGTTTTGGGGTGGCATTTTGTGGGGCCAGTGTACACCACTGGTTGTCATGGAAGACATCGTAACAGCTGTACAATACGTGAATGCCATCCTCCGACCGATAGTGCAACCATATCGGCAGCATATTGGCAAGGCATTCATCTTCATGGACGACAATTCACAACCCCAATGTGCACATATTGTGAATTATTTCCTTCAGGATAATGACGTCACTCAACTAGAGTGGCCGGCATGTTCTCCAGACATGAACCCTATCGAACATGCCTGGGATAGGTTGAAAATGGTTGTTTATGGATGACGTGACCCACCAACCACTCTGAGGGATTTATGCCAAATCCGCATTAAGGAGTGGGACAATTTGGACCAACAGTGCCTTGATAAACTTGTGGGTAGTATGCCACAAAGAATACAGGCATGAATCAATGCAAGAGGACATGCTACTGGGTATTAGATGTACCAGTATGTACTGCAATCTAGACCACCACCTCTGAAGGTCTTGCTTTATGGTGGTACAACTTGCAATGTGTGGTTTTCATGGGAAATAAAACGGGCAGAAATAATGTTTATGTTGATCTCTATTCCAATTTTCTATACAGGTTCCGGAACTCTCTGAACTGATACAAAACTTTTTTTGAAATGTGCAATTTTAAAACAAGTACCACATTCATCACATCATTTATTAAAACAGAGGATCAACTGAGGCTGTATCTCTGAACCACTTAAGCCTATAGTCTGAAACTTACCTAATGAGTTAGTAAGTGTCACTTTTGAGAGGAAGTGAGATAATATACTATTACTTCTTAGCACAGTTACCTACAATGTGGTATTTTATATTCTGCAGTGGACTCAGTAACAATGTAACATTGAGTCAAAGGAGCTGATACAGTTATTCATATCAGAGTGTAAACAAATTTGTCCTGGCAACTTATCAAGCATACCATGTGGGTAACAGTATTGTGTACAGATGGTCTCCTCTTAGTTTTGCCAATCTAAAACAAGATTTAGGACAACATGTCAATTTTCAATGTTATAATCTAAATTTTAGTGGACAATATAAAAGTACTGATGTCATAACTGGTTTTTAATACAATGAACACTATGATGAAATGATTACTCATTTATTTATATAGCATACTATGATTATGAATGTTTAAAAATACAATGGAAACAGCCACATTAAAATATATTTGAAATTCACAAATGCAACAACACTAGACTGTGGCATAAACAAATTTAATTCAGTTAACAAAATACAAAATATGTTCTGTATTTCTATCTTTACATTCATACTTCCAGTTAACAGTATTCACCATTCTTTTAAAACAGTTTAATAATGCCATTAACAAAATGTTCTCATTGATAAAAAACCTCATTCTATTTACATGTTCACATGCCATTTCAAGGGAAGAACATCTTTCAAATGCTTTTACTTAAACTAGAGACAGACTTTTTACTCATCTGCAAGAAATTTCATTTTCCTTCTACAGAGAATTACATCAACATTTAAACAGCAACAAGGAAATAAAAACTGCCTTTATGTTGCAGTTACAAAATTAAATATGTTGCAGTTTACCAAATGAAATCAACGATTAATTTCTTTGAAAGCTTAACAGTGTAACAAATAACCAGACTGACATGAAACTAACATTATATTTTTTGAAGTTAAAAACAAACGTCAGAAACTAAGAAACACAATAAAAGTTTCAAACAATAACACATTTCCAACTATGCTTCAAATGTTAATGAAGATCTTTCACATATCACACTAAAACTTTAAATCAAATCCTGTTACACATATAACAGCTAAGTAATTTTTAATTTCAATAACAACCACTTCATTGTCATACCACAAATAATATTTCTGTATTACTTGAAAGATATACATGCACTTAGGTACATTTACATATGTTGAAGTATAAACATCTCCACATCAATAAAGAAATTGGAGAGGGCTATAAACACACACAGACACACTGATCTATTGCAGCAATCCCTCATGAAACTTTATTTGTTGATGACAAATTCCATGATTTGTTTTATTTATTTGTTTTGTTTTTGTTTTTTTTTTTTTTTTAAAGAAAGAAAACCTTCACCACACAGTACAACAGAATTACCACCTCTGTTCTTGTGAATTAGCCACGTATGAATTCTCTGCTTTATTGCTGCCACAGAGATTTTCATACTGTAATTACAAATTATCCTACTTACCCCTGCCTTTGATAAATCTCTCTCTTCACTGTTATAACATACTGCATTTGGAGGTTTCTCCTTAAGTACTGCAGGCATGAAGTCTCTCTCTCTCTCTCTCTCTCTCTCTCTCTCTCTCTCTCTCTCTCTCTCGTCCCCT
This sequence comes from Schistocerca nitens, assembly GCF_023898315.1. Classification (NCBI taxonomy): domain Eukaryota; kingdom Metazoa; phylum Arthropoda; class Insecta; order Orthoptera; family Acrididae; genus Schistocerca; species Schistocerca nitens. Next base: position 446,714,396 of record NC_064616.1, on the reverse strand, counting down.
CTCCTCAACACACACATACACACATATACATGCATTTTCAACCCTTTGAGTATATGTACAGTTCCAAAATCACACTATCAGTCACACACAAATGTTATTTCTCACATTCAGATATAAATAAATACATTTTATTCTAACAATCAGCACACTGAAGTATTTACAAGCTGGCACAAAGCCACATAGTTTGTGGTATTTGGCCCCACACACTTCTGTGACAGGACATTCACAACAGCCCGCCTGCGGGACTTTTATCTTTGAATAATGGTTGAAGTAGATATCACATTGTTGTCACATGTATACACCATTAACCAGGTAACCAATACCATGCTCTAAAGTAATATGTATACCTTATTAACTGAAATGCAATACACTAACAATTATAAAACTGGCATTGTACACATCAATCCCTGACCACATTCAACATTTGTTTCCAATTTTGGTGCAATGTAAACGGAAGAATATTTTAGTTTATTTGTTAGTCTTTTTCTGTTATTTTTTTTTCTCTTAAACCTGACATTCATGTACTATCTTTCTTTCAAAAATAATGATAGAATTTGTACCACATTACTGTACATTTTAAAATTTCTTTGTAGTGAATATAACATCCTAACATAACAATTTTTGCTTGCTTTGGATCAACTCTGATGCACTAGTTTATGGTATTTTGGGATACAGGATCAGGAACAGGATTGTGGAAGAAAGTAAAAAGTGAACAAAAGGCATAAAACAGTTTAAAATATTGCATTTCACTTTTTACATAGTAAATTATGGTATGTAACAATATTCACGTCCTTTTTAACAGTGACATTAATTCTTTCTTTCACAACTGCAATTACTTCTGTGGCCTGATAGAGATTTCTATGTCACAGATTATTAAATTCCTTGACTTTTAATCAATCGAATCAAACATTCTATTGCAGAGCTAAGTTTAACTGTTTAAAAGAGTTTAAATACTTCTGAATGTAATGTGAAAACCTTCCTAAAATCTGATACTACCACGCAAGGCATATGTTTGAATATCCTTAAGAGGTATTTAAGTTTTTCACAAAACATTATGCAAAACATATTTACAAACTACTTACAAATTCCACATTTTTATGCTGCTTTGGTAGAACAATTTCTTCAAGTGACTTTGGAGAAAGCCTTTAAAATTTTCACCACTTTTGTGCCCCATTATTTCACAGCTGATACCATTTTTTGTCTTTATATTTGAGCATCAAATTATGTGCTGACTGTGAAAAGTTCTCAGCTTCTGACATCATTCGTGCTGACCTCTCCTCTAACTGGGATAGCTTATCCCCTCGTTCCACCATCAACTGATGGGCTCGACTTATTTCGCCAGTCACAGTCCCAACTCGTTGACCCATTTCTTGTATGTTAGCAGAAGGTCCCGGAATGTGCTTGGCCACACTACGAGAAGCTCTGCCACTTGCTTCACCAACTGAGAAGAAGAAGAATAGAAGGATGACAAAAAAAAAACTTGCAGATTGCACAGAAAATACATATTATCCTAGAACAGCTGATAATGGTGAAATAAAGATCAAACATTACCACACTTTGTTAGAAGTTGATTCATGTCTTTCACTGGAATATTTTAAAACTTTGAGATAGCATTCGTAATTGGGACTACCATCCAAGGTAATAAAAATTAATCACCACTATGCTACATGACATAGTTTGAGTGAAGTACAATGTGGAGATGACTGTATTTTTGTTTCTATACCTAATGGTAACTGGTGGGTGTTAACTGAGTTTATGTGTTAAAAAAGGGTACAGTCCATATGCTGAGAAATGGTTACAAATAATTTTTATGTACATAATTGAATGGTAACCTGTCTGTATACAATTACTGGACCTAACAGATGTAGCTTTTATCAATGACAGCATATTTTACTTTATGTACTGTAAACATGTTCAGCTTTTCATTACTCTCACATACGCTATGTGATCAAAAGTATCCGAACACCCCCCAAAAACATACTTTTTCATACTAGGTGCATTGTGCTGCCACCTACTGCAGGTATTCCATATCAGTGACCTCAGTAGTCATTAGACATCGTGAGAGAGCAGAATGGGGTGCTCCACGGAACTCACGGACTTCGAACGTGGTCAGGCGATTGGGTGTCACTTGTGTCTTACATCTGTATATGAGATTTCCACACTCCTAAAAATCCATAGGTCCACTGTTTCCAATCTGATAGTGAAGTAGAAATGTGAAAGGACACTTACAGCACAAAAGTGTACAGGTCGACCTCGTCTGTTGACTGACAGAGACCACCAACAAGTTGAAGAGAGTCGTAATGTAGAATAGGCAGATATCTATCCACACCATCATCATGGAAGAATTTCGAACTGCATCAGGATCCACTACAAGTAGTATGTCAGTTAGACAGAAGGTGAGAAAACTTGGATTTCATGGTCAAGCAGCTACTCATAAGCCACATATTATGCCAGTAAATGCCAAACGATGCCTCACTTGGTGTAAGGAGCATAAACATGGGACGACTGGACAGTGGAAAAATGTTGTGTGGAGTGACGAATCACGGTACACAATGTGGCAATCCGATGGCAGGGTGAGGGTATGATGAGTTCCTGTTGAACGTCATCTGCCAGCATGTGTAGGCGGTGGTGTTATGGTGTGGTCATGTTTTTCATGGAGGCAGCTTGCACCTCTTGTTGTTTTGTATGGCACTATCGCAGCACAGGCCTACATTGATGTTTTAAGCACCTTCTTGCTTCCCACTGTTCAACAGCAATTCGGGGATGGTGATTGCATCTTTCAATAAGATTGAGCACCTGTTCATAATGCACGGCTTGTGTCAGAGTGGTTACACAACAATAACATCCCTGTAATGGCCTGGCATGCACAGAGTCCTGACCTGAATCATATAGAACACCTTTGGGATGTTTTGGAACGCCGACTTCATGCCAGGCCTCACCGACTGACATTGATACCTCTCCTCAGTCCAGCACTCCATGAAGAATGGGCTGTCATTCCCCATGAAACTTTCCGGCACCTGATTGAACATATGCCTGTGAGAGTGGAAGCTGTCATCAAGGCTACCGGTGGGCCAACACCATATTGAATTCTAGCATTACCAATGGAGGGCACCACGAACTTTTAAGTCATTTTCAGCCAGGTGACTGGATACTTTTGATCACATAGTGTAACTTTTAATTATAATTGCTGCAGAGGGAATACAGTACATTCAAAATTCCTGCCTAGTCTTCTAGTTTAGGTTTTCATTGATAATATTAATCATTTTAGGACAATGCAGGATGGTTACTTCAGGTAGATCAGACCCAACTCTCTCCACTACCACTGTCCACATGAGCTAGAGCTCCATTCATAAGTCCTCAATGTCAGGAGAACATTAATCTTCTCCATTTTCTTGAGGTTTGAAGAATTATAATTTGTAGAGAAGAGGTGGATGATATTATTTGTTATGATATTCAGTGCAATTCTTTATTTAAATTTCAGTGATATAATCAAACTGGGAACATTCTGAAAACTATAGATTTTGGTGGCAATGAGGGTATTGAAGATGAGAGAAACTGGGAATATTTGGAAAACTGTAGATTTTGGTGGCAATGTGGGTACTGGATATGAGAGAGAGAGAGAGAGAGAGAGAGAGAGAGAGAGAGAGAGGGGGGGGGGGGGGCAATGTGGCAGTGGGGTGTCACTAAGTGAAGTTCTTTCATAGATTGCAAATGAAAAGCACAAAATTGTGGATGTTCTACTTCAGAAATGTAGATTATGCAAAAATGTCACAGAGATCAATAAGCTGCATAGCAAATTTAGTTATAGAATAAAATGTAAGAGGGCCAAGTGATGAGTTATGTTACCATGTTCATACTATAGCTGACCATTAAACAAATTTTGCTCTCTCATCTTCATTGAGAAGGAAGCAGACAGAGAGCAGATGAGATTAATAACATAAGTATTTAGGATATACAAGTGAGGGGTGAAAGAGAATAGTGAAAAAAGAGCCCTGCTTCTATCAGGGCAGAAGATGTGAGACTAATTAGTTTAAGCTTACTTTGTCACAAATTTTGTTAAAGTAAACACATAGTCAAGTACCTGAATTTTAAGAACACCTCCGTGAAGGGATTCAAAAATGAAAAGACCAAGAGTGTGTATTACAGACAAAAAAAATCTCTCCACTTCCTCTTGTGACAAGCATTCAGTTTTCTGTGAACTAAGAAATATACTGTACATGACAGTACCACAATCAGCCTCCATGATCTGGATATAGCATTCCTGCCTCATCAAGGTGAAGCTTCTGGTTTGAGTCCCATTTCTGGTTTGAGTCCCATTTCAAGATGTGTAGGGGCTCCTTTGTGCTATGTATGTGGTCTATACTCGCAGGACTTAGACATGTGTGTGAAATTTGTAAATAACATGGTGAAGAAACTGACATTAATGTGTAACATGTTCTCAAACAGATACTGGAATCTTCCAAGTAACTAGTAAGCACACTGTATAATCTATGGTTTTAGTGTAACATTAAACATGGTCAGTATGAGTTGTTTGGCTATATACAATTCTACAGTGCCCTTTGAACTATAAAAATCTCTTTAAGTGACACATCACTTCCCTTACACTCTGTTAAATTCGATGAACTGTACTATTTGAAATACACTGCCTGACAGAAAAGTTAAGCATCCAGAAGCCATGGCTCAATGTTGACATAACTTCATACACATACACACCATCAGTGCATATGTAAATGATTAGAGTTACAAAATTCCATGAGAGGAAGATTGGCCACCAGAGTGCAATAGTGTTGTTCATATGTAGTGTTGTTACCAGGCCTGGTAAAGTATACAAGGGGCACAAGAAGCAGCATTGGATGTTGAGTGATCACTGCTACAGACACAGAAATGTAATGTACTCTAGTGAGGAAGCATTATCTGCATCTGGCATAGTTCGAAGTGGGCCTCATTGTAGTTCTCCATTTGGCCAGCTGGTTGAATTGTACAGTACCCAACTTTGTGGTGCATTTGCATGTGACAATGGCCTGATGTTGGACGGCATGGGAATGTAAGGGCAGGTATACTTTCAGTATGAAGGTATGATCACCATATTGTGCACCAAGCACAGTGTAACCTCTTCACATCTTTATCTGCTATTCGAGAACAAGTAATGGGCTCCCTACAACATGCTCTGTCAGCTTGCACCATTGGTTGGAGACTAGCAGTAGCTGGATTACGGAATTAGTGTCCCATGCATAGGCTGCCATTAACACAACAGAAACGGCTGCATCCAGAGTGATGCTGTGACCAGAGAGCACAGCCCACTGGTGAATGGCAGCACTGCCCTGGATGATCATTGTTGGAAAGTGTGGCAGAGACCTAAGATGAGGTCTCATTCTTCCAATGTTTTGGAGAGGGACAGAAATGTTACTCCTGGCACCATGGTGTGGGGAGTCATCGGGTATGAATGTGACTGAGGGAACTCTGATGGCACAACAACACATCACAGACATCCTGTGTCCTCATGTGTTACATCTCATGGAAGAATATCGTGGTGGCAATTTTCAAGAGGACAATGCTTGTCCACATATGTCTCTTGCGTCTATGTGTCTATGAAACTGACATGCTCTTATGGCCAGTAAGATGTCGAAATCAGACCCTGACAGAATATGTGTGGTATTAGCTTGGATGGGCTCTGATCCAGTGCCAAAATTCAGAGTATCCTGTACCAAAGAAAGCAACTTACGGACTTTGTGTATCTGTCAATGGAATAATTCATACTCAGAGAAACATCACAGTAGGAATCTGTAATCATTATAATCACTGTTTATTTTGTCTCTTTGATGATATCTGTCTTGATGACAGGTGGAGTTGTCACTGCAGATACATCAGATATATTCAGCACAGGCTGAAGCAGGATGCAGGTGTAAGACAGCACCAGGAAGCAACCCAAACATACAGCACTTAGTGCATATAACTGAATTAGGCAATAAATGTTGGCTCCCAATATGGCATGTAGCACGTACATCTCTAGTACCCCTATGTTATATGTGATCACTCTGAGTAAGAAACAAATAATATGGAGGTTATGCCATTGCAACAACTATACCTTATCATATTTAGGCCAAATAAATTTGCTTTACACAAAACCATCATCAGTGGTCACTCTAACAATGTGGTTTTGTTTAGATGTTAGTTTAACAAGATGTCAAACATTTCTCAAGGTTATATTTACTTTTAGTACTCATGTTTGGTGTGCCCATGTCCTTGCACATACATGTGTGTGTGTCAGGGCAGGGGTGGAGGAGGAGGAGGAGGAGGAGGAGGAGGAGGAGGAGGAGGAGGAAGAGGTGGGGGAGGGGAAGGCATGCACTCAAATTATTACTTTGCTAAAGCTGTTTCTTTATGGTACTGCAATGGAGTGTTCATGAGTGAGTATGGCTGCCCAGATTAGGTCATAATGTTTTTACAGCAACTAGAGATGGGTTACTGTTTACTGGTTACATTTTTAGTAGCTTAAATAATGTTTGGTTGCTAATGTTTATTTCACCATTTAGTATGCGTTTATTTTCTGTGATTACTTTTAGAATTTAGAAATTTTCTGGTACTGTTAGTAAGTGTTTCTTTGTTACCAAATATAATTATTTTCATGTCTGTTTCTGTTGTGCTAGGGTTTTGGTTTTCATGTTAGAGGTGCTTGGCAAATGTTGAATGACTGGTGCCATATTTCATACTCTATTATGATCTTTGCATCTTACTTCAAATGTTCCTGCTGATCTATTTCAAGTACAAAGCATTGTAGCTGTTTTATTAAAGTTGGCAAATGCCAGACTTTTTAAAATCTATGTCAGTGTCATCCTCTCTCTTTAAATGTTTCTGTATGGAGTTATTACTTCCTTGTTTCCTTAGGATGTTAACAGTTGTGTGTGTTATTTTATTTGCATATGTGAATGTGTACCAGCTTTTCTGTTGAGTTTTAGAGTTGTGATGCTTTTTTTATATTTATTATGTGCTCATAACACACAGTTTTACATGAATAGCATAGTTAACAATGAATGTATGTATTTTTACACTTATAAATAAAAAGTATTTTATAATATGCTACAATTACTATGCTTCTTGCTGGTACAGGATTGCTTCTTACATTATCATTAATGTTAAATCCTAGTTATGCATGCATTTCTGGGTAAGCCATTGCCTGAGTCACTTTTTACAATTATCTCCCATCAACATCTTAACTTCATTGGTAAGATATTATGAAAAACATATCCTTTGACATTGGGGCATTTTGCTATTATGGTTAATCTTCTGTTAGCCATCTGAAAATCTGTATCATGATTGTGAATTTCCATGTTCCTATTTGTGAACTTCGTATCTTCTATCACTAGCTTAACTGTTTCCAGCATATGCATGTCAAACTGTGAGAATACTGAATATAGAGAATAGGCTTTTGCAAAATGTTCCTTTTTTCACTTTTACTATGACCCTTGAGACCTCCTTCTCCATTATGAAAAACCTTTTCATATTAGTGTGGCAAGTCCTTGTTGTGGAGTAATGTTGTTGGTGTGCGATTTTGTCATGAGTGTAGTGGGTCTATGGTTTTGTGTGGCATGTAGCTTCATTTGTCTGGCTTGTTTTATTTTTTAATTTTGTAACCAGAGATTCTCAGCATCCATTGTTTTTTTTTCCGCTATTTGAGTTATTATGTCTAGCTCCTTACTGTAGTTGGGCTTCTCTGGCGGAAATCTATACAATCTGTGGAGCTTGCATCTAAGAGCTGACTGTTTTTGAGACTGTGGGTGGTTTGGTGTCTGACATCTGTTATGGTGATTTTCCTGTAAATTTGTTTGTTGATTTATTTATTTTATGTTCTGGTGATCAGTGCTGTGAATATACCACAAGATGTGGAACACATCAGTTTTAGGAGTTTGTTGTGGTTACTCTCTATGAAATCATGTAAATAGTACTAATCTGTTTCTTATTATACCATAGAAAAATAAAGTATTTAAATATGCTTATAATAATAAACAAACATGCACACAAATAAGGATGTGGGAATGTACCTGAATCTTTACATTTACATGGATATTATACACTATGGTTCAGGAACTTTTCTATACTGTAGAAGAATCCTTGAAATAGGAACTGCCTTGAGTTAATCATCATAGATTTAATTTTTGAAGGGAGGGATTAAAAATATTTTGTACCATATTCAGGTTTGTATGCTCCTAGTGGATGCCTTTATTTCTTCTAGTGTAATGACTCCAATTGACTCTTGGTTTTTTTCCCTAATGAAACACACCACAGAATATATATACCATGTGTCTCTTCTATGGAGCATCAAGTGCAGTTTCACTGGTGTTTTGCCACAGTCCAAACAAATACTGTTCATCGCATCTTTCATATGGTGTCCAGCATTGATGGAAAGCATTGATTTGTTTCCCATTACAAGCAAAATTATTTTTAAAGTTGAGTGTAACATACCCCACCTCAGGGAGTCACACCTAGTGACACGTGGCTGGCAACCACGGGGCCCCGAGCTGAGTCCTGGCATTGCTTCCACTTACTTATGCCAGGCTCCTCACTTTTATCTTTCCTATCTGGCCACCCTCGGCCAGCTCTTGTTCTTTTCCGACCCTGACGCTAATAGGTTTCGATGGCTAGAGGTCTTTCATTTTCCAACCTATACTTCTCATGCAGCGTCTGACCCGGAGCGGGCGGCTGCAAAAGGCGTCTGTATCCCATGTTAGGGGCGGCCTCCAGAACTGCGGAAGGCAATGGAATACCACTGCAGATTATCTTCCCTGCATAATGCAGTCTCCATTTTATGAACAAAAAATGGCTTCCTCTCATGTTAAATCAGTGTCCGGAGGTAAAATAGCCCCCATTCGGATCTCCGGGGGGGACAACTTGAAAGGAGGCAAAAAATCAAAACGAGAATTGGTACCTGGAATGTTAGAACTCTGCTACAAGCAGGAAAACTAGAAAACCTTAAAAGAGAGATGGAAAAGAACCATATGGACCTCGTAGGAGTTGCTGAGGTAAGATGGAATGGACATGGAGAGTTGCAGTCAGATGAATATGTATTCTAGTGCTCAGGAGGAGAAGTAAAAGGAATTAATGGAGTAGGAATGATTATGACAAAGGAATTGGCTAAATGTGTGGAATATGTAGACTATACAAATGACCGGGTTATTGGTGTAAGGCTGAAAGGAGCACAAAAAGATTTACTGATTGTCCAGGTGTATATGCCAACTTCAGAACATGATGACCAAATTGTAGAGGAAACGTACAGTGTAATAGAGAGAATAATGGACGAAAATAAAAAATGCTGCAAAATAGTAATGGGAGACTGGAACGCCATTGTGGGAGAAGGGAAAGAGGGAAACATAGTAGGCAGTTATGGTCTTGGAAAGAGAAATGACAGAGGTGAATGGTTAATTGACTTCTGCAGGGAAAGGCAGCTGATAGCGGCAAACACATGGTTCAAGAACCATAAGAGGAGGCTCTACACTTGGAAATCACCAGGGGATAAATACAGAAACCAAATCGATTTTATACTGGTAGAAGAAAGATACTGGAATGGAATCAAGAAGGTGCACACATTACCAGGTGCAGATATTAATAGTGACCACAACTTACTTATGGCAGAAATAGAAATAAGAATGAAAAAGCTGAAAAAGGCGACAATGGTGAAAAAGTGGGATTTAGAGAAGATAAGGTCCAACAAAGAACAAATTACAGAAATGCTGTCCCGGGACTTTCTGAACACATTACGAGACAAAGAAGCACCTGATAATGCCAACGAGTACTGGAATATGCTGAAAGAAGGAATCATTAAAGCAGGACAGCAAAATATAGGATATGTAAATGGGAAAAGGTAAAAAAAAACCATTGGTCACACAAGAAATGATTTCCAAGATGGAGGAGAGAAGAAAATTGAAAAACAAGAACACTGAAGATGCAAGAAAGATATACCGAAGGTTAAATAACGAACTGCGAAGAGAAACAGAGCAGGCTAGGAAAAAATGGCTAAAAGAGGAATGTGATGAAATTGAAGAACTGGACAGGAAGGGAAGATACGACTTACTATACAACAGAGTAAAGACTATGACATGGGAACAAAACAGAGCAGGAAGTGCTACTATGGAAATTTTGAGTAAAGACGAAGAGGTAGTGTACAAAGATCGTGACGATGTCCTCCAGAGATAGGAAGAATATATAAAAGAGCTATATGACACGAATAGCAAACCAGAAACTCTGGAACTTGAATCACACAACAGTGTAAGTGATGAAGAGAAAGGACCGACCATCATAATGGAAGAAGTAAAGTCTGCCATTGCTGCAATGAAAAATGGCAAAGCAGTAGGTACAGATACAATACCGGGAGAAATACTAAAATGCTTGAACCACAGTGGAATAAGAGAAATATTGAGGTTATGTAATAAAATATATGACAGTGGTGAATGGCCTGAGGACTTTTTGTTAACAGTAATGATTCCATTATCGAAAAAACAAGGAACCAAGAAATGCAGCGAGCACAGGACAATCAGCCTCATTTTACATGCAGCCAAAGTGATGTTAAGAATAATTAATAAAAGACTTGAAAAAGTAATAGACGAGAATCTCGGCGAGGAGCAGTTTGGCTTTAGACGGAATACGGGCACCAGAGATGCAATAGGGCTCCTACGAATCTTGGGAGAAAGGAAGAGACCTATATATGTGCTTCATCGATTTACAAAAGGCATTTGACAATGTGGTTTGGGACAAGCTGGCGACTATTATGAGGGAAAAGAGAGTGGACTGGAAAACCAGAAGACTTATAAACTCATTATACCTTAATCAAAAAGTTTCAGTTAAAGTGAGAGGAGAAAGTACAAACTGGATCAGACTAGGGAAAGGAGTAAGACAAGGATGCTGTTTATCACCTACTCTTTTCAACCTGTACTTGGAAAATATGATTGACCAATGCTCATTAGATGACAAAGGAGTAGAAATTGGAGGAAGAAGAGTAGGATGCTTGAGATTTGCTGATGACATGGTCCTTCTAGCCACAGGGGAAAAAGAATTACAGGATTTGGTGGACACCATTGCAACTAACGGAAAAAAATATGGAATGAAAAGTAACACAAATAAAACAAAAGTATTGGCAATAGGAGGAAATAAGGAAATAAAAATTGTGCTGAATGGAGAAACACTAGAACAGGTGCAAAATTTTAAGTATCTTGGAAGCAGGATAGACACCGACTGGAAGTGCACCACAGAAATTAAAACAAGGATAGCAATGGCAAAAGAGGTGTTTTATAAGAAAAGGAGAATCTTCTGCAGCGGTCTGGACAGAGAACTCAGAAAGAGACTCATAAAATGTCTTGTATGGAGTGTTGTTCTATAAGGCACTGAAACATGGACTATGAGGAAAAAAGACAGAGAAAGGCTGGAGGCTTTTGAGATCTGGACATGGCGGAAGATGGAAAGAATAAGTTGGATGGACAGAATAAAAAAATGAAGAGGTACTGAGAAGAGTGGGAGAGAAAAGACAGTTACTAGATGTAATAAAGAGAAGAAAAAGAAATTGGATTGGGCATATATTAAGAAAGAATGACGGACTGATAAAAACAGTTTTAGAAGGTTATGTAGAAGGGAAAAGGAAGCGAGGAAGGAAGAGATTCCAGATACTGGATGACATGATGGACGGTACAACATACAGCAGCCTTAAGAAGGAAGCAATGGATCACAGAAAATGGAGAGGCAAAGGACCTGCTAATATAGCAGATAACTGATGATGATGATGATGTAACATACTCATTCAATAGAGTGGTCCCCAATTAGTACAGTACTTTATTCATGTTACTGATGTGTATTAACAGGAACAGTAAAACATGAAGGATAATCAATACTCCTGCAGTGAATGAGCACCACTTCTGTAGCAGTCAGTGCAGGCCAGCGTGGTGCTGTCACTGCTGGAGTACTGGTTACTCCTCGTGTTTTACTGCCCCTGTTAATACACACTGATAAAACAATAGACTAATCTGGCACTGCTCTATTGAATGGGCACATAAAATTACTATTTAAAAAATCATTTTGTTTTTAATGGGAAACAAACTGACACTTTTGATCAACACTGGGTGTTGCATGAAAGATGTGATGAGCAACATCTGTTTTGGCTTACTCCAGGTATGTGTTGCCAAAAAGAAATTGCAAATATCTACCAAAACAGTAGAGAAAATGCACCTAACATCTCTTAGGAGAGACACCCTGTATATATTGTGAAGAACTTAAAGTTCTTTAAGAAGATCTCCCCAAAAGATGATTCCATAAACCATAATGGCACGAAAATACCCATAAAAAGTGATTTAATAAATTCTATATATCTATAAAAGCATGCAGTGCATAAAGCAGATCTAGGATGTGGCTTGACCAGTTTGGTAAGTAGACCCAGGTATCCATCAAGTATCCATCCTAGTTATCCGCAAATCATCCAGTTTTCTTCCAATCTCTTAATCTTTAGAGGTTTTGCGACACTGAATAAAGCTTGTTTTACTGTACTTAACACAATGAACAGGTATGTTAAACCAGTTCACAATATCTATAAAAACTTGGTTAACTGACACCTTAAATTTGTCTGATGAACTATTGATATATACTATAGTGTCATCAGCAAAGACAGTAAATTTACATTATTCTGTACAAAGAGGTAAATCATTTATAAAAGTAATAAAAAGTAGGAAACCAGAATTGGAGCTAGAGGCACTAAACATGTGATGGTTCCACATTTTGATGATGTTGAGGCACTTTCTCCACTATTCAATATAACTTTCTGCATTCTGCTACTTATTCAACATAACTTTCTGCTTTCTGCTAGAAAAGCACGAATCAAGCGCTTTCCAGCTGTACCACTTTTCTGTAAGTACTTAGCTTTGTGTAAAAGTATTTGGTGAGTGACACAGTCAAACGCTTTTGCAGGTCACAAAATATTCCCACCATCTTCAGCTTTTTATTGCTGGACTCCAAAACATTGCTAGTAGATGCAAATATTTTACTGATAACCTCTTCTGAAATCCAAACTGACATTCACTGATGATATTATGGTCACTCAGGTGCCTAACTATCCTGGCATATATTAATTTCTCTAAAAGCTTGGAAAAACCTATGAGTAATGAGACAGGCTGATAGATAGAAGTCTCTGTATCCCTTCTTCTATACTGGAGTTACAACTGCACACTTTGGCCTTTCAAGATTTATTGCTTGTTTAAACGTCACATCAAAAATATGGCATAGGATTTGACTTTCATGGCTGCAGCAGTATTTTAATAACCAAATAGGAACATTGTCATCTCCAGTAGCATTTTTACATTCCAGTGACTTAGTAATTCTTTAATTTTCCTGTGTAGTGACTGTTGTTATATGGACCTGCTGTAATGTGCTAGCCATGTGAGTTGTCAGGGAAGTCCTTTTTTGGGAGCTATACATAGCAGCAAAGATATCAAATGATCCCAGTCAGAGTTTGTTCAACTTATATGTCACAGTGAGTTGTGTCAGTTATGTTATGTTTTCAAAATGCTGACCTTTCATGTGAATTTCTGCACTTTGTCATTTTGTGATAGCTTCATATTGTTAACTACAAGTCTCGTCACCCATGATGATTTTTTCCTAGAAAAGAACTGTTCGCATATTGCATTTCAGTCAAGCAACAGCACAGTTGTAGTAGTAGTAGTAGTAGTAGTAGTAGTTGTTGTTGTTGTTGTTCTGGAGGCAAAGTGTGTGGGACAAACTCTGCACAGACTTTTCTTTTCCTCAAAACATTGCAGAGAATGTCTTGAACACTTGATTTAGAGATGTGCTTCACTAGGATTTGTACCAACAATGACAACAACATTGACACCCTTTGACCACATGGCCACTGCCTGCTGACAACTGACTGATCAAATGTGCATCTGTTGTTTACCGTTGTTAGTTCAAGCTGCCACACCTTGCTTTTATGCCAGGAATAAAATATGTCTCAGAACTTTTCGAATGAGTGATGTACACTGTAGAAAGATTTAAAACAATAACTACATTTTACCATCTTTGAGTTTGGTGTCTTTTTCCATTTTACAATAAATTTCAATGCACTTAGTGTGTGTGTGTGTGTGTGTGTGTGTGTGTGTGTGTTTTTATAACCCTGAAGTTTCTTCAAATGAAATCTGCTTTTCTCTGTGAATTTACTTTGTTTGTGGTGAGGAACTGTTCATCGAGATCAGAGAGGACGTACATACTGCCTGACAAAAAAAGTGAAGCATCAAGCAGACATAGTTAGATGTCAATATAACTTTGTACACTTGGCAGGTATGTAAATAATTAAAGTTACAATTCCGAGTGACAGGTAGATTGGCCGCCAGAGTGCATTAGTGGTGTTCATGTTTAGCATTGTTACCAGGGCTACTAAAGTATATAAGGGGCGTGAAGAGTGTCAGATTTTGAATAATCACTGTGAAAGACATGGAGATGCCACATACTCTTGTGAGACAGCATTATCAGTATCCGATAGAGTTTGAAATGGGTCGTATTATGGGTCTCCATTGGTTTGGTGGGTTGAATCATGCAATAACCTAGTTTGTGGACATTCAGGTGAGAGAGTGACCTGATGTTGGACTGCTTGGAAACATGAGCGCAGGCATACTTGTTGTCAAGGTTTCAGTTGACATCTGAACTCAACAAGGCAGAATCTCCATACAGTGCACCCAGGACATTATAACCCCTTCAAATCTATGCCTTTCCATTTGAGAATGAGTAATGGACTTCATGCAACATTCTGTGTCATCTCCCTTCCATTGGTTGGAGACTAGCAGTAGCAGAACTAGGGAATAATTGTCCCTTCACTGTCTCCTCATTTGTGTGTGTGTGTGTGTGTGTGTGTGTGTGTGTGTGTGTGTTTAACATGTGTCTAGCAAGGGTATAATTATGTGGATGCTTGTCTGTAATCTATGACTAGTCTCACAATTGTGTTCACTACATAAAATCTCCGTTGGCTACCATGTTTTGGATTGTGAGGTTCTATATATGACATAAGTGCTTTCTGTATCTCATCAAGTATGTGTCCTGTAGTCATCACAACATTTTTCATTTTTGTGTGGAACATGTTTGTTGGATCTGACTTTAGTGTGATAATTTTATTCCCTGTAATAAATTCTTGTGTTCCATTCATGTACTCTTGTTTATGCATAAGAACCACCATATTCCACTTGCATAACTTTGTTGCAACAATGGTATCCTTCATTTACTTTTTCTCCAGGTGTTTTCAGAGTTTTAAATTCTGCAGGTGTCTCTCTTGTTTTTAGTGTTTACTTGTCTTATATACATGATGGTTTTCATTTATTTGCCCATTAATTCTCTTGTTAGACCTATGTTCATGGTGCTTGGATCCTCCCCCCATCTTTAGGACAATATTCTCAGATTCTGTAACCAGATTTTCTGTGAAGTATACATTTACTTTTGTGTACCTCATCAGTCTAAAAAGTTTTGAGACTGAATTAATAAGAAACAGAGAAAAAGTTATGAAGGTGGTCTTGATATCAGGTGCTTTCCATAGTCTCCCCCGCCCCTCCTCCTCCCACTTGAACAGAATGCACGGAATGTTCATATAGCCCTGTGAAACTATCAGAAAAGCCCTTCTTTGGGATGTCATTCAACTTATATATCGCAGCACCTTCAGAGTCAGTTATGTCATTGAAGTGCTGACCCTTCATGAGAATTTCTGCACTTTGTCATTTTGTGGTAGGTTCATGTTTGTAACACCAAGTCTCATCACCAATAACAATTTTTTCAGAATAGAATTGTTTGCATGTTGCATTTCACTCAAGTCACAGCAGGCTTCTACACATTGTTATTGTTGTAAGTAAGTAAGTTAGTAACATATTCCATGGGTCATTTTGCACAATAGATTGTAATGATGTGGAACAAGTCATTATACATTCACACCACAAATTAATTTGTACACAAAGTTACGTTCTGAACATCTCTACTTTTTTTTTTTTTAACAAAAGTAAAAAAAGATATGTAGATATGAGTTAGTAATTCCTACCCACCACCTTTTATACATTACAATAATGGAAATTCTTCTATGGAATAGAAGCTGTTGTCAACAAGAAACTTTTTCAGTTTGTTATCAAATTTTACTTTGCTGTCTGTCAGACATTTTATTTCACTGGGTAAATGACCAAAAATTTTTGTTGCAGCATGGTGCACCCCTTTTTGTGCTTAAGACAATCTTAATGTGGAGTAACGAATGTAATTTTTTCCTTCCAGTATTATAATTATGTACTTCATTGTTCCTTTTGAACTGCAGGGGATCATTTACAACAAACTTCATGAGGGAATAAATATACTGCAAACCAGTATTGAGAATGCCCAACTCCTTAAACAGATGTCTACAAGATGAGTGAGCACCACATATTATTATCACAGCACATTTTTCCACAATGAAGACTTTCTTTCTTAAAGATCGGTTACCTCAGAATATTATTCCACATGATATTCCTGAATGAAAATATGCCGAATATCTCAACTTACTGATTTGTCTCTCCACAAGATTTGCAGTGATTCTAAATGGAAATGGAGTTGAACTATGTTGTTTTAGGAGCTCCAAAATGTGTTTATTCCAACTTAAATTCTCATCAATATGGACCCATAAGAATTTTGAAGTTTCCACCCTATTTATTATTTCCTCACCATGTGTTATACTTAACATTGGTGTAGTGCCTCTAGATGTGCAGAACTGAATATGTTGGGTCTTTTTAAAATTGAGGTTGAGACCATTCGCAGAAAACAAGTCAATGATACTTTTAAGAACTTTGTTTACCATTTCTTCTGCATCTGTATGTATGCTTGGATAGATTAGTCCTTTGTGTCTAGCTTAAGCAGAAAACTATTTTCAAATAATGATCTGAATTTATCATTGACTAGATTAAATTTTATGTTAGCATTTGTTTAATTATAAATGACATCATATGTCGTCTCCTGTAAACTGTTCTTAAAAGCAATTGTCCTGGAGTCATTAATTATTCTAACTGATTTCAAAAAAAATGGTTCAAATGGCTCTGAGCACTATGGGACTCAACTGCTGTGGTCATAAGTCCCCTAGAACTTAGAACTACTTAAACCTAACTAACCTAAGGACAGCACACAACACCCAGCCATCACGAGGCAGAGAAAATCCCTGACCCCGCCGGGAATCGAACCCGGGCGTGGGAAGCGAGAACGCTACCGCACGACCACGAGATGCGGGCAACTGATTTCACTGTGGAGTATCCATACTCTAAGGAACGATGTTATTTGTCCTAACCAACTGTGCATCACAATCAGAGAGAGCATTTGTTATTGAGTAAACAATGTTTTTCTTACTTTGAGCTTCATCAAAGAAAACATCCTACTGTCTTTATCCATCCATGTTGGAAAGTTAATTACTGAGACAAAGTTTTAGGATCCACATGCAGTTCTCATATAATTTTTACTATCATAATCCTTTAGAAAACCTACACTTATAGTACAGTAAGGAACCCAGATTCCTAATAAATACTCCAAAATTTCCCAGTAGGGATCTACACAGAGTTACCATTAAAAGTGAACTATTTTTCAGCATTAATTTTCTCTCTCTCTCTCTCTCTCTCTCTCTCTCTCTCTCTCTCTACCTCTCTCTCTCTCTCTCTCTCACACACACACACACACACACACACACACACACACACACACACACACACACACACACACTTATATCTAACTTATCAAACCCTGTGGTTATTTGCTGCTCACACAGGTACAGGATGTCTATCCTTTTCAGAGGTCTCTAAATTTTCCAGAAAGACAAGAAGCTCTTCTACTTTCCTACTCAATCTGCTAATATTGTGATGACATAAGCTAATCTTACTTTTCTGTGCAATATTGAACATTTTGTGGGGCTCTTCTGATGTTTTTGTTTCTTTCAAAACAGGGTGCTGCATGAATCATGATCTTAACCTAAAAAAAGTGCCCCTCTGACACCACTAACCACAGGGATCTTGCTATGTGTGATGGTGCCCCCTCCCCTCTCCACCATATATTACCTGCAAGAAACTCAGCTAACCTATTTTTCCTTCTCCCACTCAGGTGCAGGCCATGTCTAGTATATCCCCACCTCCCAAATGTGGCAACAGGCACTGCACTCATATGAGTTGTTGTAGTTTGGGAGGCAAGATGCATGTGAGAGACTTTGCTCATACATTCCTCTTCTACAAAATATCCTGGAAGACGTCTTTAACACTCAATTTTGAGATGTTGCTCCATTAGCATGTGAGATAACAACAAAACCAGCACCATCTGCACCAATATTGACACCCTTTGACCACATGTGCACTATAACACTACCTGCTGACAACTGACTGATCACTTGCGCAACTGTTGTTTACAGTTATTAGTTCAAGATGCCATACATCGCTATTATGCCAGGAATAAAATCAGTCCTAGAACTTTTTCGACTGAGTGATGCACATTTTATTTTAAATATTTCTGCAATAGCTACCTTTCTCTACCACTAAGTTTGGTGTCTGTGAGATGTATGAGTCATGGGTAGAACTGTGTGTGTGTGTGTGTGTGTGTGTGTGTGTGTGTGTGTGTGTGTGTGTGTGTGTGTGTTATGTTTGTTGGTGGTATTTGACTGTGTTTCTTAGTCTTCAGGTGCTTTTCTTTTCACATCTTTGTTTGAACTGTTCTGTTGCATTACTAGTGTTCTCCAACTGTGTCCACTATCTGACTGTGGAAAAGAAATGTCAAAAGCAAAATGCCAACATATGTACAGGAGACATTTATGAAAGTACCTTTTACAGTGGATGCTACAAACTTCTGTATTTATTAGTAAATTATGAGCCAAGAATAGGAGAAATTCTTTTTGGACTCTTCCATTACCTTTTGGTTGAACAATTCCAAAATTGAACAACAAGTACAGTGTTTTTGATCTATTCATTTTTGTTTATTTCATACTAGTTTTTGGCTTATTGTGCCCTTCTTAGGATAAGTCAAAAATTCAGTAGACCAAGAACAGTGTACGTGTTATTCTACCTTAAAAAAAGAGAAGTCATTATGAAATTTGTTAAGTCACAGACAGGAAAAGCAGGATTCAATTCTAACTGAAACAGTATGCATCACAAACATTATGTAGCTAATTTACAATGCAATATAACAAATACAGAGCACCATGGAAAAAACTGTTCCTACTGAAAGTGAATATACAAATTCTGCAGCACCATCTCGCATATCGAAAGGAAATTTCACTTGAAAAAAGCATCAGATTATGAGACACAATTTCTGCCTGTAATTACCTTCAGAGGGTGAAATTCTTAGTTCTGCAAATACACACATGTAAGATTACAAAACACTGTAAGTGCCTTTGCAACTATTTGTTCCTTCCTTGGGTAGGGAAGATGGACAGGTTGTGGAAGGTCAGAGAGGAAGTGCAGATGAGGAGGACCTACACGATATGAAAAACAGTGAATGGCAAAGATGAAGGAAGAGGTGGTCACAGATAGATTACTGATAAGCACTGTGCCAACTTCACTCCAGAGATGATAGAATGATAAAGTGCACAGTAAATTTGAATTAAAAGGAGGAGAAATGAAATGAACAGTGCAATTAAGAACTATAAAGAAACAACCATCCTGGCTATCGTTATATGCTGACTTCCTTGCCACCACTCAACACACTTTCAATAGCAAGTTAGTACACCCTCATGTTGCAAAGGTTGTTTGGACCACATACACTGAAGAGCTTGAATAATGTTCAAGTCTGGTGAGTTTGGTGGCCAGTGGAAGTGTTTAAACTCAGAAGAGTGTTCCTGGAGCCACTCTGTAGCAATTCTGGACATGTGGGGTGTTGCTGGAGTTGCCCACATCTGTCAGAATGCACAATGGACAAGAACGGATTCAGGTGATCAGACAGGATGCTTATGAAAATGTCACCTGTCAGAGTCACACCTAGATGTATCAGGGGTCCCATATCTCACCAACTGCACATGCCCCACATGATTACAGAGCCTCCAACAGCTTGAACAGTCCTCTGCTGACATGCAGTGTCCATGGACTTATGAAGTTGTCTCCAATTTGAAGCAAGACTCACCAACCAGGCAGTATGTTTCCAGTCATCAACAGTCCAATTTCGGTGTTGACAGGACCAGCCGAGGCATAAAGCTTTGCGTTGTGCAGTCATCAAGAGTATATGAGTGGGCCTTTGGCTCTGAAAGCCCATACTGGTGATGTTTTGTTGAATGGTTTGCATGCAGACAGTTGTTTATGGCCCAGCATTGAAATCTGCAGCAATTTGCAGAATGGTTGCACTTCTGTCTCATTGAACCATTCTGTTCAGTCACTATTGCTCCCGTTCTTGCAGGATCTTTTTCTAGATGCAGTGGTGTCAGAGGTTTGATGTTTTACTAGATTCCTGATATTCACAAAACACATGTGAAATGGTTGTACAGGAAAATCCCCACTTCATCACTACCTCCGAGATACTGTGTCTCATCGTTCATGCACTGACTATAACACCACATTTAAACTTACTTAAATCTTGATAATCTGCCATTGTAGCAGCATCAACTGATCTAACAACTGTGTCAGGCACTTGTTGTCTTATATAGGCACTGCAGACCGCAGCACTGTATTCTGCTTGTTTATGTATCTCTGTATTTGAAAACTTATGCCTATACCAGTTTCTTTGGCAGTTCAGTGTAATTTGAAGGCTGTACTAGTGTGTTAATGGATACTATAAAAATACCTAGAACTCAAAGATTGCGTAGTGACTACTTTCTTTAGTTACATGTTCCGATTTATATGTCGTCATCAGATTTATCTGAAAAATTCAAAAGAACCACAAATAATACATAGTGCATAATAGTAGTTAAATGACCACTAAGAACAAGCAGAAAATATATCAAAGTACAATGCGAAGACATACCAAGGTTTAAGTGAACCTGTCATATGTAGGCATGGAGTCACATCTTTTAATCACAAGACAATGTAAAACTGAATCATTATGGCAACTGAACCATTCAGGAAGACTACTAGGTGACCAGGTGCCAATACTGGTGAGCATTAATATTTAAGACAAACACAATTATTATAATCAAAATATCTACGGGTGTGCTGCCGGTCTATTGTGTCCAACGGGCACAATATTTCGGCGATCATACATGTCGCCATCATCAGGTGAACTGACGGACTGAGCTCCTGTGAACGTGCCAACACGGAGATCCGTACGCTATGGCTGCTCAGAGGGAACTGGGTTCGGTCGCGGCGGCGGCTGATTTAAATACCCTCCGCCCGCGGCGCGCTCCCTCCGCCGTCCACGCCCCGCGCCACAGTCGCGTGGTGGAACTGATTGCGACAGCGTCTGAAATGACGTCGGTGTGATGGCTCTGTCCGCCGTGGTCGTCACAACTATACGTTTGCTCGATTTACTCTTGATTAGCCCAATCGCTGGTTCCCAAGCCTTGCTAAGATTATAGCCACAGTCACGGTTTATGAGGTCGTCATTGGTGCGAATTTCGATGGCCTCTCTAACAACGCTGTCCCAGTATCTCGACGTCTGTACCAGAATCCTTGAGCGGTCATACTCCATAGCGGATGGTGGAGGGAGCGCGCCGCGGGCGGAGGGTATTTAAATCGGCCGCCGCTGCGACCGAACCCAGTTCCCTCTGAGCAGCCATAGCGTACGGATCTCCGTGCCGGCACGTTCACAGGAGCTCAGTCCGTCAGTTCACCTGATGATGGCGACATGTATGATCGCCGAAATATTGTGTCCGTTGGACACTATAGACCGGCAGCACACCTGTGGATATTTTGATTATCAAATACGCCGGGAGAAACTCAAGAATCACATCATACACCTTTACGGGGAGGAGATGTATCGCAGCATGAAGAAATTTGAAAAGTTGCGCCACCGTAGATGTCGTTTGCTAAGTAGTCTTGCCTTTCTAAAGAGATGTCGTTCAGAGAATGTTGTTCCAAATTTTGCTAAGGTTATGCATCACATCGATTCTGCAGCAGCTAAGAGAATCAAGAAACGAGCCAGCCTTGCATTGGTACGTGAGAGAGTGCAATTCACCCTCCAGAGCCTAGAGTTTATCTCACAGGAATTACTCAAACTACATTTGCAACTGGCTAGTAAGTTCACTTCTTTTTCCTGGGATTGGATTGATGGTGTCACCTGTGTGTCAGCTGATTCCACCCATAAGAAGGCTACGGGACGCCAAACAGCTAAGTTCTCACGTCTCCTTGACAAACCATCTCTGCAGGTTCCGTGCAAGACTGTCATCAATTTGAGTGGCATGGTGTTAAGTGATGATGCGGTCTCGGTTTTGCAGAAAGGTCTCAACTTCGCTCCCACCCCCAAGTTCACTCCGGTCACAGAAATTGTTAGTGCTGTTGAACAGGTTGCAGCTCGACTTCCACCAAAATCAGCCGAGGAAATACGTCGTGAAACTTGTCGTGTGTTGACGAAATCCAAGCCGATGAAGTCAAATATCAGCAGTAAAGAGAGGGCGGCCATTCGTGATCTGAGGGAGCGCTCTGAAATTGTTGTCTTACCGGCTGACAAAGGCAATGCTACAGTTGTCTCCCATAAAGGCTGCACTGATAAGATGCAGAGCCTGCTAAATGATGATTCCTACCGGAAGATCAGTGTTGACCCTACAAAGAAGGTGGAGAGCAAGACGAGGGCGCTTCTCAAGGATGCAGATTTACCGGAGGGTGACGCTAAGAAATTGTTACCCCAAGGTCCGGTACCGCCTAGACTATATGGACTCCCGAAGGTTCACAAAGAGGGGGTACCATTACGCCCCATTGTCAGCAACATCAGGGCACCTACATATTTGTCGGCCAAATACCTGACGGGAATATTAAGTCCTTATGTGGGTAAATGCCCTCATCACATCCGTAATTCCGTGGATTTTGTTAAACGCCTTGATAGCTCCAGGTTGGATGAGTCAGATATCATGGTGAGTTTTGACGTCGTTTCCTTGTTTACGAGGGTACCCCTGCGAGAGTCACTAGAATTGATTAGTCAGAAGTTTGATGAGAAGACCACTGAACTTTTTAGGCATGTCTTGACTTCCACGTATTTTCTTTTTATGGAGAATACTATGAACAAACGGAGCGAGTCGCCATGGGTAGCCCACTCTCACCGGTGGTAGCGAATTTGTATATGGAAAACTTTGAGGACGAAGCCCTGTCGTCATCCATATGGAAACCTACTTGCTTTTTCCGTTACGTGGACGACACGTTCGTCATCTGGCCACATGGTATGGATAAACTCCTTGACTTCCTTACACATCTAAACTCCATACACCCCAACATCAAATTCACTATGGAGACTGAAACGGAGGGTAAATTACCTTTCCTTGACGTCTTGGTCAAGAGAAGGGCTGACAGCACCCTAGGTCATGGGGTATATCGGAAGACAATGCACACTGATCTGTATTTGCACGCAGACAGCTGCCACCACCCTTCACAGAGGAATGGGGTACTTAAAACTCTAGTACATAGGGCGCGCACTATCTCTGACGCAGAGAGTCTACCCCAGGAATTGGAACATCTGAGAACTGTATTTCGAAAAAATGGGTACTCAGAGTGGCAGAGTCAACGTGCTCTCCGCCCAACCACTGCAGCACAACCTGTTGAGATGGATGAAGTCACGAGGGAGGAGGTAGGCACTGCATTTATTCCATACACAGGCGCACTCTCGGGGAAAATCGCCCGCATTCTGAAGAAACACGGGGTCGGAACTGTGTTTTGTCCTCCAAATAAAACTCGTGCACTTGTGGGGAGCGCCAAAGATGATCTCGGTTTGAGGAAGGCCGGCGTGTACCAGATTCCGTGTCAATGTGGCAAGTCATATATTGGTCAGACGATGCGTACGGTCGAGGATCGATGCCGTGAACACCAGAGGCACACTCGACTGATGTATCCGAGCAAGTTGGCGGTCGCTGAACATTGTTTGTCGGAAAACCACGCTATGGAGTATGACTGCACGAGGATTCTGGTACAGACGTCGAGATACTGGGACAGCGTTGTTAGAGAGGCCATCGAAATTCGCACCAATGATGACCTCATAAACTGTGACTGTGGCTATAATCTTAGCAAGGCTTGGGAACCAGCGATTGGGCTAATCAAGAGTAAATCGAGCAAACATATAGTTGTGACGACCACGGCGGACAGAGCCATCACACCGATGTCATCTCAGACGCTGTCGCAATCTGTTCCACCGCGCAACCGTGGCGCGGGGCGTGGACGGCGGAGGGAGCGCGCCGCGGGCGGAGGGTATTTAAATTGGCTGCCGCCGCGACCGAACCCAGTTCCCTCTGAGCAGCCAAAGCGTACGGATCTCCGTGCCGGCACGTTCACAGGAGCTCAGTCCGTCAGTTCACCTGATGATGGCGACATGTATGATCGCCGAAATATTGTGCCCGTTGGACACTATAGACCGGTAGCACACCCGTGGATATTTTGATTATCAAATACGCCGGGAGAAACTCAAGAATCACACAATTATTATAATCCCATGAAAATAACAGAGATACCACCTGGAGGTTGAGTACAATTACAAAAAAAATGTACATCATATCAACAAAAATCCATAAAATTATAAATTTATTTGACACAAAAGCTAATCTCATGTTGTAGGGGTGAGAAGCCAATGCTATGGATGGCCATTTTTGTGTCATCCATACAGGAGTTTGTGCGATGGTCAAACAATGGTATGACTGCATGATCCTCCTGCTTCAAAGATTTTTAAATGCAAAACTAAAACTTTAGTTTTCACTTTGCTGTCTTGTACTACCACACCAGACTGGACTACAAGTGACTGAATAGAAGCCTTCAACTCGCTTAGTGATTTCACACAAGACCAGATTTTATTGGTAATATATTTTGCTAATGTATGATGGAGGAAGTTGTATGCTTTGCACATTAATCTTTTGATACTCTAATGCATTTCTACTAATTTTTATCTGCCAACATTTCTCTGTTATTTTTAAAGCAGAGTGTGCAGTAATTTCCATTATTTCAGAATTTTCTGTTTTTTTTTTTTTTATCACAGTGGGTCTTTTCCATGCTTTGGTTTCAAATGTAGACCAACTTACAAAACCGCACATTTGTTTGCCAAGTAACATATGTCCACTGCACAGAAAAAATAACTAGATGAGAACACGAATGGAAATAGAAGGATTGTCCATCTAGGGAACATGCAGTACCCAGTTGCTAAATATGTTCTGCAGCATCACACTAGGAACCTGACTGACTGCTACAGCAAACAAGATGTCTGAATAGTCCCACCAAATACTAGATTCCTGGAACTCTGGAAATGGAGTGATAGGATATCTTACAAGGTAAGATTCCAACACCCTTCTAGACTTACTCACTGCTAACACCAAATCCCACCTCCACCCCCCTGCCCCCCCTCCCTCTTTATCTATTGTCGTCATCATCATCATCATCATCATCATCATCATTGTTGTCATTACTTGTTAAGGAGCCTGGTATTGTCTGGGTATTTTTTATTCCAATTTTCTGTTAGTCCATCTCTTCCCCCACCCCTACAACCAATCTAACTACTCCCCACTCTCTCTAATCCTTCCCCCACCTCCCTCTCTGTTCGTCTCCTCATCCCTCCCCCCTCTCTCTCTGTCCTCTCCTCATCCTCATCCCGCCACCCCTCATCACTCTACTGAAGTGAACTGCCTTTCCTTTCTAATTTTCCCTGACCTATCCCTCTTTCCTCCATGAGAAGGAAATTAACAGTAAAAGATAACTTCATTGTGACTCCAGCTCAAATATCAGATTGTTTAAATGAATTCTTCATAAATGTGGCAAGGTCAGATGTTAATGTAGCAGAGTTTAAGATTAAAGTAAATCCCTTTGGAATCCATCAAGAAGCACAGTATCTTACAGATTTTAAAAAGTCACAATTAAGGATGTGGAAAACGTTATCATTAAAAAATATAAACTCTGCTTGGTGGGTTGGGATAACCACTAAAGTGATTAAAACAGTGGGTGGCACAATAGCACCTCCCCTAACTAAAATATTTAACCAATCTTTTGAACAGGGATGCTTTCCCAATGTTTTTAAGTATGCTGAAGTCAGACCTCTGTTCAAGAAAGGGTCACGAGAAGCGATAGGAAACTATCGGCC
Source organism: Schistocerca nitens (assembly GCF_023898315.1). Taxonomy (NCBI): domain Eukaryota; kingdom Metazoa; phylum Arthropoda; class Insecta; order Orthoptera; family Acrididae; genus Schistocerca; species Schistocerca nitens. The sequence goes on along the minus strand of NC_064616.1, from coordinate 446,688,233 downwards.
TATTTTTATTCTTCCAGTCCTGTCAAAAGTGTTAGAGAAAGTAGCTGCAAACCAGATTAAAAAATTTATTGTAAAAAATGATATGATTATAAGTAATCAATTTGGATTTCAACCAGTAAAAAACACTCTGGACGCAATGAACAACTTTATTGAAAAGATAGGCAACTCACTGGCTCAGAGGAGTAAAGTTGCATGTATCTTCTGTGATCTCAGAAAAGCACTTGACTCCGTGAACCATGACTTGCTTCCTTCAAATTAGACAAATATGGGATTAATAACAATGCTCTAAATTGGCCAACATTATACTTACACAACACAAAACAAATGGTAACTATCAACTCAGATGCAGTGACCTATTATTCTAAATGGAGTACAGTATCTCAAGATGTCCCTCATGGCTCCATTTTGGGGCCAATCCTGTTCCTATTCTACGTAAATGACTTACCAATAATTACAAATTCACCATCAGTTCTGTTTGCAGACGATACTTCTGTTTTAATTGAAGATACTGATTCAGAAAAAATTTTGAGCTCCATCATAGGCACACTGGATACCTTAGAAAACTGGTTCCAGTTAAATGGGTAGAAACTGAACATCGCAAAAACCCATATAGCACATTTCAAAACCAAACGTTTGACAATCAACATATGAAAGAAGTCGACACAGTCGAATTCCAGGGATTAAATATAAGAAAAGAACTTATGCTGGAATACACATATTGACTTCCTCTCAAATAAACTAAGCAATTTTACATTTGCAATGCAAATACTAGCAAATTCCACTGACTTGAGTACACGAATACTGAAACTGCGAAAGAAAATTGTCTGATGCATGTGTACTGCACAGCAAACAGAGTCTTGTTGCCCATTGTTTGGAAACTGAAAATCCTATCTGTTCCCTTCATATACATTTATGAAATTATAATCTTTCTACATAGCAGATATAAATTATTTGAGCAAAATCATTTCAACCATACATACAACAAAAGAAATAAAAATAATTTTATGATACCCACACACCAGCTGAAATTGTATGCATGGACTCCACACTATATGGGGATAATAATATATCACAAGTTAATGGGCAAAAACATATTTAATATGAAGCTAGAAATTTTAAAAACGAGTCTGCAGCAGATTCTGTGGGAGAAATGCCACTATTCAATGGAAGAATTCATAAAGAATGATATGATCATTTGAGCAGGGGGTAATTAAATATCAGATTTTATTGTATTAATTATAACAAAATTGTATTATTATTATAATGCTATATGTATAAATATCAGCTGTTCTTTGTTTATGATGAAATTTTACCACAATCTGATGTGTCTCCTGTAACTGAATCAAATGATTTAGATTATGTATGTTATTAGACAAATAAACCACAATTCACAATAACTGCTCTGAAAGCTAAGATAGTTTTTTGTATTTTTATGTGATACTACAACTAAATACTGAAGGCTACAAAACTGATATATGAAATTTTATTTTAGTGTTACTTACATAACTCTTCTCTGTCCAAAGAACGTGAGCCACCACCAAAAAGGCCTTTGAAAAAGCTCTCTTTGGGTGGTTCTGGCATGTCATGAGGGAGAAATAAATCTCCTACCATTTCAGCTAAGCTTCCACTGTGAAAAAAGAAAAGAAAAGAAATCATAGGTATCTGGTTGTACTAATACAGATAACATAAGAGAGAGGGCCTAGCACCTAAGTGTGTGTAATTTTTTTTATAAAGCAGCAGAAATGATCTCCTGGATGGAAACAAATCTGAGTAGTATTATCATAAAATATCTGTAAAGGAAAAAAAATGTACACACACACACACACACACACACACACACACACACACACACACGCACGCACGCACGCACGCACTGATCAGTCAGACACTACGACCACCTACCTAATAGCTGGTATGTCCATCTTTGGTACAGATAACAGCAGACACACGTCATGGCAGGGATGCGTTGAGGCCTTGGTAGGTTGCTGGAGGAAGCTGACACCATATCTGCACCCACAAGCCACCTAATTCCCATAAATTTCTGGGAGAAAGGGCCATGGGCTCTAAGACCATGTTCAATCACATCCCAGATGTGTTCAATCAGATTCAGATCTGACAAGTTGGGAGGCCAACACATCAATTGGAACTCACCACTGTGTTTCTTGAACCACTGCATCACATTCCTGACCTTGTGACACGGCACATTATCTCGCTGAAAAATACCACTGTCGTCAGAAAATGTAATCGTCACGAATGGGTGCACATGGTCTGCAATCAGTGTATGATACTCCTTGGCTGTCATGCTGCCTGTCCAAGCTCCATAGGACCCACGGATGCTAATGTAAATGTTCCCCAGAGCATAAAGGAGCCACCACCAGCTCGTCTTGGTCCCACAGTACAGGTGTCAAGCAGCTATTCCCCTGGAAAACGACAGATTCATGCCCTCCCATCAGCATGATGCATAAGGTATTGGGATTCATGAGAACATGCAACGCTCTGCCACTGCATCAACATCCAGTGCCAATGATCACATGCCCATTTCATTTGTAGTTGCCAATGTCATGGTGTTAACATTGGCACACACACGGGTCATTGGCTGTGGAGGCCCACGGTTAGGAGTGTTCGGTGCACTGTGTGTTCATATACACTTGTACTCTGTCCAGCATTACCGTCTGACATTAGTTCTGCCACAGTTCACTGCTTGTCCTGTTTTTCCAGTCTACCCAGTCTATGACATCCAAGATTTGTAATGAGTGGTGGCCACCCAATCCCACGATGTCTGGTCTTATCACATGTTGGAGACACTCACCACAGCACTCCTTGAACACACACCAAGTCATGCAGTTTCTGAAATGCTCATGCCAAGTCTCCAGGCCATCACAATCTGCCCTTGGTGAAACTCACAGAGATCGTATGCCTTCCCAATTCTACACATGGATGTCATGCTCACTGATGCAACATGCATCGGGCTGGTGTCTGACTAGCAGTCATTCCATGCCAGGTGACGCAGCTATTGCCTGGACAGGTTTATATCAATAGCAGATTGGTGGTCACAATGTTCTGGCTGATCAGTGTAAATACAAAAATGTGTACAATTACAGAACATAAAGAGATATACAAGTTATTTGCCTTACTATATGTTTGTACATATTGTAAAATGCCCCTTAATTGCAGTAGTTAATCATTAGCATAATGGTCAACAAAATTGACATATCATTTCAGGTAAGCCTTGACAGTACAAAAACACTTCTCAGCAGAAACTTTTTAGGGTATTCCTGAAGGCGTGTGTTACACTTGCATCAGCTTAGGTAACATTGACCCTTTGTGGGCAATATCGGCTCAGAAGAAAAAATAGTTCTATGCTACAAAGCTCACACATACATCAATGAATATCCACGTTTCTTGTCTTAAACAATGGGTAGCAGCACTAGCTATATTGCTTGTGCCCTGTTTCAATAGTTCAAGAATTTGTTTCTGCAGCAGCACTTGTTTTGCAACACGTCTGATAGTCGGGGCAGAATAGAGATCTTCCAGCTTACAACTGTTCATCTGTTATGGAAGTTGTTTTAATGTTAGTAAGGAGTTTTTGTTATTGCTTTGTTTGTTTAGACTGAGGTGTAAAACAAGAAATTTCTAATTATTCATTGTAGTATGAAATTGCGAGTTTTGCACAGAATTCTTTCCCATTAAGCTGTCAAATGTTTTATGTGCTACTAAATGAACTGCTGAAGGGTGTAAAAGGAACCATGGTCCAAAACTTTCTCTCTGGGTTCAAAGAATGTGGAACTATCCCATTAAACAGGCAAAACTTCTTGAAGGTTTACCAATGAACAAAAATGACATTGACATGATTGGAGAGGCATTCTTAGACTAGCTAGAGAACAAAGAAGTGACTGTTTAGCATCATCAACTGAAGCTGAAAAGACATTTATTGTATTTAAACAAATACCAAAGTCTTTAAAATAAACTTATTTTCTGTTCCTAAGCTAGACAGCTTGGTGTAATTTTTTTGTTGCCATTTATAATGTGTTCTGCTTTTAAACGATTGATGTCCTAAAATAAACTAATTAGTATCTTCCTTGTTCATTTTATCTCTCTTAATTTTGGTTATTTAACTCAGCCTTTGAATTGAACAATTCATTGAACTTTTAGTAATAATCTATTAAATATATTATCAATTTTGGTTAGTTTAAATGGGCTCAGTGTATTTTTTAACTTCTGTGAATGTACTTTAACATATTAGACAAAGCCATCCCACATAAAGGTAACATTGCCCCAATTTTTTGAAAACATACTGCAGTAATAAACAGTTTCCAAAATAACACCATATTGATTTCGTCTCACATGAGATATAAATACTAACATGAGATATAAATACTAAAAATATATTTTACTGTTTACCATTACCCTGTCAACCAGTTGCAACTTAAAATGTCAAAGAAGATGGAAAAGTGGTCCAGTGTTGCCCCAGCTGATGTTTCTGTCTTTGATCTCTTACGGAAGTTTGTTGCATAATTTAAGTCTCTTATAGTGCACACTGTATTGGGATTATGTTTAGTTTTTCCTACTGAGATGTAAGTGGTGGCTGGATATGGTTCCATGTTCATGTACAGAACTGTTAGCTGGGTACTGGTTGAAGTCCTCCTTTATGTGAATCAGTGTTTGCAAAATGTATTCACATGAACAGTCATGATTCCCATAGACTTAAAGAACTCAGTGGGGCAATTTTTCTAGTTACTTTTTGTCATAATTCGTACAGCCCTATTTTGTAGCTTAAAGATTGTTTATACATTGTGCTCAGTTGTTCTCCAGAATATTATCCAATAATAATATGAGAATGAACATATGCAAAATATGTTTTTCTGGTGTATAAGCTACTACAGACTGAATTTATTATTTTAAGTGCATAACATGGTGAAGCTGTTTGCTTTCTGAGGACAGTAATATGCTCAGTTCACTTTAGTCGTGTTTCAATATGGAACCCTAGAAATTTTGTTCTTGATATACATTCTAAGAGCTCATCTTTCATTTTTAAAGACTGGTGATGGGTTTTCTGTTTATGTTGAAACTAATGGTGCTGTTTTTTTTTTTCACATTTAAGGTCAATTTGTTGTTTTCGATCCATCTGCGTACTATCATCTGCAAACAGTATTGTTTCACCATGTTTGATGTTTTAAGGACATCAACATATGAGGTGCATCAATAAAATAATGAGACTGATGTGAAAAAAAAGAAAAAAAAATGTTGCTTACTGTTTTAGTCAAGTTTCATGTTTTCTCCTTCAAAGTAATTCCCTTCTGATTGCACACACTTTTTCCAGCACTTCTGCCACTGATGGTAACATTTCTGGAACTTATCTTCTGTAATATCCTCCAAGACCCTTGTCACAGCATTTTTGACATCTTGTGTTGTTTGAAAATGGTATCCCTTGACTGCTGTTTTGACTCTTGGAAATAGAAAAAAGTCACACGGAGCGATACCTGGTGAATAAGGTAGCTGTGGTAGTACTGAAATTTGTTCCGAGGTTAAAAATTGCTGTACTGACAGAGCAGTATGGGATGGCACATTTCCACAAATCTTTCTCATACCAAGATCTTTAGTTATTATTAGTCAAACTGTTTCTCGATTGATGTTCAGTTCTTCTGCAATCATTTTCACGGAAAATCTTCAATCAATCATACGAGTTCACACACCCGGGCCAAGTTGACATCCGTTCGTGAGGTCGACGGTCGTCCACTGCGGTCTTCATCCTCGACATTCATTCTGCCTTCACTAAACATTTGATGCCTATGAAACACTTGAGCTCTTGACATAACCTCCTCTCCAAAAGCCTTTTGAAGCTTACCATATGTTGTCATCGTGTTTTCACCCAATTTAGTGCAAAAAGAAATGGCATACCATTGCGCAATATTATGCGGTTCCATTTCCGCAACGAGAGACACAAACACGTGTTAACTTATCACAGCACAACTCACGACTGAGTTTCTTTGAGAGCTCTGTACCCATTGCATGAATGAAACCACTTACTTGCTACCCCCTATCTGCTGAGGTTTTATTTTTTAAGTTCCACCCAACATTGCATAGTATGTACAGTCTGTATTTAGCCAAATTTCGGTTCTACTTCTTGAAATGGAAAACCTGCATTCCAAATTATTGTTGAGGTTAATGCAGAAAAGATCGGACTGTATTACTTTTTAAGCAAATATTTAAATACAGTGTGGTTTGCAGTGCATTTTCTGCAATCTTAAAATAAACAAGCAGTAATATAAATTGGTCCTCATTGTTTTCAAATGAATCTACACCTAACTTTGTATGGCGATTCAAATGAAAACGTTACAAGTTCCATAAAATTTTGAAAAGTTGTGTGATGGAGTTGGTAGGTGCCAGTAGTGTTCCTTAAGGTTCAGAAAGTGACTGACAGGGTGCAGAGTGATGTCACAATGCAGGAGAAGGCAGCAGCATCCACAACAATATGGCCACCCCACATCCCACTGTCAACTTCACTATGATTGAACAACAAATTTTTTGTGTAGTGTAGTGTAGTGTAGTGTAGTGTGTGTGTGTGTGTGTGTGTGTGTGTGTGTGTGTGTCAAACTGATCAAAATTCATTACAGAATTACAGCACAGTATGGTGATTCATCTTTGTCACTGCAAGAAGTGTGCAAGTGCTGCAGGAAGTTTAAAAGTGGTGTAACTTCTGTGGAGGATGCCCCAAGACCAGGGCAGGGTCACCATGTAGTGACAGATAAGAACATTTAGTTAGTGGAGGAGCTTGTAAAGGAGAATAGACATAACTCTGGACAAAATAGCCACAAGTTTGAAGATTAGTATTGGTACAGCGCAGAACATTGTGGTGCGTTGTCAGTTGACTGATAAATCAGAAGACCACTCTCTCTCTCTCTCTCTCTCTCTCTCTCTCTCTCTCTCTCTCTCTTTTGTGGTTTTAGGGCGCACAACTACAGTGTTCATTAGCGCCCAGACTAAGTTATGAATGCACTGCGAGGCACAAGGTTAAAACAGCAACTAAAAAGGACAACACTATAAAAGGCACATTAACAGGCAAGGGATTAAAAGAAAACAGCAGAATCAAATGACCTTAGACAGGTTTGTCAAGTGGATAAAATGAAGAACCTGAGCAGCTGCTCCTGGGTCATCCGCTAAAATGGCATCCAGAGTACATGGCAGGCCAAGATCAATGCGCAGTGTATTAAAATTCGGACAGGATGTTAAAATGTGGCGTACCGTCAGCAATTGCCCACATGGGCAGAACGGCGCCAGCGCAGCTGTCAGCAGATGGCGATGGCCGAACCAGCAGTGTCCAATTCATAACCAGGCCAAAACGACCTCCTCCCACCGAGAAGGGTGTGAAGAGGTCATCCAAGCCGTGGGGAGAGGTTTCAAGGCCCGAAGCTTGTTTTCAGTAAGTGGAGCCCAATTGGCATGCCACAACGATAAAATGCGCTGACAAATGACCCTGCTAAAATCAGATGAAGGCACACAACAACAAGCTGTCCAAGGCTGGAGGACCACAGCCTTGGCTGCGGCATCTGCAGTTTCATTCCCAGGGATACCAACGGGGCCAGGAACCCACATAAAGGTAACCAGAGAACCGTCGTCTGCCAGCTGCTGAAGAGAGCATTGGATCCGGGGCATGAAAGGATGAACCAGATACGGATCACTGAGGGTCTGGATGGCACTCAGGGAATCAGAGCAGATGACATAAGCTGAATGTCGGTGGCGGCAGATGTAAAGAACAGCCTGGTAGAGGGCAAATAGCTCAGCTGTGAAGACAGAGCAATGGCCATGGAGCCGGTATTTGAAACTGTGTGCCCCGACAATAAAAGAACACCCGACACCGTCATTGGTCTTAGAGCCATCTGTATAAATGAAGATCGTATTAATGAACTTTGAATGAAGTTCGACAAACCAGGAGCAGTATACCGAAGCAGGGGTAACCTCCTTTGGGAGTGAGCTGAGGTCAAGGTGAACGCGAACCTGTGCCTGGAGCCACGGTGGCATTTGGCTCTCGCCCACTCGAAAGGTTGCAGGGAGTGAAAAATCAAGGTGCTGAAGGAGGCGACTAAAGTTAACTCCAGGGGTAGCAGGGCAGATACATACAACCCATATTGACGGTCAAGTCAGTCGTCAAAAAAGGTACGATAAGATGGGTGGTCGGGCATTGAAAATAGCCGACAGGCATACCGACAAAGCAGTATATCGCGCCAGCAGGTTAGTGGCAATTCACCGGCTTCAGCATGAAGACTCTCGATGGGACTAGTATAGAACGCTCTGATCGCAAGATGTAACCCCGATGGTGTATAGAGTTGAGGCGGCGTAAGATGGATGGCCGTGCAGAGGAGTATACAAAGGTCCCATAATCCAGCTTTGAGTGAACGATTGACCGATATAGGTGAAGTAGGACGGTTCGATCCACTCCCCACAATGTACTGCTGAGAACATGGAGGACATTTAGAGAACAGGTACAACGGGCAGCCAAATATGACACATGTGGAGACCAGCTAAGTTTCCCGTCAAATGTAAGACGTAAAACTTTTGTTGTCTCCACGAATGGTAGAGCAATGGGACCGAGACGTAAGGACAGTGGGAGAAACTCTTTGTAGCGCCAGAAGTTAATACAGACAGTCTTCTCGGTAGAAAAACGGAAGCCATTAGCGACACTCCAGGAGTAAAGACGGTCAAGGCAACGCTGAAGACAGTGCTCCAGGAAACATGTACACTGCGCGCTGCAATAGATGGTAAAATCATCCATGAAAAGGTAGCATGAGACATCAGCTGGGAGGCAATCCATTATTGGATTGATCACTATGGCGAAGAGAGTGACACTCAAAACTGAGCCCTGTGGCACCCCATTCTCCTGGCGAAAGGCGTCAGACAGGACAGAACCCACACGTACCCTGAACTGTCGATCCATTAAAAAGGCATGAATAGAAAGAGGGAGGCGACCGCGAAGGCCCCATGTATGCATGGTGCGGTGTATGCCCGCCCTCCAACAGGTGTCATAAGCCTTCTCCAAATCAAAGAACACAGCCATGGTCGGATGCTTCCGCAAGAAGTTATTCATAATGAAGGTTGACAACGTAACCAGATGGTCAACAGCAGAGCGGCGCCTACGAAATCCACATTGTACATTGGTAAGTAGGCATCGAGATTCGAGCAGCCAAACCAAATGAGAGTTGACCATTCGCTCCATCACCTTACAGACACAGCTGGTAAGGGAAATGGGTCGATAACTGGAAGGCAAGTGCTTGTTCTTCCCCGGCTTAGGAATCGGGACAACAATAGATTCGCGCCAGCATGTGGGAACATGACCCTCAATCCAGATGCGATTTTAAGTACGAAGAAGAAAACCTTTACCCACAGGAGAAAGGTTCTTCAGCATCTGAATAAGAATAGAATCAGGCCCCGGAGTGGAGGACCGTGACCGGGCAAGTGCATTTTCAACTTCCCGCATGATGAATGGAGCATTATAACTTTCATGATTCGAGGAGCGGAAGTTAGGCGGCCTTGCCTCGTCTGCATGTTTTCGGGGGAGGAAGGCAGGGTGGTGATGAGCGGAGCTTGAAACCTCTGCAAAAAAGCAGCCGAAGGCATTGGAGACATCCTCAGGGGCCACAAGAACGTCATCCGCGACCGTCAAGCCAGAAACTGGTGAGTGGACCTTAGTGTCAGATAGCTGGCGCAGGCTACCCCAGGCAACAGAAGAAGGAGTAAAACTGTTGAAGGTGCTTGTGAAAGCAGCCCAGCTGGCTTTCTTTAATAACACGACGACACTGCGCATGTAAAGCGTCTCTACATTCTGCGGTCCACCAGGGGCCGGTACGCGATGTGGAGAAGAAGTAGTATGAGGGATGGAATATTCAGCAGCAGTGAGAATGACTTTCGTGAGGTGTGCGACCTGACTATTGCAGCTTGCGAAAGTTTGATCCTGAAAAGTCGCCCTGGAAGAGAAGAGCCCCCAGTCTGCTTTGGAGATATTCCAACTAGTTGATCATGGAGATGGGGTATGATGCAGGAGATGGATAACACAAGGGAAGTGGTCTCTCGAATACGTATCAGAAAGTGCGTAGCACTCAAACCAGCGTGCAAGTTGGGTAGTACATATAGAGAGGTCTAAATGGGAATAGGTGCGAGTTGTGCCCGAAAGAAAAGTAGGGGTGCCAGTATTGAGGCAGACAAGATTGAGGTGGTTGAAAAGGTTTGCTAACGGAGCCTCTTGCGTAGGATGCTGGAGAGCCCCAAAGGGGATGGTGGGCATTGAAGTCTCCAGTCAACAAAAATGGTGTAGGTAGCTGAGCAATAATTTGCATCATGTCTGTCCTAGTAACGGCAGACGATGATGGAGTGTAAACGGTACAAATGTAAAATGTAAAAGTGGGGAGAGTAATTTGGACGGCAACTGCCTGCAGGTCGGTGTGCAATGTGATGGGATCATAGTAGATATCATCCCGGACCAGCAACATAACCCCTCCATGAGCCGGGCTACCTGCCACAGGGGGCAGGTCAAAACGCACAGAGGCATAGTGTGCCAAGTCAATTTGATTGCATGGGCGTAGCTTTGTTTCCTGGAGAGCTATGACGAGCGGACAGTGCAAGTGTAGCAGCAACTTTAAGTCCTCTCAGTTGGAGCGAATGCCGCAAATATTCCAATGAAGAAGTGCCATCATGAGAAGAAAAAGAAAAAGGAGAAGCAAGAAGGGGTTACTTCGAAGGCCGCTAAGGGCCTGGCTTGGAGCGAGCACTGCTGCTGCTATCAATTGGCGGAGAGTCACTGTCCATTTGTTCAATAGGTTCATCAGCCATCTTGTTAAGATGGCTGGGAAGGGGAGCTTTCTCCACCGGTGAACGGCCAGATGTTCGGCTACCAGTGGTGCGGCCCCGCGAAACGGATGACGGCCTGGGGCAGCAACTGCTGGGTGGCACAAGAGAAGAAATGCGCCGTGGCGGAGAAGGAGAACTTTGCTTCCTATGAGCCTTCTTGGAAGGTCGTTTAGTCGAAGTACTGGTCAATGGCTGGGAGTTTGGGGTATGTAGGAAGTCTTCACGGGACCGTTCCTTCTTGAAGGCCCCTTGCATCTGACTTTTAGGTCTTAGTCTTGGCAGAAGCTGATGAAGGTGCTTGTGTCTTATGGGTGATGGGAGGAAGAGGAGACGTTGACTGGGTGATCTTAGCACTGGCCGAACGGACGACCGTAGCCCTAAAGGTCAGACTGCATGTCTGCATCGACACCTCCCTGGTAGTCCGAGGAGAGGCGAGGCGAGGACAGTACTGTATTTCCCCGCTGTGAGTAGCGTGGGCTTCCTACTAGCAAATAGCTTGCGAGCAGCCAAGGTGGACACTTTCTCTTTGATCTGAATTTCCTGTATACAGCGTTCATCCTTGTAGATGGGACAGTCGCGGGAGGACACTGCATTGTCACCCTGACAGTTCACACAACGAGGAGACGGAGGTGGACAGTCACCCTCATGGGCGTCCCTGCCACAAGTGACGCATTTAGCTGCATTAGAACAAGAATGGCGGGTGTGATTAAAACACTGACACTGGTAGCAGCGCGTAGGTGTCGGAACACAGGGGCGAACAGAGATAACCTCATAGCCCACTTTGATGCACGAAGGCAGCTGAACACTATCAAAGGTCAAAAAAAGTGTCCAGTTCGGTACAAGGTCATTGTCGACCTTTCTCATGACCCTATGGACAGCCGTCATGCCCTGCTCAGCGAGGAAAGACTGAATCTCCTTGTCAGTCAATCCATTGAGTGATCTAGTATATACCACACCACGTGACGAAATCAAAGTGCGGTGAGCCTCCACCCGGACAGGGAACGTGTACAGGAATGTGGCCCGAAGGAGTTTTTGTGCTTGAAAGGTGCTCTCAGTTTCCAACAACAAGGTAGCATTACACATCCTGGTACAAGACTTGATAGGTCCGGCTATGGCATCTACGCCCTTCTGAATGACGAAAGGGTTGACAGATGAAAAATCCTTTCTGTCCTCATATCTAGAAACTACTAGGAACTTCGGGGCAGGTGGTAATACTTTTGTCACTGGTGGCTGGTCATGTTTCCATTTTTGGGCAGAAGACGAGACAGAAGAAGGAGAGAAATCCATTGTGGATGAATCACCCATGATTGCTAGCATCTCCGATGGTGCACTCCTTCCTTGTGGGGACCCTCTCAGAGGGTGCTCCCGCCTTAGGTGAATGTTTACACCTCAGGTCACACCTCCCAAGAAACGGATGGAGGGACCAATTGGCATGGTGGGAAGGTGTCAGCTCAGGGAGTCACCCCTCCCCGGGCCTGGCCTTTACCAGGGGGTACGTGTGTGCCTTACTTGTCTACCCAGGATGGGGAATTATGCGTTACCCCGTCACCAGCTACGCGTGCGAACGGGTGGGTCGGCCTTCAGGCACGCACAGGGAGGAAAGAAGATTTGGAAGAAAAAGGGAGAGAGGGAGAGAAAGGACAGACTGTCTCAAATGCCGAGGTGGAGACCATAGGGTGGGCAAGAAGGCAAGGAGAAGGAGGCAAGGAGGAGGAGGCAAGGTAAAAAGTAAGGAAGACAGTAAGAGAGGGAGAAGGACAAAGAAAGGAAACAAACGAAGGAAGGAAGAAACCAGAATAAACAAAAAACCAAAATGACCACAAATGTAAGTCATGGAACCATCCGTCTCCGGATGCAGGCGCAAACTACCCCCTTGAGGGGGAGGGACTCTTTTTAGTCACCTCTTACGACAGGCAGGATTACCTCAGGCCTATTCTAACTCCTGGACCCGCAGGGGGGTACCATTCTCTTGATGCCTGTGAAGAAATTTTGCATCATTTCCATGCTGAAGGTGATGCATTTCTAAGAAAATTGTTACAGTTGATGAGACTTAGGTCCACTATCACCAACCAGAAACAAAAATGTCAAGCAAGAAATGGTACTGCGGCTCATTGTCAAAACCAAAAAAATTCCACACTCAACTGTCTGCTCAAAAAGTCATGCTCATTCTCTTCTGGGATGCTAATGGACTAATTTTGGAGCATTATATGGATAGGGGAGTGAGAGTAACTAGTACTTTTTATTGAGACATGCTGAAAAATTAACTTCACCCTACAATCAGGAGTAAACGACAAAGACTTCTAACTTTAGGTTTATTGCTACAGCATGACAACACATGACTAAATACAGCTTGTAAAACAGCTGAGGCTATTCAGGAAATTGAATTTGAATATCTGGTACATCCTCTGCATTCACCAGACCTTAGTCCTATTGTCTCAGTGCGGCTGGTCCCGGCGGAGGTTCGAGTCCTCCCTCGGGCATGGGGGTGTGTGTTTGTCCTTAGGATAATTTAGGTTAAGTAGTGTGTAAGCTTAGGGACTGATGACCTTAGCAGGTAAGTCCCATAAGATTTCACACACACATCCTATTGTCTCATCTGTTTGGTGCACTCACTCAAAGAAGCAATGGGAGGCAGGCATTTCGAAGGTGGTGATGAGGTGAAAACCACAGTGTGCGACTGACTACACATGAGGCCAAAGTAATTCCTTCACTGGGGTGTCTACGTACTTCCAAAGTGATGGAATCCCTGCATTCAATGTCAGGGAGACTACATCAAAAAATGACTAAGTTTTTCATTCATTGTTACAATTAAAAATATTATAGCACTTTTAAGGTTTTCATTTGCATTACCCTTGTATCATCACTTCATGTACTATGTGGACAAATGTTCTATACTTTTCAAGCTGTTAAAATCTTGCTGAAATTTAGTAGGCTTATTAAACATACAGATTTGGAAAGACATTAATGGGAAGATAATGTTCTGTAGCTCTGTGTTACCTGAAACTTTTCTCGATTTTCTCCATGCTTGTACATGAAAAACAGAATACCTGGAAGCTATTTTTCACGTTACAAATGACAACAGAACACAAATTTGACTATTTACTTACCAAAACTCTGATGAAACAGTAAATTTCTGTACTTCTGAAGGAGAGCACAGATAAAGACCGTGGCCACGATTACTAAAGCAGAAAGTCCTTGCTATCCTGTAAAATAAATGAAAGCAAAAATAATATTAATCTGACTATGAAACAATTCAAATTATAGAAATGAGCGTGTACTAAAAGAAGAACTTTGCAAAAAATGACAAAACTTACACTAAGGATGGTACATGAAAATAGAAGCAGATATAAGACAACAAAATGAGCATAATAATACCCTTACATTGATGTGTAGAGACTTTATTGAAAGAAATAAGGCTTTTTTATTTACACTGACACAAGCTGCAATTTATGTATTAGTTTGTTTTTATAACAGAATAATATATGCATCACAAAAGAAACACATACAACAGATAAATGACTTCACACAACTGACAAATTTTTAAAATGAAAACAAATTTACCTACAACATGAATACTGTGAACAAAATTACCAGAAAGTGCATGCTCTTTGAAGTGGTGAGGGAGAAAAATTGTAATTACTGTAGCATAGTGCATACAGTTTTAATAAGTACGAATGTCAAATATCAGTTAGCATTAACAGCGAAGTCATTAATAACAGTGGTTTCATTAAGAAACATGTTTAGCTTTATATTAAAACTCTCAAAATATCCTTGAAACAGATGGAACCTACAGAAGTGGTCTAGTAACTACAATGAGATAACTGAATTATGACACAGCTTTGGGCAGACTGGTTAGGCTACCATGTAATCCCAACACCCCTCACCTCCAATTTATATTGACATTCACATAAATAGGTAACCATCTTAAAATAAAATAGTAATGCAGTTTTCTATGCAACAACGTACACATCGCTCAACAAACAGATATTAAGCAAACAACCTCACAAATCAGCAAGCATTATTAAAAAAAAAAAGAACAAACCATACTGAGCAATTTATTTGCAAATGGGCCACATAGAAGGATATCAGTACCACCATAAACCATACTGATTGATAGGAAATGAACAATACTGAATGCAAGTAAAGGAGCACTGGGCAGGAGAACAATATCTTCAAGAGGTTTCTGCAACAATACAGAGGTAACACGCAAAAACACAATGCAGCTATGAACTTTACCTTTCTTGTCCTTGTCCACAATTTTTCAGCACCTGTGTAACTAAACTGTATTATCATCTTGCCAATGTTCCACCCCTCACCTAATTACCATCTAATACACTAAATACTCCTAGCAAACATTCCCTCTTCTCCCAATTTTCTTTTTTTTTCCCCTAAGAGAATAAAAGTCCTTTTAATGAGGCAGCATCCTAAGTGTTTGCATCAAGTGAATCTTTAACAATGTTGCATAACTATAATCATCTTCTTCTGTATTTCTGTATCATATATAACAGTGAGTGGAGAAAACTCGCTGACATGCAAGGACCGTTTTATTGTATGAATGCATACTAAGGGCAGAGAGAGAGAGAGAGAGAGAGAGAGAGCACAAGCAAGAAATCACACGACTGAAGCTTGAGATTCTGGTTTGATTCTGTACATTCTAATGTGCACTTAACATTTCTGCATGCACTTTATAGGACTGTAACATGCAATTACACTTTTTTTCAGCATCTGCTGTGGCCTTGATCAAATTATTATACCATAGAACAATTGTAACATCTATCGTGCTTAATAATTATATAGAGGGTCACATGCATTTACACTGCTGTAGCTTTCAATTTTTATCCAGTTAAGATCTACCTTCACCTCATTTCCACAGAATTTTCATGCAGTTTTGGCTTTAAATATGTTTATTCAATTGGTCACTTTATTGGCCCATGCAAATATGCAACTGCGGTATTACTGTTTTCTACTTAGTTGCAAATACTAACAATAATAAGTTCTGCAATTTGTTTAAACTGAGACAAAACACATCACAAACAGTGCAAAAAAGAATTGAGACAAAGATCACCATAAATACATAACCCATTTAATCAACAGAAAAATGATTATTCATGAACTGATGTTCCTTTCAAATTACTGAGGCGTAAGATAGGTGGTCTGATTAATTTGTGTGTTTACGTAATTCTTTGTCTTCAATACTTGTTAGTTTGTAAATGAAAGGGGCAAAGTACATGAAAGGAATCCAAGGTCCAGTCACACTGCTAGCAACTGATGGTAGACTGGAGTCAACAACTACAATTATGTGCCGGTATTCTAGTGAAGCTGAAATATCTTTAAGTGGAGAGCAGATATCATATGTTGTAGTAAAGTGACCACTAGCAAAACTGTTCTTAAATTAATAAGATTACACTTCAAAACAACTTGGGTCAAACACATGTGACTATCCCACACAGAACATAAAACTAAACTTTTCCATTTTCATCAATTGGCATCTTAGTTTAGTCACTTCCTGAGACAGAATGTACATTGCTAATTCATCATTGGAGTTCCAGCAGAGATATTTGTATAATACACATTTTTTTGAAGGGACTGGGGTACAGAAAAGGAGAGAAAAAGAAGAGGATATGACTAAAATGAGGAAAACACTAACAGCACCTTTCCTTGAAATTTTAATATGACAGTATTATTTCTTGAGCTGAACTGGAGTGGCTCATGTACAGTGAACAAGAATATTTCTTATGTTCTCCAACACTACTATTCTTACATTAATGAAATACACTGGACGAAAAAAATGTGTCCAGTAGTGGGAGTGAATCACAGGTAACACCCATCCACAGGTTGTCTGAGAAGTCCCCTATACCCCTTTTGACATTGCACAATTAAAGAAAATAAATAACTGTTTCATTGTTATATCTGTTCTGAAGTTGGCAAAAAACATTATTGGCAGTACTGTATTGTTCTGTTACAGTTCTGTGTTGTTTCAGTTGCAAAGCCATGGCTGATGTGAGTGCACACACTTACATTGATGATGATTGATTAGCAGCTAGTATATGGTTACATAGACAACCGCTGACAGGGAGAATAGTGACAGACATAGTGAGTTTTTTTTTTTACAGATTGCTTTGGCCAGGTCCCACCTTGTAAAGCAACCCTGCTTGATTGGAAGTCATGTGCTTTTGTTTCAGGTAGTGTCAAAGACAGGCCACATACTGGACATAAGAAAACCCAAAAGGAAACATTTACCACCATCACTCAGTCAATTGAGAGATCTCCAGTGAAACCCATTCACAAAAGTGCAGCTTCACATATAACTGTCAACAATTCGTGCCCACATTGTAAATGGTTTGAAAAAGATATGATTTATACTGTTGTTTGTGAATGAATTATCCAGCAATAACATGGAGCAAGTGTAGCCTTCCACAATTAGTTGGCACAATTCCAAAATGCCCTGTCTCACTCAAGAATGTTATTTTCTGATGCATGTGCAATACAGCACAGTTCACACAGGAGAAATGTGGCCTTCTGGCCTAAGCAAAACCTCCATTATGTGCAAGAGTTGGAAAAGAACACACCTAATTTTATGATATAGGCTGGAATTTCATCACAATACTTGTCCAGACCACATTTCTCCAAAGGGTATATAAATGGAAATTCTGAATTGGACATATTGCAAACATGGTTAATACCTCAGGCCAAAGAAAAAGCAATCATGCATCATGTGTGAATACAGCTAACAGAGCTCCAGTACTCCTTGCTATACAGATTGGTGAGTTTTTTGATAAAGAATACTGATGCCACAGCTACAGGGACACACTACAAGTAGGGTAACAAGAGTGATCCACAGAACCACCATCCAAGATCTTTGATATCCATCTGTTGTATAATCTTGGAGCATATTCTGAGCTCTAACATAATGAAGTATCTCTACTACAATGACCTCCTCCATGACAACCAGAATGGATCCTGAGACCATCAGCCATGCAAAGTCCAACTCCTGTTCCTTTCACATGACATTCTCAAAACAATACATTAAAGCAGTCACACAGATGAAGTATTTCTTGACTTACAACAAGCATTTGACTCAGTATCACACCAACAATTGTTAATGAAACTACTTTCATAGGAGTATTAAACAAAACTTGTGGCTAGATTGAGGATTTCTTTGTAGGGAGGCTGATGCACATTATCTGGCTAGAGAATTACTGACAGATGTAGAAGTAACATCAGACATATCCCAAGGAAGTGTGTTATTAGCTGTGCTGCCCATGTTTCATATTTAAGACTTGGCAGACAATATTAATAGTAAACTTGCAATTTTTTGAGATACTTCAGTTATCTATAATGAACTACTGTCTGAAAAATGCAGCACAAATGTTCAGCCAGGTCTTGGTACATTTTCAAAGTAGTATGAATACTGGAAAATTGCTTTAAATGTTCAGAAATGTAAAATTGAGTACTTCACAAAATGAAAAAATGTAGTACCTGGGATTACAGTATCACAGCAGGGTATAACCATTTTTAGGACTGTGATGTGAATTCATCACATAGACTGAGTCATAGGTACAACAGATGGCAAACTTCAGTTCATTGGTAGAATACTGGGAAAATGCCATCAGTCTACAAAAGAGATTGCTTACAAAACACTCAAACAAATTATCGTAGAATATTGGTAAAGTATGTGTGTGAGATCTCTACCAAACATGATATTGAATGAGTTCAAAGTAGGGAAGAACAAATGGTCTAAGCTACATTTGGTCCATGGGAGAGTGTCACAATGCCAAAAAACCCAACGAGCAGATACTTGGAGAAAGATGCCAACTATCTCACAATAGCCTACTTCAGAAGTTTCAGGAATCGGTATTAACTGAGGAACTAAGGAACATACAACGACCCCCTACATATCACTCCCACAGGGACTCAAAGACAAGGTTAGACTAATTACAGCATACATAAATGCATTTGAGTAATAATTTTTCCCACTCTTCATATGTGAAAGAAACAGGAAGAAATACTACAACAGGGTACAATGGGAAGTGCACTCTACCATGCACTTCACAGTTGTCTGCATAGTATAGATGTAACTGTAAATGATGTGGAATAAAAATATTAAGTTCACTTGTGTTATATTTCACTGTAGTCCACATTTCATTACTAAAAATGGATTTGGAAGATATCAGGCTGAAACAAAAGTTAAGTCGGATTAATGAGTGTTGACTTATCTGCTTCAGTTGCTAGTTTGTATTACAACTGCTGATGACAGTTCAGCTACTGAATAGAGAAAAATAGAAAGAAAAATGTCTCATTGATGCCATTGTCATTTGGGACAGAACACAAGCTTCATTGGCAGATTGTTAGTGATGGAAATTGGCTTTTTTTGCAACCTCGGCATTTGCCTTAAGTAGTTTTGGAATATCACAGAAAATCTAAGTCAGGAAAGGGATTTTTTATCCCATGTAGCATTTCACACTATATTCAAATTAGAAAAGTAGGGCATGTACTTTCATTTATTTTTCAAATAATGATCATTCGTTTAGGAAGCTGGGAAGGAAAAAAGAGAATGAATAAAGATTTATATATAGAGAAATAGAGAGGCAATATACCTGTTGAACAACTTTAATATAAGGTTTATTAATCATGGAATATAGAAATACAAAACATTATCAAATGAGTCAAAAGTTGTCTCTGAAAACTGACAGCTAACTTTACATGCACAGAGTCAGGCTCAGGCATAGTCACATTCACATGCACATGCACATGCAAAAAACATTGCGGTATACAATATTCAATAGACTTTCATCACATGGCTCATTCAGACAAATGCTTGCTTTTAGAGTGCAGAAGGTTTTGTGCCCTTTGAGCAAAGCAAAAAATTTTGCAAGACACATGCAACTGATGCATTCTCAATGCCAAATTTCACAAGGTGCAACTGTTTCCTGAAATAAAAAAATACATTTCCAAGCATCACTTAGCTGAAACACCACATTCAGTTCACACTTTTACTCTAATAGCAGACTTAATTTCATGAATGTAGCATTTTCATCTCAAAGCTCAAGATAAAGATATATATCTGGGTCTTCCTAAAAACATAATCACCATTAATGCACATCTCCTGCAACAGGTTTATTAAAACTGACGTAAAATTTAGAGGAAAAATAGTTCTCAGTACAAAAACCTCAAAAAATGTAGTACCACTACTTTTTTTTGGGCAAGTTTTTACACTCTCACCATGTAAATTGTAACACTAACCAAATAACAAATTTTAATGTAAATGAAACATGTACTGTTAAAACAGTAGAGACACATATTAATTCACATTTCACCATGGAAGCATACATTACAGTCAGATGCCTTTAATGACTGTACACTACTGAGAAACTTTGTACTCCTCTAGAAGAGAAGAGGAAGCTAAGTTTATAGAGGATTACCCTTAGTTCCATTATCAAAAAATATGCTTGTAATTGTCTTACTTTTACAGACAAAACTTAGTGATGAAAAGTGAAATATTCCATATTACGTCACTGCAGAAGCAAGTGAGGACCAAAATCATTATTCACCAGTGGCCATTAGCAACTACGGTGATATGTGTAAGTATTACTTTGTAACAGCGATTTTTTTTTTTTTTCCCACTGTTCAGATATACATAGCAGACAGTCCAAGTATAGACTTGAAGTGTATGGATTCATTTTTGTTGCTACAGACAAGCAGTCTTGCCAAGTACTTTTGAACACATTTCTCAATAACTGTCTTGAGCAGATAGTTTGACAGCCCACACCCAATGGAAAAATTTTATACCTCGTTGCTACAAACAAACCTGACATTATTGCCAGTGTTGGTATAGAGACAGGAATTAATGACCATGATGTCATCATACAAATGATGATTACTGAAGTCTGTAAATCCATTGAGAAGGCTGAGAGATTAGTTTTGCTCAGATAAGCAGTTCTTAGCATCCCACTTAATGAATGGACATCATTCATTTCCAATATAATGGACATAGAGGTATTACATGCCAAGTTCAAATGGATTGTAAATTGTGCTCTGGAGAAGTACACGCTGAGTGATTGGAGTATGGACAGAAAAGACCCAGTGCAGTTTAATAACAAAATTCAGGAAATGTTGAAGAAGTGGAGAATGTTGCACTCTTGTTTTAAAAAAGAATGTACAAATGATGACAGGCAAAAGGTAGTAGAAAT
Organism: Schistocerca nitens; assembly: GCF_023898315.1. Taxonomy (NCBI): domain Eukaryota; kingdom Metazoa; phylum Arthropoda; class Insecta; order Orthoptera; family Acrididae; genus Schistocerca; species Schistocerca nitens. The sequence goes on along the minus strand of NC_064616.1, from coordinate 446,667,204 downwards.
TTGTGCCTCTGTCAACAGATTGATGCACAAAGAATACAACTACCACCATCATACCTTAGCAAAAAGATTCTGCTGATAACCCAGCAAAATTCTGGTCCTACATAAAATTACTAAGCAGGTCAAAGGTTTCTATCCACTCATGTGTTGACCAGTCATGTGGCAATAAAAGACGGCAAAAGAAAAGCTGAAGTTTTAAATTTCACATTTAAGAAATCATTCATACACAATGATCATATGAACACAGTGCCGTCTGACTGCTGCACATGTTTCCATACAGAAGAAATAATACCTAACAGGCATCCCTGGTGTAGAGAAACAACTGAAAGAGTTGAAAACAAATAAGCCGCAGATCAGGATAGAATGCCAATTCAGTTTTCCAGAGAGTACTCCGCAACATCTGGCCTCTTACTTAGCTGGCATTTATCATGAATCTCTTGCCCAATGCTAAGTCCCAGGTAACTAGAAAAAATACAGTTGAATACTGCATATAACAAAGGTAGAAGAACAGGCCTGCAAAATTATAAATTAATATCCTCAACATCAGTTTGCTGCAGAAATCTTGAACATGTTCGCAGTTTGAATATAATAAATTTACAAACTGCCTATTGGCTTCTGTCTCGGGTTCTTCGGCCGACGTTCATCTAATGATTTTTCTGACGTTTCGCCAGCACGAGTGGCTGGCATTGTCAAAGCTTCACCCTCCATTGCCGGTGGTGAACTGGAGCCGAGCTCGCGGGCGCAGCCTATATGTACCTGGCGCGCCAACGTCCGAGGGCTTCTCCGCGGTCATTTCCGGTGCGGTTCTCCTCTTGCTACCTGCGACGGTCGTTCGCTGCAGTACGGGAAGCCAGGATCCGTTGACCTTAAGGCTTTCCTCTTTCTTGTTCAAACTGTTCGCGTGCTTTTGTATTTCTACAGCTTCTCTGAACAAGCGCGTGTGATAGTGCTTCTCTACAGCCAGAACTTCCGTGTCGGCGAATTTTATTACATGGTCGGTCTCATTCAGTGCGTGCTCTGCCACGGCCGATTTCTCCACCTGCCCCAACCTGCAATGTCGCTTATGCTCTTTGATCCTGGTGTTAATGGATCGTCCAGTCATTCCGACATAAACTTTTCCGCATGTGCATGGTATGCGGTATATTCCCGACATTGCAAGTGGGTCTCTTTTCTCCTTCGCCGATCTAAGACACTCTTTGATCTTCCTTGTCGGTTTGAAAATCGTCTTTACGCCATGTTTGCGCAATATACGGCCGATTCTGTCAGTCACTCTGGGAATGTATGGCAGAAAGGCCGTACCCGACAATTCTTTTTCCGGTTCCTTACTTCGCCGAGGGTTGGGCTCTGTTACACTTCTAATATAATTTGTGGAGTAACCATTGCTCCTCAGGACAGTTTCCAGGTGTTGCATTTCTCGTTTGAGGTGTTGCGGCTCACATATTCGTCCTGCTCTCGTTACGAGCGTACTAATCATGCCTCTTTTCTGGCTCGGGTGGTGGTTTGACTGTCGGGAATATACCGCATACCATGCACATGCGGAAAAGTTTATGTCGGAATGACTGGACGATCCATTAACACCAGGATCAAAGAGCATAAGTGACATTGCAGGTTGGGGCAGGTGGAGAAATCGGCCGTGGCAGAGCACGCACTGAATGAGACCGACCATGTAATAAAATTCGCCGACACGGAAGTTCTGGCTGTAGAGAAGCACTATCACACGCGCTTGTTCAGAGAAGCTGTAGAAATACAAAAGCACGCGAACAGTTTGAACAAGAAAGAGGAAAGCCTTAAGGTCAACGGATCCTGGCTTCCCGTACTGCAGCGAACGACCGTCGCAGGTAGCAAGAGGAGAACCGCACCGGAAATGACCGCGGAGAAGCCCTCGGACGTTGGCGCGCCAGGTACATATAGGCTGCGCTCGCGAGCTCGGCTCCAGTTCACCACCGGCAATGGAGGGTGAAGCTTTGACAATGCCAGCCACTCGTGCTGGCGAAACGTCAGAAAAATCATTAGATGAACGTCGGCCGAAGAACCCGAGACAGAAGCCAATAGGCAGTTTGTCAACAAGTGGCCACGAAAGCCTCAACAATTTTGTATAATAAATTTACTTAAGAAAGAAATCTTCTGTCCACAAATCAGCAGAGATTAGAAAGCATTGGTCATTCAAAACTAAGCTGACACTTTTCTCACATGATATCTTACAAATCCTGGATGTAGGGCAACAGGCAGATTCCAAATTCCTAGATTTCTGGAATTCATTTGACATTGGCGCCCCACTGCAGGCTATCGACTAAGGTATGAACATATGAAATAGGTTCCCAGATTGTCATGGCTCAAAGACTTCTTATGTAATAGAATTCAGTATGTTGCTCTCGACTGTGACTGTTTATTAGAGACAGGTTATCATCAGGAGTGCCATAGGGAAGCTTGATAGGACCACTCTTATTTTCTATGCACATAAGTGATCTGATGGACAGGCTGAGCAGTAAACTGCTGTGGTTTGCTTATGATGATGCAGTGTATGGGAAGGTGTTGAAGTTGAGTGACTGTAGGAGGATACAGACAAAATTTTTAGTTGGTGTGATGAATGGCAGCTTGCTCTAAACATAGAAAAATGAGTAAGAAAAACAATCCCACAATGTTCTAACACAGCATTAGTAGAGTACTGCTTGACACAATTGTGTCAATTAAATATCCAGGCATAATGTTGCAAAGTAATTTGAAATGCAACGAACACATAAGTACATTAACAGGGGTAGGTAAATGGTTGACTTTGGTTTATTGGGAGCATTTTAGGAAAGTGTGAATTCACCTCTAAAGCAGACAGTGTGTGGAACACCAGTGCAACCCCTTTCTCAAGTACTGCTTAAATGTTTGGGATCCCACCAGGTCAGGTTAAACAAAGACATTGAAGCAATTTAGAAACATACTGTTAGATTTGTTAGTGGTAAATTCAGTCATCAAGTGAATGTTATAGAGGTGCTTTGTGAACTCAAATGGGAATTTCTGGAGGGAAGACAATGTTCTTTTTGTAGAACCCTACTGAGAAAATTTTGAGAACCTTGCTGCTGAGCAATTCTACTGCTGCTAACATTATCTTTGTGACCATTACACAAAGTTTAAGCAAGAGAAATTGGGGCTCATATGGAGACAGACAGACAGACAGACGGTTGTTTTACCCTTGCTTTATTTGTGAATGGAATATGAAAGGAAATGACTAGTAATGCCACAAGGTACCCTCTGCTATGCACCAAATGGGGGCTTGCAGAGTATGCCTGTATGTAGATGTAGACTCATGGAAAAAATTATTGTACACAACCAGCATATCCAGTCTCATACTGTGTACATGCTGACATAAGGAATATTGTGCAGATACTGTTGTAATTCTAGAAAAATTGATGAATTTCTTCACGATGCGTGCTGTGAAACATTAATGATACAGTCAATGCCAGATCAACAAATAGTTTACTACCAGTTTGTTTGGGTCATACTGAAAATGAGTAACCACTATCAGCTACAAAGTGTATCGACTATAGTCAAATGGACTGTGTCACATTTAATGAAAATTTTCTCTGCCATCATTTGCTCTGTTGAGCAATAAGCCTTAGTAAAACACTCTTTAGCATTTTGGATATTGCCGACTGACCATTACATGAGCCATCAGCCACACTGCCTTGTTCTTATGAGAAACATGCAGATGAACTGAACAAACACTAAAGGAAAAGTAATCATAGGAACTTCAAGCAGCATTGTATGATTCCCCCCCCCCCCCCCCCCCACCCTCCCCCACCCCTTCTCCCCTATCCCACCATCCCCATCACATTTTTCCAGTTTGGTTGGCACCCTACTAAACCAACAGATTTTTTTCTGCATTCGTTATGCTTAAATGTGCCATTAAGTTGGCACCAAATGTATCATCATAAACAGTATCATATCTGACCAGCAGTAATAAATGGGGAAAGTAGCTATATCGTATTGTCAAAAATTGAGTACAGAATTTCTTTTCCTATGCAAGAAGTCTCTGTTATGAACACCAAATAAATTCCTTGAAGACAATTTATTTCATTGTTATGACATACTTATCATATTTCAAAGGAATACTACAAAATGATAAACAGTCGCCTCACTGATGGAATCAATTAATTAACATTATATGACACTGTATTGAGGTCCTTCAAGGAATAAGAGTGAGTAAACTGAATGTGCTGCTTCAATTTCAACCACTAGTACTAATGTGTACATCTTATCACTAATGTTTCAGCTGTAAATGTTTCATTATATATCATGCATTATCATCCTGGTGTACCTAAATTAACATACTAACAGAAACAAAATTCCTTTATAAAATTTTAACAAACCATGCTTTTACACTATACACATTAGTTACTACTATCAATGGTATTGCTTGACTCGGCAAGTCTTTTTTTCTCAGTCTATAATAAGAATAAAGTAATTTATTAGCTATTTTTTTTAAGAAAAGAAGTGCAATTGTGAGCAAACAAATGTTCTAAAATTAGTAAAGTGCAAGATTTTGTTATACGTATATGTAACTCAGCTCAAAACAAGCATGCATTTAGTGCTGTGGATACTTATTTTTTTTTTTTTAGAAATAATACATTTCTTAAAATTTTATATATATGTATATATATGCAAATCTGCATGCAAAATTAAATAACGCAACCTGTAACTAAATCTGAACTTCAACTAAGAACATAATCTGATAGCGTCCATGGCTGGCTTGAGTTACAAATGTGATATAAGTGTAAGTCTGAGTGGTGCTCCCCTTAAAGTTTTTGTATTTTGCTCTTATTAATATTCTGTATCCAGTCTAATAATTTTTACTATTGTCCTCACACAGCAATAAGCACAGTGCAAGATTTTACCTGTTTTAAGCCCAGAAATCTCTCTATTTTACCAACAGACATAATTTCTTGATGTACAGAATGTAAGCCGTATACTGAGGCTCATATATTCATCAGCCACTATCCCTCACCCAGATGTATGCTTTCAAATGTATGCCCTAGTTGGACTTTAAATGATGAATGCAGGTTCTGTTGAAAACAATCACATGCCAGAGAGATCATTGGAAACCTGAAACGATCTCCTTTTTTTCCAATAGCTACATAAAAATCAAATATATATTTCTATATATTTATCTATATATACAGAGGCCATCACTGCAAGAGGCTGTAGAGGCTTTTCAAATGGGCCAGTCAAATTTGTCACCAGTATTGAGAACACTGGGCAAGACCAAGTTTCCACCATCTGTACAACAGTAACTGTGGATTTAAAAGTGACTCCACACAGTATTTTATTCAGAACAAACAATATGTACCTTCTTTACATTAGATGTATTGTGTGGCTAAAAAATGCTACAATGATTTCTTCTCCATCATAAAAAACTGCGGGTTTTATCTTTTTTTCAGTATATGTGGATACAGATGTCATTGTTGCATTGTCACCTGGTAAATAATTTTCACTTTATTCAGACCAAAATTAACAACAGGAAAGAGCATAGATGAGATTATATATGCAAAATTCTTTTTTGCGAACATGATTATGTAAAATGCAATTACATTTTGGTGAAGTTTTGGTAGATTCACTTTGGCAATGGATTTTTAAAAAAATTTTAATACAGGTATCAATTTATATATATATATATATATATATATATATATATATATATATATATATATATATATATATATATATATGTGTGTGTGTGTGTGTGTGTGTAACAACTTTCAGCAACATGTTTTAGCTCTCTGCTTTGGTGGTGGAATACTTTATCTTATCTGGTTTACAGTACATCACATCTTGTTTCATACTGATAGTCAACCAATTTTTGCTTACTTTTATGTTCCACTCTTCCTAATATTAATAAATACAAGATAACAAATCAATACTGTCTGACAGAACAAACTATGCAATATTTCCACAAGTGTTCCTGAAAATGTATATCAAAGAAAGCCTTAGTAACCTAATGCATACATATTTAGTATTATTCACTGATGCATGGTTCATTGTCTACCAAGGAAGGTAATAAGAAGGTGATTGCTACACATTTCATTAACTTTCTCAAGGCAGTCATCACCATGCTACTGGAATATGGAAATCAATGTAACTCTTGCTCTAATTTTGTCATTTCTTAATGAGATTATATTATGGTATTTTAGATACTAACAATCATTCTTAACCACCACAGCAAATTTTTCTGATAAGGTCGTATTTTAACTATAGAGACTTGACTGCTTATGTGCTCTACTATATATTAAGCAATAAAACACGGCTATTATATTTCTGAGAATTGAAACAGTTTTGTTTGCCTTTGTTGTGGAGGATAAATTACCACTCATCATCCATCAAAGATTATTACAATGCTTTATTTTCATTTCCAAAGATGGTGACATGCTGTTTCATTCATGCATATTGTGTTCGTAATATTCACCCATTGTCTTCTGACAATACATTGTCTTCTGACACTAAATCTCAGTTATATCACAATTTGTAAGCCAAGCAGCAAGGGACAAAATTTTGACTTCCCAGTTTACCCTATTTCAACCTACTGTGTGATTTAGTTCACTTTCTTTTCTTTTCTTAATTGTTCACTTGATGTAGACTGTATATACTGTAGTAGTGTGTCGACTTACTGGTCTGTGTCTTCATTAACAAACATCTGTTGGCCCCAAATGGATAACATAGGGTCTACAATGCCCTGTTTGGTTGTCTGAAAACTGTTAAGAGGAAGAGAGAAAGATTGCAGGGTTTGTTAGAGAAATAACAAATGTCTTCTCCTTTATTTAATTACTAGTAGTGGACTTGATGCAAGCTGTGTGTTTGTTAAAAAAAAGTTTCATGCACTGTGTGTAACTCTGGTTTACATATAAAATATCTAATATCAATTACTTCTCATTTTAAAGTCCAGTAAACAGTTATGAAGTACTTATTTGGTTGTAAGATCAGTTTTCTTGAACTATTAATGAGCTTTGATAAAACAGTGAAAATTGTATCACACATAAAAACAGTTTTTCAGTATAACTGTATCTAATCCTACAAAACATTAATGTACAGATACAAATTACAGTGTTGAATACAAACATGAAAAGAAAGATTGCTATACTTCTGTGCAAGCAAGCACTTTGCAAAAAAACCACACACACACACACACACACACACACACACACACACACACACACCTTCAAAATCGATCCTATTACATAGAACTGCATCTCTGTAGGTTTAAAGGGGTCATGGTATTTGCTTGTTTGAATGCAAATGACCATAAAATTTTATTTTAGTCTAAGTGCTTCTAATAGAAAAAGGCAATATCTCATATAAATATGTGTGTGTTTGATATTAGTTGTATAAAAGATTACACCCTCACTGTTTGGTAACAATAAAATGATTAGAAAATAATGGAAGATACAGCATTGCAAGAACTGCAAAAATAATTTAACTTATAGTTACATTGGGAAAGAGATCATTGAAGACTGGTTGTAGAAAGGATTAATATTTATAAAAAATCATGTTAACACACAACAAGAAGAATAACAGACAATTTAACCATGAATAAAGTTGTCATATGTTAGCAATCATATTACAAATAACACAGTGTGTGTGTTGATCGCAAATTAATGGTCTATACACAGGTGCCACATAAGATAGTCACATTTATTTATGATAATCTGACACACTTATCTAACATCCTCCAGTGGTAATGAACTTTAACGTATGCTTAGAGTGAGATTATCAGACATAAAGGAATATTTAGCAACTTAAATTAAATGTATGCCCCATTAAATGATTTTAATTCATCGGTTTCTACAGCAGCACGATTAGCACTGACTTTCCTTCCCCACCATACTTAACCATTTACTTTTTGAACATAATGCAAAACAACAATATTATTTAGCCAGACAATGAGAAGAACTTTCACAGTTCCATATCTCCGGAGATACATGAAATTAAATGTCATTCAATTAGAAATACATAATACTGACAGAAGTAAGATGTTTCAGACACTACTCAGCAGATGAACTACAAATCAGCATTATCTCATCTGGCACAATATCTGCAGGAAAGCAAATGGAACCTGTGCAGTGTCCCTAGTAATGAAATAGTCTGCAAGTGTATTATTGTCAAGCACTGCATGGCTCTTATTACAATCTTTATCATGTTATTGAAGATTATGAAAGCCAATTTTAAAAAATCCAAGTAAGAATCTAAATCAAAGTAATTAAACCAAATTTTGAGACCTGACCCTTATGAACTGATGACTATAACCTAATGTTTAATTAATCATCTTAATCAGGCACCAACACGTATGATTTTTCAGTACTGTTATTTTTCATGAAAAACCATCAAATCTTGAAATGTAGTAGTGTTTGACTGTGATTCACGCCGAGATAAATGCTGTAGCAATCATTTGTGGGGCTAGTTCATCAACACAGAGATTCACTTGCATCCATGTGCTCTTTGAGTGTGGCAGAAGATCATCAGACACACAGAGGGAAATCTTGCTAACCAAAGTACCACAAGCTCCTTGTTCCCCAAATATCAGCACCTACTGAACCATTAAAATACAATGGCAATGTGCTAAGAACTGGACATGGCATGAAACTTAATAGATGATACAAAAGTGCCTCATGATAAAAACTTTTAGACTTCATTTCTACATCTACATCTACATTTATACTCCGAAAGCCACCCAACGGTGTGTGGCGGAGGGCACTTTACGTGCCACTGTCATTACCTCCCTTTTCTGTTCCAGTCGCGTATGGTTCGCGGGAAGAGCGACTGCCGGAAAGCCTCCGTGTGTGCTCGAATCTCTCTAATTTTACATTCGTGATCTCCTCAGAAGGTATAAGTAGGGGGAAGCAATATATTCGATACCTCATCCAGAAACGCACCCTCTCGAAACCTGGTGAGCAAGCTGCACCGCGATGCAGAGCACCTCTCTTGCAGAGTCTGCCACTTGAGTTTGCTAAACATCTCCGTAACGCTATCACGCTTACCAAATAACCCTGTGACGAAATGCACCGCTCTTCTTTGGATCTTCTCTATCTCCTCCGTCAACCCGATCTGGTACGGATCCCACACTGATGAGCAATACTCAAGTATAGGCCGAACGAGTGTTTTGTAAGCTACCTCCTTTGTTGATGGACTACATTTTCTAAGCACTCTCCCAATGAATCTCAACCTGGTACCCGCCTTACCAACGATTAATTTTATATGATAATTCCACTTCAAATCGTTCCGCACGCATACTCCCAGATATTTTACAGAAGTAACTGCTACCAGTGTTTGTTCCGCTATCAAATAACCATACAATATATATATATAGTGAAAAGCAATGGTCCCATAACACTCCCCTGTGGCACACCAGAGGTTAATTTAACGTCTGTAGACGTCTCTCCATTGAGAACAACATGCTGTGTTCTGTTTGCTAAAAACTCTTCAATCCAGCCACACAGCTGGTCTGATATTCCGTAGGCTCTTACTTTGTTTATCAGCCGACAGTGTGGAACTGTATCGAACGCCTTCGGGACGTCAAGGAAAATAGCATCTACCTGGGAGCTTGTATCTAATATTTTCTGGGTCTCATGAACAAATTAAACGAGTTGGGTCTCACACGATCGCTGTTTCTGGAATCCATGTTGATTCCTACATAGTAGATTCTGGGTTTCCAGAAACAACATGATACGCGAGCAAAAAACATGTTCTAAAATTCTACAACAGATCGACATCAGAGTGAAGTTTAAATCACCCAATCACTTCACAAAATGTATACTTGGAAAGATTTACTGGTAGCAACTGAACAGATGGACACACTGTGTCCACACAATGGCCTACATTATGATGTCATCTGAACATTGGAAAGCTCCTCTGGGTCATGGAGGCTACACAACAAATCAGTTTGTTGTATTTGGTTTATTTTACACCAACACCCATAATTTTAGTCCTCTTTTCATGTTCAAGCTGTTTTCATATATAGGAAGTTCTACAGTCCGCACTGTAGTGATGATTAAACATACACAAAACTTTAAATTGTGGTTTCAGATGGTCCACTGGCACCAACACAAGATCTGTCTGTTAATAAGTGTTGTCTCAACAACAGTTGATTATGTTCTTTGTCCAGTGTCTTGTTCCTTCCTTCTGTCATTCTAATGTACATTTGACAAAAGTGTGAGAGATTCTGTATATTTATGCTGTAGCTGGCAGAGAACACAGGCTTTTGCAGAATTAAAATATTCATGATCTTTTTTTCCATAATTCTGATAATTTGCACACACAACATTTTCTAAAAATCATGCTAATACTAATTATCGGTGTGCACAAAAAGAGATTTTCTATTGCTTTTTTTTCTCACCATTAGTACCAGAGGGCCATGCTCTATTTATCTCTGCGTTAGAGTAGCCATTTTGACTATATGAAACTTTTAAATGTTCCGTTTCTTCCTCCACGTTCTTATAGCTCAATCCATCAATGGTCTGGTTACACATTGCTCCTGCTTGGTGCACTGATCGGTGTTTTCATGAACACACCAATCTGTGCAAGTTAAGTTTCATTTGAAAGTTATGCATTCTATTTCATGGACAGTTTCATAGATTTTAATTTTACTTTGTCCATTACACAACTGTTACGGAAATTCATGCAGCTGTATGAATATGAGTATATTTTTTCAAAAGGAATAATTTTCTGCTAGCAGTCTTTTATGAATGTTGCTTTATTTTTATATGACACTATCTGAGAATTTATCTCATTTTCAGGGGCTTATTCCTGGGTATTCTTATATCTGATGATCTAGTTGTGTGTTACTACAAGCAAAATACTACATTTTAAATTTAGTTTCATCTTTTTTTTCTTTCTTCTATAAAGAGAAAAATAAACCTGAGAAACCAAAACATAAAATTATCACCTCACTTAGGAATAATACACAACTAGATGACCATATGTACAAATATACACTGATGAGCCAAAAAAACTTGTATACCTGCCTAATATCATGTACGGCACCCGTGTGAACACACAAGTGCCACAACATGACATGCCATGGACTCAACTAATGTCTGAAGTAGTGCTGGATGGACCTGACACCATGAATCCTGCAGGGCTGTCCAAAAATCCATAAGAGTATGAGGGGGGTGGAGATCTCTTCTCAACAGCATGTTGCAAGGCATCCCAGATATGCTCAATAAAGTTCATGTCTGGGGGGTTTGGCTGCCAGCAAAAGTGTTTAAACCCAGAATAGTATCCCTGTAACCACTCTGTAGCAATTTTGGATGTGTAGGGGGTTGCGCTGTCCTGCTGGAATTGCCCAAGTCTGTTGGAATGCACAATCGACATGAATGGATGCAGGTGATCAGACAAGATGCTTACATACATGTCACCTGTCAGAGCCATATCGGGGGTCCCATTTCACTCCAACTGCATACACCACACCATCACAGAGCCTCCACCAGCTTGAACAGTCCCCTGCTGACATGCAGGATGCATGGATTCATAAGGTTCTCTCCACATCCGTACACAACCATCACTTAATACAATTTGAAATGAGACTCATCCAACCAGGCAACATGTTGCCAGTTATCAACAGTCCAATGTTGGTGTTGACGGGCCCAGGCGAGACGTAAAGCTTTTTGTCATGCAGTCATCAAAGGTACACGAGTGGGTTTTTGGTCCCAAAAGCCCACATCAGTGATGTTTTCTTGAAGCTTGTTGATGGCCCAACACTGAAATCTGCAGTAATTTGTAGAAGGCTTGCACTTGTGTCACATTGAATGATTCTGTTCAGTTGTCATTGATCCCATTCTTGCACAATCTTTTTCTGGCCGCAGTGATGTTGGAGATTTGATGTTTTAGCAGATTCCTGATATTCTGATTTATGATGAAATGGTCATATGAGAAAATCCCCACTACATCACTACCTCGGAGATACTGTGTCCCATCACTCTTGCACCAACTATAACACCATGTTCAAACTCACTTAAATCTTGATAACCTGCCATTGTAGCAGCAGTAACCAATCTCTAACAACTGCGCCAGACACTTGTTGTCATATAGGTATTTCTGACTGCAGCACCATACTCTGCCTGTTTACATATCTCTGTATTTGAACACACTTGCCTATATGAGTTTCTTTGGCACTTCAGTGTATAACAACAAGCCCCTGAAAATGAGAAGATATTCTGAAAATATGCCACAATCATCAAAATAAAACAACAATCATAAAGTGACTGGTAGCAGAATTGATTTCTTTGGAAGAAATGACACTACGTTCATACATTTTATACAATTTCAGTTTTGGATCTTCCTTTAACACGTAATATTAAACTTCCTGATACACAAACTCTAGGACAAGTGATGAACTGTAAGCTGGACCATTGCCTTGCTGGAGGGTAAAAAACCTCATTCTGGAAACCAACCTTAAGTCTTTGACTATGCTTTTTTACTACTATAGCCTCTCTGTCATGATTACTGATCCAGGAAAGTGTGCAGGATAATGTATGTGGAATGTGGAATGTAGAGAGAGGTATTGACAGAATTGCGAAGATTGGTTGCAAGTCATTTCTAAATAGCCCAGTCTACATAGAAAGTAGTTTAGGGTTTAATGATCCACTGATGACAAGGTTGACTGAGATTAAGCACAATCTCAGACAGGATAAGTATGTGGAAGGAAATTGCCATTTGATGTATTTCACAGGACCTAACGAAGAATATGCCTTCACTGACTTAGATGAACCATCAAAAACCTGAATCTGGTTGTTAATCTGAACCATATTCCTCCCAAATGTTAGTCAGCTGTCAGAATTGCTGCACTATTTTGATTTATCAGTTGGTAATTTGTACTTTTATTTTATTTCTTTATTGGCCATGTAAATCATGATTTAGTACATAGCTTGCACTTATGGTGAAAGACAAGTAATGTTTGGCCTAATAAATATGATTTACACATACTATGATTTTGAAAAATAATTCAATACATGTTGCATACCAGTAACCAATTTATAAAAACAAATAAGACAATTGAAAGAATAGTATGATATTTCACCAATTACACTGATTTTCATGGTGCTCCAGAAACTCAGAAGCAGACTAGAAGAAGAGGTCATGCAAGTACTCTTTCAGTTGCACTCCTAACTTGCTATTTCAAACAGGATGTCATGTGTACTGTGTTGACATGTAGGTTATGCTTCTATATCACTACAGTAAAAATCACAGTTACGCTTTAAGATATTTTCTTCATTTACAATGCTAGCTATTGTGATGCTTAGTGCTTCACAGATGTATAAACAAACCAGGAGCAGCATAAATTTCTCTCAGTCTGTTTTTTTATTTTAATTTCTGTATCTACATCTGCACACATTCTTCACAATGCACCATAGGGCGATTGGCAGAGGGTACCCTGTACCACTACTAGTTCCTTTCCTGTTCCAGTCACAAATAGCGCCTGTCTGTGTGTCTCTGGCACAATTTTTCATATCTTATCTTGGTGAGCCTTACAGGAAATGTATGTTGCCAGCAGTAGAAATGCTCTGCAGTCATCTTCAGATGCCAGTTCTCAAAATTTTTCTCAATAGTGTTCCTCAAAAACAATGTCGCCTACCCTCCAGGGATTCCCATTTTGAGTTCTTGGAGCATCCCTGTAATACTTGTGTGCTGTTCAAATCTATAGGTAACAGATCTAGCAGCACACCTCTACATCTACATCTACATCTACATCTACATCTACATAGACATCCATACTCCGCAATCCACCTGACGGTGTGTGGCGAAGGGTACCTTGAGTGCCTCTATCAGTTCTCCCTTCTATTCCAGTCTCATATTGTTCGTGGAAAGAAAGATTGTTGGTATGCAGCTGTGTGGGCTCTAATCGCTCCGATTTTATCATCATGGCGAGATATACGTAGGAGGGAGCAATATACTGCTTGACTCCTCGGTGAAGTTATGTTCTAAAAACTTCAACAGAAGCCCTTACCGAGCTACAGAGCATCTCTCTTGCAGAGTCTTCCACTGGGATTTATCTATCATCTCCGTAACGCTTTTGTGATTACTAAATGATCCTGTAACGAAGCGCGCTGCTCTCCATTGGATCTTCTTTCTCTCTTCTTTCAACCCTATCTGGTATAGATCCCACACTGTTCAGCAGTATTCAAGCACTGGGCGAACAAGTGTACTGTAACCTACTTCCCTTGTTTTCGGACTGCATTTCCTTAGGATTCTTCCAATGAATCTCAGTCTGGCATCTGCTTTACCGACGATTAATTTTATATAGTCATTCCATTTTAAATCACTCCTACTGCCTACTCCCAGATAATTTATGGAATTAACTGCTTCCAGTTGCTGACCTGCTATACTGTAGCTAAATTATAAAGGATCTTTCTTTCTATGTATTTGCAGCACATTACACTTGTCTACATTGAGATTCAATTGCCATTCTCTGCACCATGCGTCAATTCATTGCAGATCCTCCTGCATTTCAGTACAATTTTCCATTGTTACAACCTCTTGATATACTACAGCATCATCTGCAAAAAGCCTCAGTGAACTTCCAATGTCATGCACAAGGTCATTTATATATATTGTGAAAAGCAACTGTCCTACGACACTCCCCTGTGACACACCTGAAATTACTCTTACTTCGAAAGACTTCTCTCCATTGAGAATGACATAATGCATTCTGTTATCTAGGAACTCTTCAATCCAGTCACACAATTGGTCTGATAGTCCATATGCTCTTACTTTGTTCATTAAATGACTGTGGGGAACTGTATCAAATGCCTTGCGGAAGTCAAGAAACATGGCATCTACCTGGGAACCTGTGTCTACGGCCCTCTGAGTTTCGTGGATGAATAGCATGAGGTGGGTTTCACATGATCATGTTTTTTGAAACCCATGCTGATTCCTACAGAGTAGATTTCTAGTCTCCAGAAAAGTCATTATACTCAAACATAATATGTGTTCCAAAAATCTACAACTGATCGTCTTTAGCGATTTTAGATCTATAGTTCTGCACATCTGTTCGACATCCCTTCTTGAAAACGGTGATGACCTGTGGCCTTTTACTATCTTTTGGAATGCAACGTTTTTCTAGAGACCTACAGTACACCGCTGCAAGAAAGGGGGGGGGGGGGGGGGCAAGTTCCTTTGTGTACTCTGTGTAAAATCGAACTGGTATCCCATCAGGTCCAGCGGCCTTTCCTCTTTAGAGCGATTTTAATTGTTGTTCTATCCCTCTGTCATTTATTTCAATATCGACCATTATGTCATCTGTGAAACAATCTAGAGAAAGGACTACAGTGCAGTTTTCCTCTGTGAAACAGCTTTGGAAAAATACATTTAGTATTTCGGCCTTTAGTCTGTCATCTACATCTACATGACTACTCTACAATTCACATTTAAGTGCTTGGCAGATGGTTCATCGAATCACAATCATACTATCTCTCTACCATTCCACTCCCAAACAGCGTACGGGAAAAACGAACACCTAAACCTTTCTGTTCGAGCTCTGATTTCTTTTATTTTATTTTGATGATCATTCCTACCTATGTAGGTCGAGCTCAACAAAATATTTTCGCATTCGGAAGAGAAAGTTGGTGACTGAAATTTCGTAAATAGATGTCGCCACGATGAAAAACGTCTTTGCTTTAATGACTTCCATCCCAAATCGCGTATCATATCTGCCACACTTTCCCCCCTATTACGCGATAATACAAACGAGCTGCCCTTTTTTGCACCCTTTCGATGTTCTCCGTCAATCCCACCTGGTAAGGATCCCACACCATGCAGCAGTATTCTAACAGAGAACGAATGAATGTAGTGTAAGCTGTCTCTTTAGTGGACTTGTTGGATCTTTTAAGTGTCCTGCCAATGAAATTTAACCTTTGGCTCGCCTTCCCCACAATATTATCTATATGGTCTTTCGAACTGAAATTGTTTGTAATTTTAACACCCAGGTACTAAGTTGAATTGACAGCTTTGAGAATTGTACTATTTATTGAGTAATTGAATTCCAACGGATTTCTTTTGGAACTCATGTTGATCACCTCACATTTTTCATTATTTAGCGTCAACTGCCACCTGCCACACCATACAGCAATCTCTTCTAAATCGCTTTGCAACTGATACTGGTCTTCGGATGAGCTTACTAGACGGTAAATTACAGCATCATCTGCGAACAACCTATGAGAACTGCTCAGATTGTCACCCAGGTCATTTATATAGATCAGGAACAGCAGAGGTCCCAGGACGCTTCCCTGGGGAACACCTGATATCACTTCAGTTTTACTCGATGATTTGCTGTCTATTACCACGAACTGCGACCTTCCTGACAGGAAATCATGAATCCAGTCGCACAACTGGGACGATACCCCATAGGCCCGCAGCTTGATTAGAAGTCGCTTGTGAGGAACGGTGTCAAAAGCTTTCCGGAAATCTAGAAATACGGAATCAACTTGAGATCCCCTGTTGATAGCGACCATTACTTCGTGCGAATAAAGAGCTAGCTGCCTTGCACAAGAACGATGTTTTCTGAAACCATGATGATTGCGTATCAATAGATCGTGCCCTTCGAGGTGATTCATAATGTTTGAATACAGCATATGCTCCAAAACCCTACTGCAAACCGACGTCAATGATATAGGTCTGCAGTTCGATGGATTACTCCTACTACCCTTCTTAAACACTGGTGTGACCTGTGCAATTTTCCAATCCGTAGGTACAGATCTATCGGTGAGTGAGCGGTTGTATATGATTGCTAAGTAGGGAGCTATTGTATCAGCGTAATCTGAAAAGAACCTAACCGGTATACAATCTGGACCTGAAGACTTGCCCATATCAAGCGATTTGAGTTGCCTCGCAACCCCTAAGGTATCTACTTCTAAGAAACTCATGCTAGCAGCTGTTCGTGTTTCAAATTTTGGAATATTCCATTCGTCTTCCCTGGTGAAGGAATTTCAGAAAACTGCGTTCAATAACTCCACTTTAGCAGCACAGTTGTCGGTAGCAGTACCATCGGCACTGCACAGCGAAGGTATTGACTGCGTCTTGCCTCTTGTGTACTTTACATATGACCAGAATTTCTTCAGATTTTCTACCAAATTTCGAGACAATGTCTCGTTGTGTAACCTATTAAAGGCATCTCGCATTGAAGTCCGTGCCAAATTTCACACGTCTGCAAATTTTAGCCAATCTTCGGGATTTTGCGTCACCTGTAGTCATCCTCTGTTTCAGTACCATTTTGGTCACCGAGTGTCTGGATATTTTGTTTTGATCCACCTACCGCTTTGACATAAGACCAAAATTTCTTAGGATTTTCTGTCAAGTCAGTACATAGAACTTTACTTTTGAATTCGTTGAACACCTCTCACATAGCCCTCCTCACACTGCATTTTGCTTCGTGTAATTTTTGTTTGTCTGCAAGGCTTTGACTATGTTTATGTTTGCTGTGAAGTTTGCTTTGCTTCCATAGCAGTTTTCTAACTCAGTTGTTGTACCACAGTGGCTCTTTTCCATCTCTTACGATCTGGCTTGGCACATACTCATCTAATGCATATTGTACGATGGTTTTGAACTTTGTCCACCGCGCGACTGCTCTATGTTTATGTTTGCTGTGAAGTTTGCTTTGCTTCCATAGCAGTTTTCTAACTCAGTTGTTGTACCACAGTGGCTCTTTTCCATCTCTTACGATCTGGCTTGGCACATACTCATCTAACGCATATTGTACGATGGTTTTGAACTTTGTCCACCGCGCGACTGCTACGGTCGCAGGTTCGAATCCTGCCTCGGGCATGGATGTGTGTGATGTCCTTAGGTTAGTTAGGTTTAAGTAGTTCTAAGTTCTAGGAGACTGATGACCACAGATGTTAAGTCCCATAGTGCTCAGAGCCATTTGGACCATTTTGAACTTTGTCCACTGATCCTCAACACTATCTGTACTTGAGATAAAACTTTTGTGTTGAGCTATCAAGTACTTTGAAATCAGCTTTTTGTCACTTTTGCTAAACAGAAAAATCTTCCTAATTTTTATAATACTTCTATTTACAGCTGAAATCACTGATGCTGTAACCGCTTTATGACCGATGATTCCCTGTTCTGCGTTAACTGTTTCAAATAGTTTGGGTCTGTTTGTCACCAGTAGGTCTAATATGTTATTGCCATGAGCCAGTTTTCTGTTCAACTGCTCAATGTAGTTTTCTTATAATGCACTTAAAAAATTTTCGAAGGCTTCTTTGTCCCTGCCACCAGTTATAAATGTTTGAGTCTCCCAGCCTATATCTGGTAAATTAAAATCTCCACCCAAAACTATAACAACTAGTTTCAGCCAACTTTCCGTCCCTAGTACTGTGTGGGCATTGTGACCATTTATTAATGAGAGCAGTTCTGGGACCTTTCTATAGACACTCCTGCAGTTTACTATTACCATATTAATATTGTCATTCCCCGTTGCGTTTTGCCTACTACTACCACCTTGTTGTGTCTCAGGAGGTGTCTTGTCAGGGCTAGGGAGGAAATTCTCTAACCTAAAAAACCCACATGGGCACTCCACACATACTCCGCTACCCTTGTAGCTGCTTCCTGCGTGTAGTGCACGCCTGATCAATTCGGAGGGATCCTACATTTCTCCACCCGATAGCAGAGGTCAAGAAATTTGTACCCCAGATCTCCACAGAATCATCTGAGCCTCTGGTTTAAGCCTTTCACTTGGCTCCAAACCAGAGGACCACGATCGGTTCTGTGAATGACACTACCAATAGTCTGCTCAGATTACACCCCACAAGTGAAGCTTTCCACCTTCAACAACTCCGCCAACCACCTGTATGAACTGAGGATGACCTCTGAACCCAGACAGCAGGAGTCATTGGTGCCGACATAAGCAACAATTTGCAGTTGGGTGCACCCAGTGCTCTCTATCGCCGCCAGCAGGGCCTCCTCCGCATCTTGGATGACACCCCCTGGCAAGCAGACAAAGTGAACACTGGCCTTCTTCCCCGACCTTTCTGCTATTTCCCTAAGGGGCTCCATCACCCGCCTAACATTGGAGCTCCCAGTCACTAATAAATCCCTACCCTTGTGTGCCTGCTCAGACCTTGCTGAAGGAGCAGCCACCTGTCTACTCACAGGCAGTGCGGGCAATGCCACATGGCCAGCCTCCACACTGACCCTCCGCTTCGTGCAATGCGAACACTGTTGAACCCGCCACTCCCCTTGGGCCCATCCGCGCCCGGTACCCATGAAGATGTCTCGACAGCAGGGACCATGGGTGAAGCATTTAACACCTGGGGTGTACCATGCGACGCACCAAACTCCCTACTGCCGCTACACTCCGAGGCAGCAGCCTGAAGATGGCTGACTGCGGCCATAAGCACATTCAGCTGTTCACGAACAGTGGCCAGCTCTTCCTGCATCCATACACAGCAGTCATACATCCTATCCATCCTAAGAAATCAACAATTTACTGTAGAGAATTCAATAATCAACTTTTAACTAGACTGCTAATTCACTAAAGGCGGCTGATAGCTGACTAAACTGTGGTTACTAGATACTTCTTGTTGGAAACAATGAAAATAAGCACTAACTGTCTCTGGACTGTATTCAAAACAAACACAAATTCCATGGAACACTATTACTAGTACTCAAAAATTAAAGCTTCCTAACAGCTAAAACACATGGAAAAAGAAGTGACAAGTAAGAAAAACACAGTTAATACTTAAATTTAACCTCTGACTTGCTTTGATGTCTTCCTGTAATCTGATCTGGTAGTGACGCCAAACACCCCAGCAGTACTCAAGAATGGGTCACACATGTGGTCTATATGTGGCATTCTTTATGGATGCTTTGGATCAATGCAGCCAGGTAGATACAGTTTTTATTGATTTCCAAAAAGCATCTGACTCAATGACACACCTATGCTTATTGTCAAAAGTACAATCATATAGGGTATCAAGTTATCAAGTGAAATTTGTGACTGAACTGAGGACTTTTTGGTAGGGAGGTTGCAGTTTGTTGTCTTGGATAGAGTGTCATCATCAGATGTGGAAGTAAGTTCAGGTGTGCCCCAGGGAAATAGGTTGAGACCAGGGAAGTGTTTTGGGACTCTTGCTGTTCATGCTGCATATTGATGACCTTAGGGACAATATTAATAGTACCCTCAGACTTTTTGCAGATGATGCCATTATCTATATTGAAATAATGTCTTAAAGAAGCTGCATAGGTATTCAGTCAGATTTTGATAAGATTTCAAAGTGGTGCAAAGATTGGTAACTTGCTTTAAATGTTCCAAAATGTAAAATTGTGCACTTCACAAAACGGAAAAATGTAGTATCCTATGACTATACTTTGGTTTATTCGTAGAATACTGGAGAATTACAATCAGTCTACAAAAGAGGTTGCTTACAAATCACTCGTGCGACCCATTCTAGAATATTGCTCAAGTGTGTGGGACCTGTACCAAATAGGACTTACAGGGGATATTGAACATATACAGAAAAGGCTACCACAAATGGTAACAGGTTTGTTTGATCCCTGGGAGAGTGTCACAGACTGAATGAAGGAACTGAACTTGATGACTCTTGAAAATAGACAAACTATTCTGAGGAAGTCTGTTAATGAAGTTCAGGAACCAGCTTTACATGATGACTCTAGAAATATACTATAATCCCCTGTGTATCACTCACATAGGGGTCATGAGGATTAGATTAGTACAATTACTTCATGCACAGAGGCATTCAAACAATCAATCTTCCCACGCTTCATACGTGAATGGAACGAGAAGAAACCCTAATACCTCCTACAATGAAACATACCCTCTGCCCTGCACTTCAAGGAGGTTTGCAGAGTATATATGTAGATGTATCTTGTCCAAGTGTGATGTTAGCAACTGCTTATCTACTCTTTCTAGCAGAAACACTTTCTTAGCTGACCTGATGGACTTACTAACTTTCGTAAACATAGTCGCTATGATGAGACATCATAATCACTAATACCTATCTTTGTACTGATGCCATTAATAAGGTCCGGCCTGTTTGTAGCTACAAGGTTTAAGATATTTCCGTTGCATGTGGGCTGTCGAACTAGCTGCTGAAGACAGTTTTCTGAGAATGTATTCATATGTACTTTGCAAGTTGTTTGTACCTCCTGCAATGAATCCCTGGATGTTCCAGTCTATACTCAGTAGATTAAAGTATATCGAGACCTTTAAATATTGGTCTATAGGAATCTCTGTATTTTAGCATGTTTTATTATTCTGACAATCTTTTTCTATAGTGTAAATGTCTTTTTGCTACTTATGGTGTTCCTCTGAAAGATAATTCCGAACTTCAGTAGTGTCTGGACGCTACCATACTACATTCCAACCACTGATGCAATGCTTGTATTTTGCAAGCCTATTCTTACAGCATATAACTGTATTTAACTTTTTATTTAGTTTATTCAGGTGCACTTCCCATTCACATTTACTTGAATATGTACATCAAAAACTTTTGTCTCACTCACCGATTGAGACATTTTTTCCCGTCGTTGTTAAAAACTGATGTTGCAGGTTGGAGTTTCTATATAGTGTGGGAACTGTCACTGTATTTTTTCTAGAATTTATTACAAGCTTGTTTCGAACCATTGTGTTATATTTTGTATTACATCTCAAGCTGTTTCTAATACGCTATCTTTGTCACATGATCTAGTCAAGATATTTGTGTCTTCTGCAGAAAGTACTGTGATCCAATTATTTACTTTCTCTGCTGGATCTCTAACATAGAAAATGAAAAGAATGAGCCCAAGAACTGACCCATGAGGGATTCCATATTTGATATTTTTCTTTTTTTTTCATTTGTATAAAAATTAGAAAGTGTGTATGTTCTTCAATCTTTATATTATATTTGGGTGATATATTGACAATCATAGAGGTAAGAATGGATCCATCTGCTCAGTAGGCCTTGAATTCCATTATAATTTTGTTTCTGCAACAGAATATCCTGAATGGCCACACCAAAAGTGTTACTAAGGTCACAGAATAAGCCAGAAACATCTTTTTTTATTATTATCAACCAAAATTCATATTTCATTCAGGAATGATAAAAATAACTGACTGTTGATCAGCCAGTTCTGAAGCCATCCTGTGAACCACTTATAGTCATTTCATTATTTAGGAAGTCTGTAACTCTCCTAAGGAACAGCTCCTCAAGAATTTTGACAAAGCCTGGCAAAACTCATACAGGCCTATAGCTTGAGCTTCACATTTATCTCATTTCTTACACAATGGTGTTACTTTTGCAGCTTTTATATCTCCTTGGAATGTACCACTCGTAACTGATGAATTGTTAATATTTGTTAATGGTACTAAAATAAATAGATTGGTGTGCAAAACTTAAGGTTAAAAGTAGCTTTTTCACAATGCGTCACTGCCAAATAATACAGTTTGATGAAACTTGGACCATTCACAGAGAGAATTACAGCACAGTACAGAAAGTAAGTAAAAGAAATACGCAGTGGGGCCAACAGAAATGGCACTTTGACAATAATTAAGCTGAAGTCACCTCAATTCATGATGGTTCCTTGGACATTAAAAAAGATGGGACATGGTTTTTAATAAGAGGGATGATCACCATGGACAGCAATGCATGCTTTGCAATGTGCTGCTATGCTGCCACAAGGTTGGTACAGAGTTCTTGTGGCAGGGAGTTCCATTCCCCCACCAGCACATTTCACAACAGTTGGATGGTCTTTGGTGCATGTGGATATTCTGCAATATGTGTCCCCAACACATACCCCACATGCTTGATGGGATTTAAGTCAGCAGAAGAGGCAGGTCAGTGCATTTGCCAAATAGCCTATCAGTCTAAGAGTTACTCAGATGTTCTGTTCGATGCTGTTGTGCATTGTCATCCATAAAAATTAAGTCAGGGCCAAATGCACCCCTGAAAATATGCATACAGGGAAGGATTACAATGCCCCAAAAGTGGTGACCAGTGAGTGTACTGTGTTCAAAGATTTGGAGGTCAGTACACCTGTGCAACATTATGCCTCCCCACACCGTAACACCTGGACCACCAGAACGATAATGTTCTACAATGCTGGATATATCATCATATGACAAGAGGTGGGAAAGTGTAAAGCACCCAGGAACATTGTCAAATATAATTGTTTTGATGGTCCAGATGTTATGGTGTGGAGAGGCATAATGTTGCATGGGCATACTGACTTCCAAATCTTTGAGCATGGTACACTCACAACTCAATGTTATTGTGATACTGTACTCCTTCCCCATATGCATCCAGTTGGGGGTGCATTCAGTCCCGACTTCATAAAAATGATTGCCAGTGCACAGCCGCATGAAACTGTGCAGGTGGAGCAGCTCTTGGAATAACAGGTTATTCGGCGAATGGACTGACTTGCCTCTTCCTATTACTTAAACTCCATCAAGCTTGTGTAGGCTGCATTGGGGAGATGTACTGCAGCGTGTACACATGCACTAATGATCATCCAGCAGCTGTCAGCTGCAATGGTGAAGGACCCACCACAAGAAGTCCTTACCAACCTTGTGTGCAGGTTATACTTAACAGCCGAACTAAGTTAATAATTGGCTCCTTCTACCGACCCCCAGACTCCGATGATATAGTTGCTGAACAGTTCAGAGAAAATTTGAGTCTCGTAACAAATAAATACCCAACTCATACAGTTATAGTTGGTGGGGACTTCAACCTTATCTCGATATGTTGGCAAAAATACTTGTTCAAAACCGGTGGTAGGCAGAAAACATCTTCCGAGATTGTCATAAATGCTTTCTCCGAAAATTATTTCGAGCACTTAGTCCACGAACCCACGCAAATTGTAATGGTTGCGAAAACACACTTGACCTCTTAGTAGGGATTAGTGATCACAAAGTCAATACCATTTCTTCCAAATCCACCAGAAACAAACGCAAAATAATTTTATTTAAAAAAGCGGATAAAGTGTCACTAGAAGCCTTCCTAAGAGACAATCTCCATTCCTTCCGAACTTACTATGCAAATGTAGACGAGATGTGGCTCAAATTCAAAGATATAGTAGCAACAGAAATTGAGAGATTCATACATCATAAATTGGTAAGAGATGGAACTGATTCCCCACGGTACACAAAACAGGTCCGAACGCTGTTGCAGAGGCAACGGAAAAAGCATGCGAAATTCAGAAGAACGCGAAATCCCGAAGATTGGCTAAAATTTACAGAGGCGCGAAATTTGGCACGGACTTCAATGCGAGATGCCTTTAATAGGTTCCACAACGAAACATTGTCTCGAAATTTGGTAGAAAATCTGAAGAAATTCTGGTCATATGTAAAGTACACAAGCGGCAAGACGCAGTCAATACCTTCGCTGCGCAGTGCTGATGGTACTGTTACCGATGACTGTGCCGCTAAAGTGGAGTTATTGAATGCAGTTTTCCGAAATTCCTTCACCAGGGAAGACGAATGGAATATTCCAAAATTTGAAACACGAACAGCTGCTGGCATGAGTTTCTTACAAGGGAACCTTCCCATCGCACCTCCTTCAGATTTAGTTATAAGTTGGCACAGTGGATACGCCTTGAAAAACTGAACACAGATCAATCGAGAAAACAGGAAGAAGTCGTTTGGAACTATGAAAAAAATAGGCAAAATATACAAACTGAGCAGTCCATTCCAACATATGCAACATAAAGGAAACTGAGAGTTCAGGTGTGCCGTGGTCGCGTGGTTAGCGCGAGCAGCTGCGGAACAAGAGGTCCTTGGTTCAAGTCTTCCCTCGAGTGAAAATTTTCCTTTCTTTATTTTCGCAAAGTTGTGGTCTGTCCGTTCGTTCATTGACGTCTCTGTCCACTGTAACAGGTTTAGTGTCTGTGTTTTGTGACTGCACCGCAAAACCGTGCGATTAGTAGGCGAAAGGACGTGTGCCTCTCCAATGGGAACCGAAAACATTTGGTCGCAAGGTCATAGGTCAACCGATTCCTCCACGGGAAAACACGTCTGACATATTCTATACGACACAGGTGACGGCATGTGCGTCACATGACAGGAATATGTTGTCGACCCACCTAACTTGTACACTTGGCCAATGGGTAAAAAGATTCTTCTATAAAAAGATTCTTCTACCTTGCCCGATTTAGGTTTTCTTGTGGATGTGATAATCACTCCCAAGAAAGTGATGAAAACATAAGAGTTTGTCACATAAACTGCAACAAATGAATGCAACAGTTTCACAGTCACACAGTTTTCCCTGTGCTCTGTCAAAACATATGTTTTTAACGTTTTCAAATTTTTATGTGTGTAGACCATCAAATCCTGCATATGTCCAAGCAAATCTGAACATGTCCTGGAATTTTGGAGAGCGAAACTGATTATGTGTGAGTGCCTGAACTTTGATAATTGACACAGATCACGTAAACAATACTGCTCTGTGTACCTGTGCAGCTTCGCAAAATCATAGAATCTTTTCACAAAATATTTCATTTGCCAAAAACCTCTCATTGCACAGAAAGATAATAATTGTCTGAAAATAAAAAATTAAACTTTGCACTCGAGGGAAGACTTGAACCAAGGACCTTTCACTCCGCAGCTGCTCACGCTAACCACGGGACCACCGCACTACTGAGCGCACAGTTTCCCTGACGTTGCCTATGCTAAGCATAGACTGTCCAGTTTATATATTTGGCTTATTTTTTGCATAGTTCCACACAACTTCTTCCTGTTTTCTCGATTGATCTGTGTTCAGTTTTTCAAGGCCTATCCATTGTGCCAACTTATAACTAAATCTGAGGGGGGTGCGATGGGGAGGTTCCCTTGTTAGAAGTAGATACCTTAGGGGTTGCGAAGCAACTCAAATCGCTTGATACGGGCAAGTCTTCAGGTCCAGATTGTATACCGGTTAGGTTCCTTTCAGATTATGCTGATACAATAGCTCTCTACTTAGCAATCATATACAACTGCTCGCTCACCAATAGATCTGTACCTACAGATTGGAAAATTCCGCAGGTCGCACCAGTGTTTAAGAAGGGTAGTAGGAGTAATCCATCGAACTACAGACCTATATCATTGACGTCGGTTTGCAGTAGGGTTTTGGAGCATATGCTGTATTCAAACATTATGAATCACCTCGAAGGGCACGATCTATTGATACGTAATCATCATGGTTTCAGAAAACATCGTTCTTGTGCAACACAGCTAGCTCTTTATTCGCACGAAGTAATGGCCGCTATCGACAGGGGATCTCAAGTTGATTCCGTATTTCTAGATTTCCGGAAAGCTTTTGACACCGTTCCTCACAAGCGACTTCTAATCAAGCTGCGGGCCTATGGGGTATCGTCCCAGTTGTGCGACTTGATTCATGATTTCCTGTCAGGAAGATCGCAGCTCATAGTAATAGATGGCAAATCATCGAGTAAAACTGAAGTGATATCAGGTGTTCCCCAGGGAAGTGTCCTGGGACCTCTGCTGTTCCTGATCTATATAAATGACCTGGGTGACAATCTGAGCAGTTCTCTTAGGTTGTTCGCAGATGATGCTGTAATTTACCGTCTAGTAAGGTCATCCAAAGACCAGTATCAGTTGCAAAGCGATTTAGAAGAGATTGCTGTATGGTGTGGCAGGTGGCAGTTGACGCTAAATATCGAAAAGTGTGAGGCGATCCACATGAGTTCCAAAAGAAATCTGTTGGAGGTGGTGGTGGTTAGTGTTTAACGTCCCATCGACAACGAGGTCATTAGAGACGGAGCGCAAGCTCGGTTTAGGGAAGGACTGTGAAGGAAATCGGCCGTGCCCTTTCAAAGGAACCATCCTGGCATTTGCCTGAAACGATTTAGGGAAATCACGGAAAACCTAAATCAGGATGGCTGGAGACGGGATTGAACCGTCGTCCTCCCGAATGCGAGTCCAGTGTGCTAACCACTGCACCACCTCACTCGGTAAATCTGTTGGAATTTGATTACTTGACAAATAGTACAATTCTCCAGGCTGTCAATTCAACTAAGTACCTGGGTGTTAAAATTACGAACAACTTCAGTTGGAAAGACCACATAGATAATATTGTGGGGAAGGTGAGCCAAAGGTTGTGTTTCATTGGCAGGACACTAAGAAGATGCAACAAGTCCACTAAAGAGACAGCTTACACTACACTCGTTCGTCCTCTGTTAGAATATTGCTGCGCGGTGTGGGATCCTTAACAGGTGGGATTGACGGAGAACATCGAAAGGGTGCAAAAAAAGGGCAGCTCGTTTTGTATTATCACGTATTAGGGGAGAGAGTGTGGCAGATATGATACGCGAATTGGGATGGAAGTCATTACAGTAAAGATGTTTTTCGTTGCGGCGAGATCTATTTACGAAATTTCAGTCACCAACTTTCTCTTCCGAATACGAAAATATTTTGTTGAGCCCAACCTACATAGGTAGGAATGATCATCAAAATAAAATAAGAGAAATCAGAGCTCGAACAGAAAGGTTTAGGTGTTCGTTTTTCCCACGCGCTTTTTGGGAGTGGAATGGTAGAGAGATAGTATGATTGTGGTTCGATGAACCCTCTGCCAAGCACTTAAAAGTGAATTGCAGAGTAATCATGTAGATGTAGATTTACTAGACTTATCACCAGTATTCTTTGAACTGTGAAGAACAGTCAAGTTTGCTGTTCTCAAGAGAGACTAAAAGTAATCTACATTTTCATCACTGAATATCCTGATAATAGCTGTAATTTTTTATGTCTTTGGGAATAGCTACTGTTCGAATCTGGGTACAGTGATCACCAAATCCATTATTTACAACTTGTATGTTGCAGGTATGTTTATCTTTATTTATAAAAATCTGATCAATGGTTGTTGCAGAAGTACTGGAGTGGATTAGTTTAGAGTAATTTCTTCTTCGCGTTTACAGTTTGCATGAAGTGATCTGAGATAATATTGCACTACGATCACTGTGATATGCACAGTAAAAGGTAGGTAACACCTTTCTGTGAATTGAAAATTCCAATATTGAATTAGTATACTAATGCCAAAAAAATATGAAATTTCTATTGGGCATGTTTTCTGCAGCTGAGTCACTGTTGTGTTCCACATGCTCATGACACATTGCCATCCTTATGGAAAATATTTCCATCTCAGACAACTGTCTTAATGGAACAATGATGAATATTCATGAAGTCCTAATTGTAGCTTGTTTACATGAAGAGAAATTTGTAATCAGTGGTCAGAGATGAGACAACATCACTGGTATTTATCAGAAAGTCATCAACAGAATACTGATATAAAGCCACAAAGCACATCTGATTATGGTGAGAACTCTAGTATACATTTCATTACTTTCATTTTTTATTATTGCAAGACAAGATTACAAATTTATTCTATGTACAATGTGTTTTATCTTGTATTAAAACACTGTATTATGAAACTGCTCTATTACACCTGAAACAAATAAATTATATGATTGAAGACAACCATTCAACATACAGAGGAAGCACAGTTCATCTTTTCAAACTTCATCATTCATCTTTTTAAACATGTATTGTTTTTAAGAACACGCGAGTACAACTTGACTGAGCCTGGTCAGCTCTTAGTATCAGGAGGCATATATATAAGTGACAGTCAAATGAAAACAAGACATATGGAAGAAGTAAGTAAACTGTTTGTTATTTCGAAAGTAATCACCATAAATGTTCATACATTTATCTGACTGTGAGGTAAGATGCCCAACGACTTAATGGAAAAATGTTTGCAGTTGCCTACGGAATGATTGTAACCAGGTGTGCACCTCTTCATCTGAGGCAAAATGGCGAGTGTCTTTCTTCAGGGCTCCAAAAATACAGAAATTGTATGGAGAGAGATTGAGGGTGTATGAAAGATGTGTAAGAGCTTCTCAGCAGAACATCTGCAGTGTAGCTGAAACAAACTTGTCAAAATGTGGGTGGTCATTATTTCGTAACAGAATGATACTGTCTGTCAACATTCCTGGGTGTTCCAGTTTCATTTTTTTTACAAAGCATCCACATATTGCTGTGTTTCACAAAGTCAGTATGAAGATGTTAACTCTGAAATTATCAGTATATCAGAGCACCACTTAAATAATTTGACAATTCAGAGGCTTCCTTTACCAGGCTACAGATTAGCTGGCTGTTTCTCAAGGAGTTCCTTGTGGAGTGGGGGAGTGGCTCTGTATGTAAAAAACAGTATTTCATTTGAGTCCATAGACACATCACGACACTGCACTGAACAGATATTTGAAAGTTGTGCAGCATTAGTTGAATTTAGTGAAACTAAACTTCTAATTGCTGTTGTTTATAGGTCCCCTAACTCGGACTTCAGAGCATTTTTGCTTAAGCTAGAGAGGATCCTTGATTCACTTTGTAGGAAGTACCAGAAAGTAGTTATATGTGGTGACTTCAATATTAGTTTTGTACATGATTGTGCAAGAAAAAGGATGTTGGTAGATCTCCTAAATTCCTATGATCTGATGCAAACTGTGTTTTTTCCAACTAGGGTGCAGGGGAACAGTAGCACAGTCATAGACAATATTTTTATTCATTCTTCATTACCAGATGGGCATTCTGTTAGTAAAAGGGTGAGTGGCCTTTCAGACCATGATGCACAAATTTTAACACTAAAAGGTTTCTGTACTCAAACCAATGTCGTATTTAATTACAAACTACGTAGGAAAGTTAATCCAACAGCAAAAGAGACTTTTTCAAAACTTGTCAAAGAACAAGAGTGGCAAGATGTTTATAGTGCCGATAATATAGGTGATAAATACAATGCTTCCCATAACACATTTCTCATGCTCTTTGAGAGTTGCTTTCCATTAGAACATTCTAAACGGGGCACTAGCACTAATAGACAGCTCGGTTGGCTAACTAGTGGGATAAGGATATCATGTAGAACAAAGCGGGAATTATATCAAAATTTTAGAAGTAGTCACAATCAAGCTACAGTAGCCCATTACAAACAGTATTGTAAGGTGCTTAAAAATGTTATTAGCAAGGCAAAAAGTATGTGGTATGCAAATAGAATAGCTAATTCACAGGATAAAATTAAAGCCATATGGTCAGTTGTGAAGGAAGTGTCTGGTCAGCAGCACAAGGTCGATGATATAAAGTCAGTTCGCAGTAATAATATTTCTGTTACTGATAAATCAGATATATGTACAGTATTTAACAACCAGTTTCTGAGCATTGATGGTGAATTAAATAAAAATTTAGTTTCTACAGGAAATCATATAAATTTCTTAGCGAATAACTTTCCGAGATCGACGTCTGACATACTCCTCTGTGATACAGACAAGAGGGAGAGTGAGTCAACAATTAAATCACTGAAGACTAAGCACTCTCATGGTTATGATGGAGTGTCTAGTAGAATATTAAAGTACTGTGCTGCACATGTTAGCCCTGTATTTAGCCATATTTGTAATTTTTCCTTTAGGAATGGTCCGTTTCCTGAGCGATTAAAGTACTCGGTAGTAAAGCCGCTTTATAAAAAGGGAGAAAGAGATAATGTAGATAATTTTAGACTTATTTCTATGCCATCAGTGTTTGCAAAAGTTATCGAAAAGGCTGTGTGTGTAAGGTTAATTGATCATTTTATATCACATAATTTGCTATCAAATGTACAGTTCGGCTTCAGAAGTCATTTGACAACTGAAAATGCTATATTCTCTTTTCTCTGTGAGGTACTGAATGGGCTAAACAAAAAGTTTCGAATGCTTGGCGTATTTTTTTATTTAACAAAAGCATTTGACTGTGTTGATCTCACAGTGTTGCTCCAGAAGCTGGACCATTACAGAATAAGGGGAGTAGCTCACAATTGGTTCACTTCTTACTTTAGCAACAGGCAGCAAAAGGTAATTATTCACAATGTTGATAACTGCTGTGATGTGGGATCTGAGTGGGGTACTTTCAAGTGGGGGGTGCCCCAGGGATCAGTGTTGGGGCCGCTCCTGTTCCTTATTTATATAAATGATATGCCCTCTAGTATTATGGGTAACTTTAAAATATTTCTGTTTGCTGATGACACTAGCTTGGTAGTAAAGGATGTTGTGTGCAACATTGACTCGGTTTCAAGTAGTGCAGTACATGACCTCAGTTCATGGCTTGTAGAAAATAAACTAAAGTTAAATCACAGTGAGACTCGGTTTTTACAGTTTCTAACACACAATTCAACAAAACCTGACGTTTCAATTTCACAGAATGGGCATATGATTAGTGAAACTGAACAGTTCAAATTCCTAGGTGTTCAGATAGATAGTAAGCTGTCGTGGAAAGCCCACGTTCAGGATCTTGTTCAAAGACTTAATACTGCCATTTTCACTATTCGAATGGTATCAAAAGTGAATGATACTTCGACACGTAAATTAGTCTACTTTGCTTATTTTCATTCACTTATGTCGTATGGTATTACGTTTTGGGGGTAACTCTTCCCATTCTAGAAGGGTATTTTTGGCTCAGAAATGAGCGGTTCGGGCAATAGGTGGTGTGAGTTCACGAACCTATTGTCGACCTCTGTTCACGAGCCTGGGTATTTTGACATTGGCCTCTCAATATGTATATTCCTTATTGTCGTTTCTTGTTACTAATATTAGTTTATTTCCAAGAATAAGCAGCTTTCACTCGGTTAATACTCGGCAGAAATCAAACCTCCATTTGGATCGGACTTCCTTAACTCTTGTGCAAAAAGGTGTGCAGCATACTGCTGCATCCATTTTCAATAAGCTGCCACTTGAATTCAAAAATCTTAGCAGTAATCCACACGCTTTCAAAACGAAACTGAAGAGTTTCCTCATGGGTCACTCCTTCTATTCTGTCGAGGAGTTCCTTGAAAAATGAAGCTGATTCTCATTGTATTGCTGACAGCGTTTGCTTAAACTTATGGACTGACTTTTTTTCAGGTTCATGAGCATTTATTTTTATCTGTTATTACTTTTATATTGCAAGTTCATGTACTGACACGTTCCATGACCTTGGAGCTTTGCTCCTCAATTTGGTCTTACGGAACTTGACATGTAAATAAATAAATAAATGGTTGATGGAAGGCATGATAATGCCCACCCACATGCTGCCAAGGTTGTTTCAACTGTGCTGCAGACGTTTTGCTGCGAAGCCCTTACACACTCTCTATACAATTTCTATATTTTTGGAGCCCTGAAGAAATATATGTGGCCATCAATTTTCTTTGGATCAAGGGGTGCATGCCTTGGTACAATCATGGTTCCACAGGTAATAGCTAACATTTTTCCATGAAGGCACTGATTGTCTTGTCTCACGGTGGGATAAACATATTAACAGTTAGCGTGATTACTTCTGAAATAATATACAGTTTTACTTACTTTTTTCCATCTGTCTTATTTTATTTTACTGCCCCATATATATATATATATATATATATATATATATATATATATATATATATATATATATGAAAGCACCACCTGCTACCCAGTTTTTTCATAGGTTATATAAAAGATAAATACATATTTATCTATATATGTATGGGACCTCGCTCCAAAAAGTTGTTGAAGCAGGCCTGTCAAATTTGTCAACAGCATTAAGAACATTGGGCAAGGCTGTTTTTCCACAACCTATACAGCAGTAAACTGGGAATTTAGAACAGTCGTCACACAGTATTTTATGCAGAATACACAACGTGTATCTGTTTTTTGTCAGATGTACTGCGCATGTAAAAATACTCAAATGATTGCTTCTCAACCATAAAAAACTGCAGAATTCCTTTTTAACAGTATATGGGGATACAAATGACGTCACTGTTGCCTGGATGAATAAATAAATACATTAAAAAATAAAATTATCATAGGCATGAAAGCATTAGAGGGCATTTTAGTGTGTAGCATTGTTGTTATGATTTTCGTATCACTACATATAACACAAAAACAAAGGTTAATTGAATTATTTACATGTTGAAGTTCGTTTTTACACATCAGTGTCATAAGTTATGCAGTGAAGTATAATAATGGATGAAAAGAATAAAAGTAAAAGAAGAGGCTGAAAGTACAAGAATGGTTTTCCGAAAATTCTGATGATAGAAATGGTCTGAAGCACATGATAGGATAATTAGGCTCATTTTTTATAAAAGGAATGGTTATTTGTCACATATTTGGCCAAAGAGATCCTACCAAACTATTCATCTATCAGAATGTTTTTAAAAAGAAGTGTTAAATTTGATACAAATTTTGCACAAAATGTACAAAGTGCACCAGTAGAAAAAAGTCTTATTTAAATAAAAGTATATCCAAATGATAAGTTACCTAGAAGGTTATATTTCTATGCACATGGGAACATATAAGCTAAGAACAAATTACTTTGACACTGCTAATAATAAAGAAAAGACATTTTATTTCAGAAAGAAAATATAGTTATATTTAAGAAACTAAGCACTTGTTTGCCAACTTATTGTCTGTTTGTATGTATCCTATTATGGGGGAACCTGTCTTATTTACATATTACATAATAATGATTTCATTATTAGGATGATTAATAGCAAGGTTACAAAGTAAGATATTAAAATAGATATCTAATAAAAGAGCATAATAATGAAAAACTATTTCATTTCATGATACAGAATTCTAAAAGAAATAAAATGGGTACAGAACAGCTATAAAGTGGGTCAAATAAATACTCATAGTTATCTATTTACAATTGGGAGAGATGAAAGAGTAACATTCTGGAACACACTATAAAAACCTTTCCAAAAAATGCAGGAAAGGAATCTAAGAACACATCACATTGTCAGCTTTAAAAGTGAACAAGACATACGTAACTTGACACCTACTCTCTTGCTGCAGTGTATATGAGTAGTGTTATTTAAATGCATATGAAATATGATATAATCAGATGATGAATGTGTGAAATAAAGGCTAGCTACATTAGTTTCCCTTTGTTTGAGTACTTTAGTACCACTGCCTCTTCTTTCATTCAATTCCTCTTTATTCTAGGTGATAGCACCTTTATCATACTATGACAAGAAGAGAGGAAGTGGCAAGCTGAGCTGAAGTACAGCGAAGTTCACTCAGCACATAATATATGGATTTCTGTTAGATGCTAAACTACCATTCACATGAGAAACTCCATTCATTTTTTAAGTATAATTATTTCATGAGGTGGATAGCTGCAAACAATTTTCATGATGGAGTGTTAATAGGAGTCTTCTTTCTCATATGTTACTGGAATATACTTAGAGTTTTGAATATAATAATGCACATATAGTATTTACACTCTTAAAATTTGAGCTGCAGTGTTAATACCACAGTGTAATGTTTAGATCAATCAACACACACACACACACACACACACCTTTGAGGCAGTCTAAAATTCTAGGTGTTTAATAGAGGAAGTATCAAGTGAACAAATGGAGGTGATTACAGAAATGATCAACTTATTTCATGCACAGATATTTTTGTATTCTTCAAACTACTCGTGAACATTTCTCGCTATGTGATGTACTGCATGTAATGTTGGAATACAGTCTGATGGACCAAAACATTATGACCAGCTGCTTACTAACTCATGGGTTAAATTTTGGAACAAAATACAACAACAATTCTGCATGTCACAGATCCAAGAAGTTCCTGGTAGATTTCTGGAGGTATGCAGCACCAGGTATTTATGCACATGTAATGTAACTTGTGCAAATTATGGGCCAGTGGCTTGTATGTGTGACACTGGTACACAATAGCATACCAAATGTGTTCCAACAGGTTCAGATCAGATGAATTTAGTGGCCAGGACATCAATGTGAGTTCACTATCGTACTCCTCAAAACACTGTAGCACAATTCTGGCCTTTTGAAATGACAATTATCTTGCTGGAAAGTGCCATTGCTGTCAAAGGAGACATCAAGCATGAAAGGTTGCAGGTGGTCCACAATAATGTTTATTTTCTATTACATGTTCCATGGAAGCCCAAGTGAATGTCCACCATAACATAATACTTCCCCACTGTCCTGCATGCATGGTTTGTTGCATGTTTTGAGCAGTCATTTGCCTGGCTGATGGCATATCCAGACACAACCATCAACCTGATGTAACAAAGAATGTGATTAATTTAGCCAAGTGACATGTTTCCATTGTTCCATGACCCAGTCTCAATTATCTCTTACACGCTGCACTCTAATTAACAATATAATTTTGTCAACATGGAGCAGTGCTCTTTTGCTGCATAGTCCCATGTTCAACAATGTACGTTGAACAATGTGTTATGAAACACATTGTCATCAGATGTGCCACGGATCACAGCTTATCCTGTTTTGCATATTGGGCATGCCAGCAACATCCACATTCTGTGATGAGGACTGGCCATCCAATACCTTGTTTTCTGCTCATGGTTTCACCATCTCTGGACCACTTTCCATAGATTCTCATGACAGTAGCACACGAACAGCATTATCATTTCTATGATACTCAGTCCTAGGTGCCAGGCCGTAACTATCTTCCCTTTGTCAAAGATGCTTATACTAGGATATTTTCTTATTTACAGGCTGTTACATAGGTAGAGTCCCCATTTGTCTGCTTCAGTTATGTACTTTCTTACATGAAGTGGCATTTAACCTTGCAGTGGACAGTGATCATAATTTTTTTGCCCACTGGTGTATCACTCTATCCAGGGGAGACATTCATACAGTAATGGTGTACTTTATCTCAGAGGCTGGATTCAATGTCAGATGAGTTTAGAGGACACAACCCTTGAATTTTTGGCCATAGAAAGCACCATGGAAATATTCCTTATAATATTAAACTGTTGCTACAAGCATGTGTTTTTCAGCAGTGGTTATATGGTTTTAGCCATTTGCTAAAAAACTACATCCTTATGATAAAATGGAAAAATAAATTTCAGGAGAACCACACATCTTTCCTATATAATCTGCTTCAACACCATCATAACGACTGCCAACTCAGCACTGATTGAAAAGTGATGATTGATTTGGAAAATCAATTCTAAAGATATAGTTGGGAAAATTTGTCAAGCAACAACAGGGGTACTGAACTCCATCTGTGTATACTTCAGTTACATTATGTCACTTGTCTTCACTATGAGAAGCAATAAACACAGGTTAGAGCATATCCTTTCATGAAACCTGAAAGTTATACCCCAGAATAAAGTTATGAAGGCAATTTATTCTGATTTTGATGAAGAGCTTTAATTTGCACATCCCTCAAACACAGAAGAAGAATAAATTTTATGGGCCTCTATTAAGCAACACACTGTTTTCATATTAGAACTCATTTATTACAATTTTTCACAGAACATTAATCACAGGAAGTACACTGTGTAAGGTTTTGCAGCCTTTTATAATACAGGCACTAGGACATCTCGTAACATGGTTCAATATGGAAGAATTTTCTGATACTCCCATTAATAAAAGTCTGGTAGGTTTTGAATTCTTCATTTGTGTGACAATAGTGTCTGTAGTTGCTTTATAATTCTTGAGAGTATTTTTGTCCTGTCGTTGCAACTATACAATCACACATTTTGGTAGTTGCAATGACAGAACAAAAATACACTCAAGAATCAGTAGGCTTTGGTCTGGAGAACACTGAGGCCAGGAAAAGGGTCCACCACCTCTTTTCCATCTGCCACAGAAACTGTTCTTAAATGTTGACAGATATTAATATTGAAACAAGGAGATTAACTGTTGATGCTAAATGGCAGTAACACAATGACATGGGTTGCATGTTAACACAAATTACAGGCTGTGAACCTAAGAATTTACAGCTTAACCAGACATAACCCAATGGCATTTTGAACATCACGCTTAAGAAAGAATTTCATGTGGTATGCCTGTATGTTCTGCTCGTGTGTGTTTCACATGATTAATATACCATATGGAATTCTGGAAACAGAGATCTAAGGTGGAAATAAAGTTTTTCAGGACCCATGTCCCCCCCAACATATTTTCTTCTGTCATGTGTGAGGAATGAATCTTTAAAGTTGGTCTTATCTTATTGTTACATACTGTATAGTCAACATAGCTTCTCTCTGCACAAAGCACAGGAGACTTTTGCTGCTAATAAATGCCTATCAAAAAGTCATTCCATGTGTGAGAAAACTAGGGTGTGAAATATAAGTATGAGAAAATAACATGAACTTTAATACCTTTTGCATGACTAAGCTGTGGTCCTGACACTAAGTGGTGATGACAGTTTGGAATGGCTTTTTTGCAGATGGTATCATGAGGAAGTGAAATTTCATAATTCTGGATAACATAATAGAAATGCACGCACCTGGGCATGCACGGACACAGTACGTATCTTTCAGATTAACACAGCATATATCTATTAATTTTGCACAGGGCATATCTGTCAGATTCACACAGCTTCTACATATTATCGAACTAATGTCATCATAATTAACTTGTGATGATGACTTTTAATTATATCATGCACTTTGGGAGGAATTCCCTTCAGCCCATTCACTTGTGGCCTCCAGGTTAGTTTACAGTATGATATAAGACGTGGAAACATCCACCAAATCTATGTAAACACTATGTAAATACTTTAGGAGTAAATGAGAACACTCACAGAATAGCAGAAGTATTGAGTCATTGAGAGGCACACACAAAAAAGAAAGAATACTTGCTAGCTTTCAGAAGGAATCCCTTCTCGAGCTACACATACAATCCTGGCATTGCACATTCAGCCAGTTCTCTCTCTCTCTCTCTCTCTCTCTCTCTCTCTCTCTCTCTCTCTGTGTGTGTGTGTGTGTGTGTGTGTGTGTGTTTTTTTGTAACTCTGGAGAGTAGTACATTTTCTTTCTTTTTGTGAGTACCTGTCAATGACTCAATGCTTCTGCTTTTGGGTGAGTGGTCTCCTTTACTCTTACAGTATTTAAATTCAACCAGAAATTACTGCAACTATAGAAAATACAGAATTATTTCTTCATTTTTGGTTTCAGTAATTAAACATATGGCACAAATTATTAAAAGGAGAAACTAACTTTATCACTATTTTATGTAATAATTTTTTACAGTGTTTCACTAACAAATTAAAAAAAGTATAATTTTTTGTGTAACTATTTGAATTTGTTTCTCACATACCAATGCATGCACAGAAATGCACATACCTGGCATTGCATGGCCATAGTATGTATCTCTCAGATTCATACAGCATATATCTACTAATTTTGCACAGGGTATATCTGTCAGATTCACACAGCTTCTATGTATTATTGAACTAATGTCATCATAATTAACTTGTGCTCACTATTTTTAATTATATCAAGCACTTTAGGAGGAATTCCCTTCAGCCCATTCACTTGTGGCCTCCAAATGCATCATCAGTCATCTATGCCAGATTCATTCTGGAGCCATTACACACTATAATGACAATGTCATCAGTGTATGCAACTGATCCATCTACTACATTTATCCAGTATAGTAATCTCTAGTGTGTGTATATCATTACTCAACAGGTTACAGCTCAACATTTTGTGCCCTGAGGAAGTTTTCTGTAATCTTTTTAACTGTCTTAAGAAGTCTTTGACCAATGCTCTCTCTAGAACAGCAGAGTGGATTGGGTGAAGGGTGAGTCAGTCGTTCCCTAAAACTGCAGCAATCTGGATAAGGGAAGAAAACCCCAAAAGAAAAATAGGACAAGTTTAAGAGTCATGAAATGGCAGTCCCATACTGAACTACTCTTGCAAGAGGCCACAGGCCTCTCCTAGGGGAATTTCACCTGGACACCCATATTCTTCATAAAGAAAAAACAGCTGGAAAAATTTGTGAGGATCAAACAGGTTTAAATGTTTAATCAATGAAATGAAGAAGACTGTGAAGAAGAAGAAGAAGAAGAAGTACAATGAGCCACTGACCACTATATTATTTCCCAAAAGCTGCAGTAGTGAGATTCAGTGGCCTAATGATCTTTAAGATGTGTGAAAATGGTAGACTATAATTTTTGAAACCCCAATCGGTATGAGTGATTACTGTCCTGGACACCAAAATTCATGTAAAGCATGTAGTGTACAGCAATTTGAGCCCTACAAGACTGCAAAACTGACATTTTAGTGGTAATAGGCTATTGGGCCTACCATTATCCTCAAACAATGATAAGTCCACTGGTTCATGTGGTTTTCTGTATGTAATGTTAAACATGACCATTACAGTACTTACACTATGTGATCAAAAGTATCCGGACACCCCCCAAAAACATACGTTTTTTGTATTAGGTGCATTGTGCTGCCACCTACTGCCAGGTACTCCTTATCAAGCAACCTCAGTAGCCATTAGACATCATGAGAGAGCAGAATGGGGTGCTCCACGGAACTCACGGACTTCAAATGTGGTCAGGTGACTGGGTGTCACTTGGGTCATACATCTGTATGCGAGATTTCCACACTCCTAAACATCTCTAGGTCCACTGTTTCTGATGTGATAATGAAGTGAAAACATGAAGGGGCACACACAACACAAAAGCATACGGGCCAACCTCATCTGTTGAGTGACAAAGACCGCCGACTGTTGAAGGGGGTCATAATGTGTAATAGGCACACATCTATACAGACCATCACACAGGAATTCCAAACTGCATCAGGAGCCACTGCAAGTACTATGACAGACAGGAGGTGAGAGAACTTGGATTTCATGGTCGAGCGGCTGCTCATAAGCCAAACATCATGCCAGTAAATGCCAAACAACGGCTCGCTAGGTGTAAGGAGCATAAACATTGAATGATTGAACAGTGGAAAAATGTTGTGTGGAGTGAAAAATCATGGTACACAATTTGGCGATCCGATGTCAGGGTGTGGGTATGGCAAACCTACACAAAGTAAATTCTCTCTATGAGACTGAGGATTCTGATTCTTTCACGCCTTGGGACATATCCTATAAACAAATACCTTCTTTTAGTCTAGTTTTATCATATCTCTCTTTTTTTTTTTTTTTTTTTTTTTGCTTTTAGTATATCCTAGATTAGTTATTTGATCTATCCACCTAATCTCCAGCTAAACTTTCTGTAGCACCACATTTTAAAAAGATTCTATTCTCCTCTCGTCTGACCTGCTGATCATCCACCTTTCACTTCCATACAAGGGTATGCAACACAGAAATACCTTCAGAGAAAAAGTCCTAACACTTAAATTTATATTCAATGTTAACAAATTTCCATTTCCCTACAACATTTCCCACTGGCAGCCTGCATTGTATATTATGTTTACTTTGGCCATCATCAAATATATAGTATTTCTACTCTCTCATTTCCCAATACAGTTCCTTAAGCATTTCCTAATTTAATTAAAAAACACTGTTTATTTTTCATGTCCTGCAACTCTCTTAAATCCAGTATTGTTTCACCCTTGTATTTTGTCCTTGTTAACTCCAGAATTTCAGAGAGTACAGTCCAGTCAACATTGTAAAAAGCTTTCTCTAAATGTACAAATGCTATAAATGAAGGTTTGCATTTCTTCAACCTATAATCTAAGGTAAGTCATAAGACCATTGTTGCCTTGTATGTTCCTACATTTCTCTGGAACACAAACTGATCCTCACTGTGGTCAGTTTCGTATAGTCTTTCCGTTACTCAGTTCATAATTCAAGTTAGTATTTTGCAACTATGACTTATTAAACTAATGGTTTGGTAATATTCACATCTGTCAGTCTCTGTCTTCCTTGGAATAAGAATTATTACCTTCTTCTTGAAACCTTAAGGTACTATGGCTGTCTGATATATCCTGCATACAAGGTGGAATAGGTTTGTAATGGTATGGTCTCATAACAACCTTAATAATTATGAGGTAATGTCACCTATTCCAGGGGTTATGTTTCAACGTAGGTCTTTCAGTGCTCTGCCAGATTCTTGTTGCAATATCCCTTCTCCTATTTCATGTTCATCCACTTCCTCTTCTTTTCCTTGTCTTTATTTGTGTAGCCCTTCTACATATTCCTTGAACCTTTCTGTCTCCCCTTCTTTGCATAGCACTGGCATGCCATCTCAGTTCTTGATATTCTTACAGCTACTTCACTTTTCTCTCAAGTGGGTTCTTTAATTTTCCTATAGGGCACATCTATCATTTCCATAGCCATTCATGCTTTAACTATGGATTAAGTAGGAATAATTTTAGGGACCTGTCCTCAGAAAATGTTTTAATTAAACTGTTTTGATAATTTATGTTCTGAAAATTAATTTCAGTAGAACATATTACTACCTAACACAGTTGATCCATATTTTTGCCCCTTAAGCATGCTTTTGGAAATTCTAATCACATTATAGACATGTGTTAGTAGTTAAACTCTTAGAGACTGAAACTGAAAATCTTTGTGGGGGTACTGACCTTATGAACTGGCATCCTCAAATCTAATGTAAAAGATGTGTTACAATTCACAAACTTCATAGTTTTAAGCTTACCTGGCCTGTGCATAAGCTAGCTATTCAAGTCTTACATTTGGTTCTCATACACTTCTTTTTTCAAATGTTACAGAACATTCCTCGCCCCTCACATCTTAAGAAATTTGCATACATCTATAAGGATGAACTGAGTATTTTTGATTTATTTGGATTTAAAACATTTCCTATTACAGAGAATCCCACAAGACTTTTCTTGTTTTTTTTTTTTTTTTTTTTTTTTTTTTAAATCACACAAAGCTTCACCATTAAGCTCATAGTGTGGAAATTATGAAATATACTCTCAAAAGTGTATTAAGCTCTAGCACATTTGTGAATGTATAATGAATCTATCTCCCACACTGTGTGTCTGAAGATGTCTTTTATGTTTTGAAATCAGTCACAATGAGTTACAAAGAATAACTATAGGTGACTGGAGATAAAAAAGTAGGAGAAAGGCTTTCATTCTCCATAAAATAATAGCAAACAAAAGTAACAATTGTGTACTGAAGGGGAATATTTCTTATCATCATCAGCAAAAAACATGTACTTGGAAATTTTTAATGCCAGTAACAATTATATAGTGACAAGTTACAATGCATTTGCATAAATAAGACAGTTGTGTATTTCTATCACGATGGCACATTTTTTCACTTTTTCTCATTTTTGAAAGGCTTTGGTCCTTTGTGTAACCAACATGTTCCTCACAAAATGAGTAAAGATTCTATTGTGGATTGGCAAATATATATGATACAGAAAATGTCAGTCTCTTCTGGTATACTGGGTGTTGTTTTGTCCCATTTTTTAAGAGCGGTCAGTTTCAATTTCAAATAATGATTATTATTTTCTTGAGAAATGGTGGAATTGTATCTCTCATCACTCTTCAGTATCACATTCTTTAATAAACCTAATTACATTGGATTTTGAGAGGCTGGTGGTGGCTGTGGTGAGGTACGGAAGGAGGTGGCGGGGGAGGGGGAGGGAGTGGCGAGAGGGAGTAGGGGAGGGGGTGGCGAGAGGGAGTAGGGGAGGGGGGAGGGGGACAGAGGAGGGAAAGGAGGAGGAGGAGGAGGAGGAGGATGAATTTATAAATATGAAATCGGTCAGCATGAAGACCTGACCAAGTATTGTAACATATCATCTGAAAACTAGGGTATTTTCTGCTTGCTCTAAATTTCTTTGAATACAAGTAACTATTTCAAAAGTACTCACTGAACTCAACAACAGTAATGGATGTTTCACATTAATAGCTACAGGATTTTTCACATTCTCTGACACAAAAAATTAGGAGTATCTTCCAGACACAATCAGAGTACAATTAACAATGAAATGAAATAAAATAAAATAAATAAAACTGACTCAGCATCACAGATTTAAAGTTCCACAAGCATAAACCGAGTACAAATTTGTGTAACATTATTATACTAAACTTCTTATTATGACACAACCTTTGTTCTTAAATTAAAATTGATTTCTCTCTTTTACACACACACACACACACACACACACACACACACACACACACCTCTGTAAAAACAGATCCATAGTGGTCCTTTATTGTGGATAATATGGGAACATTTAACTTTTGACTGCTATTAAGGCAGACTTTCAATTTTTGATTATATCTTGTTTAATGTGTATGCTTGTCTTATTACCTACTGATGTCAAAAGCCCAAGAAGTCGACTGAGGGAGTCTTGAGGATAATGTCATGCTATTTTAGGGTAAAGGAAGAATACTGGTATTGGACCTTGTGGAAATTCATGATGCATTCAACTACTACTGTGTTGTAAAGAAACATGTGTACTATATGCATATTTATTCAATATTTTGGATAATCATGTGATGTGTACTTTTGTGCTTCAAATGATGGAATCTTTACTCTGCAAAATGTGATGCACAAGACAAGATCAAGACATTTAAAATTTTGGACTGGTTAAAACAGTGTGTGGTACCTGAAACATATTTTATATAATATGAAAGCTCCTTCAGTGTGCAGATGCAGTGACACATACATGCAAACATTCTTGTGGATGTGAAATATATTAATTTTTTAGTAACACTTCCTGGAGGCATAATTGTACATTTTATACATATGTACAGTAACAAACAATAAAAAAAATGTAAAAAAAACTTTAAGATTTAATATATTGCACTTTATTTTAATAAGTGAGGATATATGTACATAGCAAGAATTGGTTGATGTAACTGTGCCGCACATCTATAGTACAATAATTAGTCAATATTTTGTTAAAAAAGACTTTCACTAAGGTACATTTTAAAAGGGTACACTTACCTCAGATCAGGCAAAGGTAGAAATTCAATATCAATAAGTGGCCTTAAACTGGGTAGGCTGCAGGCAGTAATATGGCCATTTGAAATATAGCACACTAAGCACACACTATCTGTAAACCAAAATAAAATGCATGGTGTACTCATAAAATATGTATAAATTAACAACAAAGACATAAGAAACAAAAATATTTTCTCGGTTCAAGCTCTGAGCATACACTTCTCTCTCTCTCTCTCTCTCTCTCACACACACACACACACACACACACACACACACAGGGTGGGGGGGGGGGCATCCACAAAGGGTGGGGGAGGTCGTTGACAGGGGGAGGTCGTTGACAGTGGGAGGGCATCGACAGGGGGCAAGGATGTCTACAAAGGGGGAGGGTGTCCACAGAGGAGGAAAGTAATGGCAGGAGTGGGGTGGTGTGGGGTGGTGTGGGGTGGTGTGGCGTGGCG
Organism: Schistocerca nitens; assembly: GCF_023898315.1. Taxonomy (NCBI): domain Eukaryota; kingdom Metazoa; phylum Arthropoda; class Insecta; order Orthoptera; family Acrididae; genus Schistocerca; species Schistocerca nitens. The sequence continues at coordinate 446,623,154 of NC_064616.1, read as the reverse complement.
TGGCGTGGTTATAGAGGGTTAGCAACATCAAAAATCAGTGACATCATCTAAGAGGTGGGGGGATGGTCAGAGTCAAAGGAAAGGGGGACTGAGTCAAAGATGAGGAAAGGGGAGAGTCAAGAGGGAAGAGGGACTTGGGAGGGAAGGAGGGGGGTTTCAAAGAGCAATTGTGGGCTGTGGCAAATGGCGGCTGGGTTTCTGTGGCAAATGGATGGATGAGGGTTTTCATCAAACAGAGATCAGAGGGATTCTGTAAAAATATGGTGGTGCTATTGCAAAGAGGGGGCACCGGAGATTCCTTCATAGACAGGGTGGTGGGGTTCTGTTAAAGAGGTGGTGAGATGACTCTGTAAAGAAAGGGCAGCAGGGGCTCAATAAGAGACAGGGTGGGGCATGTTAGGGCAAGGTTGACCATGTCAAAGAGCAGGCACAGGGGAAGCTGTATCAAAATGGGCGCAGGGCTATTACAAAGAGGGGGAGGGGCAGTGTCAAAGAGGGGGAGGGGCAGTGTCAAAGAGGGGAGTGGTGGCTGCATCAAACAAGGGGAGGGAAGTCAACTGAAATGAAATATTTTGAAAACCAGATACCAGCTTTTCTTTACTGCATTTGTAAGCCATTTTCAGTTTATGGTGAGGTAATTACACTTCATTCAAAATTACTACGTCTCTGATAATTTTCAAATATGTACATGTACATGTATCCTATCATTGTAGTGACTGTAAGCAGCAGAGCAATATGGTGAAAGACCTGTGACGCCACACTGAAAATTGAGCAACTTTTTAAATAGCTTCCAGTAATGATAGGTTCTATCATGTTTGACTCATGCTGTACAGCAACTACTACACTGTATTCTTGCAATCTGTACTAAAAGTTTGTGAAAAAATGTTACTATTCATTGGCTTCCGTTATTACGTCCCTTGGAGTCACTCAGATCATTATTCTAAATTGAGAATTACTGTTTGTAAAAAATTTATTGAGTCTTCTGTGAACACTTATGATATGAGCTACAATTTTAGTTTTTCAGTACTACAAAATGTGTACACAAACTAATCATTTAAATAAAAACTCAAAGAGAGAGAGAGAGAGAGAGAGAGAGAGAGAGAGAGAGAGAGAGAAGGAGGGAGAGGGAGTATCCTACAGTAATTTGTATGAACGTCTTGATTGTGTACCTGTTCATTAGATTGTGTACAGATATGAGGCTTTCTCAATAGGACTCAGTTATCTGATGCAAAGGTGAACAGATTTTCAGGTATACACTGTCCAGTCACATTCATGTGACCTCAAGTCAAAAGCTTAGATATGGTCCCCAAGGATGGATGCATACTTCTGTTGATATGGTGCACCTTCCAGAATGATAATACCACCAGGAAATGCCATGAAAACATTCCTCAGACCATAATGCTTCCTCCAACAGCCTGGACCCTTCCGACAATTGTTGCGGGTGTTTACTTTCAGAAGTGAGCTTTCAGCCAAAAGGCCTTCTTCTAAAGTAGAAAACATACACACTTTCACATAAGCACTATTCACACACACACACATGACCACTGTCCCTGGCCACTAAGGCTGGATTAATAGTCAGGCTCCCATACTGAGTCTGGCCTCAGTGGCCAGAGAGAGTAGTCATGTGTGTGCGAGTTGTGCTTATGTGAATGTGTGTGTGTTTTCTACTTTACAAGAAAGCCTTTGGGCTGAAACCTCAGATGTATAGTAGTATTTTTGCTGTGGCTGTCTTGAGTCTTTATCTTCTCTATTGGTGGGTAGCAATCTTTCCTTTCCATAAAATTATCACAAATAATAATACAAAGTGACATTATACTTAATGATACAATCAACAATACATGGTAAATCTTTTTAAATATTATAATGCTCCAGAAATTCAGAGACAGAGTAGAAGCAATGGTCAAGCATGAACTGTTTGAACTTTGCTTTAAATATATTTAATGTCAGTGCCATTTTAAGTAATCTTCTGCCTCGTTTCATAAGAGTGAAAATCTTAGATATGTTTTAAGATGTCTTCTTTTAAAGTAATCCCTTCTGTAGATATTAGTATGTCATGTAAGTGGTCTGCAGGAACCACTGCATTTAGCTTGCTTTATCACTCTGATAATCTTTTCGTGTATTTTAAATTTGTGTATTTTTTCTTTTTTTATATAAATTTGTAGAATTCCCCAATTTGCACCAGTTGCAACCGTGTTGCCATTATACCGTGTTACCAATGATGGGCAGCATTTATTATGAGAGAAAATTCTATCAGCAAACAGAAGGGTATTCAGCTTTTTGTTTAGATTGTTAAGGTGAAGTGCCCTCTTCAAATCCTCCTGAATACATTTGTCTAAGAATTTTGTATCACTCAGTTTTCACTCAGAGAAGCTCCCACCCCCAAGTTCACTCCGGTCGCAGAAATTGTTAGTGCTGTTGAACAGGTTGCAGCTCGACTTCCGCCTGAATCAGCTGAGGAAATACGTCGTGAAACTTGTCGTGCGTTGACAAAATCCAAGCCAATGAAGTCAAATATCACTAGTAAAGAGAGGGCGGCCATTCGTGATCTGAGGGAGCGCTCTGAAATTGTTGTCTTACCGGCCGACAAAGGCAATGCTACGGTTGTTGTCTCCCATAAGGACTACACTGATAAGATGCAGAGCCTGCTAAATGACGATTCCTACCGGAAGATCAGCGTTGACCCTACAAAGAAGGTGGACAACAAGACGAGGTTGCTTCTCAAGGACGCAGATTTACCGGAGGGTGACGCTAAGAAATTGTTACCCCAAGGTCCGGTACCGCCTAGACTATATGGACTCCCGAAGGTTCACAAAGAGGGGGTACCATTACGCCCCATTGTCAGCAACATCAGGGCACCTACATATTTGTTGGCCAAATACCTGACGGGAATATTAAGTCCTTACGTGGGTAAATGCCCTCATCACATCCGTAATTCCGTGGATTTTGTTAAACGCCTTGATAGCTTCACGTTGGGTGAGTCAGATATCATGGTGAGTTTTGACGTCGTTTCCTTGTTCACGAGGGTACCCCTGCAAGAGTCACTAGAATTGATTAGTCAGAAGTTTGACGAGAAGACCACTGAACTTTTTAGGCATGTCTTGACTTCCACGTATTTTCTTTTTAATGGAGAATACTACGAACAGACGGAGGGAGTCGCCATGGGTAGCCCACTCTCACCGGTGGTAGCGAATTTGTACATGGAGAACTTCGAGGAGGAAGCCCTGTCGTCATCCGAATGGAAACCTACTTGCTTTTTCCGTTACGTGGACGACACTTTCGTCATCTGGCCACATGGTATGGATAAACTCCTCGACTTCCTTACACATCTAAACTCCATACACCCCAACATCAAATTCACTATGGAGACTGAAACGGAGGGTAAACTACCTTTCCTTGACGTCTTGGTCAAGAGAAGGCCTGACGGCACCCTAGGTCATGGGGTGTATCGGAAGACAACGCACACTGATCTGTATTTGCACGCAGACAGCTGCCACCACCCTTCACAGAGGAATGGGGTACTTAAAACTCTAGTACATAGGGCGCGCACTATCTCTGACGCAGAGAGTCTACCCCAGGAATTGGAACATCTGAGAACTGTATTTCGAAAAAATGGGTACTCAGAGTGGCAGAGTCAACGTGCTCTCCGCCCAACCACTACAGCACAACCTGTGGATATGGATGAAATCACGAGGGAGGAGGTAGGCACTGCGTTTATCCCATATACAGGCGCACTCTCGGGAAAGATCGCCCGCATTTTGAAGAAACACCGGGTCGGAACGGTGTTTTGTCCTCCGAATAAAACTCGTGCACTGGTGGGGAGCGCCAAAGATGACCTCGGTTTGAGGAAGGCCGGCGTGTACCAGATTCCGTGTCAATGTGGCAAGTCGTATATTGGTCAGACGATGCGTACCGTCGAGGATCGATGCCGTGAACACCAGACGCACACTCGACTGATGTATCCAAGCAAGTCGGCGGTCGCTGAACATTGTTTGTCGGAAAATCACGCTATGGAGTATGAACGCATGAGGATTCTGGTACAGACGTCGAGATACTGGGACAGCGTTGTTAGAGAGGCCATCGAAATTCGCACCAATGACGACCTCATAAATCGTGACTGTGGCTATAATCTTAGCAAGGCTTGGGAACCAGCGATTGGGTTAATCAAGAGTAAATCGAGCAAATGTATAGTTGTGACGACCACGGCGGACGGAGCCATCACACCGACGTCATCTCAGACGCCGTCGCAGTCTGTTCCCCCGCGCGACCGTGGCGCGGGGCGCGGACGGCGGAGTGAGCGCGCCGCGGGCGGAGGGTATTTAAATCCGCTGCCGCCGCGACCGAACCCAGTTCCACCTGAGCAGCCATAGTGTACGGATCTCCGTGCCAGCACGTTCACAGGAGCTCAGTCCGTCAGTTCACCTGATGATGGCGACATGTATGATCGCCGAAATATTGTGCCCGTTGGACACTGTAGACCGGCAGTACACCCATGGATATTTTGATTAACATAAGTATCATTTCCACCCTTTTTACTGCTCATGAAAATCACACATTGCATGTTGTACCACCATACAGCGAGACCTTCAGAAATAGTGGTCCAGATTGCTGTACACACCAGTACCTCTAATACCCCGCTGCACATCCTTTTGAATTGATGCATGCATGTATTCGTCATGGTATACTATCCACAAGTTCATCAAGGCACTATTGGTCCAGATTGACCACGCAGCATCCATGAAGTCGAATGCCTCACCAGTATACTGCTGATATGGTTGTGCTGTCAGTCAGAGGATGGCATTCACATATCGTACAGCTGTTACAGCAGCACCCATGACCATCAGCAGTGTACATCAGCCCCCACATAATGCCATCCAAAACATCAGGGAACCTCTACCTTGCTCCACTCGCTGCACAGAGTGTTTAAGGTGTTCAGCCTGACCAGGTTGCCTCCAAACACATCTCTGATGATTGTCTGGTTCAAAGCATAAGCAACACTCATCAGTGAAGAGAACGTGATGCCAATCCTGAGCGGTCCATTCGGCATGTTGTTGGGCCCATCTGTACCGCACTGCACGGTACCGTGGTTGCAAAGGTGGACCTTGCCATGGACGTTGGGAGTGAAGTTGCAAATCATGCAGCTTATTGCGCACAGTTTGAGTTGTAACACGATGTCCTGTGGCTGCACGAAAAGGATTATTCAACATGGTGGCATTGCTGTCAGGGTTCCTGTGAGCCATAATCCATAGGTAACGGTCATTCACTGCAGTAGTAGCCCTTGGGCAGCCTGAGCAAGGCATGTCCTCAATGGTTCCTGTCTCTCTGTATCTCCTCCATGTCTCAACAACATCGCTTTGGTTCACTCCGAGATGCCAGGACACTTCCCTTGTCGAGAGCCCATCCTGGCACAAAGTAACAGTGTGGACGCGATTGAACCATGGTATTGACCGTCTAGGCATGGTTGAACTGCAGACAATGGCCGGCCGGAGTGGCCGAACGGTTCTAGGCGCTACAGTCTGGAACCGCGTGACCACTACGGTTGCAGATTCGAATCCTGCCTCGGGCATGGATGTGTGTGATGTCCTTAGGTTAGTTAGGTTTAAGTAGTTCTAAGTTCTAGGGGACTGATGACCACAGCAGTTAAGTCCCATAGTGCTCAGAGCCATTTGAACCATTTTTGCAGACAACACGAGCCGTGTACCTCCTTCCTGGTGGAATGACTGTAACTGATCGGTTGTTGGACCCACTCTGTCTAATAGGCACTGCTCATGCATGGTTGTTTACATCTTTGAGTGGGTTTAGTGACATCTCTGAAAATTCGAAGGGACTGTGTGTGTGATACAATATCCACAGTCAATGTATGTCTTCAGGAGTTCTGGGAACCAGGGTGAAGCAAAACTTTTTTTGATGTGTGTATTATTTCTTGCTTGATCACTTACTTCACTTTTTGCAGGAGTGTCTCTAATAGGGGAAAAAATCCTGATTTTTTCCAGGTGTGGCATTCTTCTTGTTGACTTTTGGCTTGTTGGTTCCCTGGATGTGAGATTCTGCCTTTCTTCTGTTGAACCATTTCCAAATTGCACTTTATTACTCATATATCCATTAATGACTGCCTTGTTACTACATTTGTAGTTTGAAATTCAGACACAACACTTGTGTTACTGTTTCTTCCTGTTTGCATGTTTCTGTTCACATACTGGTCCACAATTGTCCATTTGTTCTTGTTTGGGATTTTCACTTCATGATAGTTATTTTTACCTGTTATTTCACTTCAGGAAAGTTTTTATCTGTTTGTCCATTTGTGTTTGGTTTATTACTGTGCTAGGGTTTTGTTTTATTTATGCCACACATACAAAAGAGGCAAACCTATGTCAGTTTTTCCATACCTGTTTAAATTTGACCATTAACTATATATTCATTTATTTCTGGTTGTTCAAGTTCAAAATTCACAGTCAGTCTCTACCTTCACAGATCTGTGGCAGTACTAATTTTTTTCTATCATGATGTGATTCACAGATTTGACGTTTCCTTTCATGTCTTTGACATCATATCTAAGAGGTGCTGGATGAATTATTATGTTATTTTGTGTATTACTTTCAGTATGAATTCCAGAGGATCTGCCATGTTTTTGTGAAACACTTTCAGAGATTTTTCTGTGTAATTTGAGCCACCAACAACTATTGACATTTTTTCACCAATAAGTTATCAGGTACTTTGTACATCTTTTTAAAAACTTCCTCAATTGGTGCAATGGGTTTGATAATACTTTGCATAATGAAATGATTACCTAGCTTGTCCTCACAGTTTCTGCCTTGACTATCACTTATGATAAGAACTTGGTCTCATTGATTATTTGTTGCCCTATACTCGGTGAATGGTTCAGTTCAGGATAATCACATGAATTACTTAAATTATTAGCACATCAAATTTATTGTGCGTTCCAACTTATTTGCCAAGTTATTTCAGGCCTAACAATTCAGTGTTTTCACACAAATCATAACTCTGATTTTCCACTAGAGCTTGTTCATAGTCACTTAGCTATGTTTCTGAATTTCTTATTTTGAGCAACATGACACTGTTTTAGTCCTGCAACATTTTTATAGTTCCATCCTTGTATATCGCACTTGAGCACTTACCAGAAAATGGCGATGTTTCTGGTGGAATTTTCAGCACATTTTGCTTCATCAGCTGTTCATATTTTGTGGCTTGAAGTTTATTAGTATCCATATTTTGTGCATATATGTTCATTTAGTTTCAAAATGTCCTTATAATTTGCAAATACTTTCTTTTTACCAGAAATATTCACATTTTCTAAGAAGATGTATAAAATTCTTTTACATTGGCCACCAACTTGAAATATTCTCAGTGTAACATAATCCTGATGTCTGATGTCATATTTTTTCAAAAAAAGCCAAAATCTAGATAGTAAGAAGATAAATATAATAATACATAGTCAAATGGCAGTTTACTCTTTTAAAAAAAACTATGACAAAAATTCACCTTAACATTTTGATAGGAATACATCAGCAGTTTTGTGAAGAAGGTTCTAATGTGATTCATGCAGCTGAGAATAAAACCACTTCACTCATTATTATCCAAGTCATTTCCTTTTATTTTTATTAATCCCAGAAATCTTACAGCATGCCACTAGACATAGATAATGGACAAGTCACCAGGAGAGCTTTCTTATGATCACAATCTTCCTTCAATTATCAGTCAATGGATTCAGAAAAATTTGGTTTTTTGCACAAAAGTAAAAGAACAAAATGGTAAATATCCTAGAATTACTAGTCTCTACAGGCCGGAATATCAGTAATATAAGGAAAACTATAGATTGCTACTCACCATAAAGATAACACATTGAGTTACAGACAGGCACAACAAAAAGGACTGTTACACATTCAGCTTTTGGACACAGCCTCCTTCTTGAAAGAAGCACACCTCAAGGGCACATCACCAGCATGCATTCCAAAACGAGCTGCTGAAGATACAGGTCAGGTGTGCTTCTTGCTTGTGTGAATAAACAACATGTGTGTGTGTGTGTGTGTGTGTGTGTGTGTGATTTTCCTTTTCTGAAGAAGGTTTTGGCTGAAAGCAAATTGAGAAATTGAGTAACACGCTTTTTGTTGTCCCTGTCTCCAACTCACTGTGTCATCTTTACAGTGAGTAGCAATGTATCCTTATCCTCATACAGTTGTTAGTGTATGTGCCTCATGTATCCATGATCCTTTATTCAGCAATTTGACACATATCAGGGGTCTAAGTACACTGGTTACTGTAGCATAATGATATTCACTGAAATCTGCAGCAATTTTGTATCCGTATGTGCACTTTGCAAAATGCTGCTGTGTGTCACAGAGTGTATTTTCATAGAGGAACTCCAGTTTCCCTGCATCCTAATAATGAGGAAAAGCCTGCTACTTGCTTTGCTTAAGATTGAACTTCATCATCATTCAAATAATATCCCCATATTAGATCGCTCTGTGATATGGTTCACTCTAATAGAGTAAATTACTACACATGCAGACTTTTGTCTTTATCAACACAATGAATACACTGTCAAGTCTTTAGGCCTCATTGAAATTTTGGTATGACTTGTCACAGAGGAATATCACTGAAGCTGCTTAATTAAGTTTATTAAGACCAGTTTATTAAGAACGATGTCGTAACTGTGGTATTGGGGTAGTGTCTTTGATTCATAATCAAAATGTCTTCGGTCCCAGGTTTGAATCCCGCCGCTGCTTAAATTTTGATTAATAATCAGCATTGGCAGCTGAAGTCTTCCAGCATAAGAAATCATCCTCATTCTGCCAAAGCCTTGTCATAGAGGGCGGAGAAGCAGACAGAGGTTCAGGGCACTGTCTTGCCCTGAAGACGGAAGAATCAACAAAGATCAATGGCATGAAGATGCAGAAGGCAATGGAAACCACTGCATTAAAGACACGTAATGTGTATCCACAGGACATGTGGCCTGTAATTGAAGAAGTGTCGTGATGATCTCTCCTTTAGCATAAGATTCTGGAATAGTCCCCCATTCGGATCTCTGGGAGGGAACTGCCTTTAGGGGGAGGTTACCATGAGAAAAAGATTGAATAATCAATGAAATAATAACATTCTACAAGTCGGGGTGTGGAACATCAGAAGCTTGAATGTGGTAGGGAAACTAGAAAATCTGAAAATGGAAATGCAAAGGCTCACTCTAAATATAGTAGGGGTCAGTAAAGTGAAGTGGAAAGAAGACAAGGATTTCTGGTCAGATGAGTATAGGGTAATATCAACAGCAGCAGAAAATAGTATAACAGCAGCAGGATTCATTATGAATAGGAAGGTAGGGCATAGAGTGTGTTACTGTGAACAGTTTAATGATAGGGTTATTCTTATCAGAATCGACAGCAAACCAACAACAACAACAACAACAACAACAATCCAAGTATACATGCCGATGTCACAAGCTGAAGATGAAGAGAGAGAGAAAATGTATGAGGATACTGAAAGGGTAATACAGTATGTAAAGGGAGATGGGGGACTGGAATGCAGTTGTAGGGGAAGGAGTAGAAGAAAAAGTTACAAGAGAATAGGGGCTTGGGGCAAGGAATGAGTAAGGAGATGGTTGGTTGGTTGTCTTGGGGAAGGAGACCAGACATCGAGGTCATCGGTCTCATCAGATTAGGGAAGGACGGGGAAGGAAGTCGGCCGTCCCCTTTGAAAGGAACCATCCCGGCATTTGCCTGGAGCGATTTAGGGAAATCACGGAAAACCTAAATCAGGATGGCCGGACGCGGGATTGAACCGTCGTCCTCCCGAATGCTAGTCCAGTGTCTAACCACGAGTAAGGAGAAAGATTAACTGAGTTCTGTAATAACTTTCAGCTAGTAACAGCAAATACTTTCTTCAGGAATCACAAGAGGATGTGGTATACTTGCAAAAGGCCAGGTGTTACGGGAAGATTTCAGTTAGATTACATCATGGTCAAGACAGAGATTCCGAAATCAGATACTGGATCATAAGGCGTACTGAGGAGCAGATATAGACTCATACCATAACTTAATTAATAGTGATGAAGACTAGGCTGAAGTTCAAGACATTAGTCAGGAAGAATCAATATGCAAATAAGTGGGATAAGGAAGTACTAAGGACTGACGAGATACACTTGACATTCTCTAAGGCTACAGATACAACAATAAGGAATAGCTCAGTAGGCAGTACACCTGAAGAGGAATGGACATCCCTAAAAATGGTAATAATAGAAGTTGGGAAGGAAAACATAGGTACAAAGAAGGTAGCTGCAAATAATCCATGGGTAACAGAAGAAATACTTCAATTGATCAATGACTGGAGGAAGTACAAAAATGTTCTGGAAGACTCAGGAATAGAGAAATGCAAGTCGATGAGGAATGCAATAAATAGGAAGCGCAGGGAAGCTAAGACAAAATGGCTGCATGAAATATGTGAAGAAACTGAAAAAGAAATGATTGTCGGTAGGACTGACTCAGCATACACGAAAGTCAAAACAACCTTCAGTGACATTAAATGCAAGGGCAATAACATTAAGAGTGCAGTTGGAATTCCACTGTTAAATGTAGATGAGAGAACAGATAGGTGGAAAGAATACATTGAAAGCCTCTATGAGAGGGAAAGACTTGACTGATGTTGGTTGGTTGGTTTGGGGGATTAAAGGGACCAGACTGCGACGGTCATCGGTCCCTTTTTCCAAAAAATTAAAACCACCCAAAGAGAAGAAAAACGAACAGCAGGAAAAACGTCAGACGACACAGGACAAGAAATACTCCTACAGAGATCAGACAAGACAAATTAAAATCACACAGAGTGTGATGGTGGTTGGTCAACCATAGAGATAAAAAGGAAAAGCCAACCACCGAGAACACATTAAAAACTCAGCGTAAAATCGTAGGCCAATGGCCAGAATCAACACAAAAGAACAGAACAAACACTCAGAGTAAACGATAAAAACCCCATGCCCGAATAAAACGTAAAACTAAGCCAGCCATAACAGGGTCATCAGATAAAAGGGCAGGGAGCGTATCAGGCAGCGCAAATGTCTGCCTGACCACAGCTAATAGGGGACAGGCCAACAAAATGTGGGCCACTGTCAAAGCCACCCCGCAGCGACATAGAGGAGGGTCCTCCCGGCGCAGTAAAAAACTGTGTGTCAGCCGGGAGTGGCCAATGCGGAGCCGACAAAGGATGACTGAGTCCCTGCGGTTGGCTCGCAAGGATGACCGCCACACAGTCATCGTCTCCTCAATGGCACGGAGTTTATTGGGCGTGATCTGATCGCGCCATTCAGCGTCCCAAAGCGCAAAAACTTTTCGGCGGAGGACTGCACGCAAATCAGTCTCTGGGAGGCCAACATCCAGAGATGATTTACTCGTGGCCTCTTTCGCCAGGCGGTCAGCATGTTCATTGCCCGGGATACCAACATGACCGGGGGTCCACACAAAGACCACAGAGCGGCCGCAACGGGCAAGAGTATGCAGGGACCCTTGGATAGCCATCACCAGACAAGAACGAGGGAAACACTGGTCGAGAGCTCGTAAACTGCTCAGGGAATCGCTACAGATAACTAAGGACTCACCTGAGCAGGAGCGGATATACTCTAGGGCACGAAAGATGGCGACCAGCTCAGCAGTGTAAACGCTGCAGCCATCCTGCAGGGAACGTTGTTTGAAATGGTCCCCTAGAGTGAACGCATACCCGACACGACCAGCAACCATCGAACCGTCAGTGTAAACAATGCCAGAGCCCTGATACGTGGCCAGGATGGAATAAAAGCGGCGGCGGAAGGCCTCTGGAGGGACTGTGTCCTTCGGGCCCTGTGCCAAGTCGAGCCGAAGGCAAGGGCGAGGAACACACCATGGGGGTGTATGTAAAGTGGCCCGGAAAGGAGGTGGAACAGTGAAAACCTGAAGCCCAGAGAGAAGCTCTTTGACGCGGACCGCGATTGTACAACCAGACCAGGGCCGAGGTTCCGGCAGATGGACGACCGATCGCGGGAACAGGAGACGATAGTTTGGATGCCCGGGCAAGCTTAGAACACGGGCAGCATAAGTGGCCAGCAAACGTTGGCGTCGTAACCGCAGTGGAGGGACACCTGCCTCCACTAGTACGCTGTCCACAGGGCTGGTGCGGAAAGCACCAGTGGCAAGGCATATCCCGCTGTGGAGAATTGGCTCCAGCACCCGTAACGCAGATGGGGATGCTGAGCCATAAGCCAGGCTCCCATAATACAGACGGGACTGGATTAACGCCTGGTAGAGCCACAACAGGGTAGATCGGTCGGCGCCCCAGCGGGTGTGGCTCAAGCATCTCAGAGCGTTTAGATGCCGCCAACACGTCTGTTTATGCTGCCGGATATGAGGCAGCCAAGTCAACCGGGCATCGAAAACCACCCCCAAAAACATGTGGGTCTCCACCACAGCAAGAAGTTCGTTGTCAAGAGAAAGCCGCGGCTCAGGATGGACCGTTCGGCACCGGCAGAAATGCATAACGTGGGTCTTGGCAGCCGAAAACTGAAAACCATGCGCTGCAGCCCAAGACTGCGCCTTGCGGATTGCGCCCTGTAGCTGACGTTCAGCAGCTGCAATGCCAATAGAGCTGTAGTAAAGGCAGAAGTCGTCAGCATACAGGGAAGCGGAGACAGAATTTCCCACGGCCGCAGCGAGGCCGTTAATGGCTATTAAAAACAGGCAGACACTTAAAACAGAACCCTGTGGCACGCCGTTCTCCTGGACGTGGGAGGAACTATATGAGGCTGCGACTTGCACGCGGAAGGTACGATACGACAGGAAATTGCAAATAAAGATCGGCAGAGGGCCCCGTAGACCCCATCCATGAAGCGTAGAAAGGATGTGATGATGCCATGTCGTATCGTACGCCTTCTGCATGTCGAAAAAGACAGCGACCAGGTGCTGACGGCGGGCAAAGGCAGTACGGATGGCCGACTCCAGGCTCACCAGATTGTCGGCGGCGGAGCGGCCTTTACGGAACCCACCCTGAGATGGAGCCAGAAGGCCCTGAGACTCCAGTACCCAATGCAAGCGCCGGCTCACCATCCGTTCGAGAAGCTTGCAAAGAACGTTGGTGAGGCTAATGGGGCGGTAGCTGTCCACCTCCAAAGGGCTCTTGCCCGGTTTCAAAACGGGGATGACAATGCTCTCCCGCCATTGCGACGGAAACTCACCCTCGACCCAGAGACGGTTGTACAGGTCGAGGAGGCGTTGCTTGCAGTCCACTGAAAGGTGTTTCAGCATCTGACAGTGGATGCTATCTGGCCCGGGAGCGGTATCAGGGCAAGCGGCAAGGGCACTGTGAAATTCCCACTCACTGAATGGAGCGTTGTAGGATTCAGAAGTGTGGGTGCGAAAAGAAAGGCTCTGATGTTCCATCCGCTCTTTAATGGAGCGGAAGGCCTGGGGGTAATTCGCAGAAGCGGAACTCATAGCAAAATGCTCTGCTAAGTGGTTTGCAATGACGTCGGAGTCAGTACAAACTGCTCCATTCAGTGAGAGCGCAGGGACGCTGACAGGTGTCCGATAGCCGGAGACGCGTCGAATCTTGGCCCAGACCTGCGATGGAGTGACATGGAGGCCAATGGTGGATACATACCGCTCCCAGCACTCCTCCTTGCCTTGGCGGATAAGGAGGCGGGCCCGCGCACGCAGCCGTTTGAAGGCGATAAGGTGGTCTATGGAGGGATGTCGCTTGTGACGCTGGAGCGCCCGCCGGCGATCTTTAATCGCTTCAGCGATCTCAGGCGACCACCAAGGCACAGTCCGCCGCCGAGGGGACCCAGAGGAGTGGGGAATGGCAGATTCGGCGGCAGTAACGATGCCGGTGGTGACCGATTGAACCACCGCATCAATGTCATCATTAGAGGCAGGCTCAAGAGCGGCAGTGGAGGAGAACAAGTCCCAGTCAGCCTTATTCATAGCCCATCTGCTAGGACGCCAGAAGAGTGACGCTGTGGTAGTGACAGAAAGATCGGAAAGTGGTCACTACCACACAGGTAGTCATGCACACTCCATTGGACAGACGGTAAGAGGCTAGGGCTACAGATTGAAAGGTCAATGGCGGAGTAGGTGCCATGCGCCACACTGAAGTGTGTGTAGGCACCATCATTTAACAGCGAGAGATCGAGCTGCGACAATAAATGCTCAACGATGGCGCCTCGACCTGTTGCCACTGACCCACCCCACAGAGGGTTATGGGCGTTGAAGTCGCCCAATAGCAAGAAAGGAGGCGGCAATTGGGCTACCAGTGCAGCCAGGACATGCTGCGAGACATCACCATCCGGTGGAAGGTAAAGACTGCAGACGGTAACAGCCTGTGGCGTCCACACCCGTACAGCGACAGCCTCTAAAGGTGTCTGGAGAGGGACAGACTCGCTGTGCAGAGTGTGAAGGACATATATGCAGACGCCACCAGACACCCCTTCATAAGCTGCTCGGTTCTTATAATAACCCCGATAGCCACGAAGGGCGGGGGTTCGCATTGCTGGAAACCAAGTTTCCTGGAGAGCAATGCAGAAGAAAGGGTGAAGGCTGAAAAGTTGGCGGAGCTCAGCTAGATGGTGGAAGAAATTGCTGCAGTTCCACTGGAGGATGGTATTGTCCATTGCGGAGAAAGGCGTGACGGGACGGGGAAGGCAGATTACGCCGCTGGGTCACCTGCCGCATCCAATGGAGCACCCGTGCAAGTGCTATCCATTGCGTCTGAGGGATCGGCGAGATCGAGGTCCTCAGTGGACGCAAGGATCTCCACCTCATCCTCAGATGCAGAGCTTTTAGGTAGCGGTGGAGTAGGTGCCACCGCAGGTGTCTTGGACTTACGGGTCTTCAAAGTCGTTTTCTCTCGCTGTTCCTTTGGTTGCCGTTGGTGAGAGGGCTTATTGGAGTCAGTCTCTGGGACCGAAGAGGATCACGAAGCCCGTCGACCAGCGACCTGTGGCTTCTTCAGACACTGGCTGGTGTCTGCTGTGCCACTGGTAGGAACCTGGGTAGGGAGTGACCCAAGGGATCCCTTCCGAGCGAGAGAAGCCGAAGAAGACTTACGCTTCTCCGGCTTAGAAGTGGGGACTGGTGTCCCCGATGGTTTAGTGGGTGCTGCTCCCGAGGTAGATGGTGTGGGAGCAACAGCAAGAGAAGGGGCCCCCATTGTCAAGGGGGCAGGTGAGGTCCTCTGATTCTGAGAGCTGACTGTATATCTTGCAGCTGAAGGAACTGGAGCAGGAGTGACAGTGGAGGCATAAGATGACATCATGCGCACGGGATGTAGCCGTTCAAATTTCCGCTTAGCCTCAGTGTAAGTCAGTCGGTCCAGGGTCTTATATTCCATGATTTTGCGTTCTTTCTGTAAGACACTGCAGTCCGGCGAGCAAGGGGAATGAGGCTCTCCGCAGTTGACACAGACGGGAGGCGGAGCACACGGAGTATCGGGATGAGATGGGCGTCCACAATCTCGACATGTGAGGCTAGAAGTACAGCGAGAGGACATGTGACCAAACTTCCAGCACTTAAAGCACCGCATCGGGGGAGGGATATAGGGTTTGACGTCACACCGGTAGACCATCACCTTGACCTTCTCTGGTAAGATATCACCTTCGAAGGGCAAGATGAAGGCACCGGTAGCTACCTGATTGTCCCTCGGAACCCGATGAACACGCCGGACGAAATGTACACCTCGTCGCTCTAAGTTGGCGCGCAGCTCGTCATCGGACTGTAAAAGGAGATCGCGGTGAAAAATAATTCCCTGGACCATATTTAAGCTTTTATGGGGGGTGATAGTAACAGAAACATCCCCCAACTTCATACAAGCGAGCAAGGCTCGTGACTGGGCAGAGGATGCCGTTTTTATTAAGACTGATCCTGACCGCATCTTGGACAAGCCCTCCACCTCCCCGAACTTGTCCTCTAAATGTTCGACAAAGAACTGAGGCTTCACAGACACAAACGATTCCCCGTCAGCTCTGGTACAGACGAGATACCGGGGCGAATACCTGTCGCTCTCATTCATAGCCTTTCGTTCCTCCCATGGTGTGGCGAGGGAGGGGAACGATTTGGGGTCATAAACGTTACCTTTAAAATGGGCCCTCGAACGCTTAGAGACTGCTGGTGGCTGGCCACCAGCAAGAGAAGATGTGCCACGCTTCATCGTGTGTCATCCACCCTGATGCCACCTACTCCGACCAAGGGCCCTCCCTACGGGCGCCACCCAGCCACAGCAAAGGCCACCTGGCAGGATGGCCATTGCCGGGAGTCCCGATGCCTCAGGGAGATGGGCATCTACTCCTTGGCATACGTGGGGAGTTAACGGCGCAGGCATCAGTAGAGTGATCCCTGTGTTGTCAGGGGGCTACAACCAAGAGGGTACATGGCGGCCCCACCACAACGGACTGGCTACCGTGCTGGATGTTAGGTGACATGTGGTCCATGGTCGCCGTCAGTGCAGAAAGTGGCCCTGCACATCGGTTGGCAGAAAGTGCACGCAGGAGCGTATCCATGCCCATGAGATGTAGAGCGGGCAGGACTGCAACGCAACGATGAAAAAGCTGGCGAAAGTTCTCAATGCAAGATGGACACAATGCACCAAGTAAGGCGCCCTTCCCCAATCGGCTCGCTCTTCAGAAAAATTTTGAGATATGGAGGTCAAACCTGACAGGGGACCATCACATAAGGCCGAAACGTTGGAGACTCCTTTTAGTCGCCTCTTACGACAGGCAGAAATACCACGGGCCGATTCTTACCCCCGAACCCGCGGGGGGACTTGACTGATGTGATAGAAGAAGAAACAGGAGACAATTTAGAAGAAATATGGGACCCGGTATTAGGATCAGAATTTAAAACAGCTTTGGAGGACTTAGATCAAATAAGACAGAAAGGATAGAAAACATTCCATCAGAATTTCTAAAATCATTGGAGGAAGTGGCAACAAAGCAATTATTCAAGTTGATGTGTGGAATGTATGAGTCTGGTGACATAACCATCTGACTTCCGGAAAAACATCATCCACACAATTCCGAAGATAGCTGACAAGTGTGAGAATTATCGCACAATCAGCTTAACAGCTCATGCATCCAAGTTGTTGACAAGAATAATACACAGAAGAATGGAAAAGAAAACTGAGGATGCACTAGATGATGATGAATTTGGCTTTAGGAAAGGTAAATGCACGAGAGAGGCAATTCTGACATTGTGGTTAATAATGGATGCAAGACTAAAGAAAAATCAAGACATGTTCATAGGATTTGTTGACCTGGAAAAAGCATTTGACAATGTAAAATGGTGCAAGATGTTAAAAAATTCTGAGAAAAATAGGGGTAAGCTACAGGGAGAGATAGGTCATATACAACAGCCAAGAGGGAATACTAAGAGTGGACGACCAAGAACAAAGTGCTCATATTAAAAAGGGTGTCGGACAAGGATGTAGTCTTTTGTCCCTACTGTTCAATCTGTACATCAAGGAAGCAATGATGGAAATGAAAGAAAGGTTTAGGAGTGGAATTAAAAAATTCAAGGTGAAAGGATATCAATGATACGATTTGCTGGTGACATTGCTATCCTGAAAGAAAGTGAAGAAGAATTACGTGATCTGCTGAATGGAATGAACAGTCTAATGAGTACAGACTACGGATTGAGAGTAAATTGAAGAAAGATGAAGGTAATGAGAAGTAGTAGAAATGGGAACAGTGAGAAACTTAATATCAGGATCAATGGTCATGAAGTAGATGAAGTTAAGGAATTCTGCTACCTATGCATTAAAATAACGAGTGATGGATGGAGCAAGGAGGACATCAAAAGCAGACTAGCAAATGACAAAAAGGGCATTCCTGGCCAAGAGAAGTCTACTAATACCAAATATTGGCCTTAATTTGAGGAAGAAATTTCTGAGAATGTACGTCTTGAGTACAGCATTGTATGGTAGTGAAACATGGATTCTGGGAAAACTGTAACAGAAGAGAATTGAAGCATTTGAGATGTGGTGCTACAGACGAATGTCGAAAATTAGGTGGCCTGATAAGGTAAGGAATGAGGTGGTTTTGTGCAAAATTGGAGAGGAAAGGAATATGTAGAAAACACTGATAAGAAGAGGGGACAGGATGATAGGACATCTGTTATGACATGAGGGTAAGCCTTCCATGGTACTAGAGGGAGCTGTAGAAGGCAGAAACTGTAGAGGAAGACAGAGATTGGAATACATCCAGCAAATAATAGAGGAAGTAGGTTTCAAGTGCTACTCTGAGATGAAGAGGTTAGCATAGGAGAGAATTCATGGCGGGGCGCATCAAACCAGTAAGAAGACTGACAAAAAAAAAAAAGAGACCAGTATATGAAAAATTCATTCCATAATGAGTAACAAGGGGCAAATGGTGAACCACGTACATTCACATGCGAGGCATATTCTACAAGTGAGAGAGATTGAAAGAAAATACATCCATTATTAAATGCTTTTATTGGCAGTTTTAATTTGCTGCAAACCTATTTAATGTTTCCACATATTCACAACACATGTGTAAGCACTTTTTTTATTGTCACATAGCTTCTTTACCTCCTCTGCATAGAAGTTCTCCACTTGGGAATTGAAATAATTTTCATTTCCTCATCACCTTCAAATTTATGTCTACCAAGCCTTTTTTTCAAGTAAAAGAAAACGCAGTAGTTTCTGGGTGTGGGGTCAGGGTAATTAAGTGGTGGTCAAAAAGTTTCCAATGGAAAGAGTTAATGTTACTCTTATAAGGAATCCCTTGAGTGCGAGGCTGCGAAAGACCAATGATGTTTACAGCATTCGATGGCCCATATATTGTCTGCCATGCAACCATAGTATACGCTGCTAATGGCAACAGGGAGTGGGAGTGGAGGTATCTGATGGCGAGCAAAGCATGAGACTACAGAGTATAGTTGAACTTCTTAGTCAACGAGTAACTTGCTACAGTGCTTGGGGTGTTTATATAAAGACCAGCAGTGACAATGATAAACAAAGCAAACATTGCACTATATCTGCAACAACAGTTGCTGAAGTTGACATTTCATCAGAAATTTGTAGATGAGTTACACAAATTTATCCCATTGTTCAGTACGGAATTTGTTTTCAGTGCCAACCAATCAGGATTTAAAGAGGAAATGTATGTGAAAGAAACCCTGAAAATTATAAATACCAAGAGAGTTGTATCAAGATTAACTAAAATCAGTGGCTTAATGCATTTGTATACAATTGTATCTGTTGTTAATCTGGATGATAAATTGGCTACAAAGTTATGTATTGTGCTGTGAGAAGTTAAAGGTGTTCTGCCCCCTACATTTGTTTCTTGTGTGCATGATATTGCAAGGGCAGTAGGGAATATTTACGTCACAGAAAGCAAGACTCGAAAAATGAGCATGAGAGAACTACAATTATGGTACGAGTACTGCTTATGGCCAATAGCTGGTCAAAATAACTTGCGTTTGCTCAATCGCTGGTCTGCATATAAAAATCAAAGTTCTTTAGAGCAAACTAACCCTCCTGAAAAGTGTGTGACATTGCAATTCATACCACCTGGAATCACTGGAAAAATTCAGCCTCTGGATGTTCGTTTCTTCTGTGCCTATAAAACATATTAACACACTGTCTGCAGCTAAAGGATAGCCAGTTTCACTATAAGCTCCATGACAGACCGTTCCACACTATGTTGCATTTCATCACATTCCATCATTTCTCATCACCTCACTACACAAATATGATTCTAGAGTGGATACCTAGCTGGACATCCAGCATGGTTTGTAACTACCAAGGAGTTCATCTCTGATTTTGATGGTGCAAACTTTGTGATCACTGTGGCATGCCATTTTTCATTTGGTGTTCATGATGCAAGATAATGGTTTGTTTTGAACATTTCTTGAATGTTGACTATATCCATTTTGTGAAGTGTAATACATATATCACATACAAGGTTGATCTCTGCACATCCCAGACATTCACTTTCTTTCACCCTCCTGGTGCCCATGTTGTAAGCCATAAGCAGCTAATATTTTAAATGTCATAATTGCTAATGCTACACTTTCAAATTAGATTGACTAAGGATTGAACTTGCAACCTCACACTCAAGTGGTTCCTTGTTAGTACATGAAGCAATGCATGGAGGTACATTATCATTGAGGTATACTATTGCACACGAAAGTTTCCCACGCTGTCAATTTTGTGTTTAATTTGTCAGTCTGGTGAGCATTTCACATTAGACGGTACATGTGAAATACTTGTTTCATTAAATCAACTAAAGAATGCCCTTCTGCTCCCACAAAATGGTACCCATTGTTTTTCAACTTAGGTAATGTGTCTGCTTGTGTTTGTTTGGTTTGGGTAAAGATTAATGGCACCACTACATTGGCCATTTTGATTTTGCATTGGTACAGGATGTCCATTTCTCTTTTCCTGCAACAATGTGGGAAGACAAATCGTATCCACCTTACCAATACTGATACAAAAATGCACATTCTCTTATCATTCTTTCTCTTTGTATTGGTCCATAAAAATTTCTAGTACGCACCATGCACATAGTTAGTGATATTCAAGCATTTCCATGATAATCATGTAAATAAATGTGTGCCCAATATTACGAAACTCATCAGCCAGAGCACCAATCATCAACAGTCAATTAGAGCACTGTTTTTCATCCACATGTTGCAAAATTTAATTGGTCTGGATATCTGACCTCCCACACCACTCTTCACCATGGACTTCTGTACAGCCATTTTTGAAGTGTCGACACCACCGTCTCCTTCACACATTACTTTAGGTCCATAACCTAGGCATGCTGGTGAATCTGAAGAGCTGTAAATCCTTTTGCAGACAAAAATTGGATCACAGAATGTAGTTTGCAATAGGACGGAGTGAAGATTTTTGAAGGCACTATTGTTTGCTTCCACTGACAGCTGTAAACCTATTGAAACAAAAATGGCTTTGTAGCTTTCTAAACAGTCAATAGATGATATTGCACCTATGCAACTTTCGTTCTGAGCTGCCAACATTTAAATGTAAGCAAATGGCCCTTACTTTTCAAATAAACCTTATATGTAGTCTGGCAGAATGAATAAGGATGATTTGAGTCACATATTATGGCAACATCATTGTCCCTGCATTGAGGAAAGACTGCAATACGTAATTACAATCTTGTGGAGTCCAGATAATTGAGCATTTGCCATCAAGAAATAAAAAGTAACTAGTCTCCCATCACAGTTTGGCACTGCAGACATGCCTTGGCCCTAACACTGTCAGGTCGCTTCCTGTGGCACATCATTCGTAAGAACCCGTACTTCCACCCACACAAATTACAAGTCATACAGAAACTGAACAAACACAATAAAGTTGGTTGACAAACCTTTGACTTGTGCTTCCTCGAACTTTTAGCAGGCAACCTGCTGATGCGAAACAACATACTGATGTCACATAAGACCCATTTTCATCTAGACAGTGGTGCAAGTAAACAGAATTACAGGTACTGGGTGCAATGAAACCCAGGTATTCCTCTTCAGCTGCAGGAGAAATCCCAGCAGATGATGTAAACTTCTGTTCGCTGGCTGGAGCAATGCATAGAATGCAATGGTGATGATCTCTACAGTGTTACATTTCAAACTAAGTAAAGAGCACACATGATGTGTAATGGTATACTTTTCCTTCATTTTCAGTATGTGTTGCAATAAATTTGTCAATTTGTTTGGTAGTTATGCTCTTTTTATATCACACTATTCATTCTGCCAAATCCTGTACTGACATACTACATGCTTGTCACTTCATGGGTATGCCTAAAGTATATATATGTTTGCTTCATCAACTGAAAGATAACATTTACTCTTAAGTTCATGCCAAAGCAAATAATCATGATGAACCAGCAGACTCTCAGCATTAATGTTTGTAGGATATATGTTCGTAACACAATGTGTGTCCTCAAGATGTTAGATATGTTACACAGCAGTGCAAGAGAGACTATATTGGTGAAGCTTTTTCCCTGGCCATGTGGTATGTCAAGACAAGTGCACATGAAACTAGAGTAAAGTACTTCCTGCATATCTTAGATACCTACTTTTTTCAGAGCACGGCTTTAGCATTGAGAATGCATTGTGGAAATTTTGACTACTTCCATGGCACCTTTCTCATACTATGAGGAACACATTAAGGATGTACATGAGGGCATTTTGTTGTTTTTAATCTGCCTGCTGAGAGAGCGTAATTAGTCCAAGACATCCATAGTTCTCTTTAAAGATGGAAGTTTGGAGGAGTCTCCAGCCTTCTTAATAGATACTGCTTCATATAAAATTAATGATGCTGCCACCATCTGTGAATGTTTTTGTTGTACTTATCCTAAGGTTTTAGTTACAAAATTCTACAGCAAGAGGAAGAAAAGAAGTTTCATTGCCTAGAAAATTTGTTACATTTAATCATACGGTAATCAATTCATCAATTCATTAATTAGACTTCATCAAGAAATCATGTCACATCAGCTGTGGTAGAATTATGAATAAAAAAATTGTCCTGTGTTAAATGTCCTTGAATGTCAACAAAGTACAAGTAAATATTTGGCACTCATAATGTTGCACTGGGTTTGGAATATCAGGTACAGCATTAAGGCAGATAAATACCATGATATCAGTTCAGATTGTTTCTGATAATTCCTTCATAATCATGTTGTGACTCGCCGATCATTCAAAGCACCGCCGCACAATTACACGCGTCCTCTACGTGCGGCGCTGTCTGCCAGCCATGCAGCAGCTCCGTCACCTAAGCGGCCAGCCGAGCAGCGGCCGCTAGACTGGGACTCAGTGCTCATTCAAATGCTAACGTGTACACATGTCTTGCTTGTCAACTTACTCTATGACTTATATGTGTTGTGTCGTTCTGAAATATATTTGTTAAACTTGATGTTATAACAATTGGCGACGAGGTAGTGGATTTTTCCTTTTCACCGTTGACCCACAGGGTTCCATGGCTACTGTCGAGCAACTATTGCAAAATCTCCTCGAACAGCAAACGCTTCTAACAGTGGCGATTCGCGATTTCATCGCGGCGTCAAATGTGGGGCATTTCTCGTCATTGGCTGTACCTCCTTTTCCTCCTTACGACGAGATGGCGGAAGACTGGTCAGATTATGAAAAACGTCTTCGACAACACTTCTTGGCATTTCATGTCACGGACGAACAACCATGTAAGTCTCTGTTCCTTTCCTGGATTTCACCTCAAATGTATTGGTTGTTGTCGCAATTCGCTCCTTTGAAGGATCCTGCATCTTTGTCCTTTGCTGAAATGTGCTCACTTCTGTCTGTCTATTTTCAAAAGCAAACATATGTGGTAGCCTCTCGTGTTGCCTTTTATCGTTGCCAAAAACAGCCACATCAATCCTATTGCGCTTGGGCTGCTGAACTTCACAGCCTCAGTCGAAAGTGTCAATTTGTTACTGACGTTCACAAAGAATCCTATGCCGATTCCATGGTACAAGATGCTATTACACGGTCGGCGCCCAACAAAGAAGTTCGGCAACGTGCCCTTCAGTTGGCGAATTCGACTCTAGATGAAGTTCTCTCCATTGCGCAGTCTTTTGAAATTTCTCGCACCGCTGGGGTGCAAATAGAGGCGTGGGGTGATGTCGGGGAAATACAACTTCTGTGCGCTGTTGATGACGCGTGCGGCACGTCCCCGCTGGCCGACGTGGCCGCAGTGTGCTCCCACACGCAGCCTTGGCCTAGCCGTAAACAACCCGCTAAGAAACTGCAGCAAAACCCCCGGCAACTTCCTTCATGTCTGCGGTGTTTTACGAAACATTCACACGAGGATTGTGCCCAACGTGGGGCTGTGTGTCACAATTTCAAAAAGAAAGGTCATGTGTCTTCCGTTTGCAAATCCGACCGCATACATGATGTTCATGAACATGACGCTGATTCTGATTCTGTGTTGTCTGGCCTGGCCTGGTATCGAATCTGAAATAGCACACATGGTCGCTGCCTGCGGCCCTTGTGCGTCACAGGGTGCTGCCCCGAAGTCATCTTTGTCACCGTGGCCTTCGCCTGGAAAGCCCTGGGAGCACATTCATGCTGACTTTGCGGGACCCTTTTTAGGTACTTGTTGGCTCCTTGTAATTGACGCCTACTCTGACTTTCCTTTCATTGTCCGTTGCACGTCGCCTACCACCGCGGCAACCACAAGTGCTCTCGCCCGCATTTTTACTTTGGAAGGCCTCCCCTTTACTCTTGTTACTGATAATGGTCTGCAATTTGCCTCTTCTGAATTTGCGGATTTTTGTCCTCATCACGGCGTTATGCATGTCACGGCCCCGCCGTTCCATCCACAATCAAACGGTGAGGCTGAACGACTGGTCCGCACATTTAAGGCTCAGATGCAGAAACTTCTGTCTTCTTCTGCTGCCGATGAGGCGCTTCTCCAGTTCCTGGCGTCTTAACGTTTCACCCCCATGGGCAACCACAGCCCGGCTGAGTTCTTGCATGGCCGACAGCCCCGCACGCTACTTCATCTTCTGCGGCCTTCCACCTCACAGCAGCAGGTGCCTTCACTTGGCCAGTTCGCTGCCGACGACCTCGTCTGGGTACGGGGATATGGCAGGCGGCCAAAATGGAGCCCGGGCCGCATCCTACGACACCGTGGCCGACGCCTGTATGAAATCCAGACGGACACGGGTGTTGCAGTGCGTCATTCGGACCAGCTTCGGCCTCGAGTGCCGGCAATGCCTGTTCCGAATGCCACTACACCACCTTCGGCTCTACCTGACGCTCGGGATCTTGGCATCTCTCAATACTCACAACGCAGCCCTCTCACCGTCATCGCGATGCCAGCACAAGAACGGACGTCACCAAGAGACGTGCACATGCAGGAACCGGATGACCATCCTCTGTCAGAGCCAATCTAATCGCCTCCTCCTCCAACGGACGCAGACACATCGCCCACGTCTCCTGTCATATCAACTGGACTTGCCGCAATGGGCAGATTGGTGCATGGGGGCCCAGCAGATTCGACCTCTATGTCTCCTGTCATCTCGACCCGTTATCATCGGGGACACTTCCGTCCGTACGGGAAGCCTCCTCCTCGAGACTTTACGGCGAGTCATACAACGCCTATGGACGTTAGCCATCTACACGACACCTCCATCAGGACCAGTGTGCAACAATTTCAAAGGGGGGAAAAGTGTTGTGACTTGCCGATCATTCAAAGCGCCGCCACGCAATTACGCGCGTCCTCTACGTGCCGCGCTGTCTGCCAGCCATGCAGCAGCTGCGCCACCTAAGCGGCCAGCCGAGCAGCGGCCACTAGACTGGAACTCAGTGCTCATTCGAATGCTAACGTGACAACATGTATAGCTTGTCTACTTACTCTGTGACTTATATGTGTTGTGTCGTTCTGAAATATATTTGTTAAACTTGACGTTATAACAAATCATAACCCTACAATTCAACAAAGATGAAAAGATAGGGAGAGATCGAGCTGCCATTATGAAGCAGTAAACCTAGGCCAGCAGTCATACAGAAGATACCAGAGAGACTGCACACTAATTAAACAACACACAGGGAGCTCTATAAACAGGGAATTGCTCCAGGCCAAGGTACTACTGGTAATGTAAGACCTACTTCACTTCAGATACTGTAATCTCTCTGAAAGAACTTCCAAACATCAAGGACACAAAACCACTCCCTTCATTGTCTCTCAACCATCCGCACCCCATTACCACCTGAATCCCAGATCCTTATTCTTAATAGCTGATATCAATCCCTTATGCAACAATATCCCCAATGCCCATGGCCCTTCTGTTCTTGAATTCTACCTGTCCCACTCTCCTACAAAATCCACCACGTGATTCCTTAGAGACCAGACTAATTACATCATGACCCTTAAGAAGCACTTCTTCAAGATTAACATATACAAACAAATCTGAGGCATCACCTTGACCACCCATACAACACCCTCAAATGCCACTGTGTTCATGGGCCATCTAGGGGAACCCTCCCGATCCACCTTAGATTTTAAGCCCCTTATATGGTTTCATTTATTGATGATATCTTCATGATATGTAGCCACAGCAAATACACTTTATCCTCGTTCTTCCAGAGACCTAACACCTTCTCTCCTACCCACTTCTCCTGATCATCTTCGGTCCAGCATGCCACATCACCAGACATGACCTCCACCTCTTTGAAACCTCCTTGAAAAACCCTGTCCATATGGAGTCCACTGACACTCAACAATACCTCCATTTTGATAAGCAATCTTCTTTTCCAAACTAAAAGTATTTCCCATCAAGCCTGGCCAGCTGTGGATTACACACCTGCAGTTTTGAGCACTCTGCTGCACAGGATGCTGAAGGTATTACTAAGACATTAGCACACAGACACCACTCTCTAAACCTAGTCCATAAACAGATCTCCTGTGTCATATCCACACAAGCGGCTTTATGAAGCAACGACATCCATGAACCAGCAACAAAATATGACCCCCTGGACTGTAGCAACTTATCCAAATCATTTTCAGGATGTTGATAACCCATGGTCAATCCTGAAAGTGAGGAACATCCAACCCACAATCTTTCCCACCTCGTCCACAGTGGTGCTCTGCTGTCCACGCAATCTATGTATTATCCTGGTCCATAATTACACCACACCTTCTCCTGAGCCCTTACCACATGGGTAGCATGCTCATTCATTTTAATTTTTCCAGACCAATTTTTATTTTTAACAATATTTTGGGATGTACATTTCAAGAACCAGCTGCTGAATATATCTAGTAGTTAAAATATGAGGGCAAAGAACTGATCACTGCAGACTCCTAAGTTTCTTGGAGTTACTATAAACATAATCTTTTTATGGACTGCTCAAGTAGATTGCTTAGGGAAGCATTTAAACAGTTTTGTTTATGCAATAATAGCCCTAAGTAATTTAACTGATTTAGCTATTAAGAAAATTTTCACCATTCAAGTTTTATATCAGTTGTTGGATACAGCATAATTTTTTGGTGTATTGAAAAAGTAAAGCTGCATGGAATGTTCAAGGCACAGAAAAAAAAATCATCAGAGCTATGATGGAAACAAACAATATCAACCAAGTGAACCATTATTAAAAGCGTTGACTTAATGACAATTCCTTGTACTTTCATATATAAAATACCCATCTTTGAGATTAAAACTCCCCACAACTTTTTCGAGCAATTTATTTTACACATGCATACAAAATAAGGCATAGGTCAGACTACAGGTTGCCTTGTCACAGGTTTATCATGTTTGAAACTGCTCCATATTACATGACTTCGAAGCTTAGCAATAAAATATGGACTAAGTTCAAGGACAACATTCTAAAAGTTAGAGAAGGAAAGTACTTGAAAAGCAAATGATGTTACAGTTCAAAAGATTTTATACAAAAGGAAGACAAATAGCGGACACTGCGAATTTTTACATTAATCTCTGTATACATGTGCATCCTCTTTTAACAGATGTGTGTGTTGTTCTTGTATACACAACCTTATTTATAAACTATGGACACAAACCATTAAAATACTTAAAAAATAAAGGTTGCAGCATGGAAAATTTAAAAAAAGACAAAGAAATGTAAAACCTATTTAGATTTTTGCATTGTGATATATATCACCCCCCCCCCTCCCCCCTATCCATCTCTGTGTGTGTGTGTGTGTGTGTGTGTGTGTGTGTGTGTGTGTGTGTGCGCGCGCGCGCGCGCGCATGTGAAGTTTGATTTCATCTTCCACTTCTGGCTGCTCCACTTTTTTGGTCTGCCACATCTTGCAGTGTATATACATATATAGGCACACAACAGTATTCACTGAGTCAACAATGTTTCAATGATATGATCCTATGTGAAATGATAAATATTCTATTCTGAATACTCCATCCCATTCTATTCCCTCTTTGAGGATAGCAAAATATCCACAAAGTCTTCTACGAAGGGAGACTTCATTTTTTAAAAAATTATAAACAAATTACTGTACTGTCTTTTTTGAGAGACCAATGGGTTTGCTAGCTGTACATTTCATTCATAGTATAAAATAAAACATACTGGTACTAATGTGACAGCTGGCAGTCCTATGGGGGCCGAGCAACTTCTACTACATTTAGCAGTGCCATCTGCCAGCTGTCAGTCAACGCACTGCTACTTGACCTGACCACTCTGCATCTCACGCAGTGCCACCGAGAGAAGATCTACTGCAGGGCATCTTCATCTGGTACTCTGGGCATTTACAAAGGGTTCCAGGTTTGGCACCTGCACACCTATGCTTCTGTCTGACTACAGACAGTGGCCTCCCAACCACCCAGCATATGCTGTTGCCTGCCAGATTCATGACAACAGCCAGGAGTTTGCAAGGCTGCATCAGCTACTGCTATTCCACCAAGGTAGCACACCAGCCTGGCACACTTGTGCTACCAAGAGCCGAACGCTAGGCCATGTGTTATGCTCAGGTGGCATTGCCTCTGTATGGACAACTTGCAGAATAAAGAATGTTGTCACCACCAGAACTCTTCCGACTCTGCGCTCATTGTGGTACTGGTACAACATGACCCACTATCTGGTACATCCCATTCCAAGGCAGCAACGACCATTCCAGCATTTAATAGCGACTGCACCTCCAACTCAATCTCTCTTTGGGGACAACAAAATGTCACTAATTTTTGTCTTGTGTAGTGAGATTCTTGTAAAATTTCTAAACTGAAGAACTGTCCTAAAACCAAGCCTTTCTTGAGTGAATTTTTAGTTTGTTGGCATTATATTTCACTCATACTAAAAAAACAAAACCATATCAGTTCCCAGTTTCAGTATATTATAATGATTTTTTCACAAATGGAATGATACTGCAGTCTTGCAGTTAACTTTGTGCTCTATCTTTGGTGTGTTGTATGCAAGTTTATTGTGCATACAGCAGTGACTTTGCTAAACTGTATCTTAATATTGCCGCTGTTTATCACTGGGAAACACAAGTGCAAACTAAACAGCAGTTACATGTTCCAAGAGTCACTTTGAACAAAAATATCAATGACATAGTGCAAGTCAGTTCACAGAGGAGTAACGTAATTGGTGTTTAAATGCGGCTGTATGCTAATGTTTTGCAAATAAATTCACATAACGAAAAACAATACTAGTTTAATAGCATAAGAATTTCTGTTTATTAAAGGACACAATGAGAATGCGCACAGTTCATGCTACAAAGTTTTTCACTGAGCACACAGTACACACCAACCCAGTAGCTCATGTGAAGTTCAATAAACATGAAGCTGGATTTCAGAATAACTATTTGAGAGTAAAAATCAGTAACTACCTGTTGGTGAAAGCAGTTTCAGACATGGAGAAATAACTTTCAGGGCAAGAAGCTATATTTGCATACCATACAGTTATGTGCAACCAGAGTTTTAAGGGCAAGTACTGCACCACTGGCATAATTAAATCTGTTTTCAACAGGAAATTCTCATGCTCATAGACAAAAACCAAATTAGTTATCATGAACACAGCCTTGCTGTTTGCTAGGAGCAAATAATAAATGAACTGAAAGAAGCACAGTTTATTTCAGGGACATAGATTCTTCCAACTAAGGAAACTTAATAGTGATTAGGTTTTACAATCCACATGACACCATCGTAGAATGAGTGTTGGAGTTCGTGAACATCAGTGTTGAAACTGTAAAGTATTTGATTTTATATGTCTTAAAGATATTGAGAAAGTCTGATGTTGAGAAGAACTTTGCAACAATTTCAGCAAACAACACAAATATCGATCATCAAAGGAATAAAAGGAAAGCTAAAAACAATCTTTATTATAAGCTTTAAGACAAGAGTGCAAATAATTGAACAGCTGCAGGTTTTCCACATCTACACATCTACATCTGCATCTGACTCTACAATTCACACATAAATTTTTAGTAGAATGTGCACAGAACCCCATACAAACTATCTCTCAACCATTCCACCCCCATATAGGACATGGGAAAAATGACCACCTAAATCTTTCCATGTGTGTTCTGATTTCTCTTACTTTATTAAACTGCTAATTTCTCCCAATGTGTTGGCATTTGGAGGAGAAAGTTGATTACTGAAATTTCATGAAAATATCTTGCTGCTATGAAAAAGTCTTTGTTTAAATGATCGACATTCCATGTGCTCGTTACATCCACGATACTCTTCCCCCCAATTTCATGATAACGCAAAACAAGCAGCCCATCTTTGAACTTTTTTAATTTCCTCTGCCAATCATATTTGATAAGGATCCCACACCACAAAGAAATACTTCAGAAGAGGACAGACAAGCAACTGTAGGCAGTCTCGTTACTTTCTCTGTCCCATCTTCTAAGTGTTCTGCAAATAAAATGCTGTCTTTGGTTACTCATCCCAGCAACATTTTCTTTGCCACTGTTCCAATTTTTGTTGTTTGTGATTGTAATCCCTAAGTATTTAGTTGATTTACATTTTAACTGAAATTTAATGGCATTTTTTTAGTACTACTCATATTGTGCACGATGCTGTCCAAATAAGCACAGACCGTTTATTCATTGATATATAGCCACTAAACAGTAAAATCTGTTACTGCATGTGTTGAAACCTAAAAACCATTCTGTGAGTTTTAAGTCTTAGCAAACCCAAATAATTATATCCGCTCCTTTCCATCAGCCTTCAGCCCTTTTCAAGACAGCTTACTTTATCAAGATTTTTATAGCTGCTATAAAACGAGTTAGAAAGTGAACAGATACTGACAGTGGGTCAGTTCTATGATATCACTGAGACTTTTTATAATACTTGTATTGAATGTATTTGTGAATTATGTGAATCATTTCTGGGACCTTTTCTGGAACCTTTTCAGACAAAGGAATGAATCACCGTAAATGAAACCATCAGCTGGATTAGTGTTCAAAAATTCTACTGTTTTGTAAATTCTAGGGTCAGAACTTCGCTGTGAATGGGGGGGGGGGGGGGCTGGTGGTGTTGGGGAGGGCAACAGGGGGGAGGGAGGGAGGGACAAAGTTTAGTGATAACATATATTCCGTATATTCAGTAATTAATGCTTTGTGATCAGGTGAAAGATACAAACTGAAGTTCGAAACAATAAAAGTTCTGGTGAAATCATTCTTGTTAGACTCCATTCTGTGGGCTTTTAGAATTTGACACTTAATGAATATAAAATTTAGCACAGTTACACACCACTAAAAACTACTGTTCAAGTACCAGGAAGCCTGTATGGACAATTTCAATAAAAAAAGTGATAAATTTACATCTCAATTCTTTATCAAATATTGCTATGAACCTTCGTAAGTGGTATGTTAGATTAGATTCATACAAATAATAACAATCATCATTCACAGAGATACCGCCCATCTGTGCAACTAAATGAAAAGCAGTTTGTTTTTTTGCTATATGCCTTTTGCTTCTTTTATTCATGAAATATCTTCAGTGGCCTGTAATACAAGGTTTTTTTAAATACATACAATACATGCATTATGTAGTAATTACAATATGTTATGTTTTGTAATGTTTTTCAGAGTAGAAACAAATTTTGTAGCACAAATTTAATGAGGCTAAATTATCATTGATACTTACAGTTTTAGTCCATATGTGTCGTCCCAAAGATGTGTTCATTTGGTTCCCATGTTCCAGCTGGCCAATTTCTGGCATTTTTTCATCCACATTTATTAAAACACATCACTTGCATTTTTCATTTTTTTTTTCATTTTGTCATCAACATGTGTGTGTCTACGGTGTATAGTGTTGCCAATTCTCTCTCTCTCTCAGAGAGAGAGGTTGATTAATTATTTGCTTGGGTTATTTTTCAGATTTCTGTTTGTTATTGTTGTAGTGGCTTACAGGGTGAGTAATTTATATTGATTTAGTCATTAATTACTTTTTTTTCACTGCAAGGGCCCTTTGTATGTGAAAGTTTTCTTGTAATGTCAGGAGTTTTTTGTTGTGACTGTTCACTCTAATAATTTTCATGTCAATTTCATGTTACATGGTTAACAACCATGTTTTATCAGGTGTTCAGCAAAGGTAGAATGGCTATTTTCATACTTCCAGCTTCTTATACGTTTTTTATACTTAGTTTTGAAATTCCTGCCTGCCATCCCCATATATACAGATTCACATTCTTGGCATTCTAACTGGCATATGCCTGCTCCTTTTTATTTATCTGGTTTGTCTGTTGTTGTTGTTGTTTCTAAATGTGACCGGTATGTGTTTTTTGTTCTGTAAGCAATGTGAAATCCCTGTTTCTTTAATGCATTTGCCATACTGTGTATTGATTTGTGTTTGTGAGTTAAAGTTACCATCTCATTTGTTAGACATGTCAGGAGGGTTACTGTTTTGTGTTTGCATGCATGCTGAAGTTTCTGTGGGATTCTTTGACACTTGAGTTCTCTGCTAGTTTTCAGTTTTCTTTAGCCGCAATTTGATTTTTTGTCCAAGTCTGTACTATATGGGTGTTGTAACCATTGTTTGTGGTGGTGGGTTTTATTGTTTGTGATGCTTTTTCATAGTTTTTTTTACTGAGTGGTGTATTATTTAGTCTGTGGAATATGTGTCGTAGAGCTGTTAATTTTTGAATTTGTGGTTGGGTGATGAAGCATGTATAATTGTAGCTGTGGCTGTTGTCTTTCTGCAAATATCAAATATGTGCTTATTGCTGTCTCTCTTTACTCCACATATCTGTACAAGTAAACAATTTTGTATCCTTTCTCTATGATGACTGTATCAAAGATTGTGTTTTCTATGTGGTTGATGAATATGTTTGCCTATGTTCCAGAAATTGGAGATCCCATTGGAAGCCCATCTTTTTGTAAGTAAAATTTCTTTTCAAACTGAAAGTAATTTTGGGATGTCATTGCTTTGATGGTTTTGGTTATTTCATTAGTATTGTCTGAAAGTAGTTTGTTGTATGTCAGTATGTTTTCTTCAATTTGTGTTATTGTGTCTGCAGTGGGTATTGAGGTGTACATGTTCTCTATGTCAAAAAAGATGAGTAATGCTGTTTGCAGAATGTGTAAGTCTTTTATTTGTGTATTTCATTCTTTTGCTGTTCTTCATTTCATGTTTCATTATGATTTTGTTCATATGTTTTGCCTCATTGGTATGATGGTGCATGCATGAAATTAATGTTAGTCCTCAATGGAATAAGGGGTTTGTGAACCGACAGTTGGCTTCTGAGTGTTGGTGCTTTTGAGTTCTCCTGTGTGATCTCTTGTTTTTGTTTCTCTGTGAGTATGTGTTTGTTGTCTTGGAGGTCGTTTTTCATGTAAAACATGCTGCTGGATCAGATTTCAGTGTTGTGTTACTGTTACAGGATATGAAATCTTTAGTTTTTTTCCTATATGTTGTTCTTTATTATCAGCTCTTGTGACCATGATGTTGTTAGATTGTAGTATTTCTTTTAATTTCTTAATGAAGATGTTTTCTGTTTGAATTTTCCTGTTTTGCTTTTTCTTTGACATGGTGATTATGCTGTTTGTTTATTTCTTTACTAGTTCCAGTATTAGCCCAAATTTACAGTGTTGTTTTTCCGTTTCTTTTCCTCTGTCACGATGCTTTCCGTTTCTACAACCAGGTTTTCTATGTAGTTATTATCTATTTTTTGTACTGATGATGTGTTTGAGCCCTTTCTCTAATAGCTGCATTTCTCTCTCTTTTAATTCTGTATCTGCAAGGTTTATTATTTTTGGATGAAATCTGTGGCTGTGAGTGTGTTGTACTTTGTTGTGTTTTGCTTTCTGGTTATTTTTGTCACTGAGTGTTCCGATTTTTCATTTATGTTTGTTCCACATATACTGCAGTGTTCTTGGTCTGATGTGATCAATTTTTTGTGTTATGTTGATCACCACTGTTGGGTTGGGATGACAGGCAGGAATTTCAGAACTAGATATAAAGAATGTATAAGATGCAGTAAGAATGAAAATAACCATTATACCTTTGCAGAACACCCAATGAAACAGCCATCAACCATCTAACATGGAACATAACATGAAAATTATTAGAGTGAACAATTTCAACAAAAATCTCCTGACATTTCAAGACAACTTTCACACACAGAGAGCTCTTGCAATGAAAAAGAAAGTATTTAATGACCAAATCAATAGAAACAATAACTCACTGACCACATTAACCACTAAAACAATAACAAACAGAACTACAAACACACACACACACACACACACACACACACACACACACACACACACACACACAAAAAAGCCTCTAGTGCTCCCACAAGGATTGACACATTCACGTGCAAGTGATGTGTTGTAATAAATGTGGGTGGAAAAATGCCAGAAATTGGCCAGCCGGAGCATGAGAACTGAATGAATGCAGCTCCAGAACCACACTGGAAATCATAAGAAACACCAAAAATAATTTAATCTCATGAAATTTGTTCTACAAAAGTTGTTTCTAATCTGAAAAACATGACAAAATATAATATAGTAACATACTGTAACTACTATATAATACATTTGTTATATTTATATAAAGAAACATGGATTACACACCACTAAAAGTGCTTCATAAATAGAAAGAAGTGAAATGCATATTTTGAAGCAACTAAGGAATAGCAGAAAACAGAACAAATGACAATAATTATCATGTTTATATGAGCAATAATTCTGTCTTGTCCTGAGTTTTACTCATGGTTTATATCCTTGTTGGAATCTGAGCTGCAAAACATGGCATATGCACCCAGCTAGCATATCCCATTCCAAATGCATGATAAAAAAATAATATCCTATCTCATCAGAGGCAGTACCACCTATGAATGCAGCCATCATGTGCACAATACAGTGTAACTTTAGCACAGTATTGTATGATGGATGTATCACGAACTAACTGCCCCCCCCCCCCTCCCGCCACCATCGCCATGGGGTTAGCCCAAGCCGAACAGTGCCCAAGAGCACAGTTGATCAACCAATAGCAGAACATGCGGCTGAGCATAAAAAACCTGGATAACCTCCCCCCCTCCAAACAAATGAACGAAAAAACACACACACACACACACACACACACACACACACACACACACACACACACACACACACACACATTTTGGGTTAGTTAGCTCCGAAGAATGACATTATCTAAAAGCATGTCTATGTTTTCAGTCTTGTTTATGTATTTATTGATGATTCATTGCTTCATCTGTATGGCAAATTGTTATATTTACTCTTTACATTATATGTACACATTATCATGTTAACATATGCTTTAAACAGTCATAAAGTTGCAAATCCATGCCAGTCACAAGTGTTCCCAAATTTTGAGGTAAACATGCACATACTAATATGAACACATTATATTAATAGTTTATTAATCAACAATGACAAAACTAAATACTGATGAAACTCTAGGCTTGTTACTGTAGGAGAAAGTTTTTAACAAAAACATTTCATTAATGTGATGCAGGAATTAAGACATGTGCCTAAAATTGCTACTATAATCAGCTATAAGTTGAATGTTCACTCTGTGTACCTTACCTTTCAGTGAAATTATTTCAGCCTTAACCACAAAATCCGTTTCAGCAAGTTGTTGTCTATAAACACAATTATGAGAAGGAAGTGCAACAACTCTGGCCTGCTTCTCTGAAGTTAGCACAACAAACTGACGATCACCGAACTGGTCCTGCTGTCCACCAAGTGTTGGAGACATTCTATTGTTAGATGAGGATTTTGTAGGTGTTTCTGTAAACAAACAAATATTGTGTTTAGTTCACAAAAAAGTCACAAACAATATTATGCAGTTACTCTAATTACCTAGAGTAAGAAAAAGTGTGTGAAATAAGATGTTGAAACTGTGATGATATTTTTCCACTCATTAAAGGGTCATTTATTTAAATAAGTTAACAGCATTTTTATGGTGGTAAGTTGTAGTGTTCTGCTGAACACTGTTATGACCACTGGTGGTGGAAAGGCCCATTGGTGAAAAAACACCCAATATCACACAAAATGTTTTCTTCCCACGACACTGAAAATGTATATCAGAAGGGCATTATTATTATTATTATTATTATTATTATTATTATTATTATTATTCTGTTTCTTTAGCTGTAGGATTACTCCACATTTCACAATTAAGTGTCTGACAGAGGGTTCATCAAATCACCTTCAGACTATTTCTCTATCACAGGAAAAATGAACACTTAAATCTTTCCATGTCGGTTCTGGTTATGTATGTCGACACCAACAAAATATCATCACAAAGGGTGGAGAAAGTTGGTGATGAAATTTCATGAAAAGATCTCACCCCCACAAAAAATGCCTTTGTTGCAACTTTTAAGTCATATCCATGACACACACTCCCCTACTTCAAGATAATACAAAATGAGCTGACTCCTTTGAACTTTTTCAGTGTCCTCCATCAATCGTATCTGATACGGAACCCACAATGCACAGCATTGTTCCAGAAGAGGACAGACAAGTGTAGTGTAGCGAGCCTTTTTTAGTAAACCTATTGCATCATCTAAGAATTCTACCAATAAATTGCAGTCTTTAGTCTGCCTGCCTGCCTGCCTGCCTGCCTGCCTGCCTGCCTGCCCCCCCCCCCCCCCCCTGTTCCTACTGAAGTTATTCCTAATTGTAATCCATAAGTACCTATTTGAATTGACAGCCTTTAGATCTGTGTTATTTATCACAGAGCCCAAAATTTAATGTATTCTAGTACTCATGTGAATGATCTCATACCTTTAATTATTTAGAGCCAGTTGACAAAAATTGGAGGGAAGTGTGGAGGGTACAAACTGTAGAGGGAGACCAAGGCATGAATACATTAAACAGATTGAGAAGAATGTAGGCTTCAGTAGTTACTCAGAAATGAAGGAGCTTTCACAGGATAGATTAGCATGGAGAGCTGCATCAAATCAGTCTCTGGACTGAAGACCACGACAACAACAATGTGCAGATTTATAACTTCAGAAGCAGTGTATTGTTGGCTACTCTCATTGAATTTCACAGAAGTTTTTAAGGCTTCTGAAGCCTCACCCCAAGAAATGTGGGACATAGACATTTCTTCTTCATGATTCTCAGTTTTCTGGTACCTCCTGGGGGTTGAAAACACTTTTTAATACCACATCATTAGTAAGCTCTTCTTCAATAACTAAATTTCTGTTAATGTCAATCCATTTGTCAAGTTCTCCTGCTGAAAATTTGCTCAGTTCATTACTGGATGCAGATTTTAGCATTCATACAATTTCAGAGCAATCAGTTGTTGACTCGTCATCATTTACATTGCTTTCCACCTTGGCTTCTTCAACTGATGACACAGTTTTCGCCAGGACTAACTATGCAAATGGCTTATCCTGGTTGAGTGCCTGTAAGCTCCAAACACACATGTGGATTTTCTTGGGGAGAATATAATCACTTAGTAGGTTCATCAAAGACACCAACCACTTTCTCGAATGCCTGGAATCCTTACCCAATCTGTTACCCCTGGAAACCATCCTCATAACCATTGATGCCACTTCCTTATACACAAATATCCCGCTCGTCCAGGGCCCCACTGCGATGGAGCACTTTCTTTCACACTGATCACCTACCACCCTACCTAAAACCTCTTTCCTCATTACCTTAGCCAGCTTCATCCGAACTCACAACGTCTCCACTTTTGAAAGCCAGGCATACCAACAATTAAAGGGAACAGCCATGGGTACCAAGATGGCCCCCTCGTATGACAAACCTATATATAGCTCGCTTAGAGGAAGCCTTCTTGGTTACCCAGGCCTGCCAGCCCAAAGTTTGGTACAGATTTATTGATGACATCTTCATGATCTGGACTCACAGTGAAGAAGAACTCCAGAATTTCCTCTCCAACCTCAACTCCTTTGGTTCCATCAGATTCACCTGGTCCTACTCCAAATCCCATGTCACTTTCCTCGACTTTGACCTCCATCTGTCCAATGGCCAGCTTCACACATCCGTCCACATCAAACCCACCAACAAGCAACAGTACCTCCATTATGACAGCTGCCACCCATTCCATATCAAACGGTCCCTTCCCTACAGCTTAGGTCTTCATGGCAAACGAATCTGCTCCAGTCCTGAATCACTGAACCATTACACCAATAACCTGAAAACAGCTTTCGCATCCCGCAACTACCCGCCCCACCTAGTACAGAAGCAAATATCCAGAGCCACTTCCTCATCCCCTCAAACCCAGAACCTCCCACAGAAGAATCGCAAAAGTGCCCCACTTGTGACAGGATACTTTCCGGGACTGGATCAAACTCTGTGGCTCTCCAGCAGGGATATGACTTCCTCAAATCCTGCCCTGAAATGAGATCCAAAGTTCATGAAATTCTCCCCACTCCCCCAAGAGTGTCTTTCTGCCATCCACCTAACCTTCGTAACCTCTTGGTTCATCCCTATGAAATCCCCAAACCACCTTCCCTACCCTCTGGCTCCTACCCTTGTAAGTGCCCCCGGTGTAAAACGTGTCCCATGCACCCTCCCACCACCACCTACTACAGTCCTGTAACCCGGAAGGTGTACATGATCAAAGGCAAAGCCACGTGTGAAAGCACCCACGTGATTTACCAACTGACCTGCCTACACTGTGACGCTTTCTATGAGGGAATGACCAGCAACAAACTGTCCATTCGTATGAACGGACACAGGCAGACAGTGTTTGTTGCTAATGAGGATCACCCTGTGGCTAAACATGCCTTGGGGCACGGCCAGCACATCTTGGCGCAGTGTTACACTGTACGGTTTATCTGGATACTTCCCACTGACACCAACCTATCAGAACTCCGGAGATGGGAACGTGCCTTTCAATATATCCTCTGTTCCCGTTACCCACCAGGCCTCAACCTCCGCTAATTTCAAGTTGCCGCACCTCGTACATCACTTGTCATTCAACAACATCTTTGCCTCTGTACTTCCACCTCGACTGACATCTCTGCCCAACCTCTTTGCCTTTACATATGTCTGCCTGTGTCTGTATATATGCGGATGGGTGTGTGTGTGTGTGTGTGTGTGTGTGTGTGTGTGTGTGTGTGTGTGTGTGTGTGTGTGTTTTATTGTCTCTATCTACCAGTGCTTTCTTGTTTGGTAAGTCACAGCATCTTTTTTATATATATTAATCACTTAGTGAGGCAGACAATTGTTATTGATGAAGTGCCATGCCAAACAGTTCCACTGTTTCTTGAAGGCATCCAGCTGTACTGTCCACCATGCCAACCCAAAAATTCAGGAAAATTTCTGATGCTTGCTGGACTATCGATCTACCACATTATCAAGTGCCTGATTATAATGGCCTCACTTTATCAACTGTTTGTCAAAGAAGTGCTTTTAACTGTATTTCAGTCTCTCTATGAGCTATACAATAAGCCACATGCATTCAAAACAAACAAATATGTAAAGTTGAGGTTATGGTAATCATTTTCAACAAGCTGTTAATTTCAGTTAGTCAGCAATTACCTATATACATTAGTAGAACATATGGCTCCTTATGCCTTGTGTATTACATGTGATATTTAATACCATTTGTCATCAGAAACTAATAATGGTTTGTGTGTCAGCAAGCTTTATGTGAACAGAATCTCAGGCCTAAATAATATCCACATGCAGCATGCAAAAAAAAGGTAAGGTTTCAAAGTGGTACTTTGAATATTTGGAAGTGTAAAATATCGCAGTTCACAAAACAAAAAATATAGTATGCTATGACTAAAATATCAATGAGTCACACATGGAATTACTTGAATTGGACAAAGACTGAAGACAGATGCCAACTATCCCACAAATGCCTACTTATTAAATTTCAAGAACCAATATTAACTGACAGATGTAGTAATCTGCAAACATTCCCCAATGTATTGCTCCCATAGGATAAGATTACACTAATTCCACTGTGCATAAAGAGATTTGTGCACTCATTCTTCCTGCACTCCATATGGGAATGGAATGATTAGAAACTCTGAAACATGATACAATAGAAAATATTTTCTGGCATGTACTTCATGGTGGTTTAAAGAGTATATGTATATGTAAATGTATATAAACAGTTGTTTATCAGTTGCAGACAACAAATTGTATAAAAATATCATCTATACCAAACAAGGCAGAAATCGATATGGAAAACCAATGT
This sequence comes from Schistocerca nitens, assembly GCF_023898315.1. Classification (NCBI taxonomy): domain Eukaryota; kingdom Metazoa; phylum Arthropoda; class Insecta; order Orthoptera; family Acrididae; genus Schistocerca; species Schistocerca nitens. Next base: position 446,583,076 of record NC_064616.1, on the reverse strand, counting down.
ATATTTTATAATCCTAAATAAATATTTCAAAACAAATGAAGAGTTTGAAATAATTTTCATTTTTCAGATTTCAAAACAAAGGCTGCAATAAAAACTCAATAAACTGGATGACACACAAAATACAGAACATACCTTTCCCAACAGCCTTTACAAATCGAACTTTGTTAACAAACTTAAGAACTTAGTTTAGATAAATCATTCACACTACTAAGAATGAACAATTTTCACCTTTGAACCACTCACATTGCTGGCTGTGTCAACGAGGAATCCTGTATCTAATCCCAGATTGCCATCTTTATTTTCCTTTATCACTTATTGTTACAAAAGGTAACTTTAAATCTGTGACTTCCTTAGGGGACTACAACTTTCTGGTAGTCCATTAACCACTCTGCAACATGCTGTATCAGTAAGTACTTCAAGCAAATTGAAGTAATGTTACACTTACATTTACGCAAAGGAATGGATGCTTCATGACTGTTTACATATACAGAAATAAGGCACAGTATTGGTCTGTATGAATTCAGATATCTGTTTAAATCACATACTCCACCTGGTGCCTGGTGTGGCCAGACAACTTTTTGATCAACAGGTATGAACTGCATCTGATCCTGAACCACAGTTCATGCCTAATATGTGTTAATGTAATTAAACAGCTTCTTAACACACATCAGCAGGTAAGTTCACATCAGTGATATCTCATCAAATTTCTATATTAAGAATGTGTGTGTGTGCGTGAGAGAGAGAGAGAGAGAGAGAGAGAGAGAGAGAGAGAGAGCACATGCGCGAGCACGTGTTCTACAAACCCAAGCACGTGGGCAGATGCATGCACATGTGCACGTTGTTACAGCAAACATTTTACTTTCCAGAACACACGCAAAATTTTACACAACTTTACAGAACTAATATTTAGTTGTTTTACTTACTTATTTTTTCTCGCCCATCTTTATTCTCGTCGCGCCATGCTTCATATGAATATGGTATAAGTGCACCATTACAGTCCAAAAATGACATCGTTAGAATACATCCCTTAAGCCGAAAAATTGTGCCTGTGTACAGAAATTAGTTTTGTTAAAATTTCAAGAGCTCAGCATTTTTGACATAAATTTTAAAATCCAATGAGCATTGTTTTGCAGATTAAAACAAAAATATTTGGCAATTTGTGTAGATATGTACTAATAATAAATCACATAAAATAAGACTGATAAGGATGAATAACACATCTATTTATAGTTCCAACATAACTCTTGAGTGAGCCTTAAACCCAGAGGGTGCATTCCCAGGTGATGGACTGGGGAATACTTCAGTAGCTCCTGGCTGTAGGTAGGAGGGAAATTAAAATACATAACAGTGAGCTTCCGAATGTTCAGCCGAGTTGTTATTTGCATTTCCTGCACAATATTTCAACATCCGGCCCAGTTGTCTCCTTCAGGTGCTGCAAGTTTTCCTATTACGTGTATTCGCTGACTGGGAACTGCTGTTGGTCTCACCCTGCTATTTATGATCAAGTTTGATTCCTGTCATCAACTGTGCCTTTTGATGCTCTTTTGTTTCACAGAGCATTCACTGATACTCTGTGAAAGAAATTCCCTCAGTGTTTTCCAATTCTGATGAATGTGATGGTTGATGAGATTTCGATAAATTGAGTGCCAGACCCTAAGCATTATTTAAATTTACACCTATGTCCCTGTTTATTAGGTTTTCTGACATCTTTATTTCAATAGATGCCTTCATTATGCTGTCACAGAAACTTACTGTTTACATCACAATACTGGTCTCATCTTACTTCATTTAATGATTATATTTCAGACAGTGCTTGGTGACAGCTGATTTACTTGGTTGTTTTAGTCAGGTGCATTGCTGATGTTCCTTGCATGTCTCCTTGGCAGTTCTGATAGTCTGCCCAACATAAGATATTCCACAGTTGCATGGAATGCGCACACAACTGGCTTTTGGAGACCTTGATTATACTTAATTAGGAATACTTTTTATCTTAGTTGAAGGAATGTTTCCATAGTTATCAACTGATCTTTCCGGATATTCAATTTTTGGCTTTTCTTACCCAGTCTCAATCTTAACGTCTTTCTCAGGCATACCTGATTTTGACTGCATTATCCATTCAGTACCCATACCTTCAGAACACCAGTCACAGGTGTTTTAACCCTCCAGTGAGTGTCTCCTCCTCTGAAAGTGTTCAAGATCTATGTACTAGAGTCTTTAGCACCAAATTTCTTTGTGATGGATAGTGATGGCTCAATGTACAAAACAGATGTCAGAGTGTGTAGGTTTTCTATATACACTGTGACCCAGAAATCCATCTGGTCTTCTCTTAACTAACACATAAAGTAAAGGCAGTTGACGTAACTTTTTCAATTTCCATCTTCAACTTCATATTACAATGGATAGAGCTTCAAAGGGTGCAGTGGATGTCTGGAATCAAACTCAGCTATCAATAGTGGTGTGAGGCCAACAGTAGTGCACAGTCTGGTGAGAGTCCAGGCAGCAAGTACACAAAATAGCAAAACTCACAGCACCTGAGGAACATAGCTGGGTCGGTCATTGACATATTGTGCAGAAAATGGAAACAACTTTGTTGAATACCCAGAAGCTTACTATTAATCAGTCACACTGCAAAAGCCTGAGAGATCAAATTGAAATACCTCCTACAGACGAAAAAGGCTGGAGAGAAAACTCTGATAGAAAATCCAGCTATGATAGGCCCAGCATGCTGGCAGTGGATAAAATACATGCTTTCAAACATACACTAGCAGGGAAGGTGGCAGAAGTGGAGGATTCACTAAATACAAGGAGACTGGATATTTTAGGATTGTCAAAAACTAGGTTGAAGGATAGATGATGCAGGAAGCTGAGGGTATACCGGAATGGGAATGAGGAAGGAGAAAGACATGCAGTGGCAGTTATTATGGGAGGAGGGCTGAAAGTGGAGGTAAAGGGAATGAGTGACAGGATGATACCAGTCAAAATGAAAGTGAAAGGGAAGGAGGTGGAAATTCTTCAAGTACCAGGCGGTTATAATTAAAGTGCTGCTACTCATAGAGGTCCAGAGTGAGCTGTAACTATTGTGTGGCAGTAAAACTTGGTAGGTATGCTAATGGATTAACGCTGATCTGATTTACGGTGGGAAAAAATTAGTTCCAATTTTGACAGTTCTATGTGTTTTTCTTTCATTCACAGTGCCAGCTCTCCAGTTGGTCGCCAAAGTTGGAACTAATTTGTCGTCCAGGGTAAATCAGTCCTGCATTAATGCAGCAGCATATCTAACAAGTTCCACTGCCATACAATAATTACAGCCACACTGAACTGCTGTAAGTAGCTGCACTATAATTATAACCACCTGGTATATGCGCCACATGTTGGATGTTTTGCTACAGACGAGGACAAATCTGAAGAGGAAATGCAGGGACAACTAACTGGCCAGAAGATCATGATAATAGGAGACATAAATACACAAGCGTGCAAGGAAAGACGAAGGTATTAGAAAATTTAGGAGTTGAAGGATGATAAAGAATAAACAAGGAAGGATGACAATTGATACAGTTTTGTAAAAGGAATGGACTTGCAGTTGCAACATCAGGTTTAAGAAAAAGGGAAGTCATAAAGTAACATGGTACAAACATGATTTGGCAAATAAATCTATGGTAGACTTCACAATATGTGAGCAGGACACAAATAGAACACAAATATGGAATTATTTACCTCCCAAAGCCCTAGACAGCTATCACTGTCCTAGTAGTGATGGTTAGAGTGATTCAAGTGAAAAAGAGGGCAGGAAGACAGAAAAGAAGGACAAGAATGTGGACATTGAAAGACAAGAAATGCAAAAAATAATTTCAGAAATAGTAAAGAGCAGCTTACCAAGGGATGAAATGCAGTTAGCCGAGGAGATGAAATGAAACTTGTGGCACAACTTGACTAGAAGGAGGGATCAGTTGGTAGGACACATTCTGAGAAATCAAGCGATCACCAGTTTAGTACTGGATGGAAGTGTGGGGGGTAAAATCATAGAGGGAGAACAAGTGATGAACACAGTAAGCAAATTCAGATGGATATAGGTTGCAGAAGTTGTTAGGAGATGAAGAGGCTTGCACAAGATAGAGTATCATCGAGAGCTGCATCAAACCATTCTTCAGACTGAAGACCATAACAACACTGGAGGAGTAATCAGAAAAATTTGAAACAACAACAGTGGAAGCAGCAGAAAAAGAGTGCAGAAGAACCAGTGATAAAAAAGACTGACAGCAACATGCAGGTGAACTGATACACAAGGTTGGTGCAAAAGTTTATAGTGTTTTCGTTGTGCATGTTGATAGTCCGGTTACTATGGGTTTAGTTATCAACTGTCTTCTTTTATTTGTAGTTACTTTCATTTTGTCATCTGGAGATAGTGAGCAGAGCTGTGGGTCCTAGAAAATGAAGTGCCAAGTGGAGAGATCTGAACATTTCTGACATATTCTTCTGTTTGAATTCAACAGAGGGTGACAGCAGTGGAAGCAACCAGAAAATTTGCACTGTGTATGGAGATAATGTCATTGGACAGAGCACAGCAAGAAAACTGTTTTCTTGTTTTAAGGAGGATGATTTTGACATTATTGATTCTCATTGTTCAAGAAGAACTATCCTTTATTGTTACTGGTGACGGCAAATGGTGCCTTGATATTAACATAAGGAAAAGAAAGGAATGGCTCAGCCCAAATAAAGCTGCAACTCCCCATACAAATACCTGTGCACACAGATAATGTTATGCACCTGGTGAAACAGCGACAGTGTGGTTTACTACAAATTTATTCCCGGTGACAGTTATTGTCAACAACTGATACATATTGCAGATGCAATCCCAGAACAACAATCAGAAGAATGCATGAACTTTATGCTCACCTCCCATCACTTAAAACTGCATGCTCAGACTCCTCAGTATATAGCAATGAAAATTCACGAAACAATAAAAGGGTGTGACATAATGAATATGAAGATAAATATTTTAAAATGCAAGTCACATGATTTTCTAACTCAACGATGTTACTACTCTGTGAAAGATTTCATGAAGTACGAAGTGATACTTTGAGCTGGATCCCTAAAATGGAATAAAAATTTATGGTAGTTATAGCAGATGTAAATACTGTAAGTCTGACAAATTTCAAATAAGTAGACACTCCACAAAATATTATTGTAAGTGTGACAAAATTTTAAATAAGCAAATTGTAACCTTGACATGTCTCCTGTACATCAGACACATGTTCTGAAATTGTGCACATTATGAGATGAATAAAACACATTACATTACATAATGACTGCTCACATTCTGGTAGAATGACAAAAAATGCTATGCAGGAGTTGGGTTGGGAAGCACTTTTGTAACCCACTTATTCACCTGATTTTGCATCCTCAGATTTTCACCTTTTCCACACTCTATTGAACAACCTTCAAGGAACTTCCTATCTGGATGAAAATGCTCTCCAGACTTTGCTTGATGAGTTCCTTGCTTCAAAACGACATTATTTCTACAGTCATGGAATTGAAAAGCTACCCCAGTGTTGGCAGATTGTTGTAAATAATGAAGGAGAATATATTATTAGTGATTAAAGCTTCTGTTATGTTTATCTATTGTGTTTATTAAACTTATGGAAAAACTCTACAAACTTCTGCACCAACCCCATAGTGAGGAAGGAAATTGCATAGAAAAAAATGCATTCCATATATAGTTTCAACAGAGAACATGCATAGAAAAGAATGCATTCCATATATAGTTTCAACAGAGAACAGAGGAAGAAAAACAGGAATACACTGAGAAGAATGTGGCTAAGAGAGTGGTACCAGGGGAGAATTGGATATGGATGGCAGAGTGGACAAAAATGACAGGAGAGGATGGTGAGATAAATAAGAGATTTCTCTATGTAATGGTTAAGACTAAGAAGAAACGCATTATGGAAAATGTAGGTTGATCAACAGAGAAGCAAAGAAAGTTGATAATGTACAGAAAATGAAGGCAACATGGAAGGAATGTTCTGAAAATTTACTAAAACACAATGTAAATATACATGAGGAGGTATATAGATGTCGAAATGGACCTAAACTGGACTGAAGTAGTGAAAGTGATAAGGTCATGAAAGGAGGGAAAACACCTACACTGGATGAAGAAAATTTCGATGTGGTGAGAGCAGCTGGCACTGCTAGAGTGCAGTGGCTCTATGGGTCATGAGAACAGTAGAGGAAGAAAGGAGGACACCTGAAGACTGGAAAAAGAAAATCTTACAACTAATCTGTAAGAAAGGTTACAGATAATTACATCAAAATTACATGGGAATTACTTAGATGTGTCAAGCTGCCAAGGTATTTGAGAAGAGCCTGGAGAAGAGAGTATGGAAGATAGTTGGAGGAGGACAGAGAGGAACAAAATGGGTTTAGACCAAGAAGATCAACAGTGGATATAATTTTTAGAGTAAGGCAGCCCCAAGAGACACACAGCTTATATGGTAAAGCTCTACTAAAGGTGTTCCTGTACAATAAGGAGGATTGTGACACCATGAAGAGAAACAAGATCTGGGAACCCCTTCACAAAAGGGGAATTTGAAGGCAGACTATAAGGAGAACAAAGGAAATGTACCAAGGAAGTGAGAGTTATGTAAAAGCAGGAGGAGAGGAGACAGACTGATTACTGCAGAAACATGGGCTGAAGCAAGGGAGTGCACTATCCCAACTACTTGTCATCACTGTTTTGGAGGAGATAATGACAGCAGTGGCAGTGTGATTAGTAGATGAAAATGTGAAAGCAATGGTGTTTGCTGATGATTTAATCGTGTGAGGAACTGGAGTAAGAGAGACACAAGACAGGCTAAATATATGAGATGCAGAATAGATCGAAATTTAATGAGAAGAATTGTAAAGTGACAGGAATAAGAAGACAGTAGCAATGAACATAAGTATGAGATGGAAAGTACTAAAGAAGCTGAAAGTTTCAAGTATGTGGGAAGTGTAACAGAAGACAGTGGCAGGAATTATGACGAGGTTAGTATAAGGGGAAGGCGAGCACATGGATTCTTCTAGTGTGTAAGAAGACTGGTATGGGGCAAGGATGTACCACTAAAAAGCAAGCAAATGTTATACCATGCATATTATGCTCCAATACTCACTCATGCATCAGAAACATGGGTAATGAAGAAAAGGCAGGTGACCAGGATACAAACTTTTTCAAAGAAGCACGACAGGACTTACTAGAATGGACAGAGTAAGGAATGAGACACTGAGGGAAACAGTGAAGGAGAAGCCAAAGCAAAGAGACCACAGAAAAGACAAGATTAAGATAGTATGGACATGTTGAAAGAATGATAGTTGTTAGGAGACACACTCACAAAATGACAATAGGAGGCAAGAGACCTGCAGAAAGACCAAGAGATCGATTGTTAGTGTGAGAGGATGTGGGAAGAAGAGGGGAGAAGACTGGGACAAAGTGGAAAGAGAAACATGGTTGGAGGACAGGAGAGGGTTATGTCCCAAACAAACCCAACAAGGAGTTGGAAACTGTAGAAGAAGAAGAAGAAGAAGATGATGATGATGACACAGTTTGTTATGAAAACTGAAAAATGAGTGGACAAAGAACTTTATTTTATAACTTCCCTAACAACTGGAAGCTGTTGGAAATAGTCTTACTTAAGATTCTTAGGACTTTTGTAAGGGATCTTGGGAAGTTCAGGAATCTATCAAAACAGAGTAAACTTCATAATGACTACCACCACCAGGAAGTGCCAAAAACTTCATATGTCTATTTCATTTGGCACAGAAGACAGAAATATTTTAATCTTGTGAGATACTTAGATAAGAAAAAGTTTCTTTGATGAGTTGTGCTGAAATTACAATGAAATACAATTTGAACAACAAAAAGAATATACTCTATGTGATCAAAGTATCCGAACACCCCCAGAAAAATACATTTCTCATATTAGGTGCATTGTGCTGCCACCTACTGCCAGTGATTGCATGTCACTTGTGTCATATGTCTGTACGTGAGATTTCCACACTCATAAACATCCTTAGGTCCACTGTTTTTGATGTGATAATGAAGTGGAAACATGAAGGGACATGTAAAGCACAAAAGCGTACAGGCTGACCTCATCTGTTGACTAACAGAGACCACCGACAGTTGAAGAGGGTCATAATGTGTAATTAGCAGACATCTATACAGACTATCACACAGGAATTCCAAACTGCATCAGGATCCATTGCAAGTACTATAACAGTTAGGCAGGAGGTGAGAAAACTTGGATTTCATGGTCAAGCGGCTGCTCATAAGCCACGCATCACACCGGTAAATGCCACTCAATGCCTTGCTTGGTGTAATGAGAGTAAACATTCGATGGTTGAACAGTGGAAAAATGTTGTGTGAAGTGAATAATGGTACACAATGTGGTGACCCTATAGCAGGGTATGGGTATGGCGAGTGCTCGGTGAATGTCATTTGCCAGCATGTGTAGTACCAATGGTAAAATTCAGAAGCAGTGGTGTTATGGTGTGGTCGTGTTTTTCATGGAGCGGGCTTGCACCCCCTTGTTTTCTTGCATGGCACTATCACAGCACATTCCTACAATGATGTTCTGCACTGTTGAAGAGAAATTCATGGATGGCAATTGCATCTTTCAACACAACTGAGCACTTGTTAATAATGCACAGCCTGTGGCAGAGTGGTTAGATGACAACAACATCTGTGTAATGGACTGGCCTGAACAGAGTCCTGACCTGAATCCTGTAGAACACCTTTGGGATGTTTTGGAACACCAACTTCATGTCAGGCCTCACCGACTGACATCAATACCTCTCCTCAGTGCTGCACTCCATGAAAAATGGAGTGCCATTCCCCAAGAAACCTTCCAGCACCTGACTGAACATACGCCTGCGAGAGTGGAAGCTATCATCAAGGCTAATGGTGGGCCAATACCCAACACCATATTGAATTCCAGAATTACTGATGGAGGGCGCCACAAACTCTTAAGTCATTTTCAGCCAAGTGTCCGGATACTTCTGATCACTCAGTGTACATGCGATGTCTGTCTTTCATGCCCAAAAGAACAGACACCATTTTGATCCTGCAGCCACTATGAATTGAAACACAATGGAATTAAAAGACATCAGCTGCCAGTGGGTGTTGATTTGTATCAATGTAGCAGGTTGAAAATTTGTGCTGGACCAGGATTTGAATGCAGGTCTCCTGTTTATCAGGAAGATGTACTATCCACTATGCCTATTCAGAGACAGTAGTCGCTACAACCACACAGACAGTATGCCTCCCATCAGACCCAAATTCTCATCTCACACAACTCACTACCAACACATCTGAGAGAACAGACAACACACATGTAACTAAGGTGATGCTGGCCAATGATCCCTTCAGTGCAGGTGCACACCAATTTTGAATTATTGTGGGAATCTGTAAGATGCTGTGAGTAATGAGGCTAATGAGCAGGGGCACTATATCACTAGTTTGTGGTATGAATTGAGAATTCAGGTCTCTCAGGAAGTGTGTTAGGATAGTTCATGTGGTTGTGGTGACCACTAAGTCCAGTATTCCTATTTATAAGCATATTCAGTGATTCTATAATGGCCTTATGGCCACTGGTTTGCTGTCCTACACTAATTGAGTCTACATCTACATCCATACTCACAAGCCACCTGACGGTGTGTTCGTGTGGGTGTGTTTGTCACCCGTAGGTCTAAGAAGCTATCTTCATGAGGTGTTTCTCTGGTTAACTGCTCAAGATAACTGTCAGGTAATGAACTTTAAACAATTTCATATGATCCTCCATCCCTACTATGCATCTCAGTCGCTTTAATCTCCCATTCTATAGCTGTTAAGTTAAAATCTCCACCCAAAACTATAACATGACCAAGAAATTTATTCAAAATATTCTCCAAGTTTCACCTCAAATGTTCTGCCACTACCGCTACTGAGGCAGGGGGGTTTATAAAGATCCCATGACCCTGTCTGATCCACCCTTAACACTTATCTTTGCCCAAATTATTTCTCATTCTGAATCTGTAACAATATCATTAGATATTGTCATGTTTTTTATTGCTATAAACACATCTCCACCACCTGCATCCAACTTATCTCTGAGATAAACACTGCAGTCAGAATTTAGAAATTTCATTGCTACTACCTCCAATTTCAGCCACCTTCCTGTCCTAGATACTATGCAGGCACTGTTATAGTTTAGAATTGAGATTAGCACTGGTACCTTTCCTAGATGCTCCAGTAGTTAATTAATACTGTATTAACATTTTCTTTCTCCAATCTTCTATGACAAATGCTACTCTGTCTGGACTCAGAAGGATCTTATCAGGTCTGTGGAGCGACTTCTCTAACCTGAAAAACCCACATGTAGACACCATACATACTCTGCTACCTAAGTAGCCACTTCCTGCATGTAGTACACACCTGATCTTTTGTGGGGGTACCCTACAATAATCCACCTGGTAGCAGAGGTCAAGAAATTTGCATCTGATACTGTCACAGAAGCATCTGAGTCTCTGGTTTAGACCTTCCACTCTACTCCAAAGCAGAGCGAGTGTTCAGTTCTGGGAATGATGCTGCAAATTGATAGCTCTGCTTCCACCCTGCCAAATCAGCCAGTTGCCTGTAGGAACCAAGGATGGCCTCTGAACACAGGCAGCAGGCATCATTCATACATACATGAGCCACAATTAGCAAACAGGTGCACCCAGTGTGCTCAGTCGCTGCCAGGAGAGTCTCCTCCACACGAGACCCCCTCAGCATGCAAAGGGTGATGGCCCTCTTTCCCAGTCTGTCTGCTATTTGCCTGAAGGGTTTGATCACCCATCTAGCATTGGAGCTCCCAGTGACAAACAATCCAATTCTCTGAACTTGACCAGACCTCTCAGGAAGATCAGCCCCAGTCCCAACAGGTGTGACATGCTGTGCTGGCTCAGATGTACTTTCTGCTGCAGGCAATACTTCAAACACTTTTTTTTTAGACATAAGGGGACAGCCATGTGGCCAGTACCCATTTTCACCCTTGGCCCAGACATTGGTGACCCCAACATTGTTCGCCAGCCACTGTCAGGAAACTGTTGACTGGAGAGGATGTGCCAATTGGGAGGTGCAGTGGCATCATGAACTCTAATTGACACCATAGGCTCCAGAGATGCCAAAGAATTCATCCCGGGTGCCCCAATGCCACTGCAGCCTAGAGCAGCAGCCTGAAGCCTGTCAGCTGTGGCCAACATAGCTTTCAGCTATTTACAGACCGCGACCTACTCCCCCGGCACCTGTATGCAACAGGAACAGTACCTATCCATCTTTAATCAATAAACAAGAAACGGAAAACAAGCTCTGGTGTTTTTAGATGGCACTGAAGGTGGTATTAATAGAAAAAGTCTCAGAATGAAAAGTTTGAGCTGCTGTATGAACACTGAAGTCAAGTGCATGGCACACAGTTAGATAATTAACCGAGAGTACCAACTGGTTGCTCTACAGTGTGCACCCAGTCTACTTGACTGTGGTGCTGCAAGCTGCATAAATATATACTGCTAAAACTACGACACACACAATAATTTAAAAAAAGAGACCAAAAGCAAGTTCTGGTAACTTTTAGATGGCACTGAGGATGATGATAATAAACAAAGTCACAAAATAAAAAGTGCAAGCTGCTATACGAACACTAGCTCACTGAAGTCGAGGATGTCAGCAGCCTATGCTGCATAACATTGCTTATGTTGTTTAACACATTGATTAAATTTGAGCCTAGCTGCACCAACGTGAGTTTGGTGACCATAATAGTCAGTCAGCAAACCACAAATGTGAGGAAAAGTAAAATTACTTGGATCATACAGTGGGCATAATTTTTGCCCCACTTCATACAATTTACTGCTGGAAGACAGTGAGAGAGCATGACATAAATCGACCTCCAGACCCTTATTTGCCTTGTAAAAACAAGAAAATAGTGGAAGATGCGGCGAGTAAAATGTAGCTTCTGTCTATTGTTGGTTTTGTAGCATCTATAACAGCAATGTCTGCAGTTGCTGTTGGGATTCCCACTGTTTTTCTTGCTGCTGCTACTACTTCTGTGGCTGCCACTGGATGTCCCACTGTTTTTGCTGCAGTAGTTGAAACTGCTGCTGCCACAGCTTTAAAAACTTGGGACTCATGCTTCACTGGAATAATAGTTGCATGCCAAGAAAGTTCTCATCACCACTTTTATATCATACTCTCTATAGGCAGAACACAGTTTATGACAACTTGCATTGGTGACAATGTAAGAGACTAGTGTAACAAAACAGGCAGGTCCAAAGGTAAATGACAGTACAGTTTGTGAAGTTAACAAATACCAAAATGGAGTTCAGAAAGTAGAAAATTCATCTTAAGTGTATACAACAATCAAGGGATCAATCCAAATCACAATAATAAATCAGGCCAGGTCAAGACTCCACTATTCAATGACACATAATTGAAGGCTTTGGAGACTAGTGAGAGACCAACTAGTAATAACCGGGCCACAATATTTCATGGTAAACACTCATCAGAATGAGGAGCCACCTCATATGCTTGGTGGCTACTTGGGCTAGGCAGGGAATTTGAATCACCACTACATACTAAATAAAATGTGTCTGGATATCTGCCATGTTATCTGTACTCAATGAGTATAATGATACAAGGGATTCTTCAGCAAGGGCAAATTTCACCTGCTGCAGTACCTTAAAGACTGCGTGTAACAATGTTTCAGTACAATATATTAATTAAATAAACTGATCTGCCTTAGGAAAAATTACACACACAGAATTGTTAAAATCTATCACTGAATATTCCATTATAATACTTTTGACCATTTAAGCTGTCATAAAATGTGTGTTTAAAACATAACTTTGAGTACAGTTCATTCTGTATCTCAGTAAATCAAAAATAAAGCTGGGCTTTGCCAGTCAGATGGGTTATATTTTCAATTTCAACTTTAAGTTGTGATTGTGTTTTATCTCACATGAAGAGTCACTAGATCATGCTTCATTCAAAGCCTGAATGGCCTCACTGTTCATAAACTATTTATGAAAATTTATTTCATGTGAGGGTGAATAATGGCGTGTAATCCCTGTGATGCTCGGGCAGACAAGAACCTATACACCTGATGTGATACCTCATCACAAGGAGGCTTTGTTTTGGGATGGTTTTGTATGCATTTCTTGTCAGCCTCATCAGCTCTTGGAGGATGGTGTCAATCACATTCAGATATTGTCTTCTTTCTGAAACACAATATACCAATAGTTGATCTATAAAACTGTAAGACACACGTCCCGTCTGGTCCACACAAAAATGTCTGGTGTCTTGAAGGAGTCTGCCTTCAGATTTCCCCAAGAAAGGAAACCATGATAGCTTAGAATCAAATATGAGCTACGATACTTGACATGAAAGCTTAGAGAGAAAAAAAAAATATATCCCCCTTCTCCCCCATTAAAAAATTTACACACACACACACACACACACACACACACACACACACAGAGAGAGAGAGAGAGAGAGAGAGAGAGAGAGAGAGAGAGAGAGACACCATTAAGTCCTGGCTACTCCTCCAACATCCAACAGCCTAACAACCATTTGTCACTGTCAAGTTGTTGGCACAAAGCAAAACAGAAAATCATTAAGTCAAGAAAAAGGAGAAATATATTGGACTCACTGCCATGGATATTATACTAATGACAGCAACTGTTTTTGTATGGAATCCATTTCTCCTGCTATCTTATGTCAGACCTAACTTAATCAACTCTAACCTATGAACTGTCAGGATAGGATGGATCCAAAATTGAAAAGTACTCACTGGAATTGATTTTATCAGAAACTCTACCCTACTGGAGGTGTAAACAGATGATGATATGTGTAATGTGTAATGTCGCCACATGCCTGATGAGGTACCTGTGGTTGAAACATGGCTAATACCACAGGCCAGTCACATGGGCAAATATAAGCCTGCCCAGTGAGACACGCGCACCTCCCTCCAATATTTCAACAAAGGCTTAATCAGTCTTATATCAAACAACTAAATATTATATGTGGGGATAGGAAATCATGGGAACAACTGAAATAGTGCATCACTTCACTGCAATTTGCATTTATTCTAACACCTGATAACAGACCAAGAAAATGTCGCACGTTACACTTGACAGATAATAGCACTAGAACAATAATAAACACCCGAGTCAGTTTTCCACACTTTAGTTAAAGTTCAACAGGCAAACACAATTTAAGTTTTCCCATAAATATAAATATCCATATAGGCGCATTAAAGAACTGGTTATGAAACAGTCACTTATAACATCAAGGCAGGACACTCCATTTAAAGGGAAAATAATTAGCAAGTTTACACATTGACTAGAACATTAAGGTGAATAACAGGAAAGTGCACCATCCACAATGCCTTACGGCGACAGTTAACCTCCAGTAAGTTCTTTTCTTTACAATATGACATTAAGTACAGACATTTAGATTCCACAATTAAAACTGGTGGAAAAACACTAAATTGGAAACTGAAAAATCTATACTCAAAGGAGCCGCACTCCATCAAAACACTCCAAAAAAGGCAACTTAATGGCTACCTAGAGTAACAAAATTAAGAACAGCATGCTTATATATTGACTAGAATAAAGGAATAAATAACACACACATGGCTTCTGACGTCAAACAAATTGTGTTGGGCTATTGAGCAGTGATTACTTTAAGCCACAACATATGCTAACCAGGTAAGTGGCGTATTTAAAGACAAGCGTTGAGCAAGAACCCTGGTCAGAAGGTAATGGAACCAGTACTAATTTACAACTAACTACATTATTGAAATCAACTGATAACAGGTTGACCATTACTGTTATGGCATACGATGGACAGTCAATAGACTGAACACTCAGCTGAAACCCAAGTATAATGCTGAGGGGCGAAACACCCAGCCCAAAGCATTGTTAGCGCTGACACCTAGTTTGAGAACAAAAGAGCCATGAAACAAGAGGATGATGTTGCAGCTTGCAGTACAAATGCCAGAGCCCCAATATAGCTTTAAACCAAGGCAGGACTAAAGCACAATAGTTTCTCACTTAATTAAAGTTTCCAAAACAATCAAAACTAGCAGGAGTCCCTTACACGGCAGGTGTGCCAGCACTTCCGTTCATACCCCAGAATCAACTAGCGCAACATAAATCATTGACACATTTCAGATAATATTTTAAAACAACATACTTAAATACCTTTGTTTACCACACGCCTTAATTAGTTAACAGATTAGGCCCTGTCATTGATGTCATGCAAATGAGGTAGCAAGTTAAGGTCTACAATTCTACTTTGCCATTTAACATGCATCATGAGACGAGAAAAGAAAGAACCCAGCTAATTAATTGAAAGTCACTACTTGGATTCAGAATTTGATGATGTGCTTAAAATCAATAGACAAAGATGAGAGTCAAGTTTACACTCACAAGAAGCACATGCAGAACATGAGCATAAGGTGAACATTAAATAAACTGCTCCTTGTTGAATGATTTACACACCAATGAAACAAATAATCTTCGCCGAATTACTGCAGACGCCAGAATCCCCAGTTGCTTGCAAATGATGCAAATAATGGTCAAAACGCCTTACTTTAAGTCCAATGACATCCGTAGGATAGGAGTTTCAATGGACAACCAGGCCTCATCCCCTTGGATCCACCTGTGACCAAGACAGCAACATTGGTTGCTATCATGGCTTTAATGATGAATCACACCTGACACGAGTCGCACCAAACCATCAACAAAACGGCATGGCCTCCAGTACGCTCCAAGAAGTCTGCAATCAGAATTCCTCCTCCCGACCAACGCTCTCCCACAAACATGGCAGACAGCCAGCCACAGCAATGCCATAGTGCTCTCTGGCTAGGCTGAGAAAACAGCAGAGCGCGAAGTGGGAATTTCAAAAGGAACGTGCCACAGACAAGGAAGAAACGCATAGAACCAACCGTGACATTTCATCACGGTTCACCCAACATTGGTCTCTGCTTCAGTTAGCTGCTACAAATTATTAACTTGTGGTTTCCATCACCACTAACCCAGACAGAACTTTGATTATGGATACATGTTTACTGGGTATGTAGTGCTACGGCATCTCTGTGCGATTCACATCTTCAATGGATCGTGAAATGTGGCTGGTTGGATTGGCCTCCCAAGCTATCTGATGCAGATCCACCTGGCCTTTGCTTTTTTTGTTTTTCATTACTGGCACCAACTTTAGGTTTGAAGGAAGAAGAACAATGCTGGGTGATGTCACCTTCACTGCAATGTTGGGTTCTTCAGCTCATGCATCAATCTCACTAAGAGATTCCCAAGATGAAGCAATGTGCACACTGCTATGTCTACTGGTCTTGTATGGATGACAATGTTGCACAGATGGTGCAACAGTGTGCTATTTTCAAGGTACACAAAATGGCCCTACTCTAGTCATTCTTGCTGTGGCCTGTGCCGAAACAGTTGTGGAACCAAGTTTGCGCTGACTTTACAGGCCCATTGTTGGGGTCGAGGTGGTTAATCACTGTGGACTCTTCCTCTAGCTTCCTGTACATTGCCCAGGCAAATTACAATGGTAGCCACGGCAGGAGCCTCGGAAACAATCTTTGCAACAGAGTGTGCACCCCATGCACTGGAGCCCATCAATGGTCTCCATTTCACAGCAGCCAATTTCAGAATCTTTTGGACACACAGTGGCATTATTCATTTTACTATGTCCCCTCTCTACCCAGCCTCAAATGGGCTAAAATAATTTGTTTGCACTTTCAAAGTACAAATCTTCAATGCCTTAGGGTCTGCTAAATCAGCTTCAGCACTAAGCTCCTTCCTAGTTTCTTAAGTGTCCACACCCATCAGTGTCTGGAGCCCTCAGAGGACACTTCTAGATCACCCGTGCCTGCTGCTGGAAAATGAAGCTGATGCAGCCACACCATTGCTTGTGGGGGCCTTGATGTGGACTTGCACATTTGTGTAGAATCCAGGGTGGATCCATGGGTCTGTGGCAGAACGGCAGGTGGGACACATTGTTTTGGTGGCTGCAACATGTGGTATTCAGTGCCAATAATGCAACCAACTTTGGTCAGCAGCCTCCCACATTGAGAAATCCTCCTCCTCCACCACCACCACCACCACCACCACCACCATCGCAGGCACATCATAGCTCTATCCATTCCATGGGCTTGGAGTATGGCCACCTCGTCTGTTATTCTTACAACATGTGGGATGTGCCCAAAGAGGCTGATCTGGCTTCACCATCAGTAGAATCAAAAATATGCTGCATTCCACAGGGATGCTTTCACTTCCAGAAATCTCTAGGAAAATGCAAGAAGCTCCAGATCCACCAATGGTGTCACTGGTGGCCCCAGACATCTCTAAGGAGCCTTCCACAGTGGTGTCAACCAGTTCCCAGCCACTTCTGACATGTCACCCTACCACACACTGGCCGGGCAGGTACTGCACCTAAGTTCTGTTTCAAAAGGGGAGAAATTCAATAACACAGCCAGACATACAAATGGAAGATACAGACATACTGACACATTTAATGCTGCGCACATCCAGCAAGTACACCCATAAGATGGAACACAGCCACTATCGCAAGCCAGTCATAAGAGCTCTTTTGACAGGCAAATGTAAGGCCACCCTATGTAGGTCTCTTCCTCACATGCTGTTCTTTGACTTGTATCTACCTGTGATCTCTCAATGCTGTGTGATTGTTTACATTGTGTATGGTGCTATGAATTATGAACTTGTCATTTACACCACCGGTAGTCTATATGGAATTTTGATGATGTGTTTATTGGCTATGTATTGCATGGACCTCATACAACCAATCTGAAATCATCTCATATTAATTTGTATCGTGATTCAGATAAATACTTCACCAAGAACTATTGCTGTTTGGTTCATAGACTAATAGACAATTTCACATTATTGTTAGAAAAGTTATTTGTCTTAGTGGAATGCTGTTGGTCCTAAGGTAAGGTTAAAACACTTTTTATTGACGTGGTTCTACAGGAGTTGTAAAGCAAAATTAGAGGACTATGACAGATAATCACCATGAAACAATGCATAGCAGAGTGTGACTGTCAATGTTGAGTATGCACAAATGTTGATACATCATTAGATTCTCTACAGCGCTTCAAATACACCAAACAGATTATGAGTCTCATAACAGATGTCGGTACTGAAGTCTCCCTGTAGAAGAAAAGTGCAGGAGAGCTATGTGCACCATAAGACCTTCATTGCCACAAAGCCTCCTGTAGCAGAAAGTATAGCAAGTATAACATCATCCTCTAGATTGTGGAACTTTAACAAACATTTAGTTAAAATGTATTTGTGAAGTAACTGAATACTGAAACTCAAAGCAAGAAGTTGACAACCACAAAGATGCTATAAGCCAGCACAGTGTCAAAGACAGGGCCAATTGAAACGGGCCTCATCCCATGTCCCTCCAAGTTCCCAGGTGCCACTGCCATGTGGCCTCATTATAACAACAAACACATCAGACAAGTAGTTCTAGTGTATTGTCAATTGACCTCACTATGGTATTGTGTATCTGATGCTATAAGGTGTGTCAAGTGTTATTAATCCGTTACCACTACTTACTCAGCTTCAGATTAAAGTTGTCAGGCTGACAAGTGTTTAGGTTCTTGTTGTGCACCAATACACAGTTCTTTGAGATGTTCACTGTACTACTGTACACTACAGTACTGTCTTCAAAGTATTCATTATTACTAAATCTGAACAGTATATCTACTCTTCCATAGCAGCTGAGTGGACTTGTCAGATCACCAGTACCGCATAGCACAGTTGTTACTTGGATGCTATATCCTAGAAACAATTTGGCAACGGAAGAATCAAAGAAAACCACACACTATTCTAAACTGCCATCCCTGGAGCAATTAATGAAAGCTAAGTTGTGCCTTTATTAATAAAGTGTTTGTGCTTCACTTGTGTATTCTGATTTCTCTCCTTTTGTTGCACATAACAATATTTTATGTAAACGAAACATAGAAATCTTCCTCATGCCAGCAATTTCAGTTTTAATAGATGCGTCCATAACTCAATGTTGAATTTCAGAACACAGTATGTGTTTTGACACCTTAATTTCTTGAAATTATGTCTCCTCCATGTATGCACAACACTCCCAACTAAAAAGAAAAAAAAGAGTTAACAGTGGTGTCAGGAGATTAATGCACTATTCCCAGCTTGTGAATAGCTCATCCACTGGTTGCCTTTTTCTGAAGCTCCGCTGTCTGATTTGTACAAACTGTTTTTAATGGATAAAAATACAGCTATCTTTAATTATTATTAATTATTATCATTATAAATAATTTTATAAATGTCTACAGAAAACTAAAAAAAGAAAGGAAAGACATCCACAGTGGCTACATGCTTACTTTTAGTTACAAACCCCTGCGCGTGTGTGTGTGTGTGTGTGTGTGGGGGGGGGGGGGGGATATGTTATTTGCAAGGCATATGTTATTTGCAATAACCTCTTGTTTGTTGTTGTTGTTGTTGTTGTTGTTGTGGTGGTGGTGGTGGTGGCCTTGAGTCTGACAACAGGGTTTGATGCATCTCTCCACTACACTCTGTCCTGTACAAGCTGCTTCATCTCTGCACTGCACATCTACTGCAACTAACATCAACTTGAATTTACCTCCTGTAGTGCCCCCCCCCTCTACAATTTTTACCCCCTCAATTCCCTCCATTATGAACATTATTAGCCTTTGATGCCTAAGGATGTGTCCTATCAGTTGATCCTTCTTTTCTTTTAGTCAAGTTATTCCACAAATTTCTTTGAGTTTCAGCTTTGCAGTTTTACTTCCATGAGCACATACTAAAGAAATGAAAGCTTATCAATAATACACTTAACATGAGAAAATACTGATGAGACCTGCAGAGGGAGTTTGCAATGTAACTCGATAAGGACTGTATTTTTTTAACTGCCTTTAAAAGCAAACTTTTTCATCACTCTTAACAAAACAGTTTAGCACATAAAAACAGAGACTTTTATTTTTAATTGAAATAGACTACTATCTGCATGGTGCTGATGTTTAACATAATAAAACAATTAACCTTAAAATACAGCTTCAAAGTTTGCAAGTGTTAAATTAAATAAACATCATTAACTACATAGTTAACACACAATTACAGAAGAATACTAACCACAAGGGCTGACAATAACAGGCTGTGTAAGTCTTGTCTCTCCTGCAGGTGGAAGATTAATTGTTATAGTCAGAACAGATCCTAGACTTGTGCCAACCCATAGTGTGGGAGACGTCGTCGGATCTGTACAGAAAAAAAGAGGACACATACTGTTTACGTGCAGATATAATATTGTTACTTTATACACACATAACACTTGCAAATAAATAAATAAAAATAAAAAAATAAATATACTATTTCTGGCATTGAATCACTCAGGTCAATGTCTGGGAATTAAGTTTGTGTATTTAAAATCAACATCAGAAAAGTAGCTCAGTTTGACAAAGGAGAGTGAATAAAAAATTGAACACAGAATTTTTTAACAAACCAACCCCATATTCATGAACTGTTTGTAGCAAAACTACAGGAAACATAATTTAGGATAACAAAATTGAGATATGAACACTTTCTTGGTTTGGTTTAATGACTATCTGTGGGACCTATAATCAAAGGTTGATGTGAAAGCAGACATGAAGCATTTGCCAGATTCACAAGAAAGGAACTGAGAATAAACTGTCTAGAATACTTAACATGTATTTCTTTCATTTATTACATCAGTGACATGCCTTGGTTTTTGCTTTTATCAGATCCTGTAATTAAGATCAATGTGAATGAGAAGTGTTGTACCGGTACATACATTACTAGTTAACAAATGTAAAAATTCAACCACCATAACCTAGAACTCATGGAACAAAGTTCAGTGTCAGTTGCAATACAATCTGTGCTTAAGCATGGCACCAACTGCATAGCATACATCAGTGCCCTACTGCTCCCACTGTACCCATTTTGTAAACTAAGTGTAGCTTCAAGAAAGCTAATATCATCATAGATTTTCAAACCAGGGAACGCCTTGGAAAATATGTTACATCATGAATTAGAGGAAAAACATAACAAATATGGTGGCTCTAGAGTCCACTAAATAACCTGTAATGATAGTGATAAATTTCATATAAGGTAAAACAGGAAGAAGTTCAGGGCAAGTTTTAGAAATAATTTCTTTGGAGGGAGCACTGACACATTAACAGGGCACTTTAAAACACAAAAGCACAGATTGAGTCAGACAAGTGAAAGCATGGCAGTGTCCTACAGAGCACTAAAACTATATAACTTAAACCTACTAGAGGAAATTGAAGTTTTTGCACATAAAAGAAAAAACAATAATCCTGAGATAATGTTAAAGGAAGAGAGAGATTTTAGTCCTCACTGGAGTGTCTTAAAATTTATCAAAAACTGCGGGTGGTGTGTTCTCCAGCTATTAGCTGGGCTATCCCTCATGTTGGCAGAGCCATTTGGGCTGCACAGTAAGCACCACTCCTCTGAGACCAAGGAATCGTCTTAACCACAACATGCTAATTTATTAGTCTAGTTGTTTTAGGCTTTTAATCTAAATCACAGCATCATGTTAAAATGTGTATAAAACTAAAGCTTTACAAAGGTAAATGATAGCTGATTATAAAGCCAACCTGATGAGTAAAGATAAAGTCCACATGTATCTATTGCTGCCACTTCAAATGCAATTCCAACCATCTCTCTACTAGCTCTTCTATTTCTATAAAAGTTTCAGTAAAGTTAGCAGTTGATGCCCCACTTTAGCATAGGTTTGAGTCATGTCACAAATTTAATAAATTCTAACAACAACAGTAAGTGATGCAGACAGTATTATTCACAAAATCTAAGTATAAATGGCAGCTACAGTGCTAGCTGTGTGAGGGAAGTTTGAGAAGAAGCAGGAGTATGAACCTCAAGAGTGACAAAAAGAGATGACATAAATTTAAAAAATGAGATGAAAGAAAGAAGAACAAGGAAAGGTATAAAATACATCCAAAACATAACTTCACTTCTTAAATTACAGTCAAAAATTTGTTGTTACCAATATTATTAATTCCAAAGAAGCAAGACAACTAAAAAGAGTCTCGACATCTGTCATATCAATTACAAAAAAGTTACCGTACTTTTCAATATCCTAACGAGAATATTGGAGACACACTGATAGAACACAAAAGCTGATGCCTGAATCACATGTCGGTGTCATGAATCTTCTAGTTCTAGTCAATGAGTAGAGTCTCAAACACATATTCATACTGTACATATACTTTATCAAAGTGAGCAGTGGTTTTTTGGAGACCTCCCCTTCCCCTAGCCCTTTCCACCCATCTGTCTTCATGATACTAATTGATAATTACAAAAGATACACCCTAATGTATATACATGAGAAAAGGGTATATGTTTACCCAAGATGGATTGCATCCTGCACTTCATCAGCTTATCCACATGCTCAAGATTTGTCTCCCTATGACAACATGAGAACTGGCGTTCAGTTCCTTTGTTGAAATTTATTCTTTCTCCCTTTATACACCTTACCACAATATATTTGATGATATTAATATAAATATAGCCACCTTTAACATATAACAGAAATGCAACTAGTTTGCATATACTTGGACAAACAATGTAGGCCAAATCAAGCCTTACATACTAAGGGGTTCAATTCTCACCAAAGAAAATATCAACTTGTCATCGCAAAATAATTTTCTCTACTTCTGGTGTTAACCAAATATGCCAAAAGCGTATTTTGAGTGCCAAACAAAAAGAATGTCCTGTGAAGAAGTTCTCAATCATGAAAATTTGACAATTTATTATGCCTTTGATGTGAAGATAACCAGCTACTTTTAATATGGCTACAGGTAAAACTTACAAATGGACATCCCATGATGTGCAAAATGAAATTTTGGTCATTTTAAATCATACACTTCTTAGAAAATTATTGGAGGATATCAAGAGTGCAGAGTATTTTCCAATAATAGCAGACGAAACAACAGACATAGCCACCAAAGAGCAATTTAGTATCTGTATAAGATTTGTTGATGCTTTGCTAGAGATAGGAAAAAGGGCTACACTCAATACAAAGTACCACAGCTAAGGCTCTGTTTGATATTATTATTGACATTTTGAGACGATTTGATTTGCCTACATCTAATTGTAGCGGTCAATGCTTTGATGGTTCAGTTAACATGGCCAGATTATATAATGGTGCCCAGGCAAAGTTTATGGTAATGCAGAAGAGAGCTATGTTTGTGCACTGCCTTGCACACTGTTTAAATCTAACACTAAAAGACACTGTTAAAGCAGTTCCAGAATGTCAAAATGCATTAAATGTTATGAAGGACTTAATACATTTTGTGAGAGATTCACCTAAAAGGTTAGATCTTTTTGCTCACCTGAAGGCAGATGCCTCTACAAATTTGAAACCACTCTGTCCTACAAGGTGGGCCATAAGATACTTGGCAATGTCTTCAGTTTTGTCCAACTATACAGAACTTCAGGAATTTTTTCTAAATGTTTGAAGAAATGACAATTCAGACACTGGGGCCAAAGCAAACGGCTTTTTGATTAATATGCAGACATGTGATTTCTTTTTCATGTCATCACTTTTGGTAAAACTGTTTGGTCACATTGATACCATAAACATAGCACTACAGAGGAAATCCCTACACTTAGAGGAGGCCAATAAGATGATTTCCACTCTTGTAACTTCTATTAAATTTATGAGAAACAATTTTGAATCATTCTGGGGTGAAGTAACTTCAAAATGTCAAGATATGGATGTTTATTCCCCAAAATTACCCCGTAGAAGAAAAGTCCCTAAGAAATACGATGACTCCATCAATTCATCTATAGAAACATTCAGAGAAGTATGTGACAAATATAGAAGATTGTATTATGAAACAATGGATACATCCATCTGCTTCTTGGAATCACAGTTCAAAACTCAATAATTATGTTTGTAAATCAAATTGAACAATTTCTTCTTGGTGATAACAAACATTCATTCAATATTTTATCTTTCTATGAATCAGATATAGACAAAGAACGCTTGCTTCTCCACCAAAACATGTTTCATGAGATTATACAAAGTAGTGATTCTGCGAATATTAGTTCGTTGGATGACATAGTGAAATACGTGAAATTCATACATGTAGTGCTGACAATTCCAGTAACGTCCTGCACCGCTGAGCGAACGTTTTCTTGTCTGCGGAGGGTGAAAACATATCTTCGTTCTATAATGAGGCAGGATCGTCTTAATGTCATTGCCCTTCTCAACGATAGAGATGAAGCAATGAAACTCGACCTTGATGCCATATGTAACAAGTTCATATACAGGAATGATGTGAGGAGGAGTACATTTGTCATCAAAAATTAAGGTATGTTTCTTCAACTTTATTAATGTATTTGTTTTGTACCACTACTGACCTATACTCTGACTAAAATGACACTGTGATTGATGTTTCAGCAAGTGGAGGGGCAGGGGCTAGTCGCCAGCCAATCATAGTTTGCATGAGTTTCAGATGTTTGCATTTTTCATTATCCTCACAATCTTTTTTTGTTTCTTGAAAGTTGTTATGCTGTGAGGGAAATTTCCTAATAATATGATATCATAACTCAAAAGGGAAAGTACGCATGCATAATACACCTCTCTCCTTCAGCACTTGTGTTGTTTCATATAATTCTCATTGCATAGGTCATTTTAGATAGCTTAGAATTTAAGAATGTGATGTGGGAATTCCATTTCAGATTGTCTTGTAAGTAAACAAAGCAATTTTGTTTCAGTGACACAAAATTATTTGGTTTTCCAAATAAATATTTGGTTTTCATGGATTTTTAATTTTGCTGTGTGTGGAATTGTATAGTGGCTTATTCCTCACAAACCATGCTGAAATCTTTTCATTTGTGACTTCAGCATACAGCCTAAGAGCCTTTCTATTTCCACCTTCAATCAATACACTGGTGTCATCTGCAAATAGGACTGGTTTGGAGTGTCGAACGTGTAAATGGAAATGCGAAGTTATCTGTCAAATGTAGTACCTAATAAAATTATTCTTGGCCCCCCAAAAAGTATTTTCAAGTCGGCGCCTCTGATGTAAATACTTTTGGATTAAAGGAGACCACTCACCGAAAACCAGAAGCACTGAGTTGTCAATAGGCACATGCAAAAGAAAGGAAAAAATTTGCAAGCTTTTAGAGTTATCCTTTGATGAGTCAGAGTAAAAAAAAAAAACCCACACACACACACACACACACACGCTTGCCTATGCCCCTACGTTGACATTGTGCATTGTGGCTAGAGACGGGGACGGTAGCAGCTCTGAGGGAGGCAGTCAGTTTGCCAGCTAGGAATGCAGGGAGGGAGGGATGGATGGCAGATATATGTTCTGACACAACTGTAGCAGCCAGTGGGAAGTGGCAGATACTGAAGTAGATATGAATTGGTAGGGGGGGGAGGGGGTGACCATATGGAAGAAGAGGAAACTGCTGGGCGGAGCATCCAGGAACAGTGGATTATCTGAGATTAGGCTCAGGATGATTACAGGACTGTATAATGTGCTGTAAGGATAGCTCTCATCTGTGTAATTCTGAGAAACTGCTGGTGGAGGGAAGGATCCAAACAGGTCGGGGGTTGTGAAGCAGCCACTGAAACTGCACAAGTTGTGCTCAGTTGCATGTTGTGCCACCAGGTGGTCAACTTTCATCTTGACAACTGTTTGGTGGTGGCCATGCATCCCAGTGGACAACTGATTGGTAGTCATACCTACATAAAAGGCTGTGCACTGTTTGCAGCACAGTTGGTACATGACATGTCTGCTTTCACAGGTGGCCCAGCTCCTGATAGGTAGGATAAGCCTGTGACAGGACTGGAAAAGGAGGTGCCGAGTGACAGGACCGGAAAAGGAGGTGCCGAGTGGCTGGATTGGGTTGGGTTGATCTTGCACCTTGGTCTGCCAAGACACCTTACCCACATTCCTTCACAATCTAACACATTTTCACCCAACCGCTTCACCTGGTCCTTCTCTACCCAACACCTCTCTGATGGCTCCATCCACACCTCTGTCCACATGAAACACAATAACCACCAACAGTACCTACACTTTGACAGCTGCCATCCCTTCCACACCGAAAAATCCCTCCCATATAGACTACCACCCAAGGATGATGTACCTGCAGTGACAAGAACTTCCTTATCCAGTATGCTGAAGGCCTCAGAAAGGCCTTCATAGGCAGGAAATACCCTCCAAATGGTGGAGAATTGATGTTTTACCAGATTCATGATATTCTTGGTACACTTGTGAAATGGTCATATGGGATAATCCCCAACTTATCACTACCTGTGAGATGCTGTGTCCCACCACTCGTGCACTGCTATAACACTACATTTAAACTCACTTAAATCTTGATAACCTGCCATTGTAGCAGCAGTAACCACTCTAACAACTGCACCAGCCACTTGTTGTCTCATATCGACACTGCTTACTGCATTGCCATATTCTGCCCGTTTATGTATCTTTGTGTTGGAATTCGCATGCCTATACCACTTTCTTTGTCGCTTCAATGTATAACTGACATAGTGTAAAGTAACTGAAGTTTACATTCTACATGCCAATACATTAAGTACTCAAATGTAATGAGATAGACATACAAAAATCTCTGAGAATTAACCATCTCCCAAATACATGCTATAGCGCCTTTGCAAAATTCATGACGCCTCCTGTTATTCCCTGATCACTTTACTGAAAATTCTGGAAAATGCTTCTCTATTACAGCTGACACAATTTAGAATTTCACTCAAAGCAACCTTTCCTATGTGGCAAACTCAAAGCTACATGTGCAAACAAACATTGCTTAATTAACCTCCCCTCCACTTTCCATCCGTCCTTTTACAGATTAAAAAATCTCTAAATCCTTGTATATAACAAAAGACAAATAAATATAAACAATGCGCATGCCCCCATTACACACACACAGACACACACACACACACACACACACAGTTGGCTGATCTGGGGGAAGAGACCAAACTACAAAGTTATTGGTCCCACTGAATGAGGGAAGGAAATTGGCCATGCCATTTCAGAGGGACCATCCCAGCATTTGCCTGAAGCAATTTAGGAAAATCACAGAAGGTCTAAATCAGGATGGCTAGATGCACGTTTGAAGTCCAGTGTGCTAGTTTCCATTTGAGTATATTGCCACAACATAGATGCACTGTAGTATGACTCTGATGAAGGTATATAAGCACCGACATGTACGTAAGGGACTAGTATGGCATTCGTGTCTTTCTGACATGCACGAGGTAAATGTGAACTATGGCAACATTGTTACCAAATGCATCCAAACAGGATCTACATGTTGTCATTCTTTTCTTGGCTGGCAAAGAACAAACACCAGCAGACATTTAGCAGATAATGAAGTATATTTATGGCACAGAATGTCTGTTGAAAACCACCACTGTAGAATGGTGGACCAAGTTCCGTGCTGGTCACAATTAACAATAACACACATCCCCATATCACAAACATCATAATGCAGAAGTTGTGTCACCTCAAGTGGGAGATGCTTGAGCACTCGCCCTATATTCCTGATCCCTACCCATACAATTATCAAGCCTTTGATACCTTAAAAAAGGCTTTGAAGGCTCGATGATTCCT
The DNA here is from genome assembly GCF_023898315.1 of Schistocerca nitens. Lineage (NCBI taxonomy): Eukaryota > Metazoa > Arthropoda > Insecta > Orthoptera > Acrididae > Schistocerca > Schistocerca nitens. Next base: position 446,555,354 of record NC_064616.1, on the reverse strand, counting down.
TTCTGATGAGGATGAGTAGGAGACAGTGATGGCCTTCTTCATGTAGCATGGCATGGTGTTTTACCAAATAGGTATCTTCAGTCTGTTGCACTGGTGGGATGGAATTAAATAAGATTTCAAAGGCAAACTTCATTTTCTGTCCAAGTCCCATAACAGTAGAAGGAATGTCATTCCTGTTATCAGCACATCTTCTGACCCAAATTTATCAGCAGCTTTGTTTTTATACAAGAGGTACAAGCCAGAACAATGTCACTTCTAACAGTCCAAAAGAACAAGCACAACAAAATCAAAGATTTGCCACTACAAATCCTGTATAGAGAATAATAGCGCCTTTTTTATTTAATTATTTTTAACACTATATGAATCCCTTCTGAATTATCTTGTTAACAATTCCAAACAATAGTGGACCCCTTTACTCCATTCTAAATCATTCAGCTGCAAATGAGAACCAATGGACTTCACACTCAATATAATGCAAACACCTAACAAGTAAAATTTTCATATGGAACATCACTTGTGACAGACAACCAAACTGTTCATACTTTAGTAAATGTGTTCTGCTATAAAAAAAAATTAGCATTCAGCTATTTAACTGAAAAATTACAAATATTCCTTGATTTTGCACCTAAGAACAAACCTCAAGTTCATGAAAAAAATAATTAAACCTGAATATTCATACCTCCCCACCTCTTTTCCCTCACCACCCAAGGCTACCTACTTTACTATCAAATGCAAACTTGTGAGATAAACATGGGCACAAGCCTGATGAAAATATGCATAGTCGTTCAATGTGAAATTTGGGGCATATGAAAACTTGGGTTACTCCATGTAGAGCCTCTAGAAACACTAAGTTCCTTCACACTGAAATTCTTCCCAACATGACCTCAAGTAATGGTCTTAACAGCACAAAAGACTTGCAGTGAAACTTGCTAGGATAGATTTAAAGAAAAGAGTCACAATGAGGTTCAGTAAGTTTTTAATCTCCAACACATGTTGGACTGGATTTCTATTGACTTAACAATGAAGCAGATTTAATTATTTTTATTGTAATTATAATAAAGTTTTCCTGTTACTTCACTTCTTTTATCTGAATGACAATTATTCTATCTGAAATTTATTTGATTTGATGTCTTAACATCTGAACTGGTGCTGGAATTTCTGAGAGGGCTTCAGCACCATATTATTAGAGTAGAAGAATTAGCTCAGGTAGTCCAGATTGGGGAAAGGAATTGGTTTACCTTCCTTGCAGGAAGCTCTCCGATACATACATGGACTGACTTGGTAAATTAAATAAAATCCTAGAATTTGTGAATGTGAATTTCATCTATACTCCACTTAACTTTTGAATACAAACCCAGTGTCTTAACCCTTTATATCGCCAGTTTCCATACCAGAGTCAAGCTTACTGATGATAGTTTATAGGGCCAGCTGGTAAAAAGAGTAAATTTTACTAAAATTACTATAGTACAGGAATAATTTGCTTAAAATTAATTACATTTTCAGGAACTGTTAATAAACTTATTCCATTCAAACCATATGACTACTTAAAATGAAGTTTTATTGTGATATACTTTCAAGAAATTATGAAAAAGAGTCCTCGGGCACAATATAATCTCCGATGATTCTAGCAGACCTGTCATGACAAATATATATGTCCATCTTCCTTAGTCTTCCCACTATAGAATGAGGAACAATTACTGCATTCTGTACTGAAGTACGCATTAATCTTGTAAACATTTTCATCTACTGGGTTACACACCTTTTTCCTTTCCATGAAGAGGGGATGTAGTTTCAGATTTCCTCCAACTTGCTTACTTCCTGGCAAAGATCTTCACAGTTTCCCAAAACATATTTTCCTACATTTAGATGATGAAACTGTGCAGCATTTCAACAGTTGACAGGGAAATGCAGTGTTATCTGTGGGACAGCACATGGCTTGCATGTGATTGGATTCCTGACAGTGCAGACAATCGTGTTGCGCGAGTGCATACTCCAGTTCCTATCTTGAAAACTAACAACTGCCCTGTTTTTCCCTTTCACTTTGTTAGTAACATAATACACAGAAGTGATCATAAAAGGAAAAGAACCAGACTTTTTCAGTGTTATTCAGTTATAACCAAAATATACAACAAAATATCAGCAAAAACAGTAATTATTTTAGAGTCACTTAAAATGTACGGTTCAGAATGAGTTGAGCAGTTACTTAAATGAAAATTCATCACACAGTGAGATAGTTAAAAATGCAACATTGACTGAGAAAGTAGTTATTACATAAAATTTTAAGAGCATTTTTTGTTGTTGAGAAATCAACAGTAATTATTATTTGTTGTACATGTAAAAAAATTAAGATATTTCTCAACTGAAGCAGTGTACTATACTAACAACTACGTTAACAACAGAAAGTCACTTACCAGACTTTTTTGTGTATGAGTCTGCAAATGCTAGACAATGTATTGCTTCAGAACTTATATTTTCTAAGCTGGACATGCTCGAACTTCTTGATCTTGAAAATGAACTGTCAAGTTTATCTATTTTAGTGTTGAAAAAGAAATTGGGAAAGGGAATGAGAAAGACAGCATATTAGTATCAGTGGTGTGTTACATCATAAAAATAATATTCATTAAATATTACACATGCATAAAGAGAAACTCACAAAATAAGGTTTATTTTACTCTGAATTTAATTTACTTGCTTTTCTTTCTATTTTATATCTCTTTTTGTTAACATATATATATTTTTTAAAAAACAAGCATAAAAGTACTTCAGTTTTCCAACAGAACTTAACTCATGAAAAAATCATTCTTATTCATGATGCTGTAATATTCAGTGAAGAAAATCTCAGTAGAAAAACACAGTTGGTGCAATATGAAAAAAATCAAGTGAGTACCTTTTTAATGTTAGCATCCAGAACTAGTCATTCTGGAATAGAAAGCAGGGAATAATTTATTGAACAAGACTTACGGAACTTTGCAGTGTTTGATCAAATTAATGAATTTTATTTAACTTCAAAATATTGACACGAAAAAGACAAAATATTACAGCATTATGAATATTACTACAAGTCTTAAACAGGTGGAATGGTAGCATGCATGAGGTATCATTCAGAGTATGGAATGGAAAGACTGTACTTTAAATGCAGAACTCAAACTTACGTTACACTAAAAGAAGCAAATGCCATGACATCAAAGCAAGAACAACAACAAAAAATGATATTTATACATCACAACAGTTTAAATGAGTATTTCAAAGCCACTAAATAGTAGCAGGGATAAGCAGTAGGGACCACGGGCAAACAGCGAAATTTTTATGGAATTATTACAAAATGACTGATAAATAACAGTTACATCAATCAAATCCTTTCTATACAGTAATGAAACTGCACATTTTAATGAAAATAATTAAGATTATTTGGAACCAAAAATTATTCTCTTGCAGCAAATATTAAGGTGAAGAAAGAACAACAGGTTCTGCGCAATAACCCCTTTATAAAAAAAAAAATAATAACAGTCACTTATGATACTCCACTGGTTAGAACTGTATTAAATGGTTACTTTAATGGGCATTAGCACTTTTACAGCAACTAGACCTCATAAGACAGTATCAAAATACAAGTCTTAGCATTAAGGGCTAACTGCCATTGTAATTTCTCTCCATCACACACACACACACACACACACACACACACACACACACACACACACACACACACAGAGAGAGAGAGAGAGAGAGAGAGAGAGAGAGAGAGAGAGAGAGAGAGAAGGGGGGAGGGGGGGGGAGGTTTGAGGGCAATTCCTTCTCATAGCATTAATCAATGGGACTAACCCTGTCTAAGAATTATCTTGTTTAGTGTACCAACCATAAACTAATAAAGGAGAGGAAAGTCAAAGCAGAGACTGTTTCACCAAGAGAATAAATCATGTGGACCATTTAAATGTCTTTACTTTCAAATACATACCAATTTTAAAAAGGCCTAGTGTTGCCCATCCCTACCACCATCACAAGTAATAACTATATGCAATTTATGAAACTATGTGAGGTTAAAATTATGTAAAATTTAGAAGTATCTTCATGCACCTTGTGTTGCTCCACAGGTCAGCAATTAGGGACTATGTACATCAGTGTGTTAACATCAAGTTGAGTTTCTCAAAGCGAACAGTCAGCAGCAAACCCCACCATGAACAACTATTTAGAAACTGAAGCAGGTAGGGGTCTGCAAGTGGCTCTCTCAGTTTTGAAGAAGTCAAATGTCCACAGGCTGTATCTTACACTCTAAAGTGGAATATATATAGCAATCTAACTTCTTGACACCATAAAATTGTGTACTGGACTGGACATCAAATCAAGACTTCCACTCTATGCACATGACTCTCTCATCAAATGAGACATCTAAGCATGTAAACAGAACACTTTACTGCACAGTCACTCATTTATTTTCCCGCTGTGGGGAACAGGATTTGAGCAACCACATCACATTTTCTGGCTGAGTTTCAAGTACCTCTTATGTCATGTAATGAGAATTATCTTCTCCAACCCTCCCAAAGTGGTATCCCACTGCCCACCCAACCTACACAATATTCTTGTCCATTCCTATTACACCCATGGACCCAACCCCTTGCCCCATGGCCCATAAACCTTTAACAGACCTACATGCAAGACCTACCTGATACATCCTCCCACTACCACCTACTCCATTCCCGTCACAGGCATCTCTAAATCAATTAAAGTGATGGTCATCTGTGAAACCATAAGTTTGCTTTACCAATTTAGCCGCAGCCAATATGCAGCATTCTATGAGGGCACGAGCACCAACAAGCTGTCTGTCCACATGAATAGCCACTACCAAACTACGGTTAAGAGTATGCCACCCAGTACCATGTGCTTGACTCGACAACTACTTCAGAACCTGTGCCATTTGGATTCTTTCCACAGATGCCAGCTTTTCCAGATAGCACATATCCGTTATTCCTGTAACCCCCCCCCCCCCCTCCCCCCCGTCCACCACCTGTCCTCAACTTCAACATTAGAACACTAGTCCCTGTCCTTCACCTGCCTCTTCCTCTTCCGTGTTCCCACCCCACATACTCACCCACATCTTCTACCACCCTAGTGCACATGGATAGTATTTTCTCTACCTCTGCTTCTTTCCTTTGCCCCTTTGCCCCACAGTACAGCCTCCCAACGATGCACCTAGCAGCCCACCATCTTGTCCATCCTCCCTGCACCCAAAATCCTTGCACACTGCCACAGGCCGTACTATGACACCTTCCCTCATCCCTACCCTGCTAGACCTCCCCATCTTCACACCACATCCCTTCTGTAGCCCCACTACCCACTCCAGCCAAAATCACAACTCACTGTTACAGTCATGCCTTAATGTCCAGAGATGAACAGCCGCAATTCCTGTTTGTCTTCTATGTGCTCCTATATCAGTCATCTGATTGTGATGAAACTTTGGGGAGTAGTTGTGTGCTAGCCTGCAAAGGTTTCAAGAAGGGTGGAAGAACAAGAAACCTCCCACAGGGGAGGAATGGGGGTGAAAAGGGGATGACATGGCAGCAAAACTCAGAAATGAATTATGAGTAACTCTAAAATACACTCCTGGAAATGGAAAAAAGAACACATTGACACCGGTGTGTCAGACCCACCATACTTGCTCCGGACACTGCGAGAGGGCTGTACAAGCAATGATCACACGCACGGCACAGCGGACACACCAGGAACCGCGGTGTTGGCCGTCGAATGGCGCTAGCTGCGCAGCATTTGTGCACTGCCGCCGTCAGTGTCAGCCAGTTTGCCGTGGCATACGGAGCTCCATCGCAGTCTTTAACACTGGTAGCATGCCGCGACAGCGTGGACGTGAACTGTATGTGCAGTTGACGGACTTTGAGCGAGGGCGTATAGTGTGCATGCGGGAGGCCGGGTGGACGAACCGCCGAATTGCTCAACACGTGGGGCGTGAGGTCTCCACAGTACATCGATGTTGTCGCCAGTGGTCGGCGGAAGGCGCACGTGCCCGTCGACCTGGGACCGGACCGCAGCGACGCATGGATGCACGCCAAGACCGTAGGATCCTACGCAGTGCCGTAGGGGACCGCACCGCCACTTCCCAGCAAACTAGGGACACTGTTGCTCCTGGGGTATCGGCGAGGACCATTCGCAACCGTCTCCATGAAGCTGGGCCACGGTCCCGCACACCGTTAGGCCGTCTTCCGCTCACGCCCCAACATCGTGCAGCCCGCCTCCAGTGGTGTCGCGACAGGCGTGAATGGAGGGACGAATGGAGACGTGTCGTCTTCAGCGATGAGAGTCGCTTCTGCCTTGGTGCCAATGATGGTCGTATGCGTGTTTGGCGCCGTGCAGGTGAGCGCCACAATCAGGACTGCATACGACCGAGGCACACAGGGCCAACACCCGGCATCATGGTGTGGGGAGCGATCTCCTACACTGGCCGTACACCACTGGTGATCGTCGAGGGGACACTGAATAGTGCACGGTACATCCAAACCGTCATCGAACCCATCGTTCTACCATTCCTAGACCGGCAAGGGAACTTGCTGTTCCAACAGGACAATGCACGTACGCATGTATCCCGTGCCACCCAACGTGCTCTAGAAGGTGTAAGTCAACTACCCTGGCCAGCAAGATCTCCGGATCTCTCCCCCATTGAGCATGTTTGGGACTGGATGAAGCGTCGTCTCACGCGGTCTGCACGTCCAGCACGAACGCTGGTCCAACTGAGGCGCCAGGTGGAAATGGCATGGCAAGCCGTTCCACAGGACTACATCCAGCATCTCTACGATCGTCTCCATGGGAGAATAGCAGCCTGCATTGCTGCGAAAGGTGGATATACACTGTACTAGTGCCGACATTGTGCATGCTCTGTTGCCTGTGTCTATGTGCCTGTGGTTCTGTCAGTGTGATCATGTGATGTATCTGACCCTAGGAATGTGTCAATAAAGTTTCCCCTTCCTGGGACAATGAATTCACGGTGTTCTTATTTCAATTTCCAGGAGTGTATTTTTGTTTGCTGATGACACTAGCTTGGTAGTAATGGATGTTGTGTGCAACATTGGATCGGTTTCAAATAGTGCAGTTCATGAACTTGTAGAAAATAAACTAATGCTAAGTCATAGTAAGACTCAGTTTTTACAGTTTCTAACTCAATTCAACAAAACCTGATGTTTTAGTTTCACAGAATGGGGATATGATTAGTGAAACTGTACCATTCAAATTTCTAGGTGTTCAGATAGACAGTAAACCACTGTGGAAAGCCCACATTCAGGATATTGTTCAAAGACTTAACACTGCCATTTTTACTATTAGAATGGTATCTTAAGTGAGTGATCATTCAACACAAAAATAAGTCTACTTTGCTTATTTTCATTCTCCTATATCATATGGTATTATATTTTGCGGTAACTCTTCCCATTCTAAAAGGATATTTTTGGCTCAGAAATGGGCAGTTCGGGCAATAAGTGGTGGAAGTTCATGAAACTGCATTTGGATCTACCTCTGCTTCTTTCCTTTTCCCCTTTGCCCCACAGCACAGCCTCCCAATGATGCACCTAGCAGCCCACCATCTTGTCCATCTTCCCTGCCCCCAAAATCCCTGCACACTGCCACAGGCCATACTATGACACATTCCCTTACCCCTACCCTACTAGTCCTCCCCATTTTCACACTCGTGTACTGAAATGTTCCATGACCTTGGAGATTTGCTCCTCAATTTGATCTTACAGAACTTGATATGTAAATAAACAAACAAAATATCCCTACCAGCCCCATGTGTGAGTGTGGAGATGATAAGCCATGACATGTAAAAGATTCAATAATGACCGATGTTAGTATCAAGTTCATAATTTTCAGGATTGCTAGGCTCATTGGTGGCATCCCCCAATAAATATGCACCCCTATGTGTGTGACTGAGTGTGAATGTAAGTGTAACAAAGAAACATCATTATATCTCTTTACCAACTGAAGCAACTGCTGTCTAACATGGTAAGTGTATCATTGGAAAAATTACAGTGACAGTAAGACATCCGTATCATCCCTATGGCTAAGGGTTGAGATGAAAAGGAGTCACATAAAAGCATGACTCAAGAATGCTTGGTGCAATTTCAACCAAATTTTGGTTGGGTGGGTGGGGG